>NC_073306.1:103259483-104459483 GCF_027595985.1 Sorex araneus | reverse complement strand
TTTGTTTAATCTGCTTCTGATCATAGGAACAATGGATTCCTCAGACGTGGATCCCAAATGAGAAGACAAGAATTTAAACTGAGCTAAATCCAGATTAACATTACAGTTGAAGGGCTGGAGAGATAAAACAGTGGATAGGGTGTTTGCTCTGCGAGGGGATGACCTGGATTCTATCTGCAGTGCCTCATATGGTCCCCAAGTCCACCAGGAGGGATTCCTGAGTGCTGAGCCAGAAGTAAGCCCTGAGCACCACTGGATATGGCCCCCCCAAAAAAATAAAACAGAAGTTGCAATTGACCATTTGCCTTTATATAGTTTGAGCAAGAAAAAATTTTCAGGACTAGAAAGAGAGCAGAGCGGGTAGAGTGCTTGCCTTGCATGCAGCTGGCCTGGGTTCAGTCTCTGGCAACCTCTATAGTCCCTGAAGCTCTACTAGGAGTGATCCTAAGTGAAAAATCAGCAGTAAGCCCTGAGCATCACTGGGTATAGCCCAAAGCCAAATAAACAACAACAAAAATGTTTTCCCAACCCATTGTACTTTTAAAAGGGTTATTGCCACAGCAAATATTAATGCAAATTAACTTCATTGTGAGGGACAATCATGGGTGTTCTAGTAAGTACTAAGCTGCATAATAAATGAACAAATGTGGGCTCTTCTGATGAGGCAGACAGGCGGGGGCTATTATCCAGTCCTCAAAGAGTTTTGAACTTCCATTGTTCATGGTAAATTACTTCCATTTTTTACTCCTTAGTAATATATATGATACATTTACAATTAAAATTTTTTTTTTCATTTTTTGTAAACCTGGCAGTGCTCAGGGATTACTCCTGGCTCTGCATTCAGGGATCATGGCTAGCAGAGTTATGGGATGGTGAAGATTGAACCCAGGTCGGCTGCAGGCAAGGCAAGTGCCTATCTGCTATATATTCCCTTGGGTTGCTTCCAGCAGTGTTTAGAGGACCCTATGGTGCTTAGAGGTGCTTAGAGGACCCTATGGTGCTTAGAGGACCCTATGGTGCTAGGGATTTAGCCAGGCCAGCTATATGCAAAATAAACGCCTCAACCCTTATACTATCTCTTTGGCCTTCCCAGAGAAAAACTTTTTTTTCTTTTTGGGTCACACCTGGCGATGCACAGGGGTTACTCCTGGATCTGCACTCAGGAATTACTCCTGGCAGTGCTCAGGGGACCATATGGGATGCTGGGAATCGAACCCAGGTCGGGCGCGTGCAAGGCAAACGCCCTACCCACTGTGCTATGCTCCAGCCCCTCCCAGAGAAAAACTTTAAAAAAGAACTTGAGACTTATGGGACTGCCAAGGCTGTGTTCTACTGTTTAAAAACATAAACAAGAAAAACAAATCTTTCCTTAAACCCCTACACCAAAAACATAACAAGTAATGAATAAGATTTGGGACAATGAAAGGAAGAGAAATGGGGAACCAAATATAGAGACGCTCATAAGTAAGAAAAGATTTTTAGGAAGATATAACTGTAAAATGATAAACTTTGAGGTTAAAAACATTCTTTAAATTTGCCTCACGGTATTTGGGGAAAGCTGCTGAGGGTGGCAATGAGCAGGAATACGCGAATGGTTGTTGCCAGTCTGAATGTTTATAGGGGAGAGTTTTTTTTTTATTATAAAGAAATTTTTTTTATTAGTTTATTTTTAATTAGAGAGTCATCATGAGGGTACAGTTACAGATCCATACATCTTTGTGCTCATGTTTCCCCCATACAAAGTTCGATAGCCCATCCCTTCACCAGTGCCCATTCTCCACCACCAGTAAACCCAACATCCCTCCCCCCCTCCCCAGTCCCGTCTCCCCCCACCCCACCCTGCCACTATGGCAGGGAATTCCCTTTTGTTCTCTCTCTCTGATTAGGTGTTGTGGTTTGCAATAAAGGTGTTGAGTGGCCATTGTGTTCAGTCTCTAGTCTGTATTCGGCCCGCATCATCTTTCCCCCACATGACCTCCAACCACATTTTACTTGGTGGTCCCTTCCCTGAGTTACCCAGAATGAGAGACCAGCCTCCAAGCCATGGAGACAATCTCCTGGTACTTATTTCTACTATTCTTGGGCGTTAGTCTTATAGTCTATTATTCTATATTCCACAGATGAGTGCAATCTTTCTATGTCTGTCTCTCTCTTTCTGACTCATTTCACTTAGCATGATACTTTCCATGTTGATCCACTTATATGCAAACGTCATGACCTCATTTTTTCTAACAGCTGCATAGTATTCCATTGTATAGATGTATCAGAGTTTCTTCAACCAGTCATCTGTTCTAGGGCACTCGGGTTTTTTCCAGATTCTGGCTATTGTAAACCGTGCTGCGGTGAACATATAAGTGCATATGTCACTTCGACTATACTTTTTGGCTTTTCTGGGATATATTCCCAGCAGTGGTATTGCTGGGTCAAATGGGAGGTCAACCTCTAGTTTTTTGAGAATCGTCCATACTGTTTTCCAAAAGGGCTGAACTAGCCGGCATTCCCACCAGCAGTGTAGAAGGGTCTATAGGGGAGAGTTTTAAGGAAGGGGATGGTATGTTAGAACCAGATGCTGTGGGCTTCAAAGAAGTCATTTAAAGAGCAATACAGAAATGATCAGTGTAGAAAAAAGGATAAAGACACTACGTGTCTTTATCCAAAGATAATAGGAGGTGTTTGGGAGGCGGGCAGGGGGTGGCATATGGGGACAAGGATGTGTTATCTTTTTTGTTTGGTTGGTTTTTCGGTTTTGGCTCACACTCAAATTTGCCTTAAGCCTGGCTCAGTGCTCAGTGGTCATTCCTGGTGGAACTACAGGGCCATATGGGGATCAAACCTGGGTGGGATGTATGCAAACCAAGTGCTCCCCGCTCTGTACAATCTCTCCAGCCTAAGATGAGTTCTCTTTACTTAAGGGAAACTATAAGGAAAGTAATGCTGTTCTGGGGAAACTAGTAGAAGAAAATGAGACACTGGCTCCTTAGGTTACTTGATCAAATTCACTCAGTTAATAGCCAAAACAGGGGAAGAGCTCTGGATATTTGATAATAAGTCTGGCCCTTTCTTGGTACTAGAACTTACCAAGCAACTGTTAGATCTGCTATTGTTTCAACCACAGTGTAGAGAGCAAAGACAATCCAGTACATCATCCATCGAACCTGAAAATAATAAAAATATTTATAAAATAATAGACTACCATTATTTTATATATATATTTCTAGAAACAAATAGCATGTTATATCAAATGCAGAAGATGAAGGTTTAATTCTCAGAGGTGTTTATGCTTGAGTTCCTTATAATTACTGTATCATATATCTTAGACAACAAGAATGAAATATAACAACTCCAAGCCTGATCAAAAATAATGTAGGAGTGGGGTTAGAGTGATAACATAGTGGGGTAGGGTGTTTGCCTTGCATGCAGCTGATCCAAATTCGATTCCCAGCATCCCATATAGTCCCCTGAGCACTGCCAGGAGTAATTCCTGAGTGCATGAGCCAGGAATAACCCCTGAGCATCGCCAGGTGTGACCCCTCCCCCCAAAAAATGTAGGAGTATGGACCGGGCAGACAGCTCAAAGGGCTGCAGTATGTGTTTTACAAGGGTCATCCCTGAGCACCTCTGCGTGTGACCCCAAAAGGGGAAATGAATATATACACATGCATACATATAGATATAATGTATATGCAACTGCACATATATGATGTAGGAATACATATGTATGTATATATAAAATGTAGAAATATAAATATATTTTAAAATAAGATGCATTTTGGGGATAGAATCCAAAGTCTCACAGGCAAGTACTCTATTGCGGAGCTCCATGGCTTATGGCTGTATTTCATTAACTGCGGCAAAATTCATTAAAATATATTATTCTTGGGCTGAGCAGTAGAGCACTTGCCTTCCATGTACACAGCTCTAGTTATACTGAAAAAAAAAAGAAAGAAAAAGCTAATATATTTATCTACATGCTTCTTTGTGATTACTATTGGTTATTAACAAGAAATGATATGACCACATTTAATACTGGTTACATATTTATATTTTAAGCCCCATATCTCAATCATAGACACAATTAGAACATTTATCCAAGAATGATTCTGGGTTTTAGCAACTATAGTACCAGTCACTTGGTCTGAGAGTACCAGGCTGGAGAGACAGCCCAGCAGGTTGCGCACGTGTGTTGTACGCAGAATGCCCTAGTTTGATCCCGAACACTGCCAGTAGTGATCCCTAAGCAGCCCTAAACACGGTTGTGTGTGGTCCCCAAACCAACCCTCAACCCCTGAAATACAACCAAAAGAAAAAGAAAGTGTAATATTAATGTCATCTTCCTCTTTCCAGATGCATAAAGCTACAGCTGCTTGTACATTCCTATTTCTTCTCCTCCAGCGGTGCTTGCATTAGACCGAAGGTTTTGTGTTTTCAAATTCAAGTGTTGAAATCCTAACTTCAAATGTGTATGAGGAGGCAGGGTCTTCAGTAAGGGATCGAGTCATGAGGGTAGAGCCCTCATGAACTGGATTAATGTCCTCCAAAAGGACTCCCGAGAGATGTTTCCCCCTTCACTGTGCCATCTATGCAATAGGGAGTAGACCTCACGCCTTAATCTTGAATTTCCCAGCCTCCAGACATATCTGTTGTCTATAAAATACCCAAATCTACAATGTGTTTGTTATACTAGCTTGAACGAACTAATCAGGACAGTTTAACCTCTTGCCTGGTGTGGAGCATCCTAAGAGGACACTGAGACTTTGGTGTTTTATCTACCAATCCGTTTCACTGAATGAGACAATTTTCTTCGTTTTAAAAAAATGGTTTACTTTTGGTTTTGGGGGTTGGAGCGCTCTGATACCACGTGGTCCCCTAAGCACCCACTAGTACTGACTCCTGAGCATAGAGCAGGGGTAGCCTGTGCCTTAAAAAAAGGGACGGAGGGTGGGAGTTGTAAGATATATATACAGGGGCTGGAGTGATAGCACAGCGGGTAGGGCGTTTGCCTTGCACATGGCCGACCCGGGTTCAAATCCCAGCATCCCATATGGTCCCCTGAGCACCGCCAGGAGTAACTCCTGAGTGCAGAGCCAGGAGTAACCCCTGTGCATCGCCAGGTGTGACCCAAAAACCATATATATATATATATATATATATATATATATATATACAATATATACACAGCGAAATATACTGCAGCTATAAGAAATGAGGAAGCTTCCAGTTCGCTGCATCTTGTATGGGAAAGAAGGATATATCACTGTATCACTGTCATTGTCATCCTGTTGCTCATCGATTTGCTCGAGCGGGCACCAGTAACGTCTCCATTGTGAGACTTGTTACTGTTTTTGGCATATCGAATAAGCCACAGGTAGCTTGTCAGGCTCTGCCGTGCAGGCGGGATACTCTTGGTAGCTTGCCAGCTCTCCGAGAGGGATGGAGGAATCGAACCCGGGTCTGCTGCGTGCAAGGCAAATGCCCTACCCACTGTGCTATCGCTCCAGTCCAAGGATATATCATATTAAGCAAAATAACTAAGATGGAGAAGAATAAATACTGAATGACCTTGCTCATCTGTGGTATGCAGAGAAATAAAACATGGACATGGACAGTATCAAAAAAGAACAAACCTTGGCCTTGGGTTACAAAACTGAGATTACTGAATTGGGGGAAGGGAGCGTGAGGGGAAGATGAGGTGGACTAGAAATGATATCAGATCATTGGTGGAAGGTCTTAGGCACTTTGGTAGTGATGAGGTCTAGTAACGTGTGTATATATATCAAGATCATAAATGTTCATACTACTGTTACATGTTACCTAAATTATCATAATAAAATAATTTAAAACTATCAAATTAAAACACAAAAAATGATTCACCATGCTAAAACCACAGTGTTTGCTCTTCTTTTCTCTTTTCTGTTCAATATTCTACCTAATGTACAAAATTATACTGGGTAGGAGCTGAACTAAGTGTATTGTATATATTAATTCACTTATTACTCACAACATTACATGGTAGGAAGCACAATTATTCCCATTAAAAAGAAATGGGGGCAGAGAAATGAAATGCCTTGTTCATTTAGCTAGCATATGAATTCAAGCTGGCTAACTCTGGAATTATTATTAACCATTACACTATGATAGTAAAAAAACATGAGGAGCTGCTGAATGTGAGGTCCAGGAATAATCACTTCCTCCTTATTCTTATCCTAATGACAAATATATATATATATACATATGGAACATATATACATACATACATATATACTGAATCATATAGTATCTTTAGTTATTTACGTGCCATCCACCACATTTTCCTATTCACCATCTCTATTGAACTGTTTCTTTTATTTTTTCATTTTTGGAATTGAACCAGGGCCTCACAGGGCCCTGCAGGTGTACTAATCTGGTCTCCCATCTGACTGTTTCTTCGGAGTTTCTCTCAAGACCCTCTGCTGTAGTCTTAAGTTCACCTATGTTTTTAAAATCCAATATTTGTTTGAGGGTTTTCCCGTCCTTGTTATAAAATTTTATAGTGTCTGTCCATTACTTTTCCGATTTCATTTAACACTGTTTATGCTAACAAACAGCACAACAGCTGCCGCAAACTCTTTCAGGCAGGCTACTCAGTTCCACTCATCTGAACTCGAAACCCCACCCCCACCCCCACACCCTGGGTTTTTGTTTTGCTTCATCATTTGTGGCAAATTCCTGTTTCCTGATCTTGTTAGTATTGTAAATCAGCTATTGTGTAGAGGGAGTTGTGCAGAACTTGAATCAGATTTGTAGGCTGCAGGATGCAATCCCAGAATCCTGCAGTGGTGATTGCTTTATATACCGATACTTCTGCACCTGTTTAGAGATTGGTAGTATACTGCCAACAGAAGGTAGGGGTCGAGGCAGTAGAGGAACGGGGTTACTGCTGGAGGAACCATGCCTTCAAGCTTGCCAAGGGATGTGTGGGAGAGAGACAAGCAAAATTGCTAATCTCCCTCTCCCCTTTAGTCTGGTCCCCCACCCCCACACACCCCTTGGCCTAGTCTGAGGTACAGGTTCTGCTACCTAACTCTTCCGAGGGTCACACACACACACACACATACCCCTTGGCCTAACTCTTCTGAGGGTCTCACACACACACACACACAGACACACAGACACACACCCCCATTGGCCTAGTCTGAGGTACAGGTTCTGCTACCTAACTCTTCCGAGGGTCACACACACACACACACACACTCCTTGGCCTAACTCTTCTGAGGGTCTCTCTCACACACACACACACACACACACACACACACACACACACACACACACACACACACACACACACACACACACACACACACCACCCCCTCTTGGCCTAGTCTGAGGTACAGGTTCTCTCTCTCTCTCCCCTCCCCCCACTCCTTCCCGCTTGGTCTGAGGTCCAGGTCTGTAGGCTACATAGGGTTCACAGGTGGGAAGCAGCGCAGGTGATTATCAAAATCCAGTCGTGTCATGAACAGTAATTTTAAAAAATGCCCCTGACTTAACAACATTTAATTCTGGAGCTTTGGGCTCGTCCACACCACAGAAACTCAACATGGTCCCGGTTCAGTTCGCAGCCTCTCTTACGGGGTCCAAGCAAGCTCATTCCTGTCCCAACAAGCTCACAACTGCTGACCCACAGGTTAACTGTCAGTCTCCGCCCGAGCCGGGAACACACAGGCTGTCACAGGAAACATCTCTCTGCCGCAGGCACGGCCCTCAGCAGAGGCGCAGCCCTTCCAGTCCCGCCAGCTGTCTGCAGTTGATCTGCTCCCCAGCATCCTGCCGCTCCCGGGACAATAGCCTCTCTGTTTTGCTCTGAGTCAGCCTCCCTCCCTCTCACCCGTGCGTGTGGGGGAGGCCTGCTGGGGGATTCTATTTATAGTTTTGCCTACTCTCTCCCGAATCTCGCTTGCTTCTCCTCGCAAAGGCGCATCTCCTCCGGTTGGGCTGTCTGACCCATTTCCAAGGCCTATATTTCACTGTGTTGATTATTCAGTTCAAAACTCAGAGGGAGGAGTGTCTAGTGTCTTTTACTTGTCCTACATCAGGCTGGAATCTCTCGAGTAGCTTTTAATGTATGTAAACAAATCAATTAAAAAGAGTCATGAAAAAGTTGAGAAGCAATGTCTTAGGACCCATGAATACTATTTCCTTGTAGAAAATCTGGAATTAAAAAATTTCCCGAAGCAAATAATTGGTCTGCGTTTGAAATACAGAAACTGATTAGTAAGATTGTCTCTAATTTTAAAAGATTAAATGTTCTCTCTAGCTTTTCACTTTCATGAGTTCTCTTAAATGTCTCAGAGCTGCCAGTTCCAAGCATGTGGCCCAGGTTGCAGATTTTTTCCCCCAAGGTTAAAAAGTCTTTGCATGTTTTCTCTCTGCCCTCCCCCGTTTTTTTTTTTTTTTTTTTCAGAATCATCCTGAGCTCAGATGCACACTTACACTTTTCAAATCCAAACATTAATTTAGTACTTTGACCTTCCAATTGTGTCAACAATATTATCCCCGTCCCTAAAAAGAAATGGAGAGAAATAAAATGAACAGAAAAAGAAACGCACTTTTATGGAGCCAGATGGAATCTTGGAGGTAATCAAGTTGTTTTGAACTCTTCACTGGAAAAAACTGAGATCATTACAAGAGAAACCACTCTGATTGGCTTCCTCCACTCACCATAGGGCTCTTGAGGAGAGGACAAGAAACCCTAGCTCTCCATGGGGTAGAGCAGAAAAACATTCCTTTCATTTTATTGTGGCCTAAAATAAAGTTCACGGGGTCACTAAGCTGGAAGTGACTGAAGGAGGCACAGTCTACCTTGACTTAAAGAGGCAGGTCTCACTGCCAGCCGACCAGTCCTGTCAGATCTTGGAGATTTCCTGATTCTCCCTCCCTCTCCTGTACTCAGCACAAGAATTTCAGTGTAAACATTATCACCTTCTTTCCCAGGAAAGAGGCTCCTTAAATTGTTTCACTCTTGGAAAGCTCAGCAATTTTTTTTTCTTTTTGGGTCACACCCCACGGTGCTCAGGGGTCTCTCCTGGAAGGGGACTGTACAAATAATAACCGACTAGTTCTCAAGCAAATTAGAGCTGCTTTACATCCCATCAGTTTCTTTTTTTTTTTTTTTTTTGCTTTTTGGGTCACACCCAGCAATGCACAGGGGTCACTCCTGGCTCATGCACTCAGGAATCACCCCTGGCGGTGCTCAGGGGACCATATGGGATGCTGGGATTTGAACCCGGGCCAGCCCTATGCAAGGCAAACACCCTACCCACTGTACTATCACTCCAGCCCCAAGCTCAGGTAATTTTCAGAAAAATAAAACTATTTATGTCAGTGTCGTTCATTTTTCACAAGAATCATTGTATGGTTATGATCTTCCAAATGGCCAAAATTATAACTTTATACTGTACCATCTTGGTTTATCTATTAATAAAATCGAGTAGAGATGAAGGGGACCGTACAAATAATAACCGACTAGTTCTCAAGCAAATTAGAGCTGCTTTATATCCCATCAGTTTCTTTCCTTTTTTTTTTTTTTTTTTTGCTTTTTGGGTCACACCCAGCAATGCACAGGGGTCACTCCTGGCTCATGCACTCAGGAATCACCCCTGGCGGTGCTCAGGGGACCATATGGGATGCTGGGATTTGAACCCGGGTTGGCCGCGTGCAAGGCAAACGCCCTACCCGCTGTGCTATCACTCCAGCCCCACATCCCATCAGTTTCTAAAGGATCCTCGTTGTAAGTCACATGCTTGCATTTAGATTTTGGACACGTATTCAAATTCATGTTAAACTCTCAAATGAGCATCTTAAAGATAAGTAATGCTAATTTCTGAAAATATTTTAGGTTGTGAGAACACAAGGAATGTTAGAAAAATTTTAAAAAGAAGAAAAAAGGAGAGCATGCTTTTTTAGTTAAAAAAACAACCAACTATCCCCTTACTAGGATGTTTCTGGAAAATTCCTAGGGTATTGATTAAATTAAACACAAGTAAAATTCCACAATTTTATCTTCTTTTTTTTTTCCTTTTCGGATCACACCCAGCGATGCACAGGGGTTACTCCTGGCTTTGCACTCAGGAATTCCTCCTGGTGGTGCTCAGGGGACCATATGAGATGCTGGGGATCGAACCCGGGTCGGCCGCGTGCAAGGCAAACGCCCTACTCGCTGTGTTATTGCTCCAGCCCCCATAATTTTATCTTTAATGAATAATTTCTTTGACAGCTTGCTCTTCAAAACATATGGCTTCCTTTGTTCTCTTTATCAGAAATATAGAAGTTAAAAAAGGCTGACTTCAGGCATAGTTAAATGAATTCAATGAGTGTGTTACTTGTAGGAACAAGAAACTTAACCTTGAGAAGAGAAAATATTGCTTTCTACTTCTATTTAGTTAGTATTTTACACCAAATGATTACTCAGCAAAACTTTTATTAGAATTTGTATGTCCAGCCCACTGAACCTACCATTTACGGTTTTGCCCAAAAATAATAACAGAGAGTAATTGAGAGAGAGAGAAGAGAGAGAGAGAGAGAGAGAGAGAGAGAAAGAGAGAAAGAGAGAAAGAGAGACCTGTCATAAAATAAAAACACTGTGACTTGCAACAAGGATGCTTTTAAAAATTGATGGGATGTGTAGCCTCCCTTGAAAACTATCACTGTTAGGTCTCCTTCACCTCTACTCGACTTTATTAATAACCAAGACTATTAAAAACCAAGACTATTAGTATATGAAGATGAAGTTTTCTTTTTTCCTTGATACCCTCCAGAGCAATGAAAACACTAATGACAAAATACAGCCCTAAAACCAAAAATAGGGTAAGAAAATTATCATATTGTTAATCTTCTGTCTGTCCATAACCAAATACAACAAAGCAACTGTGATTAAGTATAATGCAGAGCCGGAGTACAGCGGGTAGGGTATTCGTCTTGTCCACGGCCGACCTGGGTTCAACCCCTGGCATTCCATATGGCCCCCCGAGCACCACCAGGAGTGGTTTCTAAGTGCAGAGCTAAGAGAAATTCCTGAGCATCGCCAGGTGTGACCCAAAAAGCTAAAAAAAAAGGTATAATGCAAGTTGCTGGAGAGGTAGTACTAAAGGTAAGGTTCTTGGCATGCATGCAGCTACAGCCCCGATCACTTCAGTGGTCCCTACAGTACCACTAAGGGTCATCCTTAAGCACAGAGCCAGGAGTTGTCCCTAAGTACCACCTGGTGTATCCCCCTTTCTCCCCCTCTCCCCCAAGTGTCATACACGTAAATTTGGTCACTTTGATGATCCACATTCTTTTTTTTTTTTCTTTTTGGGTCACACCTAGCGATGCACAGAGGTTACTCCTGGCTCTGCACTCAGGAATCACCCCTGGCGGTGCTCAGGGACCATATGGGATGCTGGGAATCGAACCCGGGTCAGCCGAGTGCAAGGCAAACGCCCTACCCGCTGTGCTATTGCTCCAGCCCCGATCCACATTCTTATTTTTTTTTTATAGCTTGTCATTGTGAATACCTAACATTTATTTTGTTTTTGTTTTTGTTTTATTATTATTATTTTTTAATTTTTCATTGAGTCACCATGTGGAAAGTTACAAAGTTTTCAGGTTTAAATCTCAGTTATACAATGCTCGAATACCCATCCCTTCACCAGTGCTCATATTCCACCACCAAGAATCCCAGTATAGCTCCACCCCGCCCCCTCACACCCCAAACCCCCCCACGCCCCTAGCCCCCCCACCCTTAGCCCCCCCCCTGCCTGTGTAACTAATA
Organism: Sorex araneus; assembly: GCF_027595985.1. Lineage (NCBI taxonomy): Eukaryota > Metazoa > Chordata > Mammalia > Eulipotyphla > Soricidae > Sorex > Sorex araneus. The sequence goes on along the minus strand of NC_073306.1, from coordinate 104,447,695 downwards.
AATTTCACTTTACTTTCACTTTGATTGCATACAATATTTCAACAAAACTCACTATTATTGTTTGGAGAGTCTCTCCCCTAAAGTCAGACCTGCTGAAAAGGAAGCATTAGATAATTTGTTTTCCATTGCTGAGGATGAAGAGGTATGAGGTCGAGTGACCACACTTAGCGGCCTCTCAGTTTTGGGTTTCTGTAATTTAGTATTTTACCACATTCTTATTTTATTCTAAAAGGCTACTGTGTGGGCTGGAGAGATAGCACAGCGGGTAGGGCGTTTGCCTTGCACGCGGCCGACCCGGGTTCAAATCCCAGCATCCCATATGGTCCCCTAAGCATGGCCAGGGGTAATTCCTGAGTGCAAAGCCAGGAGTAACCCCTGTGCATCGCCAGGTGTGACCCAAAAAGCAAATAAATAAATAAATAAATAAATAAAATAAAAGGCTACTGGTGTCATCTTCAGAGATCAAGTGTTATGTTTTGGGGGGCCAGGGCTGGAGTGCATGCCTAGCATGCAGAAGCCCTGGATTGAATTACCAATACTGTAGTGTCCTCTGATCTCTGCAGTATGGTTCTAGTGGCCCCATGTACAGCCAGGTATCACTGGGAGCCCTGTGTCATGGGGAGTGGTCCTGACACCTCCTGAGCACTGCTTGGGAGACACACCCACCGAGTCCAAAGTATGTTCTGGGGAAAGCAGGAACAAACAGTACCTCTTTACAGTTCTAAAACAACTTGCAATAACCACAAATGGTTGTTTAGATTCTGGGTTTCTGAAGACTGTTCAGTAACAAGAAAGCTGTTTTCTTTCAACTCTCTTTGAGGGCCAGGGAGATGGCTGAAAGGAATGGAGAGGATGGTCTGATCACGATGTGACCCCAGAACACTTTTAAGAGCAACTCCCCCTCTCCTCCTCTATCCGCGCGCGCACACACACACACACACACACACACACACACACACACACACACACACACACACACACTCAGCATGAAGCCATGAGCAGCCGTGACCTCTTGCCAAGGGGTGGTCCAAAAAACTATCCAAACCAACAAAACCAACTCTGTAAACCAGGGAATTGAATTATCCAACAAAGTGAAAATTCCAAGTACCAAGCGTGGGGCCTTACACACATGCATACAATACACACTGAAATTTTGATTCCTCTCTCATATAAAACATAACATGATTCTTATGGACTCAGGTGGCATCACTGCACATGAAATACATCGACAATGCTGTAGTAAATCCTACCTACTTGATATGACAGGATTAGAAACAGGACCGTGACAGCATCTATCCTCAAGGATTTAACATTTTACCGGGAAGAGAAATGAAAAATTGCTGTGGTAAAAAAAAAATGTTCTGCTCTTTTGCTCTATTAGACACCCAGCTCCTAGTATGAGTAGATATTGCAAAACATTTGAGGAAAGCTTATAAAAGAATATTTGTCAAGTTGTGGACAAGGTTCAGGAAAACCAATAAAGGATAGAGGCATACCCTGGAGCTAACAACAGCAGGAACTGGCCTTGCCCTGAGATATGAAGGAGGGAGGCGAGGGAAAGGATTCCGGGGATGCACATCGGGTAACTGGAGGGGAAATAATCATTTCAGATGGACACTCACAGCCAATTGTGGTGGTAGCAGGGTGGGAATCAGGAGAACAGTGCTATAACCTCATTCTCCTCTTGCCTTCTGATCTTCTGTAGGAGCCTCTCAGGTTAAAATCAAACAAAAGGGGCTCCAGAGATTATGTATAGTTAAAGAACCAACTCAATGGGTCATTAGTAAAGAGAAATGGAGTAAGTAAAGAGAAATGGAGTAAACTCCACTGACAGGGGTAAATGGGAGATTCAAGTGTCCCTTAGTCTGTTAGTTCCTTAAGACATACCCAGAATTTGGGCAGGGCAGTGGCCTTGCAGTGGCTAACCCAGGTTTGATTAGTGGCATCCCATATGGTCCTCTGAGCACCACTGGGAGTAATTCCTGAATGCAGAGCCAAGAGTGACTCTTGAGCATTACCAGATGTGACCCAAACAAACAAACAAAAACCCCAATAAACATAACCCAGAATCAAAGTCATTTCTCACCACTTAGTTTTGCTTCCACAGATACCTCTGCAGCCCAGATGGCGATCATCATCTCTTGTGGGGATTGTTTTGATAGAATCCCATTTGACCATTATGCTTTCCTGGATTTATCTAGTATACAGAACCAGAGAGTCTCTTGCCTGTATGCCCGGCTGTCTTCCCCGGGGCCCCTCGGAAGGGATGGGCTCCAGCTTCCCTCCCCATCCCAAGCAGAGCTCCTGGCGGCCGAAGACCACCAGAACCTAGCTGCAGCCATGCTGGAGGCTCCTCTCTACACAGGAGAGGCCTCATGCATGAAGGTACTGCAAGAGGAACCCAGGTGTGTGTAATCCCATCAACGGTCAACATCCAAAGACTTAAAAGCAAGCTCTCAGAAGCGTGCGGCCGGCCACAAGCGGGCCGCGAGATAGCTTTAGCCTGCTTCTCCCTTTGGGAGAAATTGGCAGTCTTCTGAGAGTTTCCTGCCCACATGGGACAGCCTTGCAAGCTTCCCATGGTGTATTCATATGCAAAATCCAGTAACAAGCTGGATCTCTTTCCTGTGACCCTGAACAGCCCCCAGTGCAACATCGTTGGGAGGGCCAAGTCCAGATGGACTTCTAAGATCTCAGGGAAAGGATGAAATGAGATGTTACTGGGCCCACCCGAGAAATCGGTGTTTAATGGGCTATCGTGATCGTGACAGAACCAGAACTTTTTTTTTTTTCGATTTTTGGGTCACACCTGGCGATGCACAGGAGTTACTCCTGGCTCTGCACTCAGGAATTACTCTTGGAGGTGCTCAGGGGACCATATGGGATGCTGGGAATCGAACCCGGGTTGACTGCGTGCAAGGCAAACACCCTACCTGCTGTGCTATCGCTCTAGCCACAGAACCAGAACTTCTTAGTAGAGAACTCAAATTAGGTCATTCCTCTGCTCAAACTCCTGTTTGCCCTCACTATAATTCTTGCCTGTTGTGCAAGACTCAGTGGATCTGGTCCCAATTTCTTCTACTCTCTGGTCTCATTTGTTACTCTTAGATATCCCATTCTGCTCAGCTATACCCTTCCTTTTACTGTTTCTTTCCTGTGTCAGTTGTTCCTGCCTCGATTTCTTTGTACTTGCAGTTTTCTTGCTTGCAATGCTCATTCTCAAGTCATCCACGTAGATAGCTTATTTCACTTATTTCTTATCTCTGCTTAGACATTTATCAGAGAAGCTCTTTTTGGCTATTTGTAACCGAGTTACAAATATCAATACTGGAGGCCAAGGAGATAGTTCAAAGCAATAGGTTTGGTTCCTGGCACTGCACGGTCCCCAGAGCCTGGCTACATGACCGGTTGATCCTCCAGCACCATCTCTCAAGGCAGTGAACTGTCAGGACCATATCACTTAGTTGGGCATCACTGGGAGAGGTGCTAGGTACTCCATGCCCACTGAGTTCTGCTGGGGAGGCCTCAAAATAATTTAAAAAATAAAGTAGAATCTTGGGGTCAGAGAGATAGTACAGGACAAAGACCCTACAGGTTCAATCACTGGATCCACATATGGTCCTCAGAGCAATGCCAGGAGTGATTCCTGAGCGTGGAGTCAGAAGTAAGGCCTGAGCACAGCTGGGTGTGGCATTCATCCTCCAAATTAAAAATTCAGTACATTTGGCCCAAAGAGATAATTCAAAGGACTGTGTGTGTGTGGTGGGGGGGAGGGTTGGGGGTAGGGGTTGGGGGTGGGGAGTTGGCGTGCTCTGCATGAGGCAGGGCAGGGACTGACTGCCAGCACCATGTTACCTGAGCTGAAAGTGACCCTAGGCAAAGAACTACAGGGAGCCCCCCCAAAATAGCACAAACTCCACGTGCGGCTCCCTCCAATCAGCATCTTCCAGTTTCCCTTATTAGGTTTTATGTTTCTCTTTAGCACACATCCCATGTGAGAGAAACAGCTAATAAATATTTACTCTTTGCCCCTCTGTCCCCAAACCTTTCCCTACTAGAAACCAAGAGGACAGAAATTTTATTTTATTCACTACTGCATCCTCTGTGGTAGGCACAGAAAGTGCTCAATAACTATGTTAAAAATGTGTAATATAAACATAGGGACTGGACACAATTTGGAATATTTCTTTTTGTAAGAACTACAAAAGGCCAGATAGTGGATTGTAGGTAAACACATGGCAAATAAGTAGAAACTTGTCTTTAAGAGTCCTGGGTTCTTTCTTTATTTGTTTGCTTGATTTCTGGGTTTTAGGCTTTGGGGCCATACTTACAGTAGCGTGGGGCTCACTCCTGGCTCTGCACTCAGGGATTTCTCCCGGTGGTTTTTAGGGAATCATATGTGGTACAGGAGATTGAAACATGCAAAATAAGTGCCTTAATCTCTGTACTATGTCTCTGGTTCACAGACCTGCTTTTGTGTTTTTTGTTAAAAGGAGCAAAGATGGTACTAAATATCACCAGGAGTGATCCCTGAGTATAAACCCAGGAGTAAACCAAGAGTACAGCCAGGCATAGCTCCCGGCCCCCCAGAACCCCCCCACCCCCTAAAGCCCAATCTCCCAAACAAAACAAACAAGAGAAAAGTAGGGATGAAATTTCCTTAGAAACAAGTATCTGTATGGAAGAGGGTTGATGTGGCCGTGGGCGGAGCCTCTATCTTTACTGTTCAACACATGCGGGAAGGGGCACTTTGTTCTCATTTCTGGGCCACTTCTAGTGGTGCTTAGGGCCACCCCCAACTTGGTGCAGGAGACCATTTGGTGCTAGGATGAAACATGCGAAGAGCAGTCATCTAGCCCTTGCCACGGGCTCCCAAGCCCGAGGGGGCAGTAATCTTTTAAAACCAAGGATGGGAGAAAGAAGAGCAGATCTGAGAAAAGCAGTAAGTTGTCTGTACGTATGTTGAAAAGAGTTGTCTCCAGTATGGATGGGATAGATTATGTGGACATTGATGACCCCCGCTGCTCTGGGTGTTGGAGCAGAGGGGCTGCAATGAAGTCTGATATAGTAAAACAAGAGAGGACAGAGGGGACAGTTTGCTGTCCATAAAAAAGCACAATGACAGTTGTGATCGGAAAGCTGCCCAGATGAGGCTTTGTAACTCAGCCACCCTGTGAGGGCCAAGTGTGCTCAGGTGTCCTGTTTCTCTGATTAGAAGGGGAGTGGGGCTGGAGTGATAGGACAACGTTTGCCTTGCAAGTGGCTGATGGGGGTTCAACCCTCAGCATCCCATCTGGTCCCGAGCCTGCCAGGAGTGATCCTTGAGCAGAGACCAGGAGTAAGCCCAAGTGTTGCCAGGTGTGGCCCCAATTCCCCCACTCTCCTCAGCCCTTTCCCCCTCCCCCAAAAAGAGTGGGTATGTCTCTTCCATAGACTCTCCCTTTTTCCTACAGTTCGGGGGTTCAGGGAGCAGAGCAACCCTGTGTGCTGAAGAAGGGCAGGGCCTCTGTGTTACTCAAGTGGTTGCATAAGAATTCCTTGCTGAAATCAGCACTTAAGAAAAACTGCCACGTGGAACCTGGGGAATACTGACTCAGCGGCAGAGCACCTGGCTTCTGGGCATAAACCTGAGTTTGATGCCTACTCCACCCCACATCCCTGCTGCAACCACTAGCGTGGCTGTTGTAATCCCCGGTGCCACACAAGTGTGATCTCAAACACAGGACAACCAAATGGGTATGAACACCACAGCTGTGTGTGACCTTTGAAACAACAAAGGAAAGGGAAGGCAGGGAGAATTAAATGTTTAAAAAAGAAAAACACACTGGAGAAAGATAGAGATTTCTGTTTTCCTTTGGTCTTCTTTTTTTTCTTTTGGGGTCATACCCAGCGATGCTCAGGGCTTACTTCTGGCTCTGCACTCAGGAATTACTCCTGGCGGTGCTGGGGGACCACAGGGATGCCGGGGATCGAACCCGGGTCTACCGCATGCAAGGCAAACGCCTTACTGGCTGTACCATCACTCCAGCCCGTTTTCCACCCCCCACCCCCCATTCTGAAACAGGCTAGTCTGCTAGCGTGACAGTTACTGCCCTAATCTTCCCGGGAGAGGAGAGAAGAGAGCAAGGCCCAAGGCCATCACAGCAATGGGTAAGAATAGGGGTAGGAGCTGGCGAGATAGTACAGTGGGTACGGCATTTGCCTGGCATGCACCCAACCAGGGTTTGGTCCCTGGCACACCACATGGTCCTTCAAGCACCACCAGGAGTAATTCCTAAGTGTAGAGCCAGGACTAACCCCTAAGCATCTCTGGGTGTGATCCCAAGACAAAGAAAGAATTAGGGGCCAAATAAAGAAATAGACAATATGAACAATGACAAACACTAGGTCTTGGCATACAAATCTTAGATTACCAAGCAGTGAAAGAAGAGATAGGTGGCAATAAAAAGATGGGCTGGAGTTGACATTAGTGGAGGCTATTGGGCACTTTGGTGGTGATGGGGTGCAGTAACATTGTATACTACCATAAGTGTTAACACTATTGTAGCTATGTTACCTATACTGTCACTGTCACTGTCATCCCATTGCTCAACGATTTGCTCGAGCGGGCACCAGTAACATCTTCATTGTGAGACTTGTTACTGTTTTTGGCGTATCGAATATGCCACAGGTAGCTTGCCAGGCTCTGCCTGCCATACGGGCGAGATACTCTCGGTAGCTTGCCGTGCTCTCCGAGAGGGCTGGAAGAATCGAACCCGGGTCGACAAGTGTGCAAGGCAAATGCCCTACCTGTTGTGCTATTGCTCCAGCCTGTACTATTTTATAAAAATTAGGTAGATCTCAGCCATGCTGCTATTTGCTTCCATAGATGTTAACACTGTGGTATGATGGCAAATACGGGTTCGACCCGCATGAAATTGTTAGCTATCATCTGCACTGACAAGAGATCTGACTTCAGTGACAATTTCTTTCTCTTGGGATATACCATGAAATCTGTAAATAAACTTGTTGGAAATATGTACAAGGTTTAGATGTACTCTGAACAAGAGGTTAAGATAACGAAAGACTAGGGACTGGAGTGATAGCACAGCAGGTAGGGCGTTTGCCTTGCACGCGGCCGACCCGGGTTCAATTCCCAGCATCCTATATGGTCCCCTGAGCACCGCCAGGAGTAATTCCTGAGTGCAGAGCCAGGAGTAACCCCTGTGCATCACCGGATGTGACCCAAAAAGCAAAAAAAAAAAAAAAAAAAAGAATAAAATTAATTACAGGTCTCAAGGGACATTATAAGAAAGTAAAAATTTTCATTGGCCTATTTTGCTTACTTTGCTGTTTTCTTTACCAATATATATGTAAGAGACCAGAGCAATAGTACAGCAGCTAGGGCATTTGCCTTGTGACATGGCTGGTCTGGGTTCGATCCCCTGCATCCCATATGGCCCCCCAAGCACTGCCAGGAGTGACCCATGAGTGCCACCAGGTGTGGCCCGATACCAAAACCAAACCAAACCCAAACAAAAGAGAATACTTAAATACCCAATAGCTGGTACAAAACTGATGTTAAAAGTAATTGTTACAATAATCAGAAACTTGTGTCGGAGTGATAGTACAGCGGGCAGGGTGTTTGCTGTACATCTGGCTGACCTGGGTTTGACCAGGATCCAGGACACCCCCGATGGTCCCCCAAACCACTCTAGGAGTGATCCCTGAGCAAAGAGCCAGGAATAAGCCCTCAGTATCACCAGGTGTGACCCTCCTGCCACCTCTCAAAGAGAACCAAAAACGGGGCTAACATAAATAAGAATAATTTTCATTCCCTCCCAATTATTTGTTCCTAACTTCTTTGAAAGCAGTCACAATGGAGAGCCTAAGAGATACCTGAAGATCCCTCTTTTAGCCCACACTACATATGGTCGTGAGCACTACAAAATTATCTTTGATTACTGAGCACAGAGCAAGGAATTAGTTCTGAGAACTGCTGAGTGAGGGTCCCCAAGCACCGCACCCCGTCCAAACAGAAAGAGGTAACAATGAAATGACACCATATATATTTTTTGCTTTTTGGGTCACACCCGGTGATGCACAGGGGTCACTCCTGGCTCTGCACTCAGGAATTACCCCTGGCAGTGCTCAGGGGACCATATGGGTTGCTGGGAATCGAACCCGGGTCGGCCGTTGCAAGGCAAACGCCCTACCTGCTATGCTATCACTCCAGCCCCAAAATAACACTATTTTAAAATCTTGGATCATTTTAGTTTCTGTAGATTTTATGACAGGGAAAGATGGATATTTTACATGAAAATGTTTACAAATAAAGGACTTTTCACATGGGATCAGAGTAACTTAAATATCAAGATAAATTTATTTTCCAAGAAAATATACTTTCATAATTAGTCAAGTTCCTTTGAAGACAATGGCGTTATCTGTTAATATATAGCCCTGGTATCTAACATTACATTCTTGTTTACATAGTACATGGATCAGATTATCCTACTTTAACACAATAGAACTTGTTTTATTTTTACCTAAAATTCACAAGGCTTTTAAAATGCCTTACCATTGCAGAAACTCAATCATGTGATAGTATTCTCACTTTTATTTTCTCAAAGGAATTGTGAATATTTGAAGCCTGAGTGAATACTGTAAAACTAATGTATCCATAATCGAAATTTATTAGCAAAAAGTCATACTCCATGAAATAGGTATGTATTTACTTATCCTGGGTGCCAAAAGAAAAGTAGGCTTTTTTCATACTCTTTAAACACTTTTTAATAAGTTTTATGCTTTATGATTTGCAGAGAGGCAAACATTTTATAAAACTGACTTATATTATAGTCCAAATAATGAAAGCAAATGAGCTGAAGAAATGACTCAAAGGATTGGAGTGCATGTTTGCATGTGGAAGCCTGTGTTTGGTTCATCACAGGGTTTTCTCAGCACTTCCAGGAGCAAGACCTGAGCATCAAGCCAGAGTAGCCACAGACACTGCCAGCTGTGTCCTCCCCCAGATGAAACAAAACAACCCTGAGAAGATAATCCTGATAATTATTATCACTGGAGTAGAGAACAATGCACAGGTCCTGAATACAAAGGGGAGTAACATGTCCTGTGGAGGATATGATGTTACTGATCTATACGAGTTAAGGATAACAGTTGGTATGGTGTATTAATTATAATTTAAAAAATTTATTCTTGCTATGCTATGACCAGTGTGCTAGTATAACAGCTATGATATTAGCAATGTTAATTACTATAACTTTATTACTATAGCAAAAATACGTTAATTTCTAATCAATAATATGTTGATTACTATGAATTACTGTAGCATGATGAAAAGAAAAATGTGGTAAATATCTTACTGTGAGAAAAAAACTAGGGCATATTATACAAAAATTCCTTTGACATAGTCATAAACCCTACAGTCAAGTTTTGTGTAACTTCTCCCCCTCTCAATTTTCATATGAGATCACCAGAAAACATAAAAAAAGATAAGACTAGGTGGCATTTAGCACAATGTTTGAATCAATATATAACTACTAGTATTTTATTATATGTCATATAATGAATTGTTACTATTATAGTTTGGGGGCTACAACCAGAGTTCTCAGGGACTCCTCCTGCTCTGTGTTCAGGAGTGACTGACCACTCAGGGTGCTTGGGAGGCCACCTGGGTACGATATGCAGTGCCTGTCTGCAAGGCAAGGATCTGACCACCTGTATCATCTCTCAGGTCCGTATCAGTTATTCTATTGTCTTGCATGATGTCTTCACTTCCAAAAGAAGGTCTTGGGGCTAACGTGATAGCACAGTGGGTAGGGTGTTTGCCTTGCACGAGGCCAACCCGGGTTCAATTCCCAGCATCCCATGTGGTCCCGGAGCACCAACCAGAAGTAATTCCTGAGTGGAGAGCCAAGAGTAACGCCTGTGCATCACCGGGTGTGACCCAAAAAGCAAAATAAACAGATGAAACAAAGGAAGGTCTTCCCTAATGACTCCAGTCACCCAAGGTCACACATAATCTCTGTGTGCTGTTATTTTCTCTTGTGGTATATCTGTATAATGGTTTGTATTAACAGTTGCCTCTCCCTTTGATGACAGCAACAGATAGGGACTGAAACTGTCTTGCTCATCATCATATTCCCAGGAACCAGTGCCTTGTGCCTGGTAAGCAAGCACAATGGAAAGCTTTTTCTCGAGTGCTTACATCTGAGCTGATGTAAGTCAAAATGATTCAAGTAACCCTGGACTACAAAGGTAGTTTGTAACATAAAATTGTTTTTTTTTTGTCAAAGTTGTTTTCAGAGCATCAGGGATTAAACCCTCAAAGTCTCTTGACTTTAGATTATTTAAATCCTAAAGCAATTAATGCGGGTCTTTAAGAAAAAAAAATGAAAAACTACATATGCCCAATGACTCCTATTGTAACCACAATAAGTAAATAAATCCAAAGCACAAAATGCTAAAATATGCTTCAGTAGAAAAAAAAATCTTTGCTGAGTCTGTAAAGAAATAAACACTGCTGAATTTCAGACCACCCAGAGAACTTTATTTTCTGACCATTATTACTTAGTTATTCACTAAAGTCAATTCATACCATATTCATTCTGCACTGCATTTCAGAGGCAACAGTGACCTTCTAGTATAGAATTCTTTAGAAATAGTATAGAGTTGGAATATATTCCTGCTTCATTAATATTATTATGCAATAATTTGGTTACTTCACAATGATTTTTCTCCATTAAAAACAAAGAGGAACAAAATGTGAGAAATCAAATAGAAAAACTCCCTGTTTTATCCAACCCAGATGGCTCAGTTATAGGATTTTTCCCAGAGATGTGCCAAGTTAGAAGCGTGCTTAAAAATAAGCTAGCTGAAGTTCAGTCCAAAGTGAATAGAGACCGTGGATGAAAATAGAATTTTTTTTTTTTTTTACATGAGGCATGTATCATGGGAAACGAGGATTGATTTGGGTTTCCTCAACTTTGGGGTATTTCTTTTCTCACTGCCTCCCTTTGAGAAAGTCTTCAATCTCTATGTACCTAGTTCCCCAGGACTCACATATTTGGGAGTTATACTTTCAGACTCTGAATTCATAGCAACATGGTTCACCTTTAGTTTCCTGGGTATCACTGCCAACAACCTCAAAGAATATCTTACTGTGAGAAAGTTGCGCATACAAATGCAGTGTTAAAGATAATTAAAGGGATGGCTGGAGAGACAGTACGGGAAGTAAGGAGCTTGCCTTGCATATTGCTGGCCCCATTCCATCTCTGGCACTGCGTATGGTTCCTGAGCGTTGGCAGGCATGACCTCTGAGTACACAGCCAGGAATAGCCAATGAGCACCACTGTGTATGGCCATCCCCCTCCCCTCAAAGAAAAAAAGAACAAAACCCAAAATGCTTTCCTTCAAAAATAAAAAAAACAATTGGCCAAAATTTTTTTAATGGGACAGATTGTCACTATAAATGGATACCTCTACCACAATATTGAATTCATCTTCCTTACTGGTTTTAATTCACAGAAGCCACATGGAATCTCAGCTCTGGCCTCAGAAGTTTGAGGAACTAGTAAAGCACTTCAGAGAAGAAAGAAGTGCAAAACTGTTAAAAAAAAAAAAAACCCAAAACCAAAAAAACAACTCAAACTGTAGATAATAGCTAAAAAATAGTGTTGGAAAGAAAATGTGAAAACCAAGAACTGCTTATGGGAACTGTTCCCAGGAGCAGAATTCAGGAGGGAATAACCTTTTAGTGTCAAAATAACTTCATCTACACTGGCTGAGAATTCATATCCAATAGTCAATTCCATGTTGCTATTAACACAAGTGAACTCACGGAGCCACTAAGAGGTAAGTTTCTTTTTCCAGGTGAGTGGCAAGACTGTGACTGACAATGAATGAAGTTTTCACTCTTTAGGTTAGCACAGCGGGTAGGGCATTTGCCTTGCACATGACCGACCCGGGTTCTATTCCTTCACCCCTCTCGGAGAGCCTGGCAAGCTACCGAGAGTATCTCACCCGCACGGCAAAGCCCGGCAAGCTATCCATGGATATTCAATATGCCAAAAACAGTAATAAGTCTAACAATGGAGACATTACTGATGCCTGTTCGAACAAATCGATGAACAACAGGAGGGCAGTGCTACAGTGCTACAGGTTAGATACTGCTCTCTCTCTCTCCAAACTGTAGTTTTATATTAAAGGTTCAACATTGTACTTTAAACATACAGAAACCCTGACCTTTGTACTACAGAGGAAACATAGCTTTCTTGAGAAGCAATGACTGGGAAAAAACTTCAGGAAGAAAAAAGCTGTCATCATTGAAAAATGAAACTGTGTTACCAAATCACTTTTCTTCAAAAAAATGTCCAAACAACCTAACAGGGGTTCACATTTGGATGAGTGAGGAGAAAGGCAGGTAGGTAACACAGCCAAAGAGAGTTGGAAAAAAGAGATCTGATTGAGTGCCACAATAAAGGATGGCACAAAAGTCTTGAGTAAATGGAGTGGCACAAAGAGATTGAAGATGGTGGTGGAACTGGTCTCGAAACATCGACTGAAGTAGAGAAAAAAAGTATTGTGGAAATTGTCTGCCACACAGGTAGGGGGAGGTGTGGAATATGGGGGGAAGATACTGGAGATTTTGGTGGTGAAAAATGTGCACTGGTGAGGGGTAGGTGTTTGATGACTGTAAGATCGAAGCTCAAACATGAAAGTTTTGTTACTGTACCTCATGGTGAATCAATAAAAACAAACAAACAAACAAACAAACAAAAAAAAGATATTGAAGAAAGGAGAAAGAAAGAAGGAAAGAAATGAAGGTGGAATAGTAAGGGGAAAAGAACAGAAAGATGATTCTAAAAAAAAAATTCATGTATATCCTGTGTATAGACAGCCCAGTACTGTGGAAATTAGAGAAAAGTCCAATTGAATATCTTTACAATATCTTCTGTTGAATCATGGCTAATGTTGTTAAGACAGCTGTCAGTTACAAGTTGTCATTTAATCTATTCACATACAGATGCCTCAACACCATTTGTTATTTTGCAGATTTATAGCAAGTATGAAAATTCTAAGGTTCTATCATCCCAACAGGCAGAGAGAGTTAGGGATTTGGGTTTTCTTTCGCTTTTAGTGGGGGCCACATCCAGCCGTGCTCAGGACACTCTTTCCAGAGTCTGCAAGGGGCGTGGTGGCAGTGGTGGGGCACCATATGTGCAGCCGAGAATGGATGCCATGGTCTGCAGCTGCAGGGCACGCATCTTCCCCTCTACTCTCTCTGGCCCGAGAGCTAGGTGTTTAAAAAACAAGCTCCTTGAGTGGTTTTTTGTTTTGTTTTGGGGCCACACCTGGAGATGCTCGGGTTTCTCCTGATTCTGCACTCAGGATTCACTACTGGCAGCGCTCGGAGGACCATATGAAATACCGGGGATCAAACCTGGCCACGAGCCAGGCAAGCATCCTAGCTTCTGTACTCTCTCTCCAGCCTCTCCTTGAGTATTTTTTAATGAACATGCACCAAGTTTTTCTATTTTTCTACTTTCTGTTTTTTACTTTTTACTTTTCTACTTTTCTACTCAGCACATCTCCTGAGCATTGCTGGGTGTGGCCCCCCAAAACCAAAAACACAAAGGAAAAAATAGTTTTTGCTACTCTACAGAACAGTTCACTGGCATTAACTGAGAGCCTGCTGGAAATGCAGAATCTCAAGGCCAGTTGAGCCTGCTGAATTGAATTTGCCGTGATAATAACAGCGCAGGGGAGGACATATACTCATGTAAGTTTGCGAAGAATGGTAGTGGGTGCCGTGGGAGTCCTTTTCTGTTTGCTCTATCAACCTCAACTAGAGCAGGGCTTCTCAAAGTTTCAGAATCACATGGTCAGAAAAATAAATGATCTCTCTGGGCTAGAGAAATAGTCTAGCAGCTAAGATGCCCATGGTCAACCAGGTTTCAATCCTTAATCTCACCAGGAGTAAGGCCTGAGCATAGCCGGTGTGGTCCCCAAACAAACAAACAAAAAATAACCAAGCAAACAAAAAGAAATTACAAAAGCCTGAGCACCATCCTCAGAGAGTCTTGTGATGTCATTGTTGTGCTTGTGGTCTGGCCCTTAACTGTGTTACTTAGGAATATTAGAAAGGAATCAGGAATGTTTAAGCTCTCCAGGTGATTCAAATAAGAAGGAAAATTTGAGAAGCTCCGATTTACAGGATGGCTGTATCATTCAGGAAGCAAATATTAGAAGAGCTTTGGGCAAAACAAGATGAACTCAGTTTTGTTTTAATAAACTGTTCAGCATAAACCAGATTCCCAATTTGGCCGACTATTCCTTTCTATTTCCTTTTATAGAAAAAAAAATCACTCAGTGCTTCACTAGAAATCTATTTTTCAAAAGTCAACAAAATGGTGCCCAATTGCACCTGAGTCTACTGACATGCCCCCTGAATTATTTTAGTACCCCACAGTGTGTTATGGCCCACTTTGGGAAACACTGAATAGAAAACATTTAAAATGCCCTGCTCTCCCTGGACAGATAGCGCAGTGGTAGGGTGCTTGCCTTGTACACGGCAGACCAGATTCAATCCCCAGTAGCCCAAATAGTCTCCTGAGTCACCCAGGAGTGATCCCTGAGCAAAGGCCCAGGGGTAAGCCCTTAGTATCACAGGGTGTGACCACTCCAAAACCAAAACCAAACAAAAAGGTAAAAGCACTGCTCTTGCCTCCTTTCTCACTTCGCCCATTGAACTTAAGTCTTTCAACTTGGGCAAAAGTGTGTCCTTTTAAAATGCAAGCAAACTGGTATTTTTCTTATATCCTGCCTGTCACAGGAAACAACATTAAAAAAAAAGCAGAAAAAGAGGGGGAAAAATGAGGTGGGGGGAATAAAATGCACGTTTTTTTGTTAATTTTTGTGATGTTGTCTCTGAGGTATGGTGCTTAAGGGTCTCCATGGCCATGCTGGGGTGAGGGGTATGTGGTGCTGGGACTGAATTCGGGGTCTCACATATGATAGGCACATGCTCTTTCACAACTCTAGCCAACCAGAACTAGAGGCTCCGCTTATGACTATCAACTGAGGGAACAAAGGCTTGGAATGAACTAAGGAGTGAAGGGAAGCCAAAGGCTCTTCTACCTCAAAGTTCACTAAGACCCACCCCTTAAGAGATTTGATTGATTGGGCCACTAGCCACTGATAGAGACTCCCTCCCTTCCCAAGAAGAATGTGCTCTTAAGATTTTCCTTCCTAAGGGTGATGTGTGCCGAATATAGACTAGAGACTGAACACAATGACCACTGAATACCTTTATTGCAAACCACAACACCTAATCAGAGAGAGAGATCAAAAGGGAATACCCTGCCATAGTGGCAGTGTGGGGTTGGGGGAGACGGGACTGGGGAGGGCGGGAGAGATGCTGGGTTTACTGGTGGTAGGGAATGGGCACTGGTGAAGGGATGGGTTCTTGAACTTTTTTTTTTTTTTTTGCTTTTTGGGTCACACCTGGCGATGCACAGGGGTTACTCCTGGCTCTGCACTCAGGAATTACCCCTGGCCGTGCTCAGGGGACCATATGGGATGCTGGGATTTGAACCCGGGTCGGCCGCGTGCAAGGCAAACGCCCTACCCGCTGTGCTATCTCTCCAGCCCCGGGTTCTTGAACTTTGTATGGGGAAAACACGAGCACAAAAATGTATAAAACTGTAACTATACCCTCACATTGATTCACAAATTAAAAATAAATTAAAAAAATGATTTTCCTTCCTAAGAGTAAATCTAAGTCGGCCTCCTACTAAGCCACAGTAAGAATGTTGGTTACTAAGCTCAATTATATCCAAAGATTATTTCAAAGGCAAAAGAACCTCTCCCAGTGGGCTCCAATCATTTATTTTGACACTTATGTTAGCAAGAATATAACACCATAAAACCCAAGTGTTAGATCTTCACTTAAAAGATACCTTTTAATGTGAAAACCTTCAAAAGTTACTTTAATATTCTAAAATGACAACACAACGCAATCTCTTTCTGTAACATTTTAAGACCTTTGAAAGATCTTCCCATTTTTTTCCTAGAGTTTGGATCCATGATTTTTATAAAAGGAATCAAGGGTTTATTTATCCTGATCATAAGATCAGATACAATGTCAGACAGGTATTTATATATCAAAGAATTTTAAAAATTCTTCTTCTGGGGCTGGAGCAATAGTACAGCAGGTAGGGCGTTTGTCTTGCATGTGGCTGACCCGGGTTCGATTCCCAGCATCCCATATGGTCCTCTGAGCACCGCCAGGGGTGATTCCTGAGTGCAGTGCCAGGAGTAACACCTGTGCATTGCCAGGTGTGACCCAAAAAGCAAAATAAATAAATAAATAAATTCTTTTTTCCTTTTTTTTTGCCTTTTGGGTCACACCCGGCGATACTCAGGGGTTACTCCTGGCTCTGAACTCAGAAATTACTACTGGCGGTGCTCAGGGGACCCTATGGGATACTGGGAATCGAACCCGGGTTGGTTGTGTGCAAGGCAAACAAATGCCCTACCCACCGTGCTATTGCTCCAGTCCCCAAAATTCTTTTTTTTTTTTAAAAAAAGAAATTTATGAGCTGGAGAGATAGTACAGAGGGCAGGGCATTTGCCTTGCATATGTTCTACCCGGATTCAATCCCAGACATCCCATAGGGTCCTCTGAGCACTTCCAGGAGTAATTTCTGAGTATAGCCAGGTATGGCCCCCAAATGAAAACAGAAACAAAACAAGAAGTGTATTACATTTCTATGACATTTTTGGGTACCATCTCATAAGCTTTAAAAACTACATGAAGTTTTGGGGGAAGATTTTATT
Organism: Sorex araneus; assembly: GCF_027595985.1. Classification (NCBI taxonomy): domain Eukaryota; kingdom Metazoa; phylum Chordata; class Mammalia; order Eulipotyphla; family Soricidae; genus Sorex; species Sorex araneus. The sequence continues at coordinate 104,430,859 of NC_073306.1, read as the reverse complement.
TTTCTTAGCTAAAATCTTCAGGAACAGCATTAGGTTTTATATTTTTAGAACTTTTCACAGTATGATGGCAATCTGGCTGACAATCTGATTATTACAGCTGTAGCTGGTAAAGCAACCCACTTCTGAAATTGCATAATGAGAAGGTGATGTACATATCTGAGCAATCCAAAGGTGTATCCTAGTACCATGTAAAAGGAAAATATATATATATACATATATATAACATGATCCTAACTGGAAAGGTTCCTTCGATCAAGGATACATTAGATTATTTTATGAAATTTTCCATATTTTAATTAAAATCCTTGGTATTTTAATATTTTCTCTGTCACGTAAAGTTAGTATCACGTGATTAAACTATTGTTTTTCTCTTTTATCAATCCTTTTTCTACTTTCCTCCCACCCTGGCGACCTCAAGTGTTTATCTTATTAATTATTAGATTTACTCACAGGAACAATTCTTAGTTATGTCTTGATTTTATTTTTACATCTTTAAAAAAAGATTTTATTTCTTTGACTTTCTTTACAGATTCTTTTAATTTTTCCCTCTTTCTTGCACTGTTAAGTTTGACTCTTTTGTTTTTCTTTTCCTTTTCAAAATAAATGCTTTTACAACTATTGTATTTGAGAATTGTAATTTTTATTTTCCAATTAATCTACTTCTGTGCTTTTGATGTTTTCTAGGAGTCCATTATTATTGCTCTGTTAAGGAATTTATGGGGGCTTTTCTTTAACATAGTGAGACTATGGTTTCTGAATAGAGAAGCATTGAGCCAAACCCTGGCTGGCTCTAAAGGCAGTTCTCACACAGTGAGGGTGGGGACAGTTGTTCCCCTGGTTGCTGTAGCTTTTATGATTTAGCTGTTCCATCGTTAGGGACGAGGGTGGAGGTGGCTAGGCTTCCCTCCAATTTACGACTTAACATTTCCTTTAATAGAAACAACTGTTTCTGTCCCTGTTTTCAAAAATCCATTTTCATTGGCACTACAGTTGGTAAAATTCTTCCTAGATATTAGTAAGAAACTGACTTAGTCCCTTAGGTTTAAACATTACTGTGAGAATTCTTTTTCTCTTTGTGTGTTTTCCAAGGCATTTGCACTTGAAACCAGAAAAGGACAAGATAGTTGTGATTGGTTAGCTACGTCTTAGCTTACATCTTAGAAGAAAAACTGTGGGAATGCTTTCAGTTTACCTCATAAAGATTAACGCAATCTGTGAGATGGCCCAGTGGCACAGGACTTGCTTTGCACGTGTGTGATCCCAGGTTTGATTCCTGGCACCTTATATACACACAACCTCCCCTTCCTTGCCGCCCCCCTCCCATTAAGGGATATTCTAAGCCTACTCTCGAAAAGACTGCATTCCTTTAGCATCCCTCTTAAATTAGATAGTTATTTCAAATTTAACACTTGTTCATAAAATGGATCTACTACAGTGATATTGAGATGAGCATGAAGATATTATTTTTAGAAAACATAAAGAAAATGTAAGTATAGAATTACTTACAGTATTTTGTTGTGTTTTGGTTTATGAGGCACATCTGCAGTGCTTAGGGCTTATTTCTGGCTCTACACTCAGGTTTCTCTTCTAGAGGGCTTAGGGGACCATACAGGATGCTAGGGATTGAATCCAGGTTAGCTGGGTTGTGTGCAAGGCAGGAGCTTACCTGCAGTTCTATCTCTCCGATCCCTGTTTTGTTTTGTTTTGAGGTCACACCTGATGATGCCCAGGGCTTACTCTTGGCTCTGTGCTCAGAGATTACTTGGTGGGGCTCAGATGTGAAAGATTAAATCTTGATTGACTATGTACAAGGCAAGTGTCTTACTGCCCGTACTCTCTCTCTCCTGTCCCAACATAACAGTATTAAGTATCTTGGTAGTTAATTTATATACTGACATGTAGGACTAAAGATATAGTTCAAAGGGCTAGAATGTTGTGCATTCTGGAAACCCCTTTTTTGATCCCTGGAACCACATGATCCCCTGGACAGGGGTAAAAGCAAATCCCTTTACCACCCACTAGACCCTGAGCAATCTCCAGGATTGGCCCAAAAACAAACAAAAAAGGGATATTCTAATATGTATTAGATATAAAATAAGTAAGCCTGACACTTCAAAACTTAGAGTTGCAAATGGCATTCATGATGATGTACTTGAAATAAATCTAAGTAAATTTATCACTGTCTGTAGCACTGTTGTCCCGTTGTTCATCCATTTTGCTCGAGTGGGCACCGGTAATGTCTCTATTGTGAGACTTGTTACTGTTTTTGGCTATTACTTCATTAAAAGAGTGAAAGATTGCAAACCACAATGCCCAAAAGGAGAGAAAGAGAGAGAGAGACAGAGAGAGAGAGAGAGAGAGAGAGAGACAGACAGACAGAGATAGACAGAGACAGAGAGAGAAAGAAAAGCACCTGCCACAGAGTAGAGGCAAAAGGGGTGGGGGTCGAGGTGATGGGGGGTGATGGGAGGGAACCTGGGGACAGTGGTGCTGGGAAATGTATCCTGGTGGTGGAATGAGTGTTGAAATACTGTATGACTGAAATCCAATCATGAACAGCTTTGTAAGGGTCTATGTCACTGTGATTCAATAAAAAAGTTAAAAAAATACAACTGAAAGAAAAGGCTGGGAAAGAAAATCGAGATGTCCCAAGTACATTCAAATTGTGATTTCATTTATCAAAAATTGATTTACAAAGAATTATAACTCAAGATCAGTACATAAGTATTCATTGTATGTCAGTGAGATTTAATTTTTAATTTATTGAAAGGGCTGAAAAATTACTTGTTAAATTCTATTTCTGGCATCAACTCATTTTAAAATGAATGTTAATCATAAAATGCATTCTCCTTGATATTGGAGATATCAATCACAAGCATCCCACTCACAAGATCAATTTGGAAATCTGAGTAAAGATGGTAGATTGAATGTACACATTTACTTGTATCTCTAATACAAAAGTAATGTGATTTTTGAAAAGACCCAGCCCCAGAAGAATAAAGATGAGCAGAAAATATAAAATTTTTTGGAGTTAAGAAGGAAATGGATGAATAGTAAATGATTTAAGAGAATTCACAGAACTCTCCAGAGGCAAAAGAATAGGTGACACAATTATTGGCCAAACAGGCCAAAAGACAGGAAGAATGGCTGTCAGTCTGGTGGAGGACGTAGGCCCCATTTTCTTTTTCTGGTGATGTCCTGTTTTTCCTTTTGCAGGACTCTGAGAGACGTTCTCTGGGGAAAAATATGACCCGGTGTTTGCGTTTGCAAATCTGTGATAGAGCTGTACTCAGGGGTCCGAGGAGGGTCACTCCCAGAGAAATTCAGCTCACTGGGCTGGTTCAGTGTTGGAGCCTGAGGATGCAGGGCTGTTCGGGGCCACCTCAGTGATGCTTGGAGGTCTCCGTGACTGCACCCTACACGGCTTGGGAGGCACGTGTACTCAGAATTGAACCCAGGTCAGATGCACATATGCCCTAATCACTCTATCATCTCCCTGCCCCTAAGCATGTTAGAGTATGGAAATAAATTCCAAAAATTTGGGATAAAAGATTTAAACAGCTAGCCAAAGGAATGTGGAGAATGGAGCAAGTACTGTATTTTAATAATAAGTCTTAGAAACTGGTTTTTTGTTGTTGTGGTGTACTATTTCTCTAGCTCCTGAAATAAATACTTTCAATCCAAAATATACAGTAAGGGGGGGGCAGGGTTTAAAGTGTTTGTCTCATACACAGGTAAGCTTGGTTTGATCCTGGGCAACACATTTGGTCTCCCAAGTACTGCAATGAGTGAACCCCTAGCACAGTGCCAGGAGTGATCCCTAAGCACAGCACCTTAAGTGGTCCATGAGCACAGACCCAGGCGTAATTCATTTTTATTTTATTTTATTTTATTTTTTAGAGCATTACATGATTGAATTTCAGTCATACAGTATTCCAAGACCCATCCCTCCACCAGGGTATATTTCCCAGTGTCCCCAGCTTCCCTCCCATCACCCCCTCCCCTTGCCTGCCTCTTTGGCAGGCGCTATTCTTCTCTCTCTCTCTCTCTCTCTCTCTCTCTCTCTCTCTCTCTCTCTCTCTCTCTCTCTCCCCCTCTCTCTCTCTCCCTCTCTCTCTCTCCTCTCTCTCTCTTTCTCTCTCTCTCTCTCAACCCCAAACCCCAGGAGTAACACCTTTGGGTGTAAACCAATGCCTCTCCAAATAGCCCCCCAAAAGTAAATACCTTGGTACAGTTCTTGGCAGTGATATATAAGGAAAAGTCTTCACTATATTTTATTTCCACCCCAAAACTAGTAGATTTTACCAACGGTAAGAATGGAAAAACAAGTTAAAAACTGGGTCACTTAAAAAATGTCAATAGGGTTTTAGATGACCATTTCAAGGCCTTTCCAAGAGGAATGTCTCAGAAATTTCCCCGTCTCAGTAAATTTCAAGAAAGACCCAATGTCTGATTTTGATGTTTTTGAGTGCTTCCAGTCATTTCACTGCAATTTTCTCCAACATCAGAGTAGGAACACTGGTTTCCTAGAAAAGCTATAGCAATTACATGAACTGGAAGTAAACACTATTTTCAAGTGATGGGATGGTATAAACCTGAAAAAAATCTGCAAAATTGTACTAATTCTTCTGTAAGTTTACATTTCAATTATTGCAAGACTGAAAGACTTTAAGTGGGCCAGATCAGCCATACTATACAGGAAATTATATCCTAGGAAAGCTCTGCTTTAAAAATAGGCAAAGGAAGAAAGGAAGGTTGCCAAAACACACAGCACTTTCCATTTGTTTTGATTTGAACAAAGCATCTATTTTATCAGGTGCAATCTAGTATTTGCAGACTTAAGGATAATGGTAGTAGTTAGGGTGGGAAGTAGTAAATTAACCAAAAAATGTTTGCTTTCTAAAAAAATTTTGAAGTAGATATCAGTGGAATCCAGGTAATACCTAAATATCACGGGAAACTGGGACTACTGTTCAGACTGAACTGTATGTTTCCTAAAAAAGCAGAACTAAAGTTGAGAAATTAGGACAATCCATTTTAGAATTTATATGCTGCATATATGTCTTCATAAACCCAATTTAAATTTAATACATACTGAGGAATAAATTCTTTTTTCTTATTAAAATAATAGTAGGTTATATATTGAGTACCCACTACATACTGTTCTAGGCATGGGATTTTATTTATTTATTTATTTTTTTGCCTTTTGGGTCATACCTGGTGATGCACAGGGGTTACTCCTGGCTCTGCACTCAGGAATCACCCTTGGCAGTGCTCAGGGGACTATATGGGATGCTGGTTATTGAACCTGGGTTGGCTGCATGCAAGGCATATGCCCTACCTGCTGTGCTATTGCTCCAGCCCCTAGGCATGGGATTTTAGTAATGAACAAAACAACAGAATTTGATGGTGCTTCTTCTGGTGACAACCACAAATACAAATAATCTAGAAGACTTAAAATATAGCCTGGAGTTTTTCAGAACGTTACTTTTATTATGAAACTATTACATCCAAAATAAATCAAATTTGGGTGGCATTACCATATGGAAAAAACTATGAGCATAGATCTACTAAACTGTTATAATCATAGGTTATATTGGATGGCCGGGATTTAGGTGAGACTCAGCAAGGAAACCCTGTTGTTTTTGTCAGAAGTAAATTTGAATTGGAAACATTTAAAGACCTTCTAAGAGTTTATGGACTGGAGCGATAGCACAGTGGGTAGGGCGTTTGCCTTGCACACGGCCAACCCAGGTTTGATTCCTCTGTCCCTCTCGGAGAGCCCGGCAAGCTACTTACATAGAGTATCCTCTACTTACTTAGGGGATACTTAGAGTATCCCCCACACATGGCAGAGCCTGGCAAGCTACCCATGGTGTATTCGATATGCCAAAAACAGTAACAACAAGTCTCACAATGGAAATGTTACTGGTGCCCACTCGAGCAAATGGATGAGCAACGAGATGACAGTGACAGTGATACAGTGATAAGATTTTATAGAACTTACAAACCCTTTTAATTTCATGTTCAACCATTTTAATCACAGTTAATTTATATGCTTATGGGTTCTTTGTTTGGTTGGGAAAAACACTGTCCTTCCTAAAATGTCTCCATATAGTTGTGAACCTTGAAGGTCTAGCTTAGAATTAGTCAGAAGTGCAATCAGTCTGACTTTAAGGCTATTTCACCTTTTTTTTTTTTTTTTTTTTTGTGAAGCTGGGACCTTTGTCTACTTTTCTTTTCTTGGTTTTTCAGGGGTAGGTGGCATATCCAGTAGTGCCATATCCTACTGGTGCTCCACAAAGAATCACTCCTGGTGAGCTTGGGGGACCATATGGATACAAGGGATCAAACCCGCTTGGCTTCGTGCAAGGCAACGCCCTACCCGCTGTACCATCTCTCCTGGCCCTGTTGTCTACTTTTCTTTAAGTCTCATGGTAGTAGAGGGAAAAATAACATACTGGAAGCAACATTTTCAACCCAGCATCATGATACATGTGACCTGGGTAAATTGATTCACTTCTTTGAACTTATAAAACTGGAAAACATATTTTCTGCCCACTGCAGAGAGCTGTCATGAGAAATAGTGAGATATCAGCATGGTACGTAGAAAAATGTTTCCTCCCCCCCCAAAGAACTGCACATCTTTTACTCCTATGCTTTGTTTTGCCACAGCCAGGTGAGCTCTGAATTTATTCCCGGCTTTGTGATCAAGGATCACTCCTGGCGGGGGTGTTGGCGGGTGGAAGGTTGGAGCTGGGGAGCAAACCCTGGCTGATCACTTGCATGGCAAGTACCCTACCCATTGTATTATCACTCCAGCCCCTGTATGTGGAATTTAATTAGCTGATCAGGTGATGCTGAGATGGGGAGAGAATCCTGTGCTAAGCAGATGGGTCCAATATAATTACAAATTAAAGATGGAAGAGAAGGCTGGGGAGAGTCAGAGACTAGAGAGTGTAAAAAGGCCTAGCACTGTTGCTGATTTTGCAGAGGAGGGAGAGTCATGGGCCCAGGTACCTGAGCAGCCATCACCTCCAGTAAGGTAAGGAAAGAGATTTTTCTCTGCAGCTCCAGAGAAACAAAGCTCTACAGATTCACTTCCGATTTCTGACTTCTAGGACTGTAGGAGAAATAAACTTATGTTGTTCTAAGCTAGCAGGGTAATTTATCACAGCAGCCAATTGGAAACAACAATATACAAAAGCATTTTGAAATTAGTAAGACATTGTATCAGTGTAAGATATGATTAATGTTCCCAGATGATAGTTTAGTCTCTCTAGAAGGCTTCATGGCAGAAATCTTGGTTCCTAGGACTCTTCAGAATGGTATGTTTCTGTATCAAACACAGATGCCTTGCCTTATTTTGTATGTTTTGTTTGGGGGCCACACCCAGCGATACTGAAGACTGACTCCCAGCTACTCCTGGAGGGGCTGGGGGAATCATACTTAGTCCTAGGGATCAAGCTCTGCTTCTCCATGTGCAAGGCCAGCTCCCTACTTGCTGTACCGTGGCCCTGGCCCTGGTTTGGGCTTCTTGCTTCAGGGCTGGTGATTTCTGCTTTCACTTCTCACTTTGTGAAGCAGAATGGATTACCATGTAATTACCAAACCACCTCCAGACACCTGCCTTTTTACTGCTTAGTTTTTCAGTTTCACTCATTACTGTTGTTCTCAAAGATGTTTCATTTTTTGAGTCAGTAGTACAGCAAAATTATAGAAAGAGAAATCCTATTTTGTTAGGAATGATTCTCTAAATGTAACCATGCAAATACACACAAATATCGGGAGACATTTTTCTTAATCAAGACATTAAAATTCATAGTTTTTTTCCCCCCCACCATTTGGAATAAGAATGTTGAACTATTTTTCAATGGTTAAACGATTTTCAAATTATGAAAAAGAATTAAAATGTCAGGTTAGGGGCTTGAGTGATAGCACAGCGGGTAGGGCATTTGCCTTGAATGTGGCCGACCCAGGTTCAAGTCCCAGCATTCCATATGGTCCTCCGAGCATTCGCCAGGAGTAATTCCTGAGTGCATGGGCCAGGAGTAACCCCTGTGCAACACTGGGTGTGACCAAAAAGCAAAAACAAAACAAAACAAAAACAAAAACACCAAAAAACCCCATAAAATATCAGGTTAGATATTTCCTATTAAGTCCGGTTTGTAAAATAATCCAGTAAAAACTTGAATGTTGTACTTATTTTGGAAACAAATTAACATGGAGTTAAATTAATGGACAGCTAGAAACAGACTACTCTTTTTATTTTTTTTTTATTTTTTTATTTTTTTGCTTTTTTGGGTCACACCTGGCGATGCACAGGGGTTACTCCTGGCTCTGCACTCAGGAATTACCCCTGGCCGTGCTCAGGGGACCATATGGGATGCTGGGATTTGAACCCGGGTCGGCCGCGTGCAAGGCAAACGCCCTACCCGCTGTGCTATCTCTCCAGCCCCCAGACTACTCTTTTTATAATGATTTTTACACTAATCCTTAAATAACATCATGTTTTTGGCTCTTTTAACATTTTTATTTACACAGACTTTTTTCTGTTTATTATAGTTTATTCAAGACATTCATATTTCTTTTTTGTTATCTTTTTATTTAGGAAATGATATTTCTGTTTGCTGGCAGTATCTTCCAGTTATTAAAGCTTCTAATATAAATTTCATTTTCAGGTTGTACCTTGTTCCCCGACAAAATTAAGCAGATAGAGAAAGGGAGAGAATATTTACTGTAAAAATAAGTATATACACAGATACACAGAAACATGCGGTTATTGAATATCATCAGTCAAAAATGTTTTAGTGGTAAGCTGTGCCCAAAGTTAAGACACATATCCACATGTTCTTCAGTGGTACAGTTAGATTAAGGAAAAAAAAAATCTTATCAACAGTATTACAAACATCTCAAATAAGAAGGAATATATCAGCCAATAGAACATTTAATAAGTATGGCCATTGTTATGCTCACGTTATACTCTTTCATGGTGTTTGGAAAAGAACAACTTTAATTTTTAATCTTTCAAAAGATAATTTCAATTAAATGGAAATATACAATAGGACAGCATATTTTATGTACATAATGAAAAACTAGTTAGTTAGACGAAAATAAGAAGTTTTGTATTTTGCCATAATTTGGATAGAATGGAAGATGCCGTGCTGGGTAAGTGAAGTGTGCCAGAAGGAGGACTAATACCCTTCATATATAAAGTATCAAGCAAGGCAATAAATAATGACTAATGAAAACTCAAATAAGCTACCGCCAACAGAAATGAGTTTTGTCAAGGGGTGGGGGTGAAAAGGCACCTATGAATAGTGGTGGAGGGATATGGACATTCTAGTTGTGGGTGTGGTGCAGTAGCATGGTAAGCCTAAGGCATTAACATCAGTACTATTGTGAACTAAGACGCTGCAATTAAAACAAGATCCCCAAAAGATAGGTAATTGCTTTAAAAAAGTAACATACTTGAAGAATTAATACAATATATGTTAAAGTATGTTACATCAAGTTATTTATAATATGACTTTGGCTAGTTCTTTCTTATGTGGTTCCATTTCTTCAGATTATTTCACCAGGCCTGCTCCTGAAGACGCTATCCCTTAAACATGTATCTCGCTTGTTAGAGTCTTGATGTTTCTTTGCTTGCCTGTTTCTATTCTGGAGAAGTTTGTGTTCTCTCTCAAACACATATTTCCCTCTCTCTTCCCTCATATATTTTTCAATAAAAATGACCTTGCTTCTCACAAGCACATAAAAACACTATTTCACGTATCCTAGATCCAGTTATACATACTCATATATAAAATATTATGCAATGGTAAGAAAAACAATTTAAAATGAAGGATAATAGTAGGATAAAAAAATTCAGAGCTCAACTAACTTTAATCTCCACTAGATAACTGATCTGAATATACTTCATTTCTAAGATTAGCTTTATATAAAAAAAATACTAAAAAAGTCCCAGACTCCAAAAAACCCTGAACAAATAACAAATCATCTAATCTCTGATCATTTGATATCTAGGTCACAATACCATCATCAACGATTTCTGTTTACAAAGAACTATGGTTATATACCAAATGAACTGAAAATAGCTACTTAAACTCTTTTTAAAAAAATAAAATTCAAAGTTTAGTTATTTATTTTAATAGAATTACAGTGAGATACAACCAGTGTAGATTTCCCACCACCAATATCTCCAGTTTCCCTCTCCTACCCCACCCCCACTCCTCCACTGCCTGCCTCTAGGGCAGGCACTATTCTTCTTTCTCTATATATTCATATAGTGGCACTATACATAATACTTAAAGAGGTAGAAATAATCCAGATGTTTATGAACAGTAGAACATTAGAAAAAAATGAAATATTCATACATCATACGATGTGAATGAATCTTGAAAACATTAAATGAATAAACGCAGATAAAGAAGTTCGCATTATATTCCATTTATGTCAAATATTCAAAAAGGTAAATCTATACAAACTGAAAACAGATTGGTAACCAAGGAGTGAGGTGAGGTTGGGGAATATAAAGATCAATCATTTTAATGGATATTGGTTTAAAATTTTTTGTTCGGTTGTTTTTGGGCCACACTCAGTGGTGCTCAGGGCTTACTCCTAGCTCTGTGCTCAGGGATCACTCCTGGCAGGCTTGGGGGAACCATGTGGGGTGCCAGTGATTGAGCCTAGGTTGGCTATGCGCAATTCAAGTGCCCTACCTATTGTACTATCACTCTGGCCCCTGGTTAAACTTTTGAGTGAAAAAAATATTCTAAGCAAGACAGTAGCATTTGTACAATACTGTGATAAGCTATATGGCATTGGACTTTCCACTATGAAATGAAATCAGTTTTATGATATATGAATATCACTTCAATTAAATGAGTGACGTGACAGTAACGAATAGTTATTACTCAGTTCTTTCATAGCTGACTAAATATCAGTATGCTTTTGCAAATTCCTGGAATTTCACTCTATCAATAGAGTAAATTATGCTCAAATTTACAGACGAGCCCGGTTATTTATGACTAAGTACTATGAATAAATTTGGGAATTCAGGAGAACCAAAAGATATTAGTTAAAAGTAAAAACAAAAAAAATCAGTGAATGTGAGGGAAAAGAGGATGGAAGAGGCAGTGAGCTAATGAGGAAATCACTATACAAATATAGTCACTTAAGAAGAAAAGATATTGCAATTGTGGACAGTGATATCTAAATCAAAGAGAAAAACCAAAAAATACCTAAGAAAGAAGGTTCTGAGGCTAGGAAGCCATAGTCTTAGTTTGCCTATAAGCTTACAAGACAAAAAGACAATTCCATGATCTTTTATTATACTGCAATTTACAGACTAAATGAATAAGAAATACCTTATTACTCTTTTGGGAACCACTCTGTTATTTAAGTACCAACTGACAGTGACCAAGTTTTAAAATACCACTTTAAAATTTAACTCAGATTTAGTGTTCTCTTTGTAAACGGACGAGTAATTTCGTTCCTTCACATTTTAACCCCCAAAATCATTCCAACTGTTCTTAAAATAAGTTCTTCTAAGCTTGATACAAAACACTAGAATTAGTTATTTATAAAACTACTTACGTATTCTTTCACATTTTTTGTCTTGACAGCTTTGTATGAATAATATGCAGGATAAAGCATTCCAAACACCAACCTAAAAGCAAAAAAACAATGAGAAGACTAGTCAAATACAGCAATGCTTTTAAACAGTTCATAACATTTTCACCTAATAAAAAGATTGAAAGTACATGGAAAAAATGACAGTAAATTCACTCCAGAAAGCTAAATAGACATTTTCTGCAATAAATTGATTCCGACATCTCAGATATAATTTAGCAGGAAAATTAATAACACTGCCATTTAAAATTCTTCCCGGGATCAGCGAGATCTAAGGGTGAAGGCGGATGCCGTGCTTTAGATGCTAGTTCTACCCCAGCACCACATGGTCCTCTGAGCACTGCAGGGTGACCCTTGAGCCAGATGGGCTGGCTCTGCTGATCCTTGGCCCTACAGGGCCTGAGTGGCACCATGTCCTTGGGTCCTAGAATTGAACTGCTGGCCCAGTTGACCAAGAATCACTGGAAGGAGCCCCTGAGTTGATATATACTGCTTGGGAATCCCTGCCCCCCTCAAACTACAGAATTTTTTTTTTTTTCTTTTTTGGGTCATATCTGGTAATGCTCAGGGGTCACTCGTGGCTCTGCACTTAGGAATTACTCCTGGTGGTGCCAGAAATCAAAACTGAGTAGGCCACATACAAGGCAATCACCCTACCCACTGTTTTATCTCTCCAGCCCCTTAGAGTTGAGATTATTTTATCAAAGCCTACATCTAAGATGTATGTAGACATACACTAAACATAAGAGTAGACAAAAATGTCATGACATCATTTACATGATATGTAATTGGTATTTTCACAAAACACAGCATGGAACTTTTTGTCCCCACGTGTATTTCCATAGTATTTTTCTTAATGTGTTATTATATTCTATGTTGATATTCTCTTGGTTTATTTGAAGAATTTGTTTTTGATTAATTTGCAGGTTTTTACTGTTGCATGTAATATCACAAAAAACCTTTTTGTGTATTTTGGTCTTAATTTCCTGGTGCTACTGCTGCTGCTGTTTCAGAAATCACACACGTTTCTACCTATCAAAGTGCCTTCCAGGGAGGTAGCTCTGTTTTAAATTCCAACACTCTGCCAATCGTGAGTGCCAATCATCATTAAAAATTAGAAATGAAAAGGTCTGCTACATAAATAGGGAAAAAATCTTACAGATATTTTTAAAATACATCTAAACACTAGTATATATGAAAATTTCAACTACTACCAGTCCTTTTGATTCACATGGTATGATATCCTTTTGTCTACTTTATTTTATTTTATTTTATTTTTTGCTTTTTTGGGTCACACCCAGCGATGCACAGGGGTTACTCCTGGCTCTGCACTCAGGAATTAGCCCCTGGTGGTGCTCAGGGGACGATGTGGGATGCTGGGAATCAAACCCAGGTCGGCTGCGTGCAAGGCAAATGCCCTACCCACTGTGCTATTGGTCCAGCCCCTCCTTTTGTCTACTTTAAAACAATTTACATTTATTTTCCCCCTTTGGAATTTTGGCCACAATTGGTGATGCTTAGGGGCTACTCTTGGCTCTGCACTCAGGAGTCACTCCTGGCAGTGCTCAGGGGGCCATTTGGGATGCCAGAAATCAAACCTAGGTTGGCATATGCAAGGCAAGAGCTTTATCCACTATATTATCTCTCTGGCCCCTAAATCCAGTTTTAAAACTGATGTTTATTTTAGAAGAGCTTAGTTTTACAGAAAGGCTGAAAGGACAGGATAATTCCCACATACCCTACATCAATTCTGCATTATTACGGTACATTTGTCATAATTAACAAACCCCACATTGGGGTTGGAGGGCTACTATGGTGGGTAAGATGCTTGCCTTGCATGCAGCCGATCTGGGTTTGATCCTTGGACCACACATGGTCCCTGGAGCACCACCAGAAAGAATCCTTGGGTGCAGAGCCAGGGGTAAGCACTGAGCACTATGAGGTGTGCCCCCCCAACAAAACAAATAAAAAAACTCATATTGATATTTATTAACTAAAGTTCATACTTTTTTCAAATTGTTTTACTTTAACTATTTCTTTTTCATCAAAGATAGCATATCTAGTTATTTTGCATCCTTAGTATTTTTTTTAAATTTTTATTAGTGAATCACCGTGAGGCACAGTTACAAACATGAATTTTCATATTTGCATTTCAGTGATACAGTGATCGTTTACATCCCTCCACCAGTGCCCATTCTCCTCCCCCAATGTTCCCAGTATCCCTCCCACTACCCTGTATCTTTTGACTCTAACATCTTCTCAGATTTTCCTTTGAAACTGATCTTGGCAGTTTTGAGGAGTACCCAGCATACATACTGTAGAAGCTTCCTATATTGGAATTTGGTGGTTTAAAAAAAATTTTTTTTATTAGATTGAGGACTGGAGCAATAGCACAGCGGGTAGGGCATTTGCCCAGAGCACTCACAGGAGTGATTCCTGAGTTCAAAATGCAGAGCCAAGAGTAAGCCATGAACATTGCCAGGCGTGGCTTCAAAACAAATCATTTGTTAACAAACTTTGCCAGAAATCTATAATGTTTACAAGGCTGTCATAACATAATACCACAGACCAGATTACTTAAAAATAGTGATTTTTTTCCCCATAGATCTAGAGGCTAGAAGTTCCAGAAAAAGATGTTGGCAGTTTTGGTTTCTTCTGAGTTCCTTTGTTTTGGACTGAAAATAGTTTCCTTCTAGGACAAAGTGTCCAAATATCTTCCTTCTTTAATATTAGGATACTGATTGTAACAGCTGAAGTCTACCCCAAAGAACTTTCACTTAATAAAGCCCTTATCTCCAAAGAGTCACATTCTGAGGTACCAGAGGTTAAGAATTCAATATATGAATTTAAAGGAAACAAGACTTTGGCCCACAGCATATACACTTAGAGTCTTTAGATTAAATAGGTATTTGCATTTATACCAGATGTTTTTATACTGAAACCAAGTATATATTTCTTATTCTTTCTGTGACTTTGTATTTTTAGTTCATTATATTTTTGTATTTTTAATTCACAAAGTTCTTTCACTTTTTTTTTTGAGTGGGGGATGGTAGTAAATCCCTGGTGACTATCTTATCAGCTGAACCCTTGGTCTGTGACTGTTATCACCAAGTCAGAGGAATACCAAATCTGTTAAGGATTTAATCCTTACACTCTGGAAGTCATATCATTAACAATCATTGCTTCCTAAACAAGGCCATTCCATGAAGACTACTTCATCAAAGCCAGTCCCTAAAAATCTAGGCATGGACATTTTAGATGGGCTATAACATTGAGGACTGCTCAAATTAATACGAGTCTCTCATAATCTCATAGAAATGTTAGAGCTTCTAGTATGACTTCTAATAAAACAACTAATAACCATAAGAAAGGATTTGTGGGGTCCAGAGAGATAGTACAGTGCTTAGGTTGCTTGCTTTGCAAGCTTCTGGTGTGGGTCCATTCCTGGCACCCCACAATGTCCCCTAAGCCCAGTGAGGAGTGATCCTGAGCACTACTAGGTGTGGCCCAAAACCAAACAAGCAAACAAAAAAAGATGTGTAACTAAGAACATAATGTCCACTGTGTGGTCATCCTCACTGCTGACACAAGCTATAATCCTATAATCAGCCAGCAAATATATAGTTTACATTTTCCAACCACTTATTTAAATTAATATTGTATGTTCCTTTAAAATATGGATTTAGGAGAGACTCTCCAAACAATAATAGTGAGTTTTGTTGAAATATTGTATGCAATCAAAGTGAAAGTAAAGTGAAATTTATTAGTTACACAGGCGGGGGGGGGCTTAGGGTGGGAGGGGCTAGGGGCGTGGGGGGGTTAGGGGTGTGAGGGGGCTGGGTGGAGCTATACTGGGATTCTTGGTGGTGGAATATGAGCACTGGTGAAGGGATGGGTATTCGAGCATTGTATAACTGAGATTTAAACCTGAAAACTTTGTAACTTTCCACATGGTGACTCAATAAAAAATTTAAAAAAAAATATGGATTTAACCAAAGTATTTTCTTTTATATTCTCAATTTCATATTATTTTCATTTAGTTTTCTTTCTTTTTAAAAACAAAATCGCAAATTATAATATTACAAAGATATTTATGATTGAGCTTCAGGTGTATATCGTTCCAACACCAATCCCTTCACCAGTGCCTTTTACTCTCCACCAATGTCCTCAGTTCCCCTCCTGCCCTCCAGCCTGACTCTGAGGCAGGCACTTTTCCCCTCCCCCATTGTCCTAGAGATCCCCACCCTAACTAATCACCCCCAACCTTGCCCCAGTGGCAAGCTTCCTACTGAAGACCAATTCAGCTCTTTGTTTCTATTGCCATTGGGCTGGTACCTCTGAATTTAAATCTACCATGAGCCTCTTCATTCCCTTCACTCATGGATTTTGGACTTCTCCTTCCACTGCAATATGACCCATCTAAAAACTGTAACCCAGTTCTGTCGGTTTATCCTTGGCGAGAGTCCACACATTTATACAACTCTTTCACTCAGAGATATCAGTGGCCAATGATAATGTTTAGTGAGGTTGATGCCAGCTTGATTTTCTCTCTGAACAGTTCCCCAACACATGTTTCTGGCTGCACTGTCAGACCAATCTTCTTAATCTACTGACAGGACTTCCATGCTTACAGAATTCAATTGCAGGCCTTCTCACCCACCTGTGACCCCTGTAAGGAGGGGAACATCTAACATAATGGAAATCCACTGCCTCTTATAAACCATCTGTTCTAACATGGGCTCCTCAGTCTGCCCTGGTATTTCTACTTTAACTAAGAGTACATGCTTTTTGCCTGCAATGCCTTACTCTCCTTCTCCTCTCTTTATTTCCATTTTTCCTCATGATTATTTCACCTTTTTTTTTCATGATTCAACCCTTTTTCCTCAGATTTCTAACTTGTGTTTATTCTAAATTACAAAAATTGTCAGCATCAGTCATTTTGCCTTTAAGCATATTCTATTTTAGACTGCTGTAATTTTTGTTTTTGATTTTGGTTTTTGGGTCACACCTGGGCTGGAGCGATAGCACAGTGGGTAGGGCATTTGCCTTGCATGCAGCTGACCCGGGTTCAATTCCTCCATTCCTCTCGGAGAGCCTGGCTAGCTACCAAGAGTATCTCACTCACATGGCAGAGCCTGGCAAGCTATCTGTGCCATATTCGATATGCCAAAAACAGTAACAATAAGTCTCACAATGGAGATGTTACTGGTGCCCGCTTGAGCAAATCGATGGGCAACAGGATGACAGTAATACAGTGACAGTGGGTCACACCTGGCTCTGTGCTTAGTGATCAATCCTGGCAGAGCTTGGGGTGGGGGAACCACGTGCAGTACCTGGGATTTAATTGGTGCTGGTTGTGTGCAAGGCAAGTGCCTGAACCCCTAAACTATCACTTGTGCTCTATTTAAGGTAGCTTTTAATGTAAGCATCTGACTTGCAAAGCAGATTATTTTCTCACATATGTAAGAATTTGCTGCTAGTTGATACGATGCAAATGAAGGCTTTGCCTTTATTTTTTAGCCTTTTTATGGAGTAGAATTAGCCTAAAGCAATAAGTACTACATCCCCAACACCTCTTCTAAGAGTAGAAAATAAAAATATATTTCAGTTGGAACATGAGAAAGATTAAGGGTTTAACAAATAGTGGAAAATTTAAGAAGCACCACTATTATATAATTTCACAAATACAGCAATGTGAATATTACTGAATATTTTGTTAACATATTTAATATTTTCTAGAGCATTTTTTGAGGGAGGCTACTTTCTTTAATATTGGGTCTGACTGTAGAAGTTGGTCATTAGGTCAAAGTTTGAGAATACTGTATAAAATTAAAGTTTATTTACAGTGTATAAAATGAAATTCATCCATAAATTTGAATACTGTTTCAGTTATAGAAGCAGGAATATATAATTGCTTATTTCTTCTACGTCTTATTTCTTACTAAAGGAGAACTTTGCTAAAATATTCACAAAACTCTTACCCTCACACTCACGTAAAGCTGTCTTTAAGAACACTGGTTATGTATAAGTATGTCAATAATAGCTGGGAATGATCCCGATGATGGGGGGGAGGGAAGAGAGAGATCGAGAGCCTGCCATAGAGGTAGGTGCGGGGTGATGGGAGGAACCCTGGGGACCTGGTGCTGGGAAATGTACACTGGTGGAGGGATGGGTGATAGAATACTGTATGACTGAAATCTAATCATGAACAGCTTTATAAGGGTCTATCTCACAGTGATTCAATAAAAAAGTTAAAAAAAAAAAAAAAGAGGGGGCCGGAGTGTTAGCACAGCGTGTAGGGCGTTCGCCTTGCACGCGGCCGACCCGGGTTCGATCCTCGGCATCCCATATGATTCCCCCAAGCACCACCAGGAGTAATTCCTGAGTGCAAAGCCAGGAGTAACCACTGAGCATTGCTGGGTGTGACCCAAAAAGAAAAAAACAAAACAAAACAAAACAACAAAAAGAACACTGGTCATGTTAAAAAAAAAAATCACAGTATTTAGAAAAGCAAATAAAATTATTTATGGGCATCCAGTAGTGGGAATAGCTCCCTTATAGTCACTGTCACTGTCATCCTGTTGCTCATCGATTTGCTCGAGTGGGCACCAGGAACGTCTCCATTGTGAGACTTGTTGTTACTGTTTTTGGCATGCCCATATAGTAGCAATTTTATTTATAGACAATACATAACAAAACTATTTTTCTGAAAATATGTTGAAATACAATTCATCCTTCAATCAAAATAGTTTTATTTAAAAGAAATTGGGAGGGGGTTGCTTTGGGCCACGACTAGCAGTGCTCAGGGGCTACTCTTGACTTTGTGCTTAGGATCACTTCTGGTGGTTTATGGGGGACCATATTCTGTGTCGGGAATAAAACTTGCATCTGTCACATTCGAGGCAATAAAACCTGAGTCTGTCACATGAGGCAAGCATCTTAACCTCTGTACTATCTCTCTGGAACCAGCAAAATTGTTTTATAGAATTATTGCAAGCTCACAGGCAAGTCTCAGAGTGTTTTCCATACTAGAAATAATATCATCAGAACATAAAAAATTTTTAGCATCATTCCTGAAAAAAACGGATTAAACTTCTTTTACTGATTCGAATCCCCAAAAGTTTACTGTAAGTGTGTGTTGGTAAATTATATGTATGAAATCTTATTATTAACAGGATTTTATTTATTTGGTTTCAAAGCTATTCCAGGCTGTGCTCAGGGCTTACTCCTGTCCCTGAGCTCAGGGACCATTTCTGGCAGGTTCAGGGGAACCATATGTGGTGCTGGGGATGGAATTGGGTTGTTGGCACACAAGAGAAATGCCCTATCCGCTATACCTTTGCTCTGACCCCCATTAGCAGTATTTTAAATTACAGTGCCTAAGATAAAAAAATAAATAAAATAAGAATCACTAGTAATTCCATTATTGAATATACAATTTTTGTCAGTTTTTTAAACATTTTAGTGTATCATAACTTCTATCAAACTTTTCACAAATTGCTTTATTAGCTCAATTACATTTTTTCTAGTCCTGCAGAGCCAGGACTAACTCCTATGCATCGCTGGGTGTGACCCAAAAAGCAAAACAAAACAAAACAAAACAAAATAGAATCAGGATTTTTTTTTCTATTTTGGTTTTATTTCACACCCAGCAGGGCTCAGGGAACACTCTTGGTGGTACATGGGAAGTGAACTTGGGTTGGTGGCATATAAAGTAATTATATACTCAGAAACAGTGAGAAATCTTAGAAATAGTGTATCTTAGTAAACACTGTAGTTTTCTGACTTTTTTTTCAAAGCAGTATTATTCTTCCTCTTCATAAAAGACAAATGCAATTAGGTTGCCATCAAAAAACTTAATTTCATTGATTGTAGAATCCTTTGTGTAGCTCTAAGCCCTTGAGAACTATTTAAAAAGCATTTTCTAAAAGATTCAATCGTAGTTGCAAACCTATCTTTGTGTAAGAATCAATTAGAATGAAGATTTCTGGAAGGTACAGTAATTTGGATTTCTAAATTCTGTTCTTCAATAAACTAAGATATGACAATATTATGCTTACTTTGGTTTTGGGTTTAAGATGATTTCTATTAACCAATACATAGTATGGGAAGCACATTTTTGTCTTACTAGAATTTTCAAGTAATATGATAATGGCTGTAGCTCTTTGCCAAACTATACTTTATTTAAGTACTAAAATAAATGTAAGAGATCATGAGGGTAGAGGAGGGTAGAGTAAGTAAAATGACATTTAATAACTTTGAAAAGAATAATAATGAAGAAAGGATAAGATTTTGTGTGTTTAAATCTAAATGTTTACAACTGATGCAAGGTCTAAAGAAAGCCAATGTAGATATCTGTGTATATTCTACCGAGGTGAGTCATTATGCTACTGTGTTAGTAGTCATAGCAAAAGTTAACGTGTGATCACAAAAAAAACCCACCTATTTTCTATTATAACAGTTTTTTTTTTTTTGCTTTTTGGGTCACTCCTGGCTCTGCACTTAGGAATTACTCCTGGCAGTGCTCAGGGGACCATATGGGATGCTGGGAATCGAACCCGGGTTGGCCGAGTGCAAGGCAAATGCCCTACCCGCTGTGTTATCGCTCCAGCCCCTATTATAACATTTTAAAAAGCGTTTTTTTGCTAAGAATATCTATTACTAAGAGAATTCATATTACTAAAATAACAGCTAAGTGGCCATCATATAACTATAATTTAAAAAATATACAGGAAGAAAAAGTCAAACCCATGAAAATAACCTAAGTCCTAACTTATATAACCAAGGATACATGTTTGAAACTGTCAAAGAGAGAAAAAAACAGCAAAAATTCCTTTGACTTTATACATATTTTAATTATAGCCATCAAGAGCTAAAAAGATTGGAATTTTCATGTTGTCAGAGCTACACTTCTAATTTTATTCTAGAGCTTGCAATTTCTACTCTAAAAGGAAAGATAAAATCAGGGGAAAGAAAACCACAGCAAATCAGACTCATAATTCATTATCCCTTTACACTCTCTCCCTTACCCACACCTCCAATAGGACTATGTGGTAGACCAAAGAAAAATGTTTTAAAGAATGCTGAACTTGACAGAGCACTAGAGAACCAAGGGCTATAAGCCCTTGAAGCATTCAAGTAAGCCAGCATCCCATGGGCAAAGTTCCATAGAATGCCTCACTTAGCCCTGCAATCTGCAGCATTCCTTGGCTTCTGTAGTACAATTCTTCCACGGTCACAACAAATATGAAATTCACAAGTGGGGTAGGTGTTATTGCTCTATTTTCATAGATGATAACGGTAAGGCTCAGAAAGCTTAGGTTCTTAATCATGTACCCAGCAAGCATCAAAGCTAACATGTAACTTCAATTTCAACATCTGTGTTCTTTCCTGTATACTAAAAGTCCCAAATTTTGGTACTTCAAATAATATGTAACCCATAGCAAGCAGATCTTCAATGTTAGTAGGTGAACAAAGTCAGAATTCAGACGTTATCTAATTTTAATTATGACTTACCAACATACTACTGGTATACATAAATAATATATATGTGAAATTCACTTTTGGCTATATTTTTAGACAGAGTTAAGAACCACTCATACCATTTGACCAATCCCTGAATCTGACTTATTCTCAACTCAGGGGAATTTTTAGTTCCTAAGGGAATCTGTGAAATCTAAATTGACTATTAGTACTACCACCATTAAAGATAACAAGCTTTGGGGCTGGAGTGATAGCACAGCGGGTAGGGCATTTGCCTTGCACGCAGCCGACCGGAGTTTGATTACCAGCATCCCATATGGTCCCCCGAGTACTGCCAGGGGTGGTTCCTGAGTGCAGAGCCAGGAGTGACCCCTGTGCATCACTGGGTGTGACCCAAAAAGAAAAAAAAAAAAAGATAACAAGCATTGATTTGTAATCTAAGGTTTAAAAGAAAGAAAGATTCTGGTTTAGAAAAATAACATGAAAAATACTTTTGAGTTGTTGTAAGAAATCTCTTAAGATGCACATTTTTACACAATTAAAAATATAGAATATAACATGTGGTTTTTGGTTACTCTATTTCCATCATTTTTCAAATTAATTTAAACAAAACACAAATAAGAAAATCCATAAATATATCAGAAAATTCATTTAGTACAAAATGACCATGAGGTGACCTTTCCTGACAGGAACTCATTGTTGTCAAGTCCTCCCTACTGTGCAACCCAAACTTACATTCAAACCTACCATGCAGCCCCAACTACAGTCATCTATAGTTATTTTGTAAAAGAGCACAATTCTTTATTAGGTTCCCCCCCATCAAAAGTGAATTTAATATTTTGCATTCAAGTGATCTTTTAATTCCTTGCCATTATTCAAAACAGGTATTGCTGATGGTATAATGAAGGCATTATTGTCTTTTAGTACCAGGGGATTACAGTAGCAAATAAGCTCACCACTGCGTGTGTGTGTGTGTGTGTGTGTGTGTGTGTGTGTGTGTGTGTGTGTGTGTGTGTGAAAGAAGTCACACCTTGGCAGTGCTTGGGGGACCATATGTGGTGCAGGGATTCAAACTACTGCTAATGCAAAACAAGTGCCTTAACCGCTGTACTATCTCTCCAGTCTGACCACTGCTTTTTAAAAAATTTTATTTTTGGCACTGTGACTTACAGAACAGTTAATTGTAGGGTTTCATGCTCAAACTTTCCAGCACTGCACCCTCCACGAGAGACTGCTTCTCTCCACCACTGTCTCCACCTCTCGTCCTGCCCCCATCATAGTAAGCTTTCTACTGGAGACCAGTTCTTTGTTTCTGTTGCCTTTGGACATGCACTATTTCCTTATTATGTTTCTTTATATCCCGCATAAGAAAGACGTCATTCAGTCTGTCCCTTGTCTTCTGATTAACTTCCAAACAGTGTGGTACAGCAATAAGGATAGATGCTCAGACCAATGAAATAGAATTGCGAGTTAAGATACAAATCCTCAGGTTTATAAACAGTGTAATCTTTCTTTCTTTCTTTCTTTCTTTCTTTCTTTCTTTCTTTCTTTCTTTCTTTCTTTCTTTCTTTCTTTCTTTCTTCCTTCCTTCCTTCCTTCCTTCCTTCCTTCCTTCCTTCCTTCCTTCCTTCCTTCCTTCCTTTCTTTCTTTCTTTCTTTCTTTCTTTCTTTCTTTCTTTCTTTCTGTTTTTGGGTCACACCTGGAAATACACAGGGGTTACTCCTGGTTCATGCACTCAGGAATTACTCCTGGCGGGGCTCGGGGGACCATATGGGATGCTGGGAATCGAACCCAGGTCGGCCGCATGCAAGGCAAACGCCCTACCCGCTGTGCTATCGCTCCAGCCCTGAACAGTGTAATTTTTCAATAAAGGTGCAAAAAGAATGAAATGGAGCAAGGGATGCCTCTTTAGCAAATGGTGATGGGAAAACTGGTAAGTCACATTAAAATAAAAAGGTATTCAGACCCTTTTCTAACACCATGCACAAAAGTCTAATCAAAATGGACTGAAGACCTTCATATCCGATCTGAGTTATAGGTCATATTGAGAAAAACATAGGTAGAACACATCAGAACCTTGAATCTAGAGGTATTTTCAATGATTCAATGCCACTGGCCAGTCAAACAGAAGCAAAGACCACCAAATTAGGACCACATCAAACCAAGAAGTTTCTGCATTACAAAGAAAATGACTAAAATAAAAGACACCTCACAGGTTGGGAGAGAACATTTTCAAACCACTCATCTAATAAAGAGTTGCTATCCAAGATATATAAAGCACGGGTAGAGGGGGCTGGAGAAATAAGTACAGTGGGTAGCAATGGTAGAACATTTGCCTTGCACACAGTTTGATCCCTGGCTCATGTTTCCCCAAGTCAGCCAGGAGTGATCCCTGGGCAGTCAGGAGTAAGATGAGCAGTGCTGGGTGTGGCCCCAACCCCTATTCCCCCCGCCCCCCCCCTTAAAAAAAAAGCACTGGTAGAATTTTACAAGGAAGAAAAAAATAGCTAACTCCAATCAAAAAAGTAGGGAGAAGAGATCAACAGAAACTTCTTCAGAGAAGACATACAGTTGGCCAAATGGTATATAAAGAAATGCTCTGCATCATTTATCAGGGAAATGCAAATCAAATAACAATGAGATATCATCTCACATTAGTCAGACTGGCACACATCACAAAGGACAAAAACAATGAATGCTGGTGTGAATGTAGGGAAAAATGGCCCTCATTCACTGCTCATAGGAATGTTGATGGGTCTGAGTTTTATTTAGAAAACAATATGGACACGTTTCAAAAAAGTGGAATTGAGCTTCTGTATGACCTGCAATTCTTCTTTTGGGGATCTACTCCAACGGTGCAAAAACTCTACCTAGTAATGACTTTTGGACTCCTATGTTCTTTGTAGCACTATTCACAATACCCAAGTGCCTAAGAACGGGTTAAGAACTATGGTACATAAACACAATGGAATACTACTTTGCAATTTGCTGCTCCATGGATGGATCTAGAGAGTACAACAGCTTTTTAATTAAAATCAAGTGTGTGATCATTGGGAAATCAAAATATGCATTCATACTGTGTGCATGTGGTATCTTCCCAAGCATTGCTCAGAAAATTCTTCTTGTGAATTCTTCGCCAACTGGTCCTTAGTTGAATGCACAAGCCTGAGGATCCAGGGTTACTGGGGTCCTGCAGGGAATTACCAGGGTTACCTCTGTGCCAGGCGCCTCCTGAGTCCCTTCCAGTAGTGTTGGGGGGCTTCAGGATGGAACCTGGTGGGCTCAGGGGACTGGAAACAGCAACAAGGGACCACTGATAGCAGGAATTAAATCCGGGATGGCTGCAGGCTCTTCAGGCATCTTACCCCCCCCCCCCGCCCCCCCATCCCGTGACATCTCTCTGGTTCCATGTTCAATGATGTCTATTTTTGGGTTTCCCAAGTTGTGCTCAGGGGGCATCGGAGTCATTCTTGTCCAACTTGGTCAATAATTCAGTGCTAAGATCCAAGGATTTAGTAGTGCTTTTAGGTACTGGTGTCAAGGACCAACCCCAATAGTGATTGGGGGGGTCTCTGGGCCTACACCCAGTGACCTTGAGGGAACCACATGGTGTTGGGATTTATAACAGGTCCAGTGCAAGCACCTTAACCCATGTAATTTGGGAGGGTAGAAGAGGGACAACTTTGAGCTACACCCAGCTGTGTTCAGGATCACTTCTGATGGGGCAAAGGTCATTCTGGGGATTAAACCATAGTTGGTTGTGTTCTAGGCAAGCACTAAACCTCTCCATTATCTCTCTGGCCTGCCCCTTCACACTTACAAAATCACTTCCTTCATTTCACTGTTCAAATCTTTCTAGTGCCTCCTGTATTTCCAACTCAATAAATATTTTCTCATGCCACTCCCTAGAGCTAGAACAATCTTGCTCTTTATATCAAGAACACTCCCTCGTTACTTGCACGTTACTGTTTTCAATAATGAGTTTGAAAGAAGGGATAGCTTTTTTTATTTTATATAGCTAACAAGCAATAGCAAATTGCATTACAAAATAAGAGCATGAACATTGTAAAAACATTTAAAAATATTCTCTATGTTCTCTTCTCTTGAGGTGATCAACTGATTAAAGAATGTTTAACACGATGGCCTCTCAGTATCTGTATTGCAAACCATAATGCCCCAAACTAGAGAGAGTGTAAGAAGGAAATTGTCTACCATAGAGGCAGGGGGTGGGGTGGGGTGAGGATGGCTGGAGGGATACTGGGGACATTGGTGGTGGAAAATGTACACTGGTGGAGGGATGGGTGCATGACAAACTCAATCATGAAAGCTTTGTAACTATACCTCACGGTGATTCATTAAAAAAATATTTAAAAAAAGAATGTTTAAGTACTTTCTTTATATAAGAGAATCAGAAAAATGGAAACTTTGTATTAGCTTGGGTGACCCAACAAGAGAAACGTAAGCAAACATGTGCCACAAGAGCTACACCATCTCTTAAATGTAATTCTGACATCACTAATTATAACACAAAACCAGCATGCTGGCTGGTTGGCACTACCAAGCCCTGTGGCCCTTATGAAACATTGCTCATTGTTTCATGAAAGGCAGTTTGGATGACCCGACTTCTGCTCTTGAGAAATTAAATATTCACTGCCAGTTCAAGACTTGACTGTTTTTCTCTCCCCCGAATAGATATAAAAGAGATGAAACAAAGGGCAGTTGATTTACCCATTGAGAAGAAATTGGTGTTAAAATTTCTCATCGTGGGGCTGGAGAGATAGCACAGCGGGTAGGGCGTTTGCCTTGCACGCGGCCGACCCGGGTTCAAATCCCAGCATCCCATATGGTCGCCTGAGCATGGCCAGGGGTGGTTCCTGAGTGCAGAGCCAGGAGTAACCCCTGTGCATCGCCAGGTGTGACCAAAAAAAAAAAATAAAAAAAAAATAAAATTTCTCATCGTGAGGAGGAATGTTCTATGTTAAAAGGACTATAGAGAAATGACAAATGCATTATGTGATTTTTTATTGGATCTGTCGTAAGAGCAAGACAGCAGCTAGAAAGGCACTAGGGCAATTTGTATCTGAACTACAGGTATTAATACCTTATCATGTAATAATTTGTAAATGGTGTTAACCTTGTGGCTATAAAAAGATGTCTCTATTGGGGCTGGGGAGTTAATACAGTGGATAGGGCATTTGTCTTATACACAGTCAACAAGGGTTTGATCCCTGACATCCCATATCTCTCCAGGCCCCTCCAGGACTAGTTTTTGAGGGCAGACTACGAAGTAAACCCTGAGCATCATTGGGTGTGGTCCTAAAACAAAACAAAAAAAGTCCCTGTTTAGCAGCAAATATTTAGGATTGAAATGTAAAAAGGTCTTCAACTTATTTTTTTGTTGTTGTTGTTTTGGGTCACACTGGGCTTTTTGCTCAGGGTTTGAGTTATTTTGCTCAGGAATCACTCCTGATAACTATATGCAGTAGCAGGGGATTAAACTGGGGTTAATCACATGCAAGCCATGTGCCTTAGCTCCTGTTCTATTTCTTTGTTCTTTCAACTTAATCAAGTAAAATTTAAATTTCAGTTTAGATATAGATTGATAGAAAAATTGTGATGGTACAGAGATACATACCCATTTCCCTCTGTTATTAAAATCATACATTTGCATGGTACATTTACACAGTTAATGAACCAATTAACAATACATTAGTATTAATTAATTGAAATCCATATTCAGATCTATTTGATTTTTGTATACATCTGTTATAGGGTTCCATCTGGGATCTCACTCCATTTACTACATTACATTTAAGCATTATGTCTCCCTAGGCTCCTCAGAAAGTTTCTCAAACCTTTATTTTAGATGGCTGGATGTTTTTGCTCAGTTTAAATAAAGTGTATTTTAAAATGTTCCTCAATCAGTATTTGTCTGTGATATTGAATAAGAATATCACAAAACATGCCATTTTCATCAAATGTAAAAAGTAGATACGATGAACATGAAATCACTGATGCTAATTTTGACCATTTGGCTATAGTAGTATTTGTCAGGTAAAGCTATTAACCACTCCAAGCCCGCCAAGCCGCATCACTTCCCATCCCAATTTTTTTTTTTGAGGAATTCTCTATACAGCCCATTGCTAAGTTCTGGCAAATATATTTTATCTTCTTGGGGGCTCCAGGTTGATGGCTCTCACTACAGGGTACTGCCTGGAGCAATCCCAGAGCACAGAGCAGGGAATAACTGAGCACTAACAGGTGTGGCCCTTCCCCCCTAGTCCTCTACCCTCAATAGCCCTCCCCCCGAAAACCCAACCTTTATTCAGGCAATTATGATGGACATACTTTGAGGTAAAGGGGAGGATCCCAGTATCTAGTGTGACTTATGTAACTTAATGTTAGTGATAAGAGGGCTTTTTAAAAAAAAATAATAATCTTATGTTAGGAATGAATATATTTTGAAATTTTAATCTATTCAGTATTTAGGCCAAATGAGAGAAATGTTAATTTCTACTCACTCCTAATGGTTGAATAGTATAAAATGAAAGCTAGGAATCTCGAATTCTTTCCCCATAGATATAAAGAGGACGGAAGTGTGTTTTAGCATTATATAATACTGCCACCCACTCCAGAAACAGAACTGAGTGCCTAGCAACGGAAAAGGGTCATCTCAGGAGAGAGCTGATTGCTCATTGGAGCATCTCAAACACAGATGCTCTTCTATCCTTATCATTTCCAGTCTCTGCTAAACACATGCTGGTTACCTTGGATCTCAGTGCCATCTCATGAAAACGCTCCTGCTGTGGCAATCAGGAACTGTCACTCAGGGCAGCTTCTACCTTTAGGTTATATATATTTCTTTCTTTTAAATTGCAATATTTAAAAATTATAGATTAGGTAATATGGTTACACCAAGTATCTTAAGTTTATGTATTGAGGTAGTGTGCTCTAATTACCACCAAAATGCCCACGACCTGACCCCCATGCCCGAGACTGTCCCTATATCCCTAATACCTCCATTCCCATCTTCTTTTCCTCCATTCTTCCCCCCACAGCTCAGTAATCAGTTTTGTAACTGAAGGTCAAGGGTTCATCAGAGATTTGGATGCTGCCTATTCCCTTGATTTGTTTCTCCATATTATATATTCTTCTTAGAAGAAAAATAAATAAATAAAAATAAATTTCAAATATTAAAAGAAAATATGTATTTTATATAAAGTAGTCCTCTCCAGTCATATTTCTTTTAAGATAGGAAATTCTGATTTTCTTGTTGGTACTTTAATTTTGACCATCAATTTAACATAATCCTGTACATATTTTCGTATATTACTTCAAAATTTATTTTGTCATCAAGAAATAATCCAAAGATACTTCTCTATGTTCTCTCCTAGAAACCTTACCATTTTACAGTTTATCTCAATCAGACTAGAACTGATTTTCAGTGTATTGTTTGACTTGGGGTTATATGGATATTCAATTGATATAGCACCATTACTGAAATGACCTTTAGTCAATGCTCTGTAATGCCATCTCTAAAAAAAGCAAGCAGTATTGGGGGCTGGAGAGGTACTTCAGAGGGTAGGGTGCTTGCCTTGCATGTGGCTGTCCTGGGTTTGATCCCTGGCATCCCATGTATTCCTCTGAGCCTGCTAGGAGTGATTCCTGAGCAAGAGCCAGGAGTAACTCCTAAACACCACCTGGTGTGGCTCCAAAACCAAAATAAAGTGAAAAAAACCCAAACCAAAACAAAATAAAACCAAAAACCCCAAGTCCCTTTCTCCCTACCAAAAGTAAGTAGTATCATGTATTACGGCACTTTCTACATCTTGTGCTCCTTGACCTAATGACACACTTTTTAATTATTATGTTTTTCAATAAATTTTGGTGTCTAATTAGCTCATCTCAGTATATCATTCCATTATTTGATCAAGCATACACTATTTTTGCTCTCTTTTTTTTTTAAATTCCAAGATATTCTTAGTCATTTGCATCTCTCCCCCCACCCTCACCCCATACCAAACAGTGTTTGGGGTTTACTCCTGGTTCTGTACTCAGGGATCAGTCCTGATGGGGCTCAAGGGACCAAATGAGATTCGGAGGATCAAACCCAGGTCTATAGCATGTAAGGCAAATGCCCTATCAACTGTACTATAGCTCCGTCCCCTCCCTATTATGTTTTAGAAACAACTTGTCCATGTTCTTCCCTTGTCTAGCTATATTCACTTTATAACGGAAGTCAACCTGTTTTATCATTTTGAACATCATAATTTTGACCCTATATTTATATCATCAATTCTCTTAAGTAGAAAGATCTTTAAAGATAAAACCTGACGTTTCCTCTGATCAAAACCTGCCAACAGCTTTCAAACACACTTAGTAAGTTTCCTTTTTCTGGGCTGAAAAATCACATAAAAGGGTTCCATCCAGGGGCTGAAGAAATAGCACAGCGGGTGTTTGCCTTGCACTCGGTCAACCCGGGTTCCATTCCCAGCATCCCATATGGTCCCCTGAGCACCGCCAGGAGTAATTCCTGAGTGCATGAACTAGGAGTAACCCCTATGCATCGCAGGGTGTCACCCAAAAAGAAAAAAAAAAGGGTTCCATCCAGGTAATAAAGGCTCATCACCTTCAGTGCTGCTATGTACAGACCTAGTGGCCTCTGAGCACACACAGCTGGGCCAAGTGCCCCTGAGAAAACTGCTGGGGGTGAGGGGCACTACTACTCAACTGTGGCTACGCTGACAGCCTGTGCTGAGCACTCCCCACCGGAGGGGCTGTCCTGGGTTGGTGTCCTCGGAAAACTCCTCCCTCAGATCTGGGTGCTTACCTGGGTCTTACCTGGGTGCTTATCTGGGTTTTACCTCTTTTTTTCCTGACTTCTAACTTCCCTCCCTCACCCTCTCCTCTTTTTCTACTTACCCTCTCTCCCTGTTCCCCTTCCTCCTCCTCCTCCTCTCCCCCGCACACCTGGCAGTGCTCGGGGTTTACTCCTGTCAGTGCTCAGGGGACTGTAGGTGGTGCTGGGACTCAAACCCAGGTCAGCCTCATTCATACAGGGTGACCAAGCACCTTACATATTATCTCTCTAATTATTCTATTTAAAATTGTAAGTCAATTACATGAAATTTAATTGATTAAATGAAATTAATTTGGGTTAAATGAAAACTCTATTCTGAATAAGATGCTGCAGGGCTGGAGAGACTATAGCAGGTAGGGTGCTTGCCCTGCATGTGACTGACTGGGTACCCAGTCCTATTTCCCTGAGCCCTGTCAGTACTGATCCCTGAGCACAGAGACTGGAGTCAAGCCTGAGCACCGCCCAGGTACGACCTCAAAACAAAACGAGATGCTTCATCTTTTTCACAGAACATAACATGACTAAGAACAACCCTTAATTACAACATGCAATTTAAAAATCAGAGCTTTGTGCTTTTTTCCAGTACTGTTCACCTTTTATGGTATAAACAGAGAGCAAACTAACACAATGAATGCTATGGAGTGGCAGATGACAGCTACTGGTTGGTAATTCATCTCACAGTCCTTTTGTATTTTATTTTGAAAACTTCTAATGTGCATAGAAAGGACTAGGTATGTCAGTCATGGCTTTAGTGGGATTTAAACACTAACCCTATTTAAACCTATTTAAACTCTACACACACACACACACACACACACACACACACACACACACACACACGTATATGCACAGGATTCTAGCGTTAATAAGTTCTGATAACCCACTACCACTGGATTGGCATGATAGCACAGCAGGTAGGACGTTTGCCTTGCATGCAGCCGACCCAGGTTCGATTCCTCTGTCCCTCTCGGAGAGCCTGGCAAGCTACTGAGAGTATCCCGCCCGCATGGCAGAGCCTGGCAAGTTCCCTGTAGCATATTTGATATGCCAAAAACAATAACAAGTCTCACAATGGAGACATTACTGGTGCCTGCTCCAGCAAATCGATGAACAACGGGACTGACAGTGCTACATATGTGTGTGTGTGTGTGTGTGTGTGTGTGTATACACACACACACAGGGATAAATAGAAAGTTTTCTGAAAATTCGAAGGTATTTGTGTCTTTTTTTCTATAGTAATTTTAAAAATGCTACTTTGAAACTATACTAATATTTGATCTATGAAAGCACACAAAAAGCATACATAGGTTACAGTCTATCAACATGTGGCACCAATATCCAAATTAAGAACACACCATCTTCCCTACTACAGTGCTCAGACCACATTTTTTAGTTCAACAAATGCAGCTGCTGCTGTTATTGTTCAAGCCTGTCATTCATTCCCCTCTAAACCTGTTCTTCCTCTCACATTTTCCATCTTACAAAATGGTGCCGCCTCCCACTCAAGTAATCCAACCAGACGTCTGAAAATTCCTTCCTCCTCCTTGTATTCAATAGCCAAGTTTTAACAAATTTCCCTCTGAATCTTGTATCTTTCCTCAAGTCCTGAGCATTTACCTCAGCCTTAACTCGGCCTCTTCTTATTTTTTCTTAGGAATGATGTCCTTACTTTTCCCAGACTCCAATATAATTACTTATCTCTTTCAACAACTTTCCCAGCAAAGAAAAAAAATTACCAGGTTATGCAAGGTTAAACCTAATCTAAGTCTTGTAATTTCCCTAATCTCATCTTTTATATCTCTGTATCATTATTTCCTAAGAGTCATATAATGTTTTCCCTATGCCTTGACATTTTTCCTTCCCTCTGATTGGGGCCTCTTCTCAAAAATAACTTCAAGGAGGGAGTTGGGAAAACAAAACAAAAAGAAAACCTAAAAAATCAAGAGGAACTTATTAAACTTTTTAAAAATTGAGATTCTGTTATTTAAAATACTGCTCATGGGGCTGGAGCAATAGCACAGCAGGTAGGGCGTTTGCCTTGCATGGGGCAGACCCGGGTTCGATTCCCAGCATCCCATATGGTCCCCTGAGCACCGCCAGGAGTAATTCCTGACTGCATGAACCAGGAATAACCCCTGTGCATCGCCAGGTGTGACCCAAAAAGAAAAAAAGATACTGCTCATGACGGTTTCCCATGCACATAACTGCCATACCACACCCATCACCAATGTGCCCACCTGTCTTCCTTTCAACCCCTCCCCACCACAAGCAACTCAGTTGTGAGGATTAGTTCTCCTGTTGTGCTGCTTTTGGCCCCCACAAAGAGGAATTTGTTTCTGGGCTGCCAGAGATCCTGCATAAAGCATTACCTCACGCCATTTAAACCATCTCCCTGGCCCGATGACATACATATATTTTTAAAAGCAACATGTTTAAAGAATCCTATCCAAAAGTGGGAAGAAGAACTAAATAAAAGAGCATAGTAGACACTCAGAGAAGACTGACAGAGGCTAACAGGCTTATGAAAGATTGTTTTGCATCACTGATGGTCAGGGAAGTGCAAATCAAAACAACAATGAGATAGCACCTCACACCACAGAGACTGGCACACATCAAAATGAGTAGAAACAACCAGGGCTAGTGGGCATGGTGGGGCAAAAGGAACCCCCATCCACTGTTGGTCTGGTTCAATTGTTTTTTTTTTTTGTTTGTTTTTTTGTTTTTTTTTTTTTTTGCTTTTTGGGTCACACCTGGCGATGCACAGTGGTTACTCCTGGCTCTGCACTCAGGAATTACCCCTGGCCGTGCTCAGGGGACCATATGGGATGCTGGGATTTGAAGCCGGGTCGGCCGCGTGCAAGGCAAACGCCCTACCCGCTGTGCTATCTCTCCAGCCCCAAGGTTCAATTGTTTTGTAAAAGAATGTGGCGACTTCTCACCAGATAATTGAGCCATGGATTCTACTTTATGTCCTCTACTCCCAAGAGCACAGAAATAACATTTGAGAACATATTTTCCTATGTTCACAACAATGCTATTCACAATAGCCAATAAACAGAAATAACAGAGTGCCCAAGAACAGAGGAGTGGAGTACGAAACTGGCGTATCTACACAATGGAATAATAGGGGGAAAACAATTCTGCCATTTGCTGCTAGGTGGATGGAAGTAGAGAGTATCATGCTGGGTAAAGACAGAGGGAGAGGGTCACATTTAGAATGAGATCCTTCAAATTAAGAGAGAAAAGTGTCTACCCTTCGAGGCAGGGCAGGGGGGAGCCGGCAGGAGGGAAACGGGACATAGGTGACAGGAAATGTGCACTGGTGAAGGGATGGGTGTTGGAACACTGTATGACTGAAACTCAATCATGAACAACTTTGTAATTGTATATCTCACCTTGATTCAATAAAAAAAAAAGCACTCCTTCACATGTGGAATATAAAGAAACACAGTATGGAAATTATGACAGTCAATGTAAAGAACCCCTGAAAGTAGCCTGGCACAATTCACTTTGCCAAGGGGGTGGGCAGATGGGGACTGGGAGAGGACCTGAGACATTGGTAAAGGGATGCTGTCACTCTGGTGGTGGGTACGGTGTTGGAACATAGTATGCCTAAAACACTACAGTTCACAGTATTGTAAATTATGGTGCTTAAATAAAAATGGGGGAAGTTTTTCTTGTAAGCCCTTCATATTTAATTCTGGTAGAAATATTTTATATAAGAATATTATCAGGGGGCAGAGATATCTCTGGTTACAGGATAGGGCACCTGCCTTGCACCTTGCACGCAGCTAACCTAAATTAGATCCCTGGAATCCTGTCGGGTCCCCTGAGCCCACCAGGAGTGATTCCTTAGTGCAGAGCACCTCTAGGTGAGGTCCAAAAATCAAAACAAAACAAAATAACTGAAAGAGTCCTACTAATGCTTAAAAAATTACCAAAAAACCCCCCAAGCAGAAATCTAAAATTCAACCTCAGATCCACTACCCCAAAATAATCAATAATCAAATAAACATATTGATATATGTACAGAAATAGAAAATGTATATAAAATAAAATTTTACAGTACATGGAATGAAAATAAATCACCCCAAATTTTATTTTCCTAAATTACATCAGGTGATGAGGAATAATAAAAGGATGAATAAAATTTTACTTAAATAGTATAAGTATTAGGGTCTAAAATAATAATTTTATTTAAAGAAAGGACAATGAACAGTCATCTTTTCTATTCCAAATAGCATTTTCATTTGTCATGAAAGATGAAATTTCCCCTAATATATATTCTCTCCCTGGTTCTTAAATTTCATTAGCTACTTTTTTCTTAACCAGGATGTATAATCATTCTATGCTTCAGTCTTAATACTATGGATACTTTTAAAGGCCTGAAATGATTTTAATGAAACTAACTAAGAACAAACATAGAGCCCTGACAACAAATTTTTCAAATCATCTTTTTAAAGCAGCAAATGTGGTATTTAGCTCACCTCACTAAAGTGATATTACGCTGTTTGCTAGGCTTTGTTTACATGTTAACTGGCAGTATGAAATGTATCTCCAAGTTGAATTTCATGAAGGATGAGAGAGAATGTTTCAAAAAAAAAAATCCAGACGTTCCTTTAACTACATTCCTGTCTTCTAACACTTCTGTAATTCAATCTAAAAAGACCAATCAGGTTTGTCTGGAAGATTACTTCTTTATAGACCACTAACATTGCTTATTGCTAAGCTTCAGATATTTCCTAGGTACTCAAATGTCCTTGTTTTAAAAATGGTAACAAGACTCAGCAACTAATTCTATAGTAATTTCAACACAATTTCGTAAAAAGTTCATAATCTGGGCTGCCTGTCTCATAATTAGCAGTATTTGGGTATTACTCTGGGCAGTGCTTGGAGGCTATTCTAGACTCTGGGCTTGGAAGTTGGTCCTAGACGCGTTCAGGAACTCATGCATTTCTGGGGCTCAAACCTGGGTTCCTCCTGCAGTTCGAGTATGCTCTCTGGCCACTGATCTATCTCTCTGGCCCTCAAATTCCTTTTTAAGTTGTTTTATTTTTATTATTATTTTTTTAATTTTTAGAGGGCAAACCCTGAGGTACTCAGGGCTTATTCCTGGTTTTGTGCTAAGAGATCACTCCTGGCAGTGTTCAAGGTTGTATATGATCTTGAGGATCAAACTATCAAGTTTGGCTATCCTAAAACTCCTTTATAAAGGGTAAGTTTAGGAAAATTTACTAGGAAAGTTTTGGATTGGCTTAAGGGATTAAATGTTAGTAAAGTAAAAAGGTCTGACAATATTAATAAAACAAGAATCCAATTGTGGCTAACATTTTAAAAAACATTCTTTTCTTATTTACAGTGGGCATTCCATTTTATCTCATGAATTTCTAATCATCTTTAATAACATTCCATAATAACTCTATTTATTCCACCAGACTATACTCAGGTTTGGGCAACATTCCTTTTGTTAGAGAAGCTGATGGATTACTCATCCCCCTCCCTCCCCCTCCCCCCACCCAGGGGAGTACCTCCCAAACAGTCTTCAGAGGGCTGGCAGGGGCTACTCTCAGTAATTCTTACAGGGCTGTGAAGGCTGAAAGTTCAATACTTGGCTAGGTGGTGTGGTGCTGGTCTGCCCTGTGGTACTAGGGCCCACCGTGACCCACCCCAATAATGTTCAAGGGCCACCGGGAGCCCCTGATTGACCCCTGGCACTGCACGTTTCCCGGAGCCCAGAGAGCATCAGGCCAGGAGGAGAGCCTGAGTACTGTCCCCCCCAAATCAACAAAAGAAAACAAAGTGGATATAGATGAGACATTGATAAGAGTATAAGTCTATATTTCAGATGAGATCAGGAGCATTCAGGGTGGATGGCACACTTTGTCTACATTTCAATATGAACACCATACCATCTTAGATCAATCTAATTTGGAAGTAGCTACAGTCAAGGCAATATTTACTGGTACTTTTTTTTAAACACAGTTACTATTGGTAGCACTATACCAAATAGTAAATAGACAAACAAAAAAAATTATCATCTGAAAATGAGGAGGTGGAAAAAAGTAAACATTCAAGTAGCTATCTTAATCCAACTTTAAGAATTTTCTGAAAATTCTTTGGATAAATAAAAAGCACTAAAAATTCTTCGTTAGATCACCTAGCTTTGAGAAAAAGAAGGGGCTAGACACAGATTGCTTGGCAACTTCACAGAGGTTTTAACCTTCTGTTCACATACTCTTCATGACAGGTGCAGTTCCTTGCTTCCATCTGGGGTCTGGCGTAAGCACTGAAACTGGCCTCTCTACTGGCAAAAGCATATGGGCTGGGACTGAGGCAGTGTCCCCTTTCTGTTGATATCTGCTCTCTATTTTCGTAACTTCTCCATTGTTTTGTGATTCAATGCAGGTACTATACATCCGTAACATGCAATCAAAAACAAAGAATATATGATACACATTAGTTATTAAGCACTGTATGTCTTTTAAGTTTAAAGATTACCACCAATATCATTGTTCCAGAGCCTTTTCCCTTGCCAGGGTACCCTCTTAGTTAATCCCTATCCTAAGATTTGTATTTTGGGGCTGGAGCGATAGCACAGCGGGTAGGGTGTTTGCCTTGCACGCGCCGACCCGGGTTCTAATCCCAGCATCCCATATGGTCCCCTGAGCACCGCCAGGGGTAATTCCTGAGTGAAGAGCCAGGAATAACCCCTGTGCATCGTCGGGTGTGACCCAAAAACCAAAAAAAAAAAAAAAAAGATTTGTATTTTGAGAGTGATAAACACAAATTTAAAATTTTTTCTTTTCCTTTTTTTTTTTTTAATATGTGTGGTGTGAAAGAACTGGAACACAACGAGCAGTACTGAGGGGCTATTCCTGGCTCAGTGCATAGCACCGACCCCATGCAGTGCTTGAGAGGACCATTGTGTGGTGCCAGGGACTGAAACAGGGTTGGATGCATACAAGGCAAGCACAATACCTCCTCTTCTATCTGTTTTTTTTTCCCCTGAAAGAATGATTTCCTGTATATCTCTACCATATATATGTACCCACATAATATACACATACATTCATAATGTGTGTGTTAGTTTTACATAGGTTAGAGGTCTTTAGAATAGCACTGTACTAAATGGCATACCTAGCTTGTTCTTTTTTAAACACTGTAATTTCCCCAAATATTCATTTGTGTTGATGACTGTTATGACAGCTCTCATTCAATTTCCCTAGTGAATAATATTGAAAATATAACACACCAAAATTATTTGCCTATTTGCTCATTACTATTCTTGGTAGATTTTTGTTTTACAATGCTTCCTATAAGCCTGCAACTGTCCCAGCATACATTTGTGAAATTGTACCTACTGTGAAATTGCTGGGTTATAGGGTCTGGGATGATTGTAGGGTCTGGTAAGGTACGAGCCCTTTGCTTTCCAAAGCATTTGGAGTACTTTACTGATGTACTGACATAACTAAAAAGGATCCTCTGATTGTACCAATGCCAGGTTACACTTGATATTTTCAAACTTCTAAATTTTCAATCAAGAACGTGTGAAATGGAATGGCAGTAAGGAGTTAAGTTATATCGAACTGAAAATTAGTGAGTTTGGGGTATCTTTTTATGCCACTCATTTCCCTTTCAGATGTCTTGTGTGTCCATTTTTCTTTTATATTGTCTACATTTGTACTTTTGTACTAATTTTAATGAATTCTGTATTTTATTTTTTCATTTTTCTGAAAATGAAAATGAAAAAAAAACTCCTGCCAGTGCTCAGAGTTCTTCTCAGCAGTGTTTGAGAGACTTGACCAAACCCCAGAGCATTACAAAAAATCTATATCTTCTGTCATACTTCATTCCTTACTGTCATTGACCTGTGGTTATAATATTGGTTTCCTCCCTATACTCTCCTTCTACTGTCCCCAAGTTAATGAGGAAATGAGAAACAAGTTTGAGTTTCCAAGTAGAAAAAAAAAATTCTATCTCCTAAAAAGTTTTAGAGGGGGATGGAGAAATAGCACAATAGGCAGGGTGCTTGCCTTGCATATAGCGACCCAGGTTTGATCCCTGGCACTACATATGGTCCCCTCCTGAGTCCATGAGGAGTGATTCCTGAGTGCAGAGCCAGGACTAAGCCTTAGCACAGCCAGGAGTGGGCCTCCCTATTCAGAAAAAATAAATAAATAGAGGGCTGGAGAGATAGTAAAGTGGGGAAGGTTCTTGCCATGCTTGCAACTGAACTGGGCTTGAACCCAGCACTACATATGGTACTCCTGCCAGTGCTCAGGAGACAAGATGCGCTGGGGATCAAACTGTAGGGGTGGGGGGACGGGAAGGCAAGCACCTTATCCCTGGACTCTTTACCCCCCATATTTAGTTTTTCTGAGGAAAAGATGCTTTGAAATATGAGATTCTTTATCTCCCAGAGTACCACCAGGAGGAAGGCCTGAGCACAGAGCCAGGAATAAGCCCTAAGTACTGCCAGATGTGATTCCAAAACCCACCAAGCAACAATAAAAGTTGGAGTGAATTATAATAGAGGGAGGTTGGCTAGCAAGCATATTATAGATAAAAAGCCATTTATTTAAATGTATATTTTGCTTGAGGGCCACATTCAGCAGTGCTCAGGGCTACTCCTGAAATGTAGTTCCGGATTTGCTCCTGGTGACGTGCCAGGGTCCATCTGCTCTGGGGCTCCCACAGGAAAACCGGCACACTAGCTCAGTGAGCTCTTTGCCTGCCTTATATGGCAGTTTGATCAGCTTTGTGACCACCACGGGCAAGTTATGTTTCTTCTCTAATCTTTCAGTTCTCAGTGGCAAATATTAACATATTTGACCTATTTTTATTTATTTATTTATTTATTTTGGGGGGGGGCACACCCGGCACTACACAGGGTTATTCCTAGCTCTGCACTCAGCAATCACCCCAGCAGTGCTCAGGGGACCATATGGGATGCTGGGAATCGAATCCCGGTTAGCCATGTGCAAGGCAAACGCCCTACCTGCTGTGCTATTGCTCCAGCCCCCATATCTGACCTATTTTTTAACTGTTATTCTTGTCTTTATGTTCTCAACACCACCACCATATAGCCCAGCACACCCCGCCCCCCTGGCCAACCCCCAACTATTGATATCTTTCTTTGGGTTTTAGAAACTAGATTATACATGTAAACCTTTTTTTTTTTTTGGTCACAGCCTGTGATGCACGGGGGTTACTCCTGGCTCATGCACTCAGGAATTACTCCTGGTGGTGCTCAAGGGACCATATGGGATGCTGGGAGTCAAACCCGGGTTGGTTGTGTTCAAGGCAAATGCCCTACCTGCTGTGTTATCACTCCAGCCCCTACATGTAAACTTTTAAAAGTTATTATCTCACTGCAACTGACAGAGACCATACCATTTTCTCCTCACCTTTAATAGTGAGGGGAAAAATGAGAAAAAAAGGTGGAGCATAACGGATAAATAGGACAGAGACAGTGATAACATACTTTGAATTGTGAGAGAGCCAAATTCTTCAAAATAAGGAAGTATTGGGTCGGAGAGATAGTATTGCCTGCCTTGCACTAAGCTGACCTGGAGTTGATCTCTGGCACCACATTTGGTCCCCTGAGCATCGCCAGAACTGATTTCTGAACAAAAAGCCTAGATAGAGTAAGCCCTGAGCACAGCACGGCATGACCCTCCACCTAAAAATACAAAGATCTACAGCCTCCCTCCTTCTCCATGACTTTAAAGTATATAGAGGTAATTTTTCCTTAGGCACTGAATTTTATTTTTTCATTGAGGCTCATGATTAATAATATTCACATTGTTTTAAGCATACAATGCTATTGCACCACACCTAAGAACAGAGTGCCAATAAATTTCCACCACTGTCCCTAGATTCTATCCCAGCTCCCTACCTCTCCCCATTCCCCGCCCCAGCCCTCACCCACTGCCTTAGCTGACTGAGTTCCGTAATCAGAATCTCAAGAGTTTTCCATTGGCCATTGTCTATTCCCCACTTTGTTATTTTATACTCTATATAAGTGAGCTCATGTCATGTGGTGTTTTTCCTCCTCCTGACTCACTTTGCTTAGCACGGAATCTCCAGTTTTTCATCCAAGTTGCAGAGAACTGTAAGATTTTTATCTTCTCTTTCTTTTTTTCTTCCTTTTCATTTCTTTTTGGGTCACACCTGGTGATGCTGGGAGCTACTGCACACAAAACATGCACTACAGCCCTGTGAATTATCTCCCAAGATTTCAACTGTTTTTTTTTTTTTTTTTATAAACATCTGAGTAGTATAGCATTGTGCAGATATTTTGTAGCCATGCCTAGTGGTGCTTAGGACTTACTCCTGGCTCTGTGTTCTGCAGTCAGACCTGGTGGAGCATGGGAGACCATCTAGGATGCTGAGGATCAAACCAGGATTAGCTGCATCCAA
The DNA here is from genome assembly GCF_027595985.1 of Sorex araneus. Lineage (NCBI taxonomy): Eukaryota > Metazoa > Chordata > Mammalia > Eulipotyphla > Soricidae > Sorex > Sorex araneus. Next base: position 104,390,456 of record NC_073306.1, on the reverse strand, counting down.
AGCATCTCACCCATTGACTACCATTTGAGCCCTGACAACATTTTCTTTACCTACTCATTTGTTGCTGTGCACTTGGGGTGTTTCCAAATCTTTTCTATTATAAATAGTACTGCAATAAACATGAAAACATCTTTGAACTAATGTTTTGGTGTTCTTGGGGAAAATGACAAGGAGTGGAATCACTGGATCAAATTGAGACATCTCCAGTATGTTTCCCATAGAGGATGAATCAGACAATAGTCAACAGTGAAGAAGGGTTCATTTTCTTTCCTTTTCTCTCTCTTTTTTTTTTAATTGATTCACTGTGAGATAGCTACAAAGCTTTAATGTTTGAATTTCAGTCATACAATGATTGAACAGCCATCCTGCCACCAGTGCACATTTCCCACCACCAATGTCCCCAGTAGCCCCCTCTCCCCCTGCTTCCCACCCCTTCCTCTGCCTCTGTGGCAGACAATTTCTCCCATACTCTCTACTTTTTGGGCATTATGGTTTGCAATATAGATACTGAGAGGCTATCATGTTTGGTTCTTGATCTACTTTCAGCACACATCTCTCCTACCGAGCAATCCCTCCAACCAGTCATCACTGACTTAGTGATTCCTTCTCTATTCCAGCTGCTTTCTCCCCCAGCTCATGAAGCAGGCTTCCAACTATGAAGCAATATTTCTGGTCTTTATGTCTACTGTCCTTGGGTGTCAGTCTCATATTATGTTATTTTATATTCCACCATTTGTGGAAGTACAGTCATTCTATGTTTGTCAGGAGGGTTCATTTTCTTTTTCCACCATTTGTGGAAGTGCAGTCATTCTATGTTTGTCAGGAGGGTTCATTTTCTCTTTCTCTTTGGGTGACACCCAGTGATGCACAGGGATAACTCCTGGCTCATGCACTCAGGAATTACCCCTGGTGGTTCTCGGGGGACCATATAGGATGCTGGGAATTGAACCCAGGTCGGCTGTGCGCAAGGCAAACACCCTACCTGCTGTGCTATTGCTCCAGCCCAGGAGGGTTGGTTTTTTTCACACATTCCTGCAATCACTATTTCTGGAGTTTTCGAAGGAGCTCATTCCCTTATCAAATCACTGTGATTTGATTTTTGCTTCCCTAACAATTAAGGCACTTTTACATATGGCTCTCTGTATATCTTTTTTAGGCGGCGGGGGGGGGGAGGGGGGAGGGAAATGCCTTTTCATCTTCTCTTCCCAATTTTGGATTTTTTTGTTGGCATGGTAGAATTTTATCAGTGTGTTATATGTCCTGGTAGTTCTTTGACACATGTATGGTGAGAGGACATTTTTCTCTGACTCATTAGGGTTTCTTTTCATTTTAGTCATAATTTCTTTTGCAGTGAAGAAATCTTTTTTTATCTTGATAAATTCCCATTTGTTTATTTTTCCTTGTTTTTTTAGCCAATGCATTGAATCCTTAAAGATACTTCTGAAATCAGTAATTCTGCCTCTATTTTCCTTGATGTATTTTGCTGATTTGGCTCTGTTATCAAGGTCTTTGATCTGTTTGGAATAAATTCTATGTAGAATATGAGATAGGGATCCAGATTTTTTTTTTTTTTGTGGCTAATTAGTTTTCCCATCACTTATTGCAGAGGCTTTCTCTGCTTCACTAAAACACTTAGTTCCTTTGTCATAAATAAACTATATACACATTTAAGGCTTTATCTTTGGGATTTCAGTTCTATCCCATTGGTCTGACCGAGTCCTCCTTTATTACAGTACCACAGTTGTAATATTATACCTTTAAAATATAATTTGGTCGGGGGTATGCAAAATCTCATATCTTTTTGCTCAGAAATAAGAAAAAAAACACTTTGGCTATTATTTGAGTTTTGTGGCTTCATATTTTTTAACAGTATTTTTTCCCATGTACCTAATGGCAAGGGAATATCGATAGGGACTATATTAAATCTGTTTAGTGCTTTGGAAAGGATGGCCAGTGTTTCTAATCCATGAACAATGAATATGTTTCTATTCTCTTGGGTCTTTTTGTTCACCTTCTCTGCTGATTTCCCGATATTTTGTTTTTGATAAATGGTAAATGGCAATTAAAAAAAATTCTATGTCTTTTAGCATGTTGTTTGCATACAGAAACGCAATGGATTTTTGTTGTGTGTTGATTTTGTAGTCTGTTCATGTAACTATATGGTTTTATTGTTTTGAGTTTTGGTGGGATCTATAAGGTTTCTAAGCATAGCATCATTATCACCTGCTAATAGTAATTATGTCTTCTATGTCTGTCTGTCTTGAGAACACCATACTATGTACCACAAAGTTTTGAGTCTACACCTTCTCAAGTTCCAACTAAGTGAACTTCACATACATAATACAAGACTTTATTACTTCTCTCTCTCTTTCCCACACTTCATGTTTTAGTATCTTACTACCTCCAACCAGTCTTTGCTTTTTATCAAAAATGATTTAGTCCTTGCAAGTAAACTAATAGCCAAGAAGTTCTTTAACTGTTGTCTATACAGCTTTGTGTCCACCTTGGAATTTGAGAGATAAACTAATGGGATAGAATACTCTTGTTTCGACGTCTATGTCATTCAACATATAGGCAATGTCATGCCATTCCTTTCTGACCTGTAATGTTTCATTTGATAAATCTGTGAGTCTTAGATGTTTCCTTATATTTTTGCTTTGATTCTGCTGGTCCCAGTATTTGATCACTATCTTTAGCTATTTAATTATAGTTTGTCTTAAGTGTTCTGTTTGGGTTTACTTGGCACGCTTTGATTTTCCTTGATCTGGATATGATCTGATTCTCAGGGTGGGAAAGTTCTCAGCTACATTTTTACCCCTAACAACCTCCCTCATTCTCTTTCCCCTTCTTCCAGAACTCCTAAAACTCAAGTGCTAATTCTCTTGAAGTCATTGCATTTATTAATTTTCGTGTTTCCCCTGCTGTTCTTTATTGATGGCATGTTATCATATCCTAAGCACACTGAGGAATTTCTTGGTTTCTATCATTCTGCTGCTGAACCGGACAACAGCTTTAGTCTCAGAGAAAATCTTTCTAACTCTAGGCAGCCAGAGGCAGGTGGGGGTGGGACGGGCATGGGAAGGTAAGGGTGGTGGGGGAGGGGAGGTTTTTCTTCCGCCTGGGGCAGGCAGCTATCTGCCTTAGCAGCTGCACTCCACCCAAAGTCTTGGAATGGCTGTGGGTTGCCTTTTTGCCAGCGGCCTGTTGTAGCTACTGATCCCTGAACGCCCTGCCTGGCCTACATCTCGCCTTCCCATCAGACTCTGACGGGAAACACCAGGGAAAGTTTTAGAAGGCTAGAGCAGATTTTTAGCCCTTGGCTTCCTTTTCCCCTTGCAGTACTCAGTGCCTCCCTGGCTTCTGCTCTGGCCCGCCCACACCCCGGGGCTGCTGCCCTCATAAACTATGCTGTTTGTTCCAAGTACTCTGGTAGATTCTCCTGGGGTGAGTCCCTGGCTATTTCCCTGCACTTCCTCTGTGCAGCTGCACACAGAATTCTGTGATTTTTTTTTTTTTTTTGGTGCTGTGTGGAGGACCTGGCCGGGTCAAATGGCCCCCTTCTCCTTTTCTCAAAATGCTGTTTTATCTCTACCTTCTAGGTAGTGTAATTTTTTTTTTCTTTTTGGGTCACACCCGGCGATGCACACGGGTTACTCCTGGCTTATGCACTCAGGAATTACTCCTGATGGTGCTCAGGGGACCACATGGGATGCTGGGAATTGAACTTGGGTCGGCCGTTTGCAAGGCAAACGCCCTATCTTAAGTGCTATTGCTCCAGCCCAGGTAGTGTAATTTTTTTTTGGTTATAATCACCTGGAGCAATTGCTTTCTAATTTCTTCAGTCTTTAAGGTAGTCAAGATCTGTTTCTTTCGGGGGTGGGGTGGGATAGCTGTTGGGTGGCACCCTTCAGTGATTAATGCCTATTCCTGGCTCTATGCTCTGGCGTGATCCCTGGTGGGTGCTTAGGAGACCACATACATTGATGGCTACGAACCTGGAGTCAGTCACAAGAACGCCTTACCTCCCAAACTACATTTTGGTCTTTAAGGTTGGATCTGTGGGACATTTTTCTATTAAAATGGCTTAACCTGTTTGCTTTTTTTCCTTTGGTTTGGTTTTAGCTGAGCTATTTTAATTAGTGCTCTAGAAGAATGTCACAAATAAAATTCTAAGGTGATTGGGTAAAAATTTACTGACAGTACATGTTATTTCCTCATTGGGTCGGCCTTGCAATTAAATTCTCAGGGGCCCAGGAGCCACTATATGTAATACTTGGCCAGCTGGGCTACACATTCAATGCTCAGGGTCTAGAGATGTGGCAGTATTCAGACCAAGGAGTCTTGGGTGCCACTAAGGCCACATCTGCTGCTGGTGAAGGGACATGCACTGTCAGGGGTCAAACTCAGGATCTTGTGCATACAAACCACGTGACCCTAACCCCTGAGTGATCTCCTTGGCCCAAGATTTCTTGAATTTGGAAAAAAGTATTGGGAATAAAGCTCTATTTACCACATAAAATGCAGAACATAGAATTTCCTTCTCAACTCTAAAGGAGCTTGAAAGAGAGTATAGCAATTGCCGTGCATGTGGCCAGACTTGGTTTGATCCCTAGTATTGCACATGATCCTTCGAGCACTACTGAGTATCACTCCCGAATATAGAGTCAGGAAAAGACCCTGAGCACCAACTGTGTTACTCAGTTTCCATTCCCTAAAATTCAATGTTCAAGCATGCCTAGTGCTCATGGTTTCTGTGGGTGTGAAGGTTAAAAACAGTTCATCTACTTTGTAATTTTAATGTGTACATTTCAAATTGTGGTAGACCTAAAAATCATTGATTAGTTTGATCATAACATCTATCACATTAGAAGTCTTTAACATAGATTTTATTCAATGCTATTTTTCATGGCAAATTATCATTTTTATTCACTTTAGTTCTATTAAATATGAAATTCTTAGAACTCACAAAAAATAATTATCTGTGATTTTTTCCACAGCATAGAAATGCAGTCAGTATCTTCAGATAGGGTTCTACATTCTCATTCACATCTCCAGTGACAGAGAACACACTGCTCTCATTCGCTTGTCAGTTTTAAGACTGAGTAACTCTAACATCAACTTATTTATTACTGTGACCTTGCATGAGAAAAATCTGTAACTCCTTCTTCTGTGACAACTCTTAAAAGATACTAAGACAAAATTTTACACCTGTAGGTTTTACCTATCTCATGTAAGCATATGAGCACAGAATCTAAAAAAAAAGTTTTATTTATGACAGGAAGACATGAAAATTACCATAGTAAGATCCAAGAATAAAATAAATTTTATTTTTTTCTTTTTGCTTTTTGGGTCATACCCTGTGATGCACAGGGGTTACTCCTGGCTCATGCACTCAGGAATTACTCCCGGCAGTGCTCGGGGGACCATGTGGGATGCTGGGAATTGAACCCGGGTTGGCCACGTGCAAGGCAAATGCCCTACCCGCTGTGCTATCTCTCCAGCCCCTAAATTACAATTTAATTACGTTTGCCAGTCCTTTAAGTTTTGTTGGGTCAAGCAATATGAAATAAATTTGTTATATGCCTGCCAAGAGGTCAGGCTGACAGGCAGGAAGGGACCTGGGGACATTGGTGGGAGGAAGGGCACACTGGTGATAGGACTGGTGCTGGGATGATATTGTATGGCTCAAACAACTCTATTATGAACAACTTTGTAAATCAAATTGTCTTAATAAAAATAAAAGATACTAAAAATAAAGTATCTTAATAAAAATAATGATACTAAGACAGTCATTTTGTTACTGTTTCTAATGTAAACTAATTCTAATACCCGCCCACCCACCCCCTCACCCCCAATCTGAGATGGTTAGAAAAAAATGACAGAACAGATACTGGAAAGATGAAATAGAGGTATGTGTGTAAAATAATAGTCTGGAACCTTGCCAGCAGGAGTTGAAGGAGAAGGATCTGTTTGAATGGACTCTTGTCTACTAAAATAACTGAAATAAAATTGGAGAACATTGGGCATGCTCAGTAGGGCATACAGCACTTTGCTGAATTCTTAAAGTGTGAGTGAACGATAAACGATATGCAGGTTGAGCTCCTCTTCAGAATGCAGCTTCTGTGGGCTGGAATGAGACTGCAACACCTATGGGAAAAGATGCTCGAGTGAACGCTGTCAGTCAGAATGGCTGTACTCCCACTGTGCTGCTTCCAAATGCAGGCCTAAGTGTGGAAGGTGGGGCTAACCCAGATGATAAGGACTATTATGAGGCTATAGTAAAGTACTGGGCCTTAACCTGTGATAGGAGACAGTGGGAGAAAAGAACTGCCGCTGTCCCAGAGTACAAGTATTAATGTGGAGAATAAAGAAGAAAAGACTCCAGCAAATGACTAAAGGTAGTCTGGAATTAATCCTGAAGAGAATGGTGAGTGGTTAAGCAGCTTATATTTAGTCTACTTCTAAAGTTTTGTGGTTGTCTCCAGTCTTGAAAACTGTGTCTGACTCAAGAGAACTGTCTTAAGCATCTGTGAATGAAGCTTCTCACCTTTAAAGTCGGAGTATTATTCCAGTTGAGGTACATGTTTAAACCTACAGCTTGCAACCTGCTTTCTAGGCATTGATTAAGTTGCAGACATTGTTTTACATTGCATAATGTTCTATACTGAGCTCTGGTTGATTTTGGGTAAGCCTATCCCTGCCACCGAGTGTTCAGCGCTCTTCTAGGTACCCATATCGATCTATCCCTTTCCCAGACCAACTGTTGTGCCCATCATTTCAAGGCGGATTCTATGATGTTGCTCTCTGTTCAACTGAAAATATCCTAACTCTTTTTTTTTTAAAGCTCACTCAGTGTCCAAAGCAAAACTTGTTTAACAACAGTATAGTTTAATTTAGCTCTGTTAGAGGAAGAAAACATATTTTAGAGGACCAAATTTTTTTTTTAAGGGATTTTTTTTTTTTTTTTTTGCTTTTTGGGTCACGCCTGGCGATGCACAGGGGTTACTCCTGGCTTTGCACTCAGGAGTTACCCCTGGCGGTGCTCAGGGGACCATATGGGATGCTGGGATTCGAACCCGGGTCGGCCGTATGCAAGGCAAACGCCCTACCCGCTGTGCTATTGCCCCAGCCCCTAGAGGACCAAATTTTTAAGTTGGAGGATAAGTTACAAAGGAGGATAAGTTACAAAGGAGGATAAGTCATATTCTTGACACTATATAAGAATAAACTAGGGGCTGGAATGATAGCACAGTGGGTAGGGCATTTGCCTTGCATGTAGGGCATTTGCCTTGCACGCGGCCAACCCGAGTTTGAGTTCCAGCATCCCATATAGTCCCCTGAGCACCGCCAGGAGTATTTCCTGAGTGCAGAGCCAGGAGTGACCCCTGAGCATCACCAGGTGTGACGCAAAAAGAAAAAAAAAAGAATAAACTAAAACAATAAAAAAAAGGTAGCCCATGTTTCTTAATGAGTAGTTTACAAAATGAAATGTCTTTTTCTAAAAGGAAGTTTTAAAATACCTGTTATCATGCTTTGAAAAGAATGCCAAGCTTGTTCACTTGTGACAAAAAAGCATTTGATTTTTATTTCAAAAACAAAAAATAAAATGAAAGAAAAAACTGAGATCGATCAAAACTTTTTTGAAGAATTATTATTTTTATATTTTGCTTTTTTGGGCCATACCTGACAATGCTCAGGGCTCATTCTGGGTTCTGTGCCTCAGGGATCACTCTTGGAAGGCTTGCAGGACCATACGGAGTGCCAGAGATCGAATCCCATGTGGAAGTGCCAGAGATCGAATCTCGGTCAGCCGTGGGCAAGTCAATCACACTTTTTTTGGGTCACAATCAGCGATGCATTGGGGCTACTCCTGGCTCTGCACTCAGGAATTACTCCTGGAGGAACATATGGGATGCTGGGAATTGAACCGGGTCAGCTGTGTGCAAGGCAAACGGCCTACCTGCTGTGCTATCGCTCCAGGCCCTAAGTCTTGACTTGGCTTCACTCATTCCAGTCATGTATTCTATCACTTCAACCTAGTGACTGTAATTTATATAGAAGAGAGATTATTCTGAGATAGAAATTTCCAAGAATCATTATGAGTAACAATTTCTCCAGCAAGATACATAGAAGCAACAAAAAACCCACCACAAAGCCATTTTTCATAAGGGGGTGTTGAGTACTCTCTATCTCATAGGTAATACCTGCACCAGAACATTATGTTGTCCAGTAAGGCTCACACAGCAAAGAAATATCTGGAATCCAGTTGGAGTAATTGAGGAATTAAATATTTATTAAAAAATTTAATTTCAATAATTTACATTTAAACAGCCTCAAGTGGCTAGTTGCTAGAATACTGAACAGCACAGCTTCCAGGATCATTCCATGCCATACATGTTTTTCTTCCTTTTTCAGCTTACATAGTGGTTTTGAGAGACAATTCTGTTCCCTGTGAAACAGTAGCGATTTTGGGCTATCATAAGGAGGAAGGTCCTTACTGGTATCTAGCAGGTAGACATTGTCCGACAGAAACTGACTTATTCTGGGCCAGAGCGATAGCACAGCGGGGAGGGCATTTGCCTTGCATGAGGCCGGCCTGGGTTTGATCCCCGGCATCCCATATGATCCCCAGAGCACCGCCAGGAGTGATTCCTGAGTGCAGAGCCAGGAATAACCCCTGAGCATCGCCGGGTGTGACCCAAAAAAAAGCAAAAAAAAAAAAAAAAAATAAAGAAAGAAAAAGGAACTGACTTATTCAAATAAAATTTAAGTTGTGATTATGTAATAGTCTAACACATGCTGGTCTCTATTTAAAATAATTTTAGTCTTGGTTCATTAATTCATATTCCTACTGTTTTCTGTCTCACAATATACTTTTTAATTGATATGTTATACCTATAACATATTGGTTTTAGTGTCCCACAATATCTTAGTGAATAAGCTGTTCTGTCTGATTTTTTAGTGAGTGACCTTTGTAAATTTAATATAACAAACAGAACCAAGTTAATTTATTTCAATTAGGGTAAGTATACACCCTTACCCTAGAAATGTTTCAGAAACATGATTATCTTATGACAAAGTTTTTACTTTTAATCTTTCAATTTACCTCAAAACCAAAGTATGGAAGAAGTAATTTAATAAAAATGTGTACCTAATGATGCAATAATGAATACAAGATTCTCCTAACAGAGAACCAGTAGTAATCTTTTTACATATGGTAATCAAAACAGTAAAAAAATTAATTACCCACGTGTGTCATTATAACATAATATTTATTTAATACTTTAATCTGTACTGAAGATAGATAAGAATTTATATCCTAAAAGAGTTCGAGATCCTGTGTAGGGTGGGGCAGGATAGTTAATATGGCAGAAGTATCAAAAAGTGGGAAAAAAGCAAATTGCGGGGGTTGGAGCGATAGCACAGAGAGTAGGGCGTTTGCTTTGCACGTGGCTGACCTGGGTTTGATTCCCAGCATCCCATATGGTCCCCTGAGCACGGCCAGAGGTAGTTCCTGAGTGTGGAGCCAGGAGTGACCCCTGTGCATCGCCGGGTGTGACCCAAAAAGCAAAAAATAAAATAAGATAAAATAGCAAATTGCATTTTAACTGAAAGCTAATAAAGCAATCTGATTGGAAGTTCTTCCCCAAGGATTAAAAACAGATTGTAATAGTTCATAACATTTTGTGTCTTAATGAAGACAGTGTGATAACCTCTCATAGGGCAATCACCTGGTGACTCCCAACCAGGGAGCCAATGGCCAGGATGGGCTCCAGGCTTAGGGATCTTGGGGGCCACCCCTGCGTGCTATGGGGACCAAGTGGTGCCAGATATTGACCGTGTGTGGCAGGGTTGGGGGCACACAATGCGCCAATCTCTCAGGCCCAACATACTGCATTTTGAAGATTTTAACTTTTTTTAACTTTTTTAATTGCCTTAAAACATTATTGCTCCTATTGACCTTATTTCTCTTTGCCCAAAGCAATTTCAGTAAGTTGTGTCTATTCTTGGACACAACTCATGAACTATTTACATTATGGATCTCATTAAAATTGGTAAAGATAAAATTTGCTTCGAGGTAACAGAAGACAGGAGGGAAAGTACAGGGGTTAAGGTAAGATCTTGCTCTGCATGCAGCTGACCCCAGTTCAAACCTCCCACAACATATAGGTTCTGTGAGGGTGAGAAATAGCCTTTAACAACCTCAAATGTGCCACCCTTCTAAGGGTAATTGAAAAAAAAAAACCAATAATTTAGTCATCACTGTGTATTCATAACTGTTTAAAAACATTTAAAGTACACACAAAGGGAAATATTGTGACTGCCTTCAAATTTACACAAGAAATTGAAAATTTTCATATTTTTCTTAATCATATTCTGATACATACAAAAGTTGCCTTTTTTGCATAAAGAATAAAATTAAAAAGATCATACTAAAGAAGAAAATAAAGTTTTCATTCATTTTCAGTTATGTCATTCTATTTACTCCTCTATTCAAAGAAACGAACACAACATTTCTTTCTATTCGTACAATAATTTTAGGATATAAAACTTTGAGATTTTTAGTAGCAGCATAAATACTGAGCCCTTTTGTTATCTCTAATATGGATATATGGAATATTGTAATTCTGGGATTTTTTTCCCAATTTACCAACTGTAAATTTTGTGAGAAACAAAAGTTGTCATCTATTAAATCTGGTTCTTAGGGCGACCTCCCTCCATCCCCCTATTCTTCCAGGAGCTGGCAGTCACACCCACAAACTGCCTCTAGTGCCATATAAGCTCATTAACCAGCCATGATCCAGAGACTCACAAATAAATCTTGGAAGAGATCAACAATCTCTTCATCATCATCAGAGATGCCTCAGATCCCGAAGTCATCATCCAGTTAAAAATTTAACTCCAGTTTGTATCACCTTATTTAAAATTTTAGAATCACCTAAGTGACATTTCATACTCTACTCCATTGATAGACCAGGAGTAGCACAGATTGGATAGGATGTAAGGTAGAAGGCAACCAATCTCAAGAAAATATTAGCACACAAGGCTCAACTTGTAACAACATGTTAGTAATCTGTTATACAAGGACTCAATGGCTCCAGGGTGAGATACAACAATCTTCACACACTTTCTTCTAAGGAAACCTTTTTTGATCATTTTTAGAGAATTATTCATAACAGTCACAGCACAGTCATCCCGTTGCTCATCGATTTGCTCTAGCGGGCACCAGTAATGTCTCTATTGTGAGACTTGTTACTGTTTTTGGCATAGCAAATACGTCACAGGTAGCTTGCCAGGCTTTCCGAGAGGGACGGAGGAATGGAACACGGGTCGGCCACATGCAAGGCGAATGCCCTACCGCTGCGCTATCACTCCAGTATATTCATAACAAACAATACAAATTATTTAGGGTGTGCTATTCGGGCAGGCTTGGGTGGTAGTTGGGAAAATTCGAAATAATGGAGGTGGGACTGGTGTAATGGTGTTTGGAATATTAAATGTAATAAATTATTGAAACAACCATATTTTAAAAAAGTTGTCATCTATGCATTGCTGGATGGAAAAAATGTCACACTGCATTCACACTGCTAATTTTGTTAAGTACCCTACAATTTATATTTCAATCTCTAAATGTTTATGAGATTTCCTTGAACATAAACAAATTAGATGAAATATCTGCCTTTGTGGATGTATTTCCTAGTTGGAGAAATTAATATTTTATCATTACATTATAGCATCATTCACAATGAGACATTAGAAATCATCTAAAAACAAAATTAAAAAAAAACACAGATGAAGACCTAGGAAAATTATTAGCATTAGTCTGATCAAACAGAAGTTATAAAATAAGGTTCACGGTCAGGGGCATGATTCAAAGGGGTGGGCACATGCTTTGCACGTGGAGCCCTGGGTTTCATTTCCATCATTACATGGTTCTTGAACACTGTTGGGTGTGGGCCTACCCTCATAATAGATTTCAGAGCAACACATGTGGTAAATAATATTATAAGACTTAAAAACAAACAAACAAACGAAACAACAACAAACAAACACCCTATACTATTATGTTGCTCACACACATATTGAAAGAAAATGTCAATTAAAAATAAAAATAAAAAATAAAGTTCCATATGCTTAGTCTTGAAGAGATAATCTTCTTACTCATTCTGATACCAAGTATAAACTCAAACTGAATATTTACCACATGTCAAATGCTAGACTATGGACATTATGGATATGAATACATGTAATCCTAAGAGGTAGGTCACAGCTATTTAATTGCATAACTAATATCTAGACATGTCTCTCTCTACTCCTGATTGCAACCACAATGCTATGCTATGTAAACAAATTAAGAAAATTAAGAAAAATGGGATTTTCCTTAATCATCGATCCATATTAAAAAATTGAGGTATGTATATCATATATGAATGTAATATTATTTGACAAATATTATTTGACAATATTATTTGACAGATTACTGTTCCTTAATTATCGTTAAATTTTTAATAGTAACTGTAAAGTTAAAGAGGCTGTAAATAGACTAGAAATATGTAAAAGTTCTTTCTCATATTATCATGGAATGCTAAAGCTGTACACGTGTTTGAGGATTAATAGATTCCCTTCAGAAAAAGAAGTTTATAATTACTAAAAGGCCACCTCAAGGTTATTCAACTCGTTAATATTACTATAGCTAGTTCTAAATACTATGTTTCCTGGAGATAGTCCAGTGATATTTGTTTTCATACTACCTCAAGTCTCTAAAAAAAATGCATTTAGTACATTTTAGGTTTACAAGAAGGGCCAGCCACCACATCTGGCATGTTTTAGTCAAACTTCATCTCTACAACAGTTTTAGGGAAGTAAATGTAACCATTCAAAAACAAGAAGTCTGAAGCTCAGAAGGACTTGGTGTATTTTTTGTATTTTTATACTGTACAGGATCACATTGCTGTAGCTGGCAAGTGTCCATGTCTGATTTCAAAGCCAATGCTTCTCCACTTGGCCGGGAAAGTGCTTCATTCATGGGGGTGGCTGATTATGAAGGCTGCTTATGCTCTTTACAAATGCCCTGAAAGCTCAGGTTGAGACTCCAACATGATTTCAGGTCCACTTGGCTGTTTCAGCAGGTTAAACTGTAAATTCCACCTCCCAGAGTGAAAAAGACCTACAAGTTTCTGAGGAACTTTGGACTCACCTTTTATGTCTTTTAGGGTATGATCAAAGGAATAGAAAACACCCAGTGGAAGAGAAATAGAGGGGGGCAAAAGGAGCAAAAGCGGATTCTCTGATGCCTGCTTTCTAATTTGCCAGTGGTCCAATGGTTTATGTAATACATTTCCTCGCCCAGGGTGACAGTGGAGCGGGTCAGGTGTTTGCCTTGTATTCAAGCTGAACCTGGTTCAATCCCTGGTATCACAAATGATCCTCCCATTTCTGCCAGGAGTGATCCCCAAGTGCAGAGTTTTGAGTACTGCTGGGTGTGGCCAAAAAACAAAAACAAAACAGAAAAGCTCCCCCTCCACCCAAGAAGAATTTGAAATACATTTCATGACTCACCCTTTCTACCAACTTATACTTCACCTTGTGTAGAATTTATGTATTTGGTTTGGGGGCCAAACCCAGCAGTGCTCAGGGCTTAATCCTGAGCGCTCAGGGATCATTCCTGGCAGGTTCTGGGATGATATGGGGTGTTCAGAATTGAACCTGGGTCTGCAGAGTGCAAGACAAATGCCCTACCTTCTGTCCCGTGACTCTGGCCCTAATCACAGGCTTAAATCCCTTCTCTCCAGCTAGTGAGTTCCCTAAGTGGCCTATATTCAGTGTGATATCAGCTAGGGAGTTCCCTAAGAGGTCCTATCCAGTGTGTTAGCATAGCACAGCTAATCATGGGACACAACAAAGGAAATAATCTTTCAAATCAAAGCCTTATCTGCCTACCAAAACTATCACTTCCTCCTGAAATTCCTTGAAAACGGCTCACCTTTCAGATTTCTCTCTCTTTTACTCAAGTCCACTGTAACTAACCCCAGCTTATCCCCTTTCTATGTGTTTTGGGCTCATAGTGATCCCTTTATCTGAAACGGTTTCCTTTTTCATCTTTGTCTATCTAAATTTAGTTTGGCCTTTAAGGTCCATCTCAAATAAAACCGCCATTGGTGTTTCTGATTCTCCAATTGGATATAAACCCTTCTTTGTCTAATCACCACTGCAATGGGTGGAGCATTTCTAAGACTAGATATTCTGTATTGTAGATAACCGGGTACCCGAAACTGAAACAGGTCATTAAGATCAACTGTGTGTTACTAACCTTTGTATTACAGATAGAACTAGAAAACATTTACAGTCAAAGTTAATGATCAAAACCAAAATCTGACTTGAGGAAATGAAATCAGAATCCATCACAATTTTTTGTTTGGCAATTGAAGAATTGATCAAGGAATTTGTTAAGTTTAAAATATAAAATTACAGTTCTAATGGGACAACTGAGTTCAAGACACGACTGATAATACACTAGGTTAAGAAAGTACACTAGGTTAAGAAAGGTATGCTTTTAATAGATACAAACCCGATATGGCTTAAAAAAAAACCTGAAAACATCTGTCACTTGCTTTCATATGCTGTCTAGTTTTCTACTGATGAACACAGGAAGTTCTAAACCTTTGAAGTTAAAAATTGTACAGATCCAGGGAAACTGCATTAAGACAAATGACAAACTTGGAATGTTGCCTCAATCAGGTTGAACAGAACTGATTCATTCATATACAAAATAAAACCAAAACACAGTAAATCGAGCTTCTTTTACCTAGTGAAAAACAAACTGAAAAATCTGGTAGAGCTGGAGAGATAGGACAAAGGTTGAATCGATTGCCATACAGAGATCAATCTGGGCTGATCCCTGACATCAAGGGGTTTCCTCACCACCACCACCAGGAGTGACCTCTGAGCACAGAGCCAGCAGTTCCTGAGACACTCCCAACCCTGGCAAATCTGGTTTGGTTTGCAGTGACACCTGGGGATGCTCAGAAGCTATACCTAGCCCGATTGTGTGCTTGGGTGGTTCCTGGGGGTGCTTAGGGGATTGTGCGGTGCAGAAATGGAACTCGGGCCTCCACTGTGCAAAGTCTGGGCTCCAGCCTTTTAAGTCCTCTCCAGGCTCTCCCTTAACTTTCTACTTAAAATATTACTACTTCCTTAGTATCTACTCCCTGAATTTTGATTTTTCCTCAGTAACCTATCAAAACCCAATTTACAGTGGTCCTTTGGTTTTAAACAAATCTCCCCCAATAATAAACTCTAAATTCTACGAAAAACTCCTTTTCGCCTCCCCAGACACATACTCTAAAACAAAGCAGTTTACAGACTCAAGAGAAATATTTTATAAAGGTACCGAGATAAAACTATTTGCACGCAGGTCATGAATAACGAATCTCGAGGCCCCAGTCTTGAATACGTCATTGTGTTTATTTTTGACTTTAGTTTTAAGGAGGAGGGGGAAGAATGGGTAGGAATCAGTTTCAAATGCAGTCAAACAAATACCTAACAGAGTAAACACCACAATTCAACTCCCCCCCTTCCCCACATGGACCTATAAACCTTGTTGGTCTGGTTGGGGCGCCAAGAAATGAACCGATAATCTTAACAAAAGGCAACAGCATTTCTTTTGCAGCTTCTCAATCTCCTATTAACTGCGATCGGGCGGTGGCCGTTCAATAAGGAGCCTTCTCGGCAGGCTGTGAAATCGTGGGGCAAATGGGACCCTTCCCAGGGATCTGAGCAGGGAGCCGTCTCAGGTTTTTTCGACAAATCTCTCCTCCTACCCCACGTGACCGAAAGGCAATCAGCCGCGGAGCAGAGAGAGGGGGAGAGACGGAGACACCGCAACGCTCCCAGCCACAGCGTCCGGGAGCACGCCGCCGCCGCATCCCCGGAGGAACGTCCCGCGCTCGGCGTCTGCGGAGCCTGCGCACGGCCACGCCGCCGGGCGCGCCGCTCCCGGGCCCGCAGGGCGGTGCCGCGCAGCGCAGGGAGCGGGAGCGGCGAGCGCGCGCAGCCCTCGCCGCGCGCCCGCCCAGCCAGCGCCGCGGGAGCAGGGCCGCCCGGCCGCACGCAGCTGGGCCGCGCCGCAGCTTGGCCGCCGCCGGCGGACCCCCGGGCCGGCCGCACGGAGCCTCGCAGCGACGTGGATCGGGGTGAGGCAGCCGAGGGTCCCCCCAACGCCCGGGCAGGCCCGAGGACGGGCCCGCGCGCCCTCGTCCACAGGCCCGGGCCTTTCCCTTCTCCTCCGGGCTCCTGCCCATCCCCACACCTCCCCGGGGTTCGCGCCAGGAAGGCGGGGGGCCTGTGAGCGCCACTTACACCACGGCTCGGGAGATCATCCAGGACACCATCTTCCCCAGGCCTTGGGTCCCCCCGTGGGGGTGGGTGGGTGCCGAGCGCGGCGGAGCGGGCCGCCAACGGCAGACCGCGCGCTTGCCAGCTGCTCACGCTCCCCGGGCCGCGCTGGCGCCCTCGGGAGCCGGCCCGGTGTGTGCGCGCCGCGGCCGAGCTGCGCCGCAGTCGGGCCCCCGCCGGTCCCCGCCCGCTGGCCCAGCCGCCGCCGAGCCGGCCGGCCCCGCCCCTGCGCTCCGCTGATAGGCGACGGCGGCGGCGGCGGCGCTTGGGCCGGAGCCGGGTCTGGGCAGCTGGACTCCCCGGGACCGGGAGGCCCAAAGCTCGGCCGGCGCTGGGGTACGGGGGAGGGGGGGAACCCCTGCGCCACCCACCTCCCGGCCCGCGGCTCGGGGACCTTCGCCGAGCGGCGTGGGGGAGGGCCGAGTCGGAGGCCGGGGAAGTGGAGGTTGGGTTGGGGGAAGTCTGGGCGAGGGCGAGACCAAATAGAAACTTTGTATCCGATAGAACCATCTGGACCCGGCCTGGGATTCGAGTTGTTGAGTTGCGTTTGGCTACTTTCAGCTTTTCTCGCTGTTAGCCGAGATCCAACGCCCTCGGGCGTCCTTAGTGTTGCATTTTAAGGGGGGGAGGGGGGAAAGTCCAGGAGAGCCTTTCACAGACCTCGAGTGTGTACCGGGAGCCTGGTGGTGTTTGGTGCAGTGCAGGGCGGAGAAGAGGAAGAGAACAGTGGATTTCCTGAGGCGCAGTTGTATCCGTGCCGCTCTAGGCCTCTGTGGGCACCTTTCCATCTGTAAAGCATCTCTGAAGCCTTTTACAGATACGCATATCCGGTTTTCCGCTGAGCTTGCCAGGTACTCAATGTTAAGATTTGGTCTCTGCTTCCTGGCCAGTTCTGCTTGCTATTTACGGCCCTCTGGTTATTGAGAGGTTGGATTATTGCTCACCCCTTGCAGTTTTTGCAGATAGCTTAATTTTAAGATCGAGAATTAAAAAAGTAAATTAAAAAAACGGGTGAAAGTTCAGATTGTGAAAATGATCTTAAAAGTTTAGCCTTTTTTTTTTTGCAGTTAAGACTATAGTAAAAGATAATTCTAGTGTTCAGATGGTAGGAAGACTTAAAGATGAAACATGGGCTTTGACTCTTTAATTACTGTCCTAGAAAATATAATAGTTTATTTTGTGGCTGTACTGTAATTTTTTTCTTTTTTGTTCCTCAGTTTCCCCGTAGTAAAAGGGATAATGATACTGTAGTCTACCTCTTGCCTTCCAGGGGTGGCACTGCTAAATACATATTTGGGAAGTTTGTCAACTTGCTTGGAAGAAAATGAAGGACACACAGAATTTTGTGTTATGTTCAGATTTCTTGAAAACAATGAATTTGGTATTTTGTTTAATTATTTAGGAAATAAACTGACAGTTGGAGGGATAGTACTGCAGGTAAAGTTCTTGCTTTGCACTCAAGTTGGGTTCCATCTTAGACATTGCTTCCTTCTTGGGTTAGGCTCTTCTGCTTACTCATGTCAAAATGTGTATGTTAATTTCAGCAGTCTTGATGAATATTTGCATTTGTTTAGAATCATTTATTTTTTGACACAGACGTTTTCACAGCCTCAATTTTTACTGCTTTTCCACTGCCTATGTACCCCTTATCTATCTCTTTTCTGAGCCAAGCTGTATTTTCATGTTTAGCACCTTTACCTGGATATCATTTTTTCTCTTTTATTACTTGCTTCTCATTCTCTACCAGTCAAAGGTTGGGACCTTATGGGGTGCAGGGGAATCAAACCTAGGGCAACTACATACAAGGCTGTTGCTCTACTTGTTCTGGCCCTGAGGTCTTGTTTTTGAAATATTCTATACGATGAAGGTATCCGTGACTTTCCCAAGTGAGAATTATTTATAGGTTCCTGTAGGCCTCCATAATTTGTTACTTGAATTTTTATTTAATGCCTGTGTCATTCTGCTTTGTTTTGTGGTTATATTAGACTGATTTCCACTCTGTTGGATGGTAAAATGTTTGAGGATAGGAATGGCATATTAGTTTTTTTTTTTTTTTTCAGTATCTAGAATTAGGTAATAAAAGTTGGAAACTAGGTTCAGCCACTCTCCAATACCAAACTTTACAAGCTTTCAGCCATGTATAGTGAATGTCTCTTATGTATGTAGTTTATGTCTTAGTGTGTAGGGATGAGATGGGGGGAGGGCAGGCATCATTGTCAGTATTGATTGATGTCATTCGTAAGGGATTGTTGAGATTTATAGGTCTGCTGGCTGCTCTCTGAAATTTCTGTAGGTGGTTGTGTGTTAAATTGCATTTTGTATGCTAGTTAAAACTGTTTCTGCCTCTTCCACATCCATGCCATTCTTTCCTTCTTTCCATCTGGAACAGCACCTTCTTCACATTACAGTGTGCCATGTATTGGAAAACACCTATCCTGTGCTGTGCACATGTTGTTGAGTCAACTTTTACAACCCCCAAAGCTGAATAGTGTTTTTTCCCTTTTGTTAGCTTAAGAAAGGTTTAGAGAAACTACTGCCACAGACCACATAGATCATTGTAAACAATTGGAAATTGAATTCATGCTTCCTAATTCTTTATAATAGACTGGCAGACTGATGAGTTATGTGAAAAGTCAGTGGGTTTAGATGGAGATAACTGTTGAAAAAATTCGACTTTTTTTTTTTGATTGTAGGAATGATTGGGGCTAATCTCAGCATTTGATTGGTTGGGATCTAGGAATGTTATAGTTTTTCCAGTGGGTCCTGTACGAATAATGTCCTTGTGTCCTGTATCACATCACATGTCCAATATCCCACTTGACATTTACATAACATTTTAAATTATCTGAACCTCGAAACTCCGTTTTACATAGCAATGGTTTAAACTGAAACTTGATTTTCATGTGTCACTTTTGTTTGAAAGGAGCATTTGTTTACAACTTAAACTAAGAGTTTATAGTTTTGGAACACTGTGTCACAAAGAATTTTATATTGATAGCTGTCATGTTCAGCTACCAGTGGCTTTTTCGGGGAATGGTGTTGGGGATTCACTCCCAAGTCTCGAGCTTGCAAGGCATGCACCTTAAATCTGAGCTACATCCCTGGCCCACAGAAACTTTTAAAAGTGGTTTTATTTGGGACTGGAGAGAGTACAGTAGGTCAAGTGCTTGCCTTGCAAGCAGCTGTTCCAGGTTTAATCTTGGTTGGAGACATCTTATTTAGGGCAACAGTCATGAGACCTATTTCTGCGACCAGTACTATGTTTGGTGTTTCTGCTAAATGTGGATGTAAATATTCTCATGATTAAATGTAAAGGGTTCTAATAGGGTCATGAGGCATGAATAAATGAATTGTTTTTAATCTTCTACATTTTCAGTGTTAATTTAGAGGTATGTGTACAGTGCATTTTCTGCATCTTAAAGGAGTTTGTTTATTGAGGAAGTAAAGATAGTGGGAAAATACCTACAAGAGTAAGAACAGAATCATTGGATACGGGAATAGGATCTAATCTGTGTAATTATGAATGAGTGTCTAATGAGATTAAATGTTAGATCATCTTTCATATCTATTGGTGTGTTATTTACACGTACTCATACTTTTATTGGGAGAAAGATTAAATGAGTTTACCATTGATAGTGACTTGGAAGAGATGAGGAAGAGAGTAACATTCTTAAAGACAACGACTTGGAAATTGGTTTGTTTGCTTCTCAAGAATATTTTTATCCTAGTGGGCCTGCTTTTATGATACTGTGTTTTTGTTCTGTGTTTGGTCTTTGTTTTCAGAGTAGTAGGGTCTCAGAGGTGCAAAGCAAATGCTTCACCCCTGAGCCACACCACATCCTTGCTTTATGGCATTATAGTTATAACAAAGATGGTTTCACAACTGCTGTTATTGTCATTTTGTAAAGAAACACTATTGAAAATACAGTCATCTGAAGTAGGCTAGAAAGATTCAGTTCTGAGTTAAGTATTTAACGTAGGTCATGAGAAAAAGATAGTTATTAGCTAACAGTCAATGGAGAAAGCAAAGGATTGACTATATTTGAGGATTGACTATGGATTTGAGATAGTAACCTTTGTCATAACAATAAGGATTTATCCTTGTTTTATTATTTTTTTTATAAAGTTGTGCAGACAGCTAAGGATTTAGACAAGTTTGCACCCCCTCTTTGGTGCTAAAGATGGTTTTGGGTTTGACAAAATAAATGGCAGAGATTCATCTAGTTAAGAAACATTTGAAGCACTTTCAGTATTCACTGTGAATAGATTAAATGAGTTTCTAGTTTTAAGTTCAGTATAGATAGATTGCTTGCTTCGCATGTATGTGTTTGACCCATGTTCAATCCCCAGCATCTCAATGGCTTTTTCGGGGGATGGTGTTGGGGATTGACATCTCAAGTGGTACCCCAAGCCCATCAGGAGTGATTACCAAGTGCAGAGCCAGGAGTAGGCCTTGAGCACTAGCAGGTGTAGACCCCAAACAACAAAACAAAACAAAGTTAGTATAGATTTGTGATATCAAGTGTTACTCAAGTGCATATAGGCATTATGGTTCATTTGTAGAAAGCCTAAGTGTTTGGTAATTCCATTATGTCTAATAGCAGGACTTTAAACATTTTAATTGAAAAAAATTTCAGAATTTCAAAGCCAAAGTTTAGGCAGTGAAAAGTGAGTCTTCTTTTATTTATTTATTTATTTATTTTTTAGTGAGTGTTCTTTTATCTCCTGTCTGCAGCTACCTGCTTCCTTGCAGTAATACTCTCTCCTCTAGCCTCCCCATCCTCACACCCAATTATATGTAGGTATTGATGAGGAATATATTTAAGAAATGATTTTGTGTTATCCACTCTGACATCTAATTAACCATGAAAAAAAAGTAATTCTTGATGGGTAAGAAATGTACTTGTAGGAGCTGGAGAGATAGTACAGGGGTTAAGGCACTTTCCTTTCATGTGACCAATACTGTTTGCTTGATCCGCGTCGAAGCATATAGTCCCCTAAATACTGCCAGGATTGAGCCCTCAACTCTGAGCACAGAGTCAGGAGTAATCCCTGAGCACAGCTGGGAATGACCCAGTTTTCCCTAACACCATTTGTGTTTTTTATTTATTTATTTATTTATTTTTATTATTTATTTTTAATTAGAGAGTCATCGTGAGGGTACAGTTACAGATCCATACATCATTGTGCTCATGTTTCCCCCATACAAAGTTCGATAACCCATCCCTTCACCAGTGCCCATTCTCCACCACCAGTAAACCCAACATCCCTCCCCCCCTCCCCAGTCCCGTCTCCCCCCACCCCACCCTGCCACTATGGCAGGGAATTCCCTTTTGTTCTCTCTCTCTGATTAGGTGTTGTGGTTTGCAATAAAGGTGTTGAGTGGCCATTGTGTTCAGTCTCTAGTCTATTCGGCCCGCATCACCCTTCCCCCACATGACCTCCAACCACATTTTACTTGGTGGTCCCTTCCCTGAGTTACCCAGAATGAGAGACCAGCCTCCAAGCCATGGAAACAATCTCCTGGTACTTATTTCTACTATTCTTGGGCGCCTAACACCATTTGTTGAATGGACCCTACTCCTCTGTCATAAATTACCATTACTCTGTTTATGTATCTGAGAGTTTATCATTGGTTTCCTTCTTCTTATTTTATAATTGATCTAAGAGGTAATTGTTCAAAGTCAGCAATAAAGTTCATGTTGTTGATGCACATGAATATACACATGTACGTATTTATATCAGTAAAATGAAACCAGTGATAAAAGGGGAGTAATTGAGACTCGTGTTATTATAAGATGCTTTTAATTACTTTTGAAAAAGTATAGCGTTATTAGAAAGTGGCTTGCTACTTTTTTTACCCCCTAATTTTCAAATTTGGAGCGATTTGGGGAAAATACGCTGCAGTGCACAGGGCTTCTGGTGGTTCTTGTGTTTGGGATAGAACCTGGGAAGGCCTTGTTTAAGGCAAGCATCTACCCTGTTATACTATCTTTCTGAGCCTTGTAATTTTAAATGTATATTTTAAGCTCTAGGGCAATCATGGTTTAAAGAATGTAACTGTTAAGAGAGGAGAATAAAATTGAATTATAAATGCTCAATTTAATCTTCAAAAAAGTAGAAAACTGGAAGACAAAAATAGGAACAAGGAAAAAGTGAAACAAGTAGATGGGTAGCAACCACCATGGTCGATGCTAATCTAATTATATCAGTAATCACCTCAGAATCTAAATAAATGAAAAGATTATGAGAAAACTGGATCACAGTATCCATTGTTGGGTCTTTCTTTTTTATGTTTATATAACAACACATGCATTAAAGTAGAGGAATAATAAAGATAAACCATGCTAATGTTAATGAAAAAAATGCAGTAGTAATTGCATTCAGATAGCAGAATTGAGAGCAAGTAATCAGGGAAAAATGCTTTTATAAGTAGTGTGCCTAAACTCATACTCCAGTAAGACACAATAACCTGTAATATGTTGCTCCTAGAAGAAGGTGTCAAAATGTGAGACAAACACCTGATAAAAGCTGAGGTAGAAATGGATGAATTGTCAGTTGTTAGAGCTTTAACACTGCTTGGTCAAAACTGGGAAGAACCAGCAGGCAGGAAATCAGTAAACACATAGTTTAGTTCAGTGGCATGCATACTATCTAGTATAACTGGATATAATTGACATCAGTAGACTAGATCCAATATTAGTAGATGAGACATTTTCTCAGGCTTGAATAAGTAAAGATAAGATGACGTTCTAGGCCACAAAACACTGACAAACTGAAAAAATGGAAATCATGGGGCTAAGGATGTGGCTTTAGTGGTAGAGCACATGCTTTACACGTGTGTGGCCCCGGGTTGATCACCAGAACAGTGTGGCCTCTGCAACAACAACAAAGAAGTCATAGAGTATTGTGCTTAAACCACAGTGTAATGGAAAGAGAAATCAGTGCAAAAAAGTAGTTGGAAAAAATCTCTAAGTATTTGGAGACTGAAGAACACATTTCAGAATCAAAGGAGAAATTTATATGGACTCAGTGGAAATACAGTATCAGTGTTTGGTAATTCAGTGAAAGTTTTTACAACAGCACCAAATGTGTACATCAGGGAAGAGACCTAAAATTAGTTATGTAAGCATTTGTTTTGGGAAATTAGAAAACACGAATTAATCTTAAGCAGAAATGACAAGAATTAGAATAAGAATCAATGTAATAAAACCAATAGAGAAAAAATGGATAAATTGAAGATCTGGTTCTTTGAAAATATCCATAAAGTGGATAAATATCTAGCCTGGTAACTGCAAAAAAGAAAAGATACAGTTACTATTCTAGAATATTGATCTTTTCAGCCTCTTTGGCTCAGATCAGGTACCTATTCATACCAGTTTATACATCCTGATATATTAAATGGATTTTTTGAGTAGGGAGTTGGAACAGGAACTGCCATGTCCATTTCCTAGTCAAACTCTTATTGTTGTACCATAAGGCACAGAATAATTCCTTTTGGAATAAAACTGAAATTCAAATGGGGTTATAGATTAGCAGTAGAGTGCTTGTCTTGCATGTGCGACTTGGTATGTTTCCCACACCACCCTTCCTCCCCCAAAAAAGCAAAACCCATATTAGTGAGACCCATGTCTACTAAAATGATAATAAGTTTTTGAATTTTTAATAATTCCATGCCCACCGATTTGATAATCTGAATGGACTGATTTCTGGATAGTCTGTCAGTATATTCACACAGAGATGGAGAAATAGTATAGAAGGTACTTGCCTTGCACGCTCAAATCCAGGTTTGATACCCACCAACCCATATGATGCCCTGTGCCCTGCCACTGAGCTTAGACCCAGGAGTAAGCCCTGAGCATCTGGAAAGCCTCAAACCAAACAGAAACAACAGCAAAGTTAATTGGGGTGTTACTATGGGGGAAAAGCTTTAAACTCTTGATATCCCAATTCATAAATTCAGAAATGAATGAATTTTTCTATTCACTTTTTTGTTGTTGGCCATTTGGGTTGTTTCCAGGTCTAGGCAATTGTAAATAATGCTGAAGTCAACATGTATGGTATATCTTTTTGAATTAATGTTTTTATATTTGGGGGTAGATGTGGAAGCCCTATTTCTGTTTTCCATAGAAGCCAAACCAGATGATGACTGACAGTAATCAGGTTCCTTATCTCTGTATCCCTACCAACACTGTTTCTGGATTTTTTGAAGTTGTTTGTTCTCACTGGCATGTGATGATAGCTCATTGTTATTTTGATTTGTGTTTACCTGACCATCAGTAATGCTGAACACTTATTTGCATGTTGTCCATTTTCCCGTTTTATTTGACGAAGTATCTGTACTGCTCATTTTCCTTTTTTTTTTGTTGCTTATTATTTTGTTTAGTTCTGAGTACCTTATAGATCTTGGATATTATGTCAGATGTATGATGCGTGAACATTTTCTTTCTTTCTTTTTTTTTTTTTCCTTTTTGGGTCACACCCGGCGATGCTCAGGGGTCACTCCTGGCTCTGTACTCAGAATCACTCCTGGCGGTGCTCGGGGGACCATATGGGTTGCTGGGAATCGAACCTGGGTCGGCCGCGTGCAAGGCAAATGCCCTACCTGCTGTGCTATCGCTCCAGCCCTGATGTGTGAACATTTTCTCACGATCAGTAGGGTAATAAACACTTTATTTTTTTCAGTGCTGAAGATTGAGTCTAGATTGAGTCATACACATGCATGGCAAGTGCTCTACTGCTGAACTACATCTCTTGTCCCCAAGTTAAGTGCATTTTAGTCCATTAAAATTAACCAGATTCCAGAGAGGGCCTGTGATGGAGACTTGTTGACTTTACACTAAGCAACTGTTAGTGAGCTATTCAATCAGTACTTAAAGAAGCAGAACTAAGCAGTTGTCAGAGGGCAAATCAGTCTGTGATTCATAAGGAAAATCAGGGAAAATACTGGGGAGAGAGCAAAGAATTTATCCAGAATTCATAGCAAAAAATGAAGGTTGAGTCGACTTCAGTTGCCTTTACTAAGGTCGTCTTCTGGGTTTTTTGTTTTCTTTTGTTTTGGGTCCCATTTTGCAATTCTCAGGGGTCACTCCTGGAAGTACTCATGGGACCCTTATCACAGGGATTGGACTTGAGTCAGTAGGTGCGAGGAAAGTGCCCTACCTGCTGTACTTTCTCTCTGGCTTCAAGGAAATCTTAAGGCTTCCTGGATCTGCAGTGAAAAAAGCAAAAGATTGTTGAGCAGAAGATATCAAAGGATCGAGCAACAGGAATAAGGGTGGAGCAGATATATATGTTTCTCAGTTAGAAACATTTGTCATTATTCCCTCACACATCTTTAAGCTGTTTAGTGGGCTGTCTTCTAGATTTTTCATCCATGATATATTTTTTTCTTTGCATAACTCCTGGCCATGCTCTGGGGTTACTAATGTCTCTGCACTCAGGATCACTCTTGTCAGGCTTCGGAACCACGTGGGATGCCGGGAATCGAACCTGGATTTGCCACATGCAAGGCAAGTGCCTTACCAAACACTGTACTATCTCTCCAGTCCCTCAAGAGATTCTTAAAATAGTTTTTCTACTATGAATCCCATATTATAATTGTCTTTATACTGCCGTTTCCCTCCATTTGAAGATAAGATACTAATATTAGAACAGTATAAATCTTCTAACTGTATTAACAGTTAAACTAGAGGCAGAAAGACCCCTGGAATGTATCTACCTTATATTGTAATTTTTTTGTTGTTAAATTGATGATTTTTTTGAGAGTTTTTGATATTAAAAATAGACTGTGGTCTTTGGGTTGAGAACATTGTGACTTGGCTTTTTAATATTTTTCTCAGAATCTTTATCTTCAGACCTCTGTTACTTAAGACTTGTGTCATTTTATATAGGTTATTTAGGTCAAACACTCATTTGTCCATTTGTAACATGTACATAATAATAATATTCACTTCAGAGAGTTATTTTGAGTATTAAATGATATTACCATTAGAGCACTTGGTATATTGTTTCATACATCATGTGACCTCAGTAATTATTAGCAATTATTCCATTTTCACTTCTATTGCTATTTAGAACTGTGCAGTATTCCTGGAATTGTACTGTAGTCTCTGGATTCAAGATTTGCTATTTTTGTCTCAAGAATTGGTTCCCTCTTCTGTAGTCTAAAGGAAAATGGAGTTGAGCAAAGGATTTATTATCTGGACTGTTGTGGGTGGAGGGAGATTTGAAGAACTGGCAGGTTTTTTAAAGCCTTCATCCTATTAAAGAAAAAAGACAGCTGTTTTGGCCTCACGTTCCGGGGAAAGGTCAACTCAGAGAAGCGATCACCAACTACATTGTAGTCGAAGGCCATGTGGGGGAAGGGAGTTGCGGGCTGAATGAGGGCTAGAGACTGAGCACAGCGGCCACTCAACACCTTTATTGCAAACCACAACAGCTAATTAGAGAGAGAAAACAGAAGGGAATGCCTTGCCACAGTGGCAGGGTGGGGTGGGGGGGAGATGGGATTGGGGAGGGTGGGAGGGACACTGGGTTTACGGGTGGTGGAGAATGGGCACTGGTGAAGGGATGGGTTCCCAAACTTTGTATGAGGGAAGTATAAGCACAAAAGTGTATAAATCTGTAACTGTACCCTCACGGTGATTCTCTAATTAAAAATAAATAAATTAAAAAAAAAAGTATGATGTTTATAATAGCGTTCAAGTTCTTTTTTAAATAAAAATCCATCTGAGGGGTGGAGGACAGGAGGGATGGGGGAAGGGCGGGAGGGATCCTGGGAACATTGCTGGTGGAGAACGGGCACTGGTGGAGGGATGGGCACTCGATCATTGTATGGCTGAAACATAAGCATGAAAGTTTGTAAGTCTGTAACTGTACCTCACAGTGATTCATTAAAAAAATACAAAATTATTTTAAAAATTCTATTTAAATTGAAAAAAAATCCACCCGACTTCCCTTATTACAGGCTTTCTGTGAGTTTTTTGAATATTAAAATTTTTCAAAATTTTTTTTTTGCATCAAAAAAAACAAAAAAACAAAAAAAGACAGCTGTTCGACTTCAGTGAGCGAAAGATGAAAAGAAGCAAGCTTTGACTTCAGTAGTGAGTTGAATACTAATGTGCAGTAATGAGCTGCTGGTGATATTTTGGAGGTCACCTATATCAAAGAAAGATGATAGAAAGGATAGCATTTGTTAATTGTAAAAATGATTCTGACCTTGAGTGATTCTCAGGCATTCTGTTATATTGCAACATATTTCATAATTAGAATCAATGTAAAATTGAGTGTACATAAATGAAGTATATTTTCTTGATAGCACTTGGCAAATTGTTCTTTATTTAAAATAATTTTTAATTGTTAAAATTTTTTAAATTTTTTCATTAAAAATTAAAGACCCTGAAGATCCTCTAATATGGCATCATTGGAAAGAACGAGTAAGGAGAGGCTGCTAACATCTCAGGGCTAAGATGAATGGAGACGTTACTGGGCCTGCTCGAGCAAATCGATGATCAACGGGATGGCAGTGATACAGTGATTAAACATTTTATTTATTTAAAATTATTACTTATTTTAGATTTGGGACCTCACATTCAAGACATGTTGTACCATTTGAATCACACACAGTTCTGACCACTATAGTCCAGTCTTTCTTTTTTTAAAGGTGTTGTGTGTAGTATTTTATTTTTTTTAATTCTTATTACCATTTCTAAATTTCGTCTTATTTTTATTTTATTGTTATAGTTGTTCATAGTTTATTACATTTAATGTTTCAACACCAGTCCCACCAGCATTACACCTTACTTTCCTGCCACCGTATTTTGAGTGTTTCCAATTCCCAAAGTCTGCTCCCAAAGCAGGACCTAAGTAATTTATTTTGTACTATTTGTTATAAGTAGCCCGCTAAAAATGATCCAAAAAGTTTCCTTAGACGAAAGTGTGTGAAGATTGTTGTATTTCACCAGGGAGTCATTAAGCCTTTATACACCCTTGGTATATTAGTGGTGTAGAGTATGAGATGTCCAGGAATTCTAAAATTTCAAATACGGTGATACAGGTTGGGTTAATTTAATTTATATTATTTCTTTTTGGGTCACACCGGGTGATGCTCACGGGTTACTCCTGGCTCTGCACTGAGGAATTACTCCGAGTGGTGCTCCGGGGACCATATGGAATGTTAAGAATCGAACTGGGTCTGCTGTGTGCAAGGCAAATGCCCTACCCGCTGTACTATCACTCCAGCCTCTATTTTTTTTTTTTTAACTGGATGTGACTTTGTGGTCCAGAGACATCTCTGCATGATGCTTGTGTTGCTCTCATCTGAGATTTATTTCTGAGTCTTTGGCGTCAGAGGCAGCTCCTGGACATTTTTGGAGGACGTTTTGGAGTTCGGGAGGTTTTTGGCTGCCAGGGCTCCATTGGGGGGACTCACCCGCCCCTGTCCGGATTGCTCTTGATGAGACAGCCTCTGGTGCGGGGTCTAGAGTCATCTCTGTGGCATGTTGCTTGTGTTTCTCTCTTCCAAGAGGTTTATGTCTGAGTCTGTGGTTCAGTCTTATGTACTAGTTTTATTTTACTCTTTGGGCGTCCCACACCTGGCCAGGGGTTATCCTTGGCTCAGGAATTACTTCTAGGGAGAATCATATGGGACGTTGGGGATTGAATGTGGGTCAGCTGCATTTTCGGCCATTGCCCTAACTGCTGTACTTTTTCTCTATCCCCTTACTTACTAATTTTGGAAAATGATTATTGAATGGAGAATTTGACCAGAATTTTGTTTTGTGGTGGTGGTTGTGGTGGTTGTTGTTTTGGGGCTACATCCTGCTGTGGTCAGTGCTTACTTTTGTCTCTACACTCAGGGATTGCTCTTGGCAGTGCCTGGGGAAATCATATGGGGCCTCAGGGATTGAACCTGGGTTAGCCACATGCAAGGCAAGTTCCCTGTCCCCCTGTCCGTTACACTCTCTCTTAGGCCACTAGATTTTAAATACTAAAATAATTATTTTTCTCCTCTCCTTGCCTCCTCCTCTTCCTGGTTTTTCCTCTTTGTACCATCACCAGTTTGTGTTTAGATGGAGATTTTGCTGGAAAAATAGATCATCACCTGATTGTAGTAGTATACTATTCTTTTTGTTCTTTGGGGAGCACACCCAGCTGAGCTTGGGGCTTAGTTTTTAGGAGTGTACTTAAGGATCTCTTGATGGTGCTTGGGGAACCATACTTGGTATTGGGGATTGAATTTAGTTGTCTGTGTGCCTAGTAAGTGCCTTACGTACACTCTTTGGCCCCTAGGTCTGCATCCTTTTTTTTTTTTTTTTTCCCTGCATTCTTAACATTTGATCCACCATCCAAGTTTGGTCACTTTTTTTTTTCTATTTTTGAGGTGTCAATAATCAAATTCAGGGCCTCACATATGCAAGACAAGTGGTCTATTGCTGAGCCACATCTTTAGTTTGGTAATTCTTTACTGTGGGTTAATAAACTTTTCTATATTTTGAAATGTAATTGAAAGTTGGGCTACTCAGAAATCATATGCTCTTCCCAGCAGCTGCAGGAAGAGAGCATTTCTTGATTTCTTTCTCTTTCTCTTTGAAATGTGATCTGGAAATCTAAATTAGAAGGAAAAGATTCTTTAAGTACATTCAGAGTTTGCTAATTTCACAAGGTTAAAAAAAACGCTTTATATCACTTTATTATATCCATTTATAGTAGTCAATTAATCGGTCAGTGAGAAATGGCTATGTTATAAATTTATGTTTGAAAGTAAGACACTTATGCTGTCTTTTAGGTGCTATTGAGTTCATTATTTTAATCATCTGTACTTTCAGAAATCAGGAAATTTTGTTTATTTGTCCTTACAGTAGACTGATTAGTACATCTGTGACAAGCTAATGTAAATAGTACTTGTTTAAATTTTTGGTATCAATATATAATTTTATAAGTTCTCCTTAGGTAGAGAATTTTCTTGAAATATAAATGGTGTTGAAAAGGAAGATAAGGGAAAGAAGGAGAAGAAAGAGAAATCCACACAGTTTAAATAATCGTTTTTTTTGTATAAATCTTAAAGCTCACAGTTTTATCTCACACTTCCTGTGAAGATGAAACTGTTATCAAGACTGTATTTTAGTCAGAATTTCACAGCTAAAACAAAGTGAAAATTCTCAGTTAATTTTTTTTTTCCAAAACTGTGCTGGGTTATTAGAATAATTTTCAACTGTTCCGACTCTGCCCCCATCACCAGACAATCTCTACCCTCCATCATGGAGTTCTCATTTTGATATGATATATATAATGGTACAGTTTGTTTTCTCTTTTTTTTTTCACTTTTAATTATTTTATTTTGTATGTGTTGGGTGAGGGATGGAATGGGGTTAGACCATACCTGGCAGTGGTCAGGGTTTACTCTTGCCTCTGTGCTCAGGGATCACTGTTTCGGTGCTCAGGTGAACCATGTGGTGCTAAGGATTGAATGGGGGTCAGCTTTGTGCCAGGCAAGAACCTTTTTACTATCTCCCGCCATACTTTTAATAATAATAATAGTAATTATTATTATTATTATTTTCTGGCCTTTTGGGTCACACGCGATGGTGCACAGAGGTTACTCCTGGCTCATGCACTCAGGAATTAACTCCTGTCAGTGCTCAGGGGACCATATAGAGTGCTGGGAATCGAACCCGAGTCAGCCACGTGCAAGGCAAACGCCCTACCCACTGTGCTATTGCTCCAGCCCCAATAATTATTATTTTTTCATTTAGCAATTAACTTTCAAAAAATGTTGTTTTAAATACTGTATTTTAAAGCTCCCCTTAAGTATTAATTTCTTCAGACATGGTTAAAAAAGAAACTTTATTTGAAAATTTAACGTATCTTTCAATGTAAAAATGATAATTGCTGTTATTTAAAACTAGTGTCTTTATAAGTGCAAGAAATTTCTGCTTGGCTGGATATATATTTTAAAGGTAGGGAGAAATAGCTGTTTCTGAAGTTGGCAAGAAAACTTCCTCTTGGGACTCTCAAAGAAGTGTAGTGCCAGCTATTTGATTCAGCTACTTAGAAAGCACTCAAAAAGTTGCCTTATTTGTCTGGAAAGAATCTGGAGACCAAACCTGCATTTTTACCCTAATGAGAATTGTAGCTCTAAGTTGATATGGGAACAACCGTGAAAGATTCTTTAGTGACAGTGTAACTAGAGCATGGCATAAATTTGAGTGTTACATAAAAAAACAAAATTTCAGACTTAGTGTTGAGACTCTTTATGAAAGAGAAATGCTGGGAAAATGTAGACATATCTACCTTCTTTGGAAACGTACAGAAAAAAGGGAAGTTTCATTTAAAATTAATTTCTATTTATTTTAAAAAGTTTACAGCCAATCTTGCTACTGCTTGAAAGACCCTATGCGAGAAAAATGGGCATCACAGGGGTATTGGTACAGATTCTTTAGGGTTAAAAAATAAAATTACAGGGGCTGGAGAGATAATAGCTCAAAGGTTAAGTGGATGCTTTGCATGCAGGACACTGGGGTTCAATCTTTAGCACACAGTGGCTTAATCCTTAGCATCACCAGGAGTGACCTCTAAGCATGAGTGTAGGCCCAGGGCACTACTGGGTGTGCTCCAAAACAAAAATATAAATAAATTAAAATATTTTGTATAAATTCTTAGCGAATATTGATTGAGCACCTTATATTAAAGCATGGCATATAGGCATATAGATAATTAAAGTACAACTATGAAATTATTTGGAATTAAATTATATAGAGAGGAGAAAATAATTGGTAATTGAAAATAACTGAGGGGTAAAGCAAAAGAACTTATCCCTCATGAAAAAGGGCTGCAGTAGAAAATAAGATGAAAAAGGTAAGAAGAAATATAGAAGTGGAAGTGTTAAAGATAAAATAGTTTTGATTTTCCTTATCAAGTGAGTTAATTCCTCTGTTAAATATTTGGCTGTCCTATAACAAAGACCCACACTCAGAATGGTGTGACTTGGGCAAGGCAATTTAACACTGTCTCAGTTTTCTGAGGTGGGTAAATTTGAGCGTTATATACAAAACCAAAATTTCAGACTCAGTATAGAGGCTCTTCATGAAAGAGAAATGCGGGGAAAATATAGTCATAACTACCTTCTTTGGAACCTATATATGAGGAGAGGAAGTCTTTCAGTCGGCTTTTCTCAGCCATCTCCCAGAGCTCCTGCACCTTGCCTGATGTACTCTTAGTGTTTACCTTGAAGATAGATGACACTTGTGCACAGTGTGAGAGGAAGTACTAACGTATGTTAGAGCTTTTCCTGCTAATTGGTCAGAAGGCTAATAATTTACTTGAAAAAAAAAACTCTAGATTAACTCTTTATGACTTGCTCAGTAGAATTCCTTGAAGGTGGTAAATGCTTAGTAAATGAATGTTCGCTGTCACTGTTGTCCCATTGTTCATCGATTTGCTCGAGTGGGCACCAGTAACATCTCCATTGTGAGACTTGTTACTGTTTTTGGCATATTGAATATGCCATGGGTAGCTTGCCAGGCTCTGCCTGAGGGCAGGATAGTAGCTCTCTCAGTAGCTTGCCAAACTCTCCGAGAGGGACAGAGGAATCGAACCCAGGTTGACTATGTGTAAGGCAAACCACCCAAACCACTGTGCTATCGATCAGGTCCAAATGAATATTAACTAGCGTTATTATTTTGTTGTTATTGGTACCTTGTATTCATGTGTTCAACAAATGCTTATTAAACTATCAGTTATTTAGTAAATAAGACAAAATCTCTGCCCTTAGGAAGCTTTGGTTCTTGTTAAAAAGAGAAATATGACCTAGTTATTAATAGGTTGTGCTAAGTTTTATGAAAGAATTATATTGAAGGGTGGGAAAGGAAGAGTAACTTAAAAGGTTATTTTATATGTGTTCTGGAAAGTCTTTTTGAAGCAGGGGCAATTTCAGTGAGGTCCAAAGTTGAGCCCATGAGGTTAAGAGCCCTCTGTGAAAATTAGAAAAATCACATTTCAACAAAGGCAGCAGCATGTTCAAGGCTCAGAGGTCGAAGGCAGGCTGATACACTTGAGGAACAGAAAGAACATAGAAGACTAGTGTTCCTGTGCCCTCAGAAGACTGAGCTGTCTGAGAGGACCCTCTGCCCTCATTAGTCGGCTTTCCTCAGCAGTCTCCCAGAGCTCCTGGTCTTGCCTGATGGACTCTTAGTGCTTACCTGGTACCCTGAAGGTAGATGACACTTGTACACAGTGTAAGAGGAACTAATGTTTGTTAGAGGACCTCCAGAGCCATTCCTGTCTAACTGGTCAGAAGGCTAATAATTTATAAAAAGAAAAAATAAAGCCCTAAAATTTTAAAGTTTAAAGTTTGTCAGACTTAACCAATTTTTATTGGCTGCTTCAGAAAACACGTTGTTTGGGTTTTGATTTTCTTTTCCAACTTAATCTTTGTTCTTTCTCGTTATATTGTTCATGGTTTCTCTTTCTTACAATTATGGTATTAAGTTTATGAATTGTTTTCTTTTAAATATGTATCTCAGTGCTTGTCAAAAGAAGATAAAAAATAAAAATAAAAATAAAAATGAAATAAAAATGGTAAAACCAGGAATTGGGAAGAAGAGTAAGGGGAAGTCAGTGGGACAAAGAAATAGAAAAGTGTGAAAAGATGGTACTGAAACTAAGCATCAGCTAGAATAAACATGTTTCTCTTTCCTCTTGCCTACTGTGAGTCACTTATTTGTTGTCTTATTGAAATTTTTGCCAGCAAACAGTAGTTAAGAAGGAGCAGGGTTGGGGAGATGACTCAAGGGGCTGGATCTCAGGCTTGTATGTTGGAGGCTCCAGCCTCACCCCTGAGAGCTATATGGTCCCCAAACTGCCGGGAGTGGCCATTTTTTTTTAAAAGGTGGAAAGTGGGGATATTCAGCTAGTGTTTATAATGTATAATAATCTATTAGAATTTTCTATTTAGAATTCATAATGGTAGTTTCATTCCATCTGATTTTTTTGTCTGTTTGCTTTTGGTTTCTTGTACCACACAAGATTGTGTTCAGGACTCAACTTCTGGCTCTGAGTTCAGGGATAACTCCTGACTCAGGAGACCGTATAGGGTGCCTGGGATCAAACTGGTGCAATGCAAGTAACCTACTATCTCTCCAACTCCTGTTTGTCTGAATTTTATCTTTGATTAAAAAAATTTAATTGCCCAGGCATTAAAAAGGCCTTGGAAAATTAATTTTATTTAATTTGAAATTAATCCTGAGGTAATTCCAGAATCAGATAAAAATTAAATAAAACATGAATTATTTTCTATTGAGCTTACAATTGAATTAGGATGTCATTATGTCATAATTATATGTCAAATTATTATTAACTATGACTGCACGTTTTTAGTGCTTTTTGAACCCATATTTTATAATGAATATAGTCTTA
Source organism: Sorex araneus (assembly GCF_027595985.1). Lineage (NCBI taxonomy): Eukaryota > Metazoa > Chordata > Mammalia > Eulipotyphla > Soricidae > Sorex > Sorex araneus. The sequence goes on along the minus strand of NC_073306.1, from coordinate 104,355,644 downwards.
CATCAAAAGTTACACACTATTTTTTTTTATCTTTTTGGCTCACACCCGGCGATGCACAGGCGTTACTCCTGGCTCTGCACTCAGGAATTACTCCTGGCGGTGCTCAGGGAACCATATCGGATGCTGGGAATCGAACCCGGGTCAGCCGTGTGCAAGGCAAATGCCCTACCTGCTGTGCTATCACTCCAGCCCCACACTTTCTATTTTTATATTTAAGCCTGGCAAGCTACCCGTGGTGTATCCGATATACCAAAAACAGTAACAAGTCCCACAAAAGAGATGTTACTGGTGCCTGCTCGAGTGAATAGATGAACAATGGGACGACAGTGTAGTGGTACTTTATCTTACTGATGAGATAACCCATGGCCTACTGAGAATGATGAATTTAACCCTCCAAGTTGTGTAGAATTTAAACTGTTAAGTGAAATGCTAAGAAGTACTTAAAGATAAAATTTGGTGCCTTTTGTTAATTTCTAATGCATTGAGAATTGTCTGGAAGCTTTAAAAACATAACTAAGGGGTCAGAGAGATATAGTACAAGGGTTAAGGCACTTGCCTTGCATCCTGCTGACCTCAGTGCTAATCACATAGGGCCCCCGTGAGCACTATCAGGAGTCACCTCTGAGCACAGAGCTGGAGTAGCCCCTGAGCGCCCCTAAATATGGCCCTCAAACAACACAGAAATAAATGAAAACGTAACTTGAGGTTAGATGGTACAGGGGATAAGATGCTTGCCTTGGATGTGGCTGAGTCCCGTTTGATACTTAGCCCTGCATGGTAACCCTCAAATACACAGAACAGGGAGCAGCCCTTGGAGTAACTTTCCCCATGCCCCCAGCAAAACACACACAAGAACACACAAATAGAACAGGAGGCAAGACAGGTCCATGGACGTTTTTTGAAAAATTCAGAAGTGGAGAGACCCAGAATGTTAGCTCAGTGGTGGGGGCATAGCTTTGTGCGCATGAAGCCCCAGTAGCCTGACTGAAAGGCATGAAGCTAAGTGGCATGTGGAATCCGATACACAATTTGAGAGAAACCTGATTTATAATGATATTCTGGGAAGCTCATTCTTTGCATTACAGGGTTCTATAATGGAATCCACAAAGTTTTTGTTTTCATTTTCTGGTTTGTTTTGGGCCACACCTGGTAGTACTTGGGGATTACTCCTGGCTTTGCACTCATGTATCAACCCTGGCAGTGCTCCGGATGATGCCGGAGATTGGGTCAGTCAGGTGAAGCAGGTGCCTTAACTGCTATCCTTTGTCCAGCCCCTTGCCTTCTGTTTTTGCAGTTGCTCTGATTGCTTTGCTTCCACGTGTGTGTGACTCACTCAACAACATAGTTTCTCCTTCTCTTTGGAGCCTCTCCTCCCTCCATGCTCAGGGCTTGTTGCTCCAGAGACTCAGTCATGCTGAGGATTGAACCTGGAGCTCCTACATGCCAAGCATGGCCTTAGTTTGTTGTTTTTTTGGAATTTATGTCTAATGTTTTCCACTTACATTTTATTTTTTTGCTTATTTCCAAGGACAGATTTTTTCCTTAAGTCATTTTGAGTGCTCTACCTCTGAAATACTTAATTTGATTACGCTCTCAATATCAGCATTCTATCCCAATATTGGTTTTCCTTCTATCTTTTGGGTTCTTTGATTCATTGGCTTTTGGGCCACACCTGGCAGTGCTCAGGGCTTACTCCTGGCTCTGTGCTCAGGGATCATTCCTGGTGGTGCTTGGGGAATCATATGTAATGTTGATCAAAACTGAGTCAGCCGTATGCAAGGCAAGTGCCCTACCTGCTGTACTGTCTCTCCAGGCCCCTATAAGCTTCTTAACAAATTTTTTGGTAGCAGCTAAATTTTTAAAAACTGAAGCATGTACCCAGGAAGAGTGCATATAGCAAGTATATATCTCAGTAAATCTTCACAAGTTGAACATTCTTAAATAGCACTGAAGGCAAGAAGCATATCACCACCACCTCAAAATCTCTTTAAACATGCCTTGTTTTTCAGATTTTCCTACAGCATTAAATTGCACTTTTATAACTACAAGGTATCTTCAGTTACCAAATGATGGAAATTAATCTTAGCTCCATAATGAAGCAATTAACATATGCTTCATTACATAAAACGATTATGTTTTCTGTTTATTGCTTTTTTTTTTTTTTTTTTGGAGGAGGGGAGTACACCAAGCAGTGTTCAGGGCTTACTTCTGGCTCTGAGTTTAGGAATTTCTCTTGGCGGTGCTTAGGGTAACATAATGGGGTGCTGGGGATCGAAACCAGGTTGACTGCATGAAAGGCAAACCCCATACATACCCACTGCACAATTGCTCTGGCCCTCTGTTTATTTTTTCATTGTTTGTGCTTAACTCTGATAATCTGTCCCAACTGTACTGTCAGTAATAATAAATACTGAACAGCAGTTTTTCCTTTTCTTTTTTTTACGATAGCACTTTCTTTTTTGTCTTTTTTGGTAAACATTATTTTTTTCAACCCATTTTGAAAAGAACCTGGGTTTAATTTTTTTTTTTTTTAATGAAATACTTTTTTTTTTTCTGTGTGTATTTTAAATGGGCTGTATGTTCTTTTCCAATGTGACCTAATCTAAGCTAGCTTTGGAACATTCTTGTTTGAAATACTGTTTCAAAATGCTGTTTTCTTGGTTCCTGGGAAACTCCACATGGATAAGGCATTTTGGTCTGATGGATCCCTGCTGTTGTTAGGAAGCAGGGTCTGCTCAAAAGGGCCCTCAGCCCATGTAAAGAAATACTCAGTTGTATATGAGTCTGTGCTGTAACAGAAATACTGAGACTATGAGACAGACAGGTGAAAACATAGCACTTTGGTCTTTGCTGAGCACTCCGCTTGCCACATACACATTTTCTAAAAATGAAAATGAGAACTCCTAATGTGTCAGATCCTGAAAGAGGGAATCAGATCATTCTGGAGTGAATCCCTGTTCTGTTGTTCATTTCTGTATCTTATACACTTTCTTTCTCTTCTCTGTATCTTAATTTCCACACTGTAAAGCAAGGAGACAGACCTTGGTGGCTTCTGAGTACCACTGGGTTTGACCCCTCCCCCAACAATTACAAATTTTAATAATCAAAAACAGAACTTAAAAAAGTGTTAAGAAAATCCATGAGGTAATTAATGAATGTGGCAAATAATAGTATTCCTCTTGGTTCCCACTGTCACAGTAAATGATAGCTTCTTCTCCTTTCTCCTTTCTCCCTCAAGGTTGCAGAATGTCAGTGTGTGAGGGACACACATGACATTTGTGCAATAAATACATCCATGAATTATGTTACATTCATAGATAATTTCTGTCATCTCTCTAGTGAGCTTTTTGTCTCTGATTCCCCTGCCCTGATTCATCTCAAATGCTTTATCTTCTTGAACTGTTAACTTTCACCTTTTAAAAAATTATCAGTACATTTCTTGTTTGCTTTTTGATCACATTCTGTGTCAGTCAGAGCTTACTCCTCTCTCTGTGCTCAGGAATCACTCCTTGAGGTGTTCAGGGAAGCATACCTGATGCTGGCTGTTGAACCAGGATTTAATATCCAAACACCCTGTACCATCTCTCTAGCCTCTTTCAGTAGATTTTCTTGCCATGGAAGATAAAACCTTCAGAGATTGACTTTAGAACTTCGAGACTAATTATCCATTACTGCCTGCTCTGGGCTCATCATTTGTCTCCTTAAGAGGCCTGTCTGCTGCTTCCAGTGGTGATGTTTGCTCTGGCCTCACATATTAAAATTTATTTCCTTACTAACCTTCATGGCCTACCCCTTACTCTCTGATGAGTGTCTTTAACTCCCTTGACTGATCTTTGTGTTGATGTGCCTGCATCAGTCTCATCAGTGTGTTTCAGTCTGTGTGTGGTTAACAATTGGGAGAAGATCATTCTTTTGTGTGGGTGGCCCGTCTGGGGCTTTGGAAGGTGCTTGGCAGCATCCCTGACCTCTATCCACTAGATGCCAGTAGCAGGCCTTTCTCCTGCCCCTTCTTACAACCAAGCTCGTTTCCGGACTTTGCCGTATTTCCTAAAGGATGAAATTGCTCGCCATATCCTCTTTCCCTAAGAATCATTAGCCAATATTCTGTACTTGCCTTTCCCCTTGTTTTCCTGATGGAAAAAAAAAATCACACAGGTAACTTGTTTTCTAATTCAGCCAGGTCCTTAATTATGCCTGCTAATCCTTTAATAATTTCATAAGGGTTATTTCAGGCATTTTTTTTTGATTTTTCAAATTTCTTATCTTTTTTTCTTAGCTGATGACCTTATCTTGTCTTCCCAGAAGAATAAAAATTGGGAATCCATCTTTAGGAGACACCTTTATGATCTGGGAGACTCCCTGCATTCCTTTCTCTACATTAAATAAAGTCTTTTCTGAATTTGCTCCCCCTGCCCTCTCCCCACTAAGCCCAAACCCAGAAAGACAAAGAGGAATGAAAATGCTGTTTAGTGTCCCCTCAACCTTTTGATGCTATCCATGAGCTAACTGAATATTAATTCTGATTCTTGCTTTTAACTAATATTTTCAGTTCTTTCAGGTACAATCCAGATACAGTTGATACTTGTATTTTGTCTTATACTTAAATTGTATGTATCACATACATTTCTGCTTTCCTAGATAAAGGCAGCATCCTATGATGTGTAATCAGACATGATCTTAATTCAGGAGGTTATTCTAGGGAAGTAAAATTTTCTTGTTACCTGTGACTCTGTCAGTCTATTGCTTGAATTGTTGCAATGGCTTTGTATTTCTTGAAATTATTACATACTTACAATATCTCATTATTTGTAAAGTTTATATCCATGCTTTATCTGGAGCTATCTAAATAATTTTGAAAATGTTTTAGAAGTTGGAGTGCCCCCGCCCCTGCCCGGCAAAAAGGTCTAGTATCCGGTCCCCAAACTTGGTTCATTGGTATTATCGTCACTATTACCTGTTCAAAAATTGTTATTTTTCTGAGTCATATTTTCATAAATGTATTCAGTTCATCTGTTAAAATTTCACAGTACTTTATATTAGAATACAGGAATCCATTCCTATATATTATCCTGAATATAACCACTTTCTTTTCATAGAATTCAGCAAACACATGAATTAGATATTTTGAATATCATTTTAAAGGGGACAACCGGACATTTCTTGTGTCCTAATGTGATAGAATAGGGAAGTGCATTTACGACCTATGGACTATTCTTGCTAAAAGTTGAAAATTGCCAGAGAGTATAGCAGGGAGGCACTTGCCTCACATGAGCTGACCTTGGTATGATACCTGTACCCCATATAGTCTCTCAAGCCTGCCAGGAGTGACCCCTGAGCACTACCCAGTGTGGCACCAAACCAAACCAAAGATTGAAAATTATGTTATCACCCAAGGACAGTAGACACACGGGCCAGGAATATTGCTCCATAGTTGGAAGCCTGCCTCATGACCTGGGGGAGAAGGCAGTTGGAATAGAGAAGGGATCATTAAGTCAATGATGGTTGGAGGGATCGTTTGGGATGAGAGATGTGTGCTGAAAGTAGATAAAGGACCAAATGTGACAGCCTCTTAGTATCTATACTGCAAACCATAATGCCCAAAAGTAGAGAGAGAGTATGGGGGAAAATGTCTGCCACAGAGGCAGGGGGAGGTGTAAGATGGGGGGTATACTGCAGACATTGGTGATGGAAAATGTGCACTGGTGGAGGGATGAGTATTTGATCATTGTATTACTGAAACTCAAACAATGACAGCTTTGTAATATGTCACTGTGATTCAGTTAAAAAGAAAAAAATCATGTCTTTAGATCTTCTTGCTGCTTGTAAGAAATATGGGAAATGGAAGGAAGAGATTGCACAATGAGGGAACAGATAAATTCAGAACCTAAGAAATTTTGTAAGCAACGTACGTGTTACAGATTAAATGAGATTTTTTTTTTCTTTCTGATTCACACCCGGAGATGCACAGGGGTTACTCCTGCTCATGCACTCAGGAATTACTCCTGGCAGTGCACGGGGGACCATATGGGGTGCTGGGAATCGAACCCAGGTTGGCCGTATGCAAGGCAAACGCCCTACCTGCTGTGCTATCACTCCAGCCCCGATTAAATGAGATTCAGAGAGCTCTATCAGTCAGATATAAAGTATCATTTTTATTTTGTACTGGGTTTAAACAAACCAATAATAAAGATCATTTTTTTTTGAATAATTGAAATTTGGGTACTACATAGTAAATGGATATTTCATTAACTGATTGATAATTTTGTCAGATGTACTAATGCATTATGTATGCCAGTTAGAGAAATCTGTCTTTGGGGGGGAGATTCCCAAGTAGTGCTCAGGAAGTCCAGAGGTCACCCACTGATGCTTTGCTGACAGGGCCAGATGGTTCAATACTAGGTGCCCAAGAATGTGGAGATGCTATGGTCTGTGATGTCTGGTACCACCAGGCCCACCGTGCCAGTGTTTAGGGAAAGTCTTTAACTTGTAGTGACACATCTGTTGCTACGTTTGAATGAAATCTGTCTAAATTTTCTTTAAAATATTCCACCCCTTGCCCCTACAAATAAAAGTTATAAGATATGAGAATGAGGTAGATGTTTAATTACAAAGGGATTAATTCTTTTAATTAAAATTTTAGAACAAAATGTGAAAAAAATCCTGAAAAAAATGTATGATCTAAAGCTTCCTAGTAGCTTATTTAAAAAGAAAGTGAGCCTTAAGTAATGGTGCCTTTATGAAAACAAAATGATAAAAATCATGATTCCTAAGATAAGGCACAAAGGAGAGTTTTCCTCAGTAGAATGCTTGCCTTGCATGGGTGAGGCCCTAGATTTGATCCCTGGCATCACACACATGCAAAAGTTTTCCTTGATAATGTTCCTTGTTATTGCATTGTTTAATATAAGGTGAAAGGTTTTGAAATCACATTTCTCCAATAAGTTGAATATTTCTTGTATTATTCTGTAAACGGCACGTGGGATTACATACCTGATTTATGATGTTTCAGTATATCGTAGGAAGCTCGTGACCTGTGTTACAGGGTTCCTAAGTAGATCATCAGAGATTTCATTTTCTTTCCTTTTTTTTTTTTGGTTTGTTATTTTGGGCTTAATGTGACAGTATTTATGGCTTACTCTTGACTCTGTACCCAAGGATCATTCCTGGCAGGCTTCGGGGGGACTATCTGGGGTAAGCTATACTATGTTTTAGTTCCTCAGTTTCATCTTTCAAAAGCTTAGTCAAAGACAAAACTTCCGTCCATTTACTCTTTCTCTGTTTCTGTTATGACTTTTCTCCTTAGTCCTCTGTGGCAAATTATCTCATATAATACAGAGAAGTTTTCATTCATATAGTTTCTGTTGGCCAAGAAGATTTTATTGATTTTTTTATTTTTGTAGTTTTTGTTAATTAGATTTTTAATGTAAAAAAAGGCACTGAAGATGTAATTCTGGGGCATTGCATGTAAGAGCTATGGAATTTGATCCCTAGCACTGCACACTGCCCTAAACCCCACAAGTAAAAATACTTTGTATAAAATAGGATTTAATGCCATTGTCATCTATCTCCTTCGAGATTTAGGTGAGTCCCCTATTTCTCCCCTTAATAACCTAGTATTTAGTGTGACTAGAGGAACTAACTCTCCTGCAGACAGTTCTTTGTAAATAATTACCTTATTTGGGACTTTTTCTGGCATTGGGCAGCAGTGAATTTGAGATTGTATTTCCTGGTAACCTTCTGAAGTACAGATCCTCTGTGTTACTGATTAAATTGGAGCTATTATTCAGGGAAGGATCACATTCTTTTGTGAAAATTGAAATGCCTAACAGGATTACGGCATTTTCTATAATTTGAAATCTGCCAGTGGGGAGAATCAATGGGTAGAGCCAAGATTCTCAGAAAATAAAAATTTCTGATCAGTTTTCTATTGCTGTGTAACAGATTGCCACAGTTAGCAATGTAAAACAATATAGATGTGTTATCTCGAAGTTTCCTTGGATCAGTATTCTGTACATAATTTAAACAGATTCTCTCAGTTCAGGAGGTCATGCAGCTGCAAATCAAACTGTCCACAAGGGCTAAGATGTCATTGAGGCTCTGAGTCTTGTTGATTTTGTCGGGTGGGGGAAGGCCTGTCAGAAGGTGCTCAGGAGGCCTGAGGGTAATTCTTGGTAAACCTGACCTGCTTGGCCCAGTGCAGGGACCTGAGGATGTGTCGCTGCTTGGATTCTGTGGTTCTTGGACCTCCCCAGCAGTGCTCTGAAATAACAGTTGGCCACAGCTGGAAGTGCGTGGGGACCTTTGGGACTGCACCTGGAGATGCTCTGGGAGGTGGTGAGGGGGACCATGTAGTGCTGGGGGTGGGCCCTGGGTCTCAAGCATGTTTGGCATGTACCTTAGTTGCTGTAGTATAGCTCGGCCCTAAGTCTTAGGTCTTCTAAGCTCATATCATGTGTTGGCTGAGTCTCTGGTCTCCAGACCAGTTTCGTGAGATTCATCTTACTAGGTAGTAAGATAAATTGATTTGTTTTTAAATTTTTAAAATTTTATTTTTATAGTCATTTACAGTGATTTATTACATTCAGTATTTTACCACCAATCCCATCACTACACCTTCCCACCACCATTATTTCGAATTTTCTCACCACCACCGAAGCCTGCCCCCCACCCAGACAGATGCTAAATAATTTATTGTATATTGCTTGCTATGAATAATCGACTATAAATGATCCAAAAAAGTTTTCTTAGAGGAAAGTGTGTGAAAATTGTTTGTATCTCACTGGAAGCCATTAAGCTCGTGTATAAGAGATCACTAATATGTCGTTATAGTTTGAGCTTTGTATGCTAATATTTATTTATTTACGAGTTCATCGCCTTCTACCTTGCACCCCATCAACTGTACTGTGCTACTCTTGGTCTATCAGTGGCATAAAATATGAGATGTTGCTCATCTGCTTTCGCAGCTCCAGGACCTTGAAGATTTTAAATAGGGTGCTAGAGCTGGAGTTTGATTTTTAACTGGATGGTGATTTTGGCGTTGAGGCATCTCTGCAGCATGTTGCTCTCTTTCATTTGTGAGTCTCTGGTTTATGGCCGTTAATGAGCTTATATGGCTCCCTGAAGCAGTTTGTGGGCCTGACTGCCAGGGATCCAGAAGCACAGGGATATGGGGGGAGGGCATCCATTCCCAACTCTGTGAGTCTGGAGGTTTCAGTAACAAAACCCACTTGTATCGCTTGTCATCTCGTTGATCTTCTATTTGTTCCAGTGGGCACAAGTAATGTCTCCATTCATCCCTGTCGTGTTTTAGTGTAGCCCAATGGTATCTGCTCACTCCAGGAACACGAAGAGCCTCAAAGCATTCGTTCAGGGTCTTGATGAAGAAGTCTGACCATCCTGTAGTGGGTGGCCACGCGGTCTTTTGACGTCCCATGGAATCCAGTCGGTAACAGCTCTAGTCCAGCGGTCATCTCTGAATTGCATTACGTATCCAGCCCATCTGATTTTGATGCCTTGGCAAACGAGACAGCATCCCTGATTCTTGACTGTCGATGAAGGTCTGAACACCATATTCCTTCTCTCACTTGAGTGAAATGTGATACTCGATGTGATAAATACCTCATCAGCTGGCCTCCACTACCTCCACTACCCAGCCACCGCCATGCTCCAGGCCGCATGAGTGAAGCCCCACAGAACCAGGTAAAGCAGAATTTTGCGACCTCGCTCTCCAGGCTCAACGGGACCCGGAAACAGGTCCTCTGCCCACTTTCCCCAATCTCTGGTGCCCCAGGGATCACACCCAAACAACCCACCCTATCGGCGCTAGATAAATACCTCCTCGCCGACCTCCACTACCTCCACTACACAGCCACCGTCACGCTCCAGGCTGCTTTCCTGATGGCGCGGCTTCATGACACATCATAAAACACTTAATACCCATTTTCCATAATTACCGCACCATGGGAACACCTGCAAGGGCGATTAGAGGCCCAAATTGAATATGACCACATCATATTCAATTGACGGTTTTGCCTGACCGATGTTGCTGTTGTCCCAAAATTCCAAATGGGATCGGACCACCATCTCCTTTGTGCAAAATTCTACTTCACAGAATGGGGAGAAAGGACTGCAAAGTTTAAGTTTAAGAAGAGAACTCCCAGAATGACCACCAGCTGGGAGCTCTTTGGCACCATTGCGGCAATGTGGGAAGATGCCATCGTTGACAACATCGATGAGGAATACCATCGACTGGTTTAGCACCTCCATGACTGCATGAGGAATGCCAAGAGTGGGAAAGCCAGAAACAGACGCCTGTCTTCTGAAACTCTCGAGCTCATTTGCCAACATGTTTTGGTGCAAGCCTCAGGCAACTACAAGCTAACGTTCGAGCTTGCAAAGCTATGCAGATAAGTGATAAAGGAAGAACTCAAAGAGAGAAGAGCAGCAGTGTTGGCTCATGTGGCAGAAGCCGGGAAAAGTATTCGCAACGCTCGCCTGTCCTTCGCCAACTACAAGACCAAGATGACTGCCCTCTGACGTCCTGATGGATCTATCCCATCTTCCAGAAGGGCAATGGAGAGGATTATTCATGACTTCTACTCAAATCTCTTCGACAGCCACGTCTACCTGCCCACATACCAATTCCGCAGGATGGATATGTCATTCCCAACATTCTCCCTTCTGAAATTCGACACACCATTTTGTTGGTAAAGACTTGAACAGCACTTGGTCCAGACAAGGTCAGACCCGAACACCTGAAGAATCTGCTGCCAATACTCGTCAATACACTGGCTCGGTTCTTCACATGCTGCCTGTCTGAATGCAAGGTTCTGTCCCAATGGAAGACCAGCAGGACCCTTCTGTTGTACAAGAAGGGAGACATCCATGACATCGGCAACTAATTGCCCAATCTGCCTGTTGTCTGTCATCTACAAGTTGTTCACTCGAGTCATCCTGAATAGAACAAGCAGGACACTAGACGAAGGACAACCATGTGAGCAAGCCAGGTTCCGAAAAGGATTCAGTACGATCGACCACATCCATACAGTGACCAAGCTTATTGAAGTTTCTCAAGAGTTCAAGATGCCGCTCTGTCTAACGTTCATCGACTTAAAGAAGGCCTTCGATTCTGTTGAGACTGAAGCGGTCATCGAAGCCCTAGCCAAACAGGGCATTCAAACTCAATACATCAGGATCCTCCGTGAGCTGTATTATGGATTCACCACCAGGATCTCACCATTCTACAAGGAAGTGATCATTGATGTGAAGAGAGGGGTGCGGCAGGGTGAAACCATTTCACCGAAACTGTTCAGTGCCACCCTCGAGAACGTCATGCAACGACTCGAATGGGTAGGAATGGGAGTGAAGATAGACAGTCGGCAACTACACCACCTCTACTTCGCTGATGACATCGTTCTCATAACACCAAACGTTAGTTAGCCAAGTGGCACAAATGCTGGCCGACTTCAACTTTGAATGTGGAAAATGTTGGACTGCAGCTGAATCTCACCAAAACAGCGTTCATGAAAAACAAATAGTCCCTGACGGTCCATTTGCTCTCAACGGAACGAACATCTCCGAATGCAGCAGCTGTGTGTACCTGGGTCGAGAACTCAACGTGAGGAATGACTTGGCGCCAGAACTGCGCAGGAGGAAGAGAGCAGAATGGAATGCCTTCAAGAGCTTTGAAGAAGTGGTTAAGAGGACTAAGAGCCTCCGGCTCCGGGCTTTTCGACTCCACCGTTCTTCCTGCACTAACATACGCCTCAGAGACCTGGGCCCTATGAAAACAGGATGAGAACGCTATTTGGGTCTCCCAAAGAGGAATCGAAAGAGCTATGCTTGGAATATCACAAAATCCACATACTTGGATTTTTCAATGGATTCATTCTCATGAATGAATGAGCCTGTGAAGATCAGCTGTGAGCATGGTGGTGATTGGATTTGCCCATGGTTGATTTAATGCCACCCATTAGGGCCATTAAGTACATTTGCAAATTATTTTCATCTTTGCAAGTTACCATAATCATGGAGTAAAACTTTGCTTTTTTTTACATTGCTAGAAATAAGTTGCAAGTTGTATCTATACTCAAGAAGGAAGTTATACAAGACATAGATCATTGGGGTCATTTTAGAATTCTGACTATTAGTATACACTACCATCAGTTAAACAAACAAAAAAAAAACCCCAAAATTTGAATAGCTTTTTTATTATACAGAATGTATTAATGGAATTGAAATTGAATAGAAAAAAATAGTTACTCATAATCCCAGCAGAGATCGTTTCCTCTGCTACTCGAAAGTAGAATGTTCCTACTTGGTATACTTTGTAGGTTATTTTGAGGGCCTGGGAATATCCCAAATAGGAATATTCTATTTTCAGATAGTAGGATGGAAACTTGTATAATTTCCCAGTGCTTTTCACTTAAGCAAAGGTATTTTTGACAGATTGTTTTGTTTACATCATCTTTATATTTGACAGTTGTAAGAGATGAAGTAGCTTCAAGTGAATGTTTCTGTTATTATGTTTAATCATGTAATTTTAGGCGTAATTTTCATAATTTTCAGATTCTGGGCCAGGAAAGTAGTTCATAGGTCTGGAATACATGCCTTGCATGCCAGGGGTCCCAGGTTTGATCCCTTGGCACAGCATTGCCAACCTTCCCTCAGCACCTTTAGGTAAAGCCCTGGTAGCCCCTAAAATTCATGCACCCAAAGGCTGGGTCAGGTGTAGCTGGATTGACCCCCCTGTTCTTCAGGAGCCTTTTTGAATAATTCCTATTATAGTTTTGATAAGCTCATGTATTGGTGTAACCATCGTCACAATTTGGGATATTATCTTGTGCCCCATGGTAGGCAAACTTTCTCTTCCACACCTCAGATCTTTACCACCACACATCTATTTTTTTCCATTCTTTGTTTTCGATTTTTGTAGAATATATAAATGAAATAATATACTTGATAACTTTTGAGCTTGGTTACTTTCACTTGGACTGGAGCCATAGCACAGTGGGTAGGGTGTTTGTCTTGCACGTGGCCGACCCGTGCTTTTAATCTGTATCCTTTTGCTATAATAAACCACAGTTATAAGCAAACCTACTCTTCAGAGTTTTGCAAACTCTTCCAGTAAATCTTGTACCTGGGGGAGGGAGGGAGTGTCTTTTGAACCCTAAACTAGAGAGCTTCAACAGTATTGTTAGAATCATCAGCAGTTCCTTTTTATTGAGTAATGTTTTCCAGGTTGAGTATTTTCTGCTTCTGATAACTACAAATAAAAGTCGTCAGCACTTGACTTCCAGTTTTTTTTATGCTTGTAGGTTTTTTGACTTGTGTAAATACCTAAAAATAGGATTTTTGGATTACATGAGAAGTGTATGTTTGTTGGAACAGTCAAACTGGGGCCTGAGAGATGATAGTACAGCAGGTGAGGCACTTGTCCTGTATGCAGCAGATCTGTGTTGGATCCTTGATACCACATGTGGCCCTCTGAGCATAGAACCAGGAGTAAATGGAGCACAGTTGGGTGTGAACCCAAAATAAAACCAAAGATGAAGGAGGAAAAACAAAAGAGATTAGCCAGACCACTTTTGCAAAGTGGCTGTAATGTTTTGAACTCTCAGTTAATACTATTGGAGATCTAATTATCCCTCTTCTCAATATCTGATTTCACTATTTTTTTTTCTTTAAACTTTAGTCATTTTGATAGGCATGTGATTGTGTCTCTTTATAGATTTATTTTCCTTTTCCCTAATAGCTAATGATAGTGAATTTTTTTTTTTTGGTGCCTACTTGCTATCCATATGCTTTATTAGATAACAATCTTGTCAAATCTTTGTCCATTTAAAAATTGGGTTATTTGCTTTATTAATGAATGATAATACTCTCTTGTTCATTTCTCTAATAGGAGAGTTCTGGCACATTGTGTGTGTGCGTGTGTGTGTGTGTGTGTGTGTGCACCTTCCATATCAAAGTTTGCAAGAAACAGGACTAGGGTGATTTTTCATATCAGCTAATTTTGAAAGAATTATAAACATCTAGATTAAAAGTGCAAAAGTGCCAGGGGAAAATACAGAATAATGCCAATATACCAATATCTTCTTTTATTTTAGTGTTGTTGGGGATTAAACCAGAGGCCTCACATATTCAAGACAGGTACTCCAACACTGGGTTTCCTGCCCCAAGATACTTCCTATGCACGATTTAAAGATCCTAGTGTATTTAATTGTATGCAAGTTGCAAAATAAGGAGAAAGAAGCACCTATGTAAATTTAGATATAAAATCAAACCGTTATTTGAATATTTTTAATAATTAGAGTTTATTAAAGAATTTTTAGCTGTTATAGATAAAAATGAAGCTAAAGGCATGCAAAGTACTGGTTTCAATTTTCAAGCTTATTTGTAATAATGAAGAATACATGAAAAATTCCCCCACTGTTCAGATAGATGACTTATTTTGAATGCTTGACAAAACAAATTTAGTTAGTAGAGGGAGTTATTCCAGTGTTTAAAAATGTGAATTAATTGGAAATCCTTTGACCCAGAAGAGAAAAAGAAAAAAAGAAAGAAAAGAAAATCCTTTGACCTGTATTATTAGTATGTATGTATTAATGATTTAACTTAACTTCTGTGAGATTTTTGAGAGAGAAAACTTTGAAGTCTTTCTGACTAAAAACACTTGTTTTTCTTTTTCTTTTTTCTTTTTGCCTTTTGAGTCATAAACTGATGCTCAGGCGTTACTCCTGGCTCTGCATTCAGGAATTACTCCTGGAGGTGCTTGGGTGATGATACGGGATGCCTGGGATCGAACCCTACCCGATCTACTATGGCTCTGGCCCAAACTCTTGATTTTTTAATAAGCATTATTACTTAAAGTACACTAAATTTTGTTTAAGTTTGAACCTACCATTTGCTTTGTGTGTGACCAACAGGACTCAGTCCCTGCATCTCAGTCCCTTGAGCACTGCCAGGAGGTAGCCCCGAGTTGATTCAGAAACAAGCCTCTACCTCTACATTCTATGTACGATTTCTAGAAGTACAGTGTTATGCCTCAGTTATAGGCATTCCTCTTGTTTGTGTTCACTGACATTTATTCCAGGACCCCTGAGCCAGGGATTTTTGAATTCTTCATATAGAATTTTATGGCATACTATTTGTATATCTTCTAATACGTTTTAAGTAATTTCTAAATTATTTATAATAACTAAAAAGTATAGTATAATCTCTAGGCTATTTATAATAGCTAAAACAGTGTAACAAAGCAGTATGAACAGTACAAATGCTATGTTAATAGTTGTTTCACAGTTTAGAGAATGTTGGTAAAGTTTTGTATATGTTCATTATGGAAGCAACCATTGTAGGCTTTTTGATCCGCTGTTGAACCTAGCAGTTAAGAAGGATCTTCTTTAGGTAGTCAGTAGTATAAGCAGTCTAGACTTCTTGACAATTAACTCTTTCATTATGCTACATTATGTGATTTCTAATTCCTGGTTTGGATATACGTCTTAAAACATCCATTTGTATATGACTGTTGAATGGACTTCACTGGTTTCACCTTTGTTGGCTAGCCTTTTGAATACTTTATTTAGTCATTTAATTTTAGGTAATATCAAAGATTAGTATCTGCCTTGGAGTAGCAGGAAATTTGGGGAATGTTGATTTGATTTTTAGGTTTTTAATCTTTTTTAGATTTGGTTATGTCCATCTTGCTGTTATTTTAAGCACACCTGGCAGTAGCTAAGGCTGTCTCCTGGTGGTGCTCAGGGGACCGAGATGCTGGGGACTGAGTCCTGTTGATCACACAAAAGGCAAATAGCTCACTTCTGTACCGTCTCCGGCCCTTCAACTGATGGGCCTTCAAGGACTTCTGCTTCTGTGAACCACAGGTCTTAGAAGTAGGTCCCAATTTTTTAATGAAATAATTTATAGAGGTAAGGCACATGTGGTCTCTGAAGACAACAATTTCCTTCATAGGGTGATTTATTTTTATTGGCTATTTATGTTATAAATCTCATTATACATAATCGGGATTTTTTTCCCCTTTTTCTAAAATATGCCAAAGAAAGAATGACTAGAGATTCCCCATATTTCACTCCTAGGTCTTGTTTTGGTTTTGTTTCTTTGAAGCCAGATGCTATTAATTTGAGAAATGTGCCTCAGAGCTGTGTGTTCTTGATCATAAAGTTCCTTCATTATGTAGAATCTAGCCTCATCTGTGGAAAAGTACATCAATGGATATAGTTAGCATGCTGAGATTTTGAGTCAAAGTTACTTTTCTGCTTAGATTTTACTTTGACTTGTTCTCATTATAGCTTTAAATACAAATATAGACGCTTTTTCCCCTTAATTAACTTTCATGAATATGAACAAAGCCATTCTTTGGGACTTGTACCATACTTTACCACATAATTATTGCCACTACTCAGTTGTCTCACTTTTTTTTCTCCTTTCATTTCAGTGCAGAAATTGGTTATAACCTTTAAAACTTCACATAATGGTCACACCCCATTATTATTTTTTTTTGGAAAAAAGACATAAAATCTGGGACAATTATGCTATGAAATATGGTACCTGTGCTGCTGTTAATGTGTGGCCATAGTGAAAACTTGTGAGACTAATAGGAACATAATTCTTTAGGCAGCTAACCTGTTCAAAAAAAAATATCTAATGTGGGGCTGGAGCAATAGTACAGTGGGTAGGGTGTTTGCCTTGCATGCGGCCGACTTGGGTTCGATTCCCAGCATCCCATATGGTCCTGTGAGCATCACCAGGGATGATTCCTGAGTGCAGAGCCAGGAATAATCCCTGATGAGACCCAAAAAGAAAAAAAAAAAAAGAAATAGGTAATGTAAATGGGCTTTCTTTGTTTTGGGGCCACACCTGGTGATGCTTAGAGGTTACTCCTGGCTCTGCACCCATTACTCTGTATCATTACTCATGGTACTCAGGGAACCGTATTGGATGCCAGGGATCTAATCCAGATCAGCCACATGCAAAGAAGGCACCCTACCCACTGTACTATCAGCCTTATTAAATAAAGCGCTTTGGGGCTGGAGCAATAGCACAGCGGGGAGGGTGTTTGCCTTGCACACGGCCGACCCAGGTTCGATTCTCAGCAGTCCATTTTGTCCCCGAGCACTGCCAGGGGTAATTCCTGAGTGCATGAGCCAGGAGTAATCCCTGTGCATTCTTGGGTTTGACCCAAAAAAAGAAAAAAAAAAAAGGAAAGTGCTTTACCCTGTCCTATTTCTCCAGCCCTAAATTATCATTTTAAATAGAAAATATTGGCAAGAAATGCAGTAGGTTCTTGAACAGCCTGTATTTAAGTTTGGATAATAAATGTGGTGCATGTCTAATTAGGTCTCCCAGAGATTTTTTTCCTTTTTTCCTGCCTTAATGTTCTCCCTTCTTTTTCTTCCTTTCTTCACATGGCATCATGTGGAAAGTCAAAAGTTAAAGTTGGTGTATGTCTCCATCAAAGGCATTGCTAGAGACTGGTGATCTTGAAATGCTGAGTAGACAGTTATTTTGGATATACACTCATAGGATCATTTTTGGGTTTGCTTTAAATTGGTAGTTTAGTAATGAAATGAATATTTTTCTTAGGAATACTAAGTTTTTATCTGTTCTTCAGAAATTATCTCAAGGAACAGTTTTGCTTTTTCTGTTAAAGCTTAAGTTATGAAGGTTGTAACATTAGATCTTCATGATGAAATAGTAAGATATATATATTTGTATAGGTTTATGTGTATATATAGATATATATGTCTCTCTATATATTTGTGGCCACATCTGACTGTGTTTAGGGTTTAATCTTGGATCTGAAGTCAGGGATCACTCTAATGGGCTCAAGGGACCATATGAAATGCCTGGGATCAGACCCAGGTCAGTCATCTACAAGGCAAGCATTTGCCCTGTATTCTCTCTCCATCTGCTCAGTAAGTATTTTGAGGTTGTGAGTACCGTGTAAGAATAACATAGATTCTTATTTATGTCCATTGGTACAGAGGGTCTAAGTTCCTCTTAGATTGGATTTAAAAAAATCCATTTTTATATTCATTAATTCATTATAACATTTAATGAATATTTTGCACAAGACAGTAATGATGGGAATATAAATGTGAACAAAAATATACTATGTTTACCATGATGGAGTTATATTTATGGAGTAAAATATCCAAAGTTATATTAGAAAGTATGTAAATACAGTCATGATCTTAAGCGCATAGACAAATAGACAATGTATTGAAAATCCATAGTTGGGGATTTGGCCTACTCTGGGAATCAAGATACGACTTTCTTGAGGCAGTGACAAGAATTTTATCAACACCAGCTGATTGAGCAATTTAGTTTAAATGCTTAGGGAAATATATACAGAAAATTATTTGAAGTTTATTAATAGATGTTATATTCACTTCTATTACTATTCTTCCATTAGCATAATTTAGTTGAAAATCTTGGCTTTTTGTATTATAATGTTAACGTTCATGATTCCTAGGTACATACATGTATAGTGTGGATATATTTATAGTTTAGGACTTTCATAAATGCAATCTAGTCTTAGATTTGTCAATAAAATCTACCTGTCATAATAGATCTGAAAGGGTTTTTTTTTTTTTCTTTTTTTTTTTTTTTGGTTTTTGGGTCACACCTGGCGATGCACAGGGGTTACTCCTGGCTCTGCACTCAGGAACCACTCCTGGCGGTGCTCAGGGGACCATATGGGATGCTGGGATTTGAACCCGGGTCGGCCGCGTGCAAGGCAAACGCCCTACCCGCTATGCTATCACTCCAGCCCTTTTTTTTGCTTTTTGAGTTACACCTGGCAATGCACAGGGGTTACTCCTGATTTTGCACTCAGGAATTACTCCTGGTGGTGCTCAGGGGACCATATGGGGATGTGGGACTTGAACCCAGGTTGGACACGTGCAAGGCAAATGCCCTACCGGTGTGCTGTCGCTCCAGCCCCTGAAAGTTACTTGTTTAAATGCATTAAACTTACCTTGCGCCATTCTATTGATGGACTCCTTAAATACACAAATAACAGCATTTTTATTGTCTGTCTTTCTAGATAAACTGTGAGCTTTTCGAGGCTAGTCAACAGTGCCTTTCAGGATATGAGATAGTAAATGCTAAATGAACAAATAAATTATGTATAATCTGTTAACTGGGAGGGGTATTTAGGTTATTCTTGTAAGCTGCGTATGGACACCTACGTTCATTACAGTACTGTTTGCAATAGCCAAGAATCAGAAACAGTTCTAGTGTCCAGTGACAGGAGTGGAATAAAGTATGCAGTATCTAGTCACAAGGGAATACTAGTTGGCTACGTGAAAGATGAAATCTTGCAACAACATGGATGGAATGAGTTTCCATAATGGCGGTACCAGTTTATATCCTCACCAACACAGTAGGATTGTTTTCTTTATTTTTTTTCATTTTTGTTATTAAAGAACTGATTTACAAAGTTATTGATAGTTGTGTTTCAATGCAAATCCCACCACCAGTGTCAACCTCCTTTCACCAGTGTTCCTAATTCCTTCCCCACTCCAACCCCTACCCTATCCCTGTCTGTCAACTGGACAGGCACATTACAAAGAGTTTAAGTGGTTGCAGCTTAGATCTCATGTTTTCAGTATTGTTGAGTTTGTGTTTTGGCTATATGACTATAATATGCACCTGTATCACCAGTATAACAGAAGACCTGATGTCTCTTCACCCATAGCTTCTCGTTGTCTTCCTTCCTTGATTTCTTCTTTGCCCTTCTCCTTTCTGAACACTGGGGTCAAGGGTGATCTAGGTATCCACCTTTTTACTACAGTACATTTCCTCATCCAGTATTCTGTATACCACAGATAAGCAAGATCATCCTGTGTTTGTCTTTCTTCTTCTGGGTTACTTCACTCATGTGGTATCTTGCAGTTTCAGTCATGTTGCAGCAAATTGAATGATTTCATCATTCCTTGCAGCTGCATAGTATTCCATTGTGTATATATACCACATCTTCATAATCTGTTCATTTGACATTGGACACCTAGGTTAATTTCATATTTTATCTATTGTAATGAGTACAGCAATGAATAATGGTGTGCATATGTCCTTTTGAGAGTGTTTTTATGTCCTGTGGATAAATGCCCAAATGTGGAATCGCTGCATCATAGGGCAGTTTAATTCTAAGCCTACTGAGAATTCTCTGTACCGATTGTACCACAAGGCTTGTACTAGACATTATTTCCACCAGCAGTGGGTGAGAATTCCTTTTTCACACATAGGATTTTTTTTTCTATTTTTTAGTCACAGATTGTTTTTATGATTTGTGTGTGTGTGTGTACTGAAGTAACACTGCAGTGCTTTTTATTTGAAATTAAACTTCCTTGTATTGCTGTGCGCACACCTTTTTTGGTTTGTTTGGTTTTTGGCCACACCCAGAGAGGCTCAGGGGCTATTCCAGGCTCTTTGCTTGCTCTGGAGTGGTCTTGACAGTACTTGGTGGACCATATATGGTTCCAGAGAGTGGAAGCAGGGTCTGCAGGATTGCAAAACAAGCACCTTAATCTCTGTACTATCTCTGAAACTTGTGTATATACATATTTAATATAAATATTTACATATGGGAGTGGAAAGAATGGTTCTACTCTTCCTGATTTTTTCTTTTAGTTTTTGTAAGTAAAGAAATCATTTTCAGTGGTTCTGTACAACTTTAATTATTTTTATAATGAGAAAATACTGGTAACTTTTCTTCTCAGTACCCAGAACATTTTCTAAGGATCTTTATAAAAACAAAGATTGTAGAAAACAAATGGACAAATGGATTAAATATTTTAATATTTCAACTCTGACTTTAAATTTCACATCATTTCCAGTTATGATTTACTGGAAAAATAAAATAATTACTCCTTAAAACAAATACCAGCACACCAAGTCTTTAAGGCTCTGCGTGTGTGTGTGTGTGTGTGTGTGTGTGTGTGTGTGTAGGTGTAGGTGTGAGTGTGTGTGTTTTAGAATATAGTGCTAAGATTATGATTGAAAATGTGATGAGCAGAGACTGGCAAACATTCAAAAGAACAAAAGCAACCAGTGCTGCCGTGGATGTGGGGAAAAGGGATGCTCTTTCACTGTTGGTGGGAATGCCGACTGGTTTAGCCTTTCTGGAAAACAATATGGACAATCCTTCAAAAAATAGAAATTGATCTTCCATATGACCCCACAATACCACTTCTGGAAATATATCCCAAGGATGCAAAAAAGCACAGTAGAAATGATATCTGTACCTTTATGTTCATTGCAGCACTGTTCACAATAGCCAAAATTTGGAAACAACCCAAATGCCCAGAACAGATGACTGGTTAAAGAAACTTCTACACAATAGAATACTATGCGGCTGTTAGAGATGAAGTCATAAAATTTGCTTATAAATGGATAGACATGGAGAGTACCATGCTAAGTGAAATGAGTTAGAAAGAGAGGGACAGACATAGAAAGACTGTACTCATTTGTGGAGTACAGAATAACATCACATGAGGCTGACACCCAAGGACAGTAGATACAAGGGCCAGGAGGATTGCCCCATAGCTGGAAGACTGCTTCTTGAGTGGAGGGGAGAAGGCAGATGGAATAGAGAAGGGATCACTAAGAAAATGATGGCTGGAGGAATCAGTCCGGATAGGAATTAATGGACCAAACATGATGACCTCTCAGTGTCTGTGTTGCAAGCCATAATGTCCAAAAGTAAAGAGAGTATGGGGAATATTGTCCGCCATGGAGGCAGGGGAAGGGTGGGAAAGGGGGAGTATACCGGGGATATTGGTGATGGGGAATGTGCACTGGTGGAGGGATGGGTGTTTGATCATTGTGTGATTGTAACCCAAACATGAAAGCTTATAACTATCAGTGATTCAATTAAAAAAAAAAGAAAATGTGATGAATACATACAGCCTTTGTTTCTCATGATTTGATTGTTTTACAAGCTTTGTAGAGCACTTAACAAAATTCAGTGGGTAGGGTTTTTAGAGACCCAGTGCAGCAGATTTTACCTACAAAATTGAAATGAGATGGCAGTTCTATCTAAGCTGACAAGCTATAACCTGTAAGTTACTGAATGAGATTTATGCAATGGTAATATTATTTGCATCTCTTCTCAGATCACTTTGTAGTTCAAGTTAATGATTTTTTTCAACTTATTGGTGGTTTGAAAAAATACCAATACAGTAGAAACTGTAGTTCAGTTTTTGTTTTTTTCTTTTTGGGTCACACCTAGCAATGCACAGGTGCTACTCCTGGCTTTACACTTAGGAATTACTCCTGGCGGTGCTAGGGGTACCATATGGGATGCTGGCAATCGAACCTGGTTGACCATGCAAGGCAAGCGCCCTACCCACTGTTTTATTGCTCCAGCCCCTATACTTCAAAATTGTAATAGGCCATTATAATACAGTATTCTTTAAATTACGTTGCTGTTCAATACTTTTATCAAACAGGCTTTGTGTTAGATGACTTTGCCCACCTATTGCTTCTGATGTGTGTATCTTGAACACATTTTAAGTAAGATAGACTAAGCTATGATGTTTGTTAGGTTAGGTGTATCAAATACTTTCGACTTATTTTTATGATGGATTCATCAGAATTTAAACCCATTATAAGTTATGGAAGATCTGTATTTGTATTTTCACATTTTCTGTTAGACAATAAATTATTGAAATTAGAAAGCAGACTTTTTATTGTAACATTGCAATAGCCAAGATCACAAGACAAATTTTAGCCTGAATTTCTTAAGACATCTTGCTATTTATTATACAGCATGTACCTGAAGGTACCAAAGGACTTGTCTAAGTAAAATTCAGTTTTTTTCCCCACTTGCTAATACGCACTTCTGGAAATGGTTTTTCATTAATGGTTGTCTTTTACAATTCTATATTTGGGCTGTAGATTGGCGAAATTAGACCATGATGATTAAAATCTGTCTTCCTTGTAATTTTGGTTATCTAACATATTAGTAGTGGTCATTTTTTTTTCCACTTCAAACAGCTTAGCTTGAGTGTTCTAAAGAAGCATTTAAAACATATTCAGATTACTAGTGTAAACTCCTCTAAAAAGGCAACTTCTTTTTCTTTAAACAGAGGTTTGAGGAAATCTCTTGGGAAACTGAACAGTTTTTATTTGGGCTAGAATTTTTCTAGTTGATTATAATCACTAGTGTTACTGTAAAATCTGTGTGTGGAATTTAAAAACTACCTTCAAAACGTTATGTCTGAAGTCCAGCTGCTCACTGACATATACGTAAGGAGGTTTGATTAAGAATTCAGGGTTGGATCAAAGGAGTAATTGTTCCACATTGTAGAATTCATGCGTATGAATTACAAGACCCTCTTGTGATTGGATGGGAAGTAACATCATTTATTTCTTGAACGGTGATTGGCTAAAATCATTTCTTCCCAAGATATTTCTGATACCCTTCCCTATTTAAATTATGTGACAGGCGAGCTTAAAGTATGTCCTAGTACTAACAACACTCAAATTGGTGCAGTTTGTCCATTGTAAGGAATTGTCAAGTTTGGAATTTTTACAGCAAAGCTGCAGCTAGGAGAAAATCTACGAATATCCCAATAGTCTAATTACGGTTGCTGCAGAAGGGAAGTATGAAAGGATGACTTCCTTTTTTCTTCTTTTCCATTTTCATTTAAAGTTTTGGACTGTCGTTTTGCATTGAGATTGTTCTGTGGGCTTCAGAGTTCTTGAAAAGCGCTGCTCTTTGCAACTGAGACTACAGGATTGATTTGAGACAGGAATGGGCGTAACTGAAAGCCTCAGACCCGGGCGTCTTGCAGGATCTCCGTAGAGGGGCGTTTCACCTGGAGCTTACTTTATGGCCCCGGTGGATCCGGTACTCCATACTTGGTTCTCGCGCCACGCCCCCCTCTCAGCACCCCGATTCGAGGCAGCGACGAGTAAAGAGATGGACCCCCAAACGCTCGTAAACAGTGATGCTGCGAGAGAGCGCGTCCCCTCCATCCTCCTGCCTCTCACTTCTTAGCCCGACTCGTCGCGCTGCCGGCGCCACGCCAGCGCCGGGCACTACTTTCCGTCTGCGGTGGTTCCTCCGACCCTCTCCCGCGGCTGCCTCCTCCCACCTTCGACCGCGCCGGCGGAAGGAGACGCGCGGCGCTCGCCTCTGTGCTAGTGGATGGGGAGGCGGAGTAGTACTGGCCGCGGCGCGCTGGCGGCGGCCGGGGTTGCCTCGGGGCCTCAGACGGTGCTGTGGAAATTTGTCAGTTTTTTTCTTTTAAAATCATTCGCGGCGCTGCCCCCGGAGGCTGCGAGCCCGGGAGTCTAGGGTAATTTTGTCGGCTGCGAGGGCCTTAGGTCGCCTCGTCCTCACTCGCGCGTGGGGCCGCCGCGGCCGCCGGGACGGCTCCGGGCATGGATGGCCGGTAGAAGCGGCTGCGGGCGGGTTCCTTCTCGGCGGGCGATGGCGGGAGAGACGCGGCCGGAGCTGGTCGGGAAGCGGTTCCTCTGCCTGGCCGGGGACGAAGAGGCGCGGCCGGAGCGCGGGGAGAGCGGCCGCCGCTGGCGGGGCTGGAGAGCGGGGGTCATCCGAGCCGTGTCCCACCGGGACCGCCGCAACCCGGACCTGTCGGTAAGCGCGCGCCGGGCGCCGGGAGCGGCCCCGCGTGGGGCTCCCGCTGGCACCTGGCTCGGCCCGGCCAGCTGGCGGGCACGCCCCTCTCGGCGTGTTCGCCCGCAGCCCCCGCCGGGCTCCGCGCCTCCCCGCCTCCCGGTGGGCCCCCGCTCAGCCTCGGCCTCCGTGGGCTGGGCCCCCGAGCTCGAACTGGCAGGCGGCGCTGCGGGGACCCCACGCGGGCAGGTGGGGTGAGGGGGGCGGGCCGCGCGCGGCGCTCAGGGCTCGGCGCAGACGCCTCCCCGGGCCGCCCCAGCGAGAGGAGGGCCCCGGAGAGTGCACGGAGGACTAACCGTTAGCCCGGCCAGAGGGAGGAGAAACGGCCGGAGCCTCTCCGGGTCCCTGGGGTTCCCTGGGCTGCGAGGCAAAGGCCGCGGCGGCGGTCCCGACTCAGCCCTTCTGCCGGGATGCTTGCATTCCTGAGAGCGGGCGCTGTAAGTGGAGTTTCTTGATGAAGAGTTGGCGACCGAAATCAACTTTCATTTTTTTCTAGTGCTTTTTACTTTATATTGGGGTGGGGGTGTTCATCGCGCTTTTCAAAAGGCTGTCCCTGGTTTTTATATGATTTTGAATGAAACAACGAAATACTGAAATTAAAACATGACGGGGTTCTCAAAACCCTTTCAAGTGTCTTTTCCCCCTTATGTTTGCCATTATCAGTGTATTCTTTCAGTGTGTGTATAGGAATGTGTATGATACTGAGATGGGGTATGTGCCCTTAACATATTTCACGGAGGGACAGGTTGGACATAAAGGGAGGAGTGAAGAGGCACGATTTTGTGCTTCGTTATGTTTATTGGTGAATACATAATCCTTGTAATTTAATGCTACTGCCAGGGAGCATGTTTATTTTTTCTCCCCCACTGGAAGTTTTCAAACCTGGAAATTGTATACAGGGTTTGCAATCTAATTTTAATCTCCCTATACCTGGTTTAATATTTTTGTTTTGAGTCTGTTCTTGTAAACTTAGTTTCATGACTAATCAATGATATATTTTCATGCGGTTTAATATTGCAGAATTTGATTTTGTTCATATTTCTAGTAGTAAATAAGGAGAGTGATAACTTTAAAGATTTGTTCTGGTTTTGTTGAATAGAGAATCTTAAGCATATTTGATCTCAGTGGTTCTACAAGTTGTGGCAGTTCAGGTACTTTTTTGGTTTGTATGAAATGATTGTGCTAAATTTATTTCTCCTTTTAATCCTGAAGTACAGTGATTGTCTTGAACTTATGTGGAAGGTAGTTATAGTTTATTTTTATAAAATTAGTTACAAATTTGGAAAAAGAATTTGGTTTTCATAGTTTTAGTAAGTTCGTGAGAATTAGTAAAATTTTAGGTTAAATAATGTTGTAGTTATCAGATTTAAATATATTATTGCTTTAGATGGAAATTTATATGTTGTTATGGTGGTTTACATATCAGTTTGTTAAAGTGTTAAGCTAAGCTAGACATTTAAAAATGGGATTGAAAAGCAAAATTTTCTTACAGAGGTTTTTTATTTTGATTGTTGGTTGCTATAACTTAAAATAACAGTATGTACATTGTGCATTTCACTATAAATGCTTTACTTCAAAAAATAAACTATTTGTGAGTTTATTGAGTTTTTCTTTAACATTTTTAATGAAAAATTAATGTTGCTAAAGACTGATCTGAGCTGTTAAATGGCTCCAATCTTAAAGTTTCAGAATTTTCTGAATTTCTTTTTGAATTTCATTCACATTTTCAAACTTGGAGTATGTTAGCATCAATATTGTATTCTTTCATAACTTTATCACTACAGAATTCGTAGTACTACTACAGAGTTTGATCAGTAAAATGAAATTTATCCTGAAGAGTTTGACCAGTTATCTAAAAAGACCCCTCGTAGACACTATTTTTATCACCATTATTTTTCCTTCTAAAGTTACAAATATAGGGGCCGGAGCGATAGCACAGCGGGTAGGGCGTTTGCCTTGCAGGTGGCCTGCAAAATGGGTTCTATCTTCAGAATCATATATATATGCCTGAGTACAGCCAGCACTGATCCCTGAGCACAGAACCAGAGTAAGCCCTGAGTACTACTGGGTATGGCCCCAAAACAGAAGAAAATATATGTCACGATACTAATGCAATTAATTCCAAGTAAGGAGATAATTAGATGAACCTTCATCAAGATTTTTAGTAACAAATGAATCTTTTCAAAAATTTAAACTTTTAATAAGACATTATTGGTCTTTTCTGTTTTCATTTTAATATGGGGGAGACTTGAGAAGTACTCTTTTAATTTTATTTGGCAGTGCTCAGTAAATATTCCAAGCTTGGTGCTCAAGGAGGTTCCAAAGGGACCAAGTAGTGCCCGGGATTGAAATGGATACTCCACACGCAAAGCAAGTGTCTAAACCTTTATATTATCTCTCTGGCATACTAGTTAATTTTTAATTTGAGGGAAAGGTCAGAAGACAAGGTAAGTGGACTACTTATAAATAAGATAGTCAAGAGACAGCTCAAACTGTAATGCATGTCCAGGGTTCCATTCTGGGCACTACACGGTCCCCTCAACACCATCAGTATTGGCACCAAAACAAAAATCAACATAAAAAAACTGAAGAAAACAGTTTGATGAATCTCTCACTTTCTCAAAGAAAATGATATTAAGAATGCCAAGCCTTGGGGGCCGGAGCAATAGCATAGCGGGTAGGGCGTTTGCCTTGCACACGGCCGACCCGGGTTCGATCCCCGGCATCCCATATGGTCCCCCAAGCACCGCCAGGAGTAATTCCTGAGTGCAAAGCCAGGAATAACCCCTGAGCATCGCTGGGTGAGACCCAAAAAGCAAAAAAAAAAAAAAAAAAAAAAAAAGAATGCCAAGCCATGATGGGAAAGAGTAGAGCTCTCAAAGAAAAATATGCTCTGTATCAAATTAGAAAATGTCACATTTTACAATTTCATATTTTTCTTCTTAAATTTTAAGAACTGTGGCATCCAAACCTCAGTAGGACTTTATATATAAAACCTTCCGCACCACACCCTCCACCAATGTCTTCGTCCCTCCAATATTATCTCAGTGCCAGGGGCACCAATCTCATGCCTCTGTGGTCAACTCCCTACTGAAGACCAGTTCTTGGATTCCACTGCTTTTGGACATTTCTTATTCTTCTACTATGTTTGTTTTTTTAAATACCACATACCAAATTTTTAAATACCAAATACCACAAGATAGGTCATTCTGCACCTGCCCCCATTCTAACTTCACTTTTCAATACCCTCCATCCATGTAGCAGCAAACAGCATGATTTCATCTTTTCTTATACCCCCAGTACTATTTCATCATGTATGTACTCCATCGTTTTGTTTTGGAGACACACCCAGCAATGTTCAGGGGTTACTCCTGGCTCTGCACGAGAAATTACTCCTGGCGATGCTCAAGGGACTATATAGAATGCTGGGATCAAACGTGGATCAGCATTGTGTAAAGCAAATATCCTACCTACTGTACTGTATCTCCAGCCCCTATACACCATAGTTTCTTTACCCAGTCGTCTGTTCTGGGACACTAATTGGGTAGTTTTCAGATTTGGGTTACTGTGAATAGTGCTACAATGAACACAGATGTGCAAAAAGTCTTTTCACATCTAGAGTTTTTGAGCTCTCACTATAGAAGTCAAGAAGCAGAACTACTGGGTCATATGGGAACTCAATTCCTACTTTCCTGAGAAATGTTCATATTGTTTTACAAAATGGATGGGCCAGTGCCATTCCCACCAGCAATGTTAGGAGGGTCCCATTTCCCCCCACATACACCAACACTAGTTGTTTCTTTGTCTCAATACATCCAAGTGTCAGTGGTACAATATTTTTTAAGTTGGTAAATGAAAGAGCACAGACCTAGAGCCTCCAGAATATCTTTTCTGCTTGTGTGATATTCTTCCTTTAAGGATGTGGGTGATACACAGCAATATTCAGGGAACCACGTAGTTCTGGGATCAAAGCTGGGCTCTCCACTTTTGCAAATCACACAGGAGCCCACTGAATTATCCCAGTGGCCCCAAGAAAGCAGCAAAGTCTTGGGGCTGAAGAGACAGTATGGAGGTTACAGAGACTTGTCTTGCATGTGAACAGCCATGGACTGATCTCTAGCACATTATGTCCCTGAGCAACATGGAGTGTAGCACTGAAGGGCCCCTCAGCACCATAGGAGTGGCCTAGGTAAAGGCAGCAAATCCTTGGGTCCTACTGTTAAACCATGCACAAGCCAACGTTGAGAATGGCTGGGAGGGGAACAGCCTTGAATCCTGAGAGAAACCTGGGAGACACCTCCTACCCCCCAAAAAAATCCTATCACACCTTGATTTTAGCCTAATTGAACCATACTAAATGTCATTTTAAGATGTATAAAATACTACAATCACTTCATACTATTTAAACCACCAAAGTTATATTAGTTAATATAAGTGATAGGCAATTAATGCACATGGCAAGTCCTGGTAAGAATAACTTTTGAGATCAAGTATTACCTAATCAACTATCAAGTTTTGAAAGTTATCCTTCTAAATCATGTGCCATTGATTTAGAATGACGAGATTTCTAATATATTTAGTATGCCGAGATTTCTAATATACTTGCAGATTTATATTTGTAACTTTATTTATTTGTTTTTTTTTTTGCTTTTTGGGTCACACCCAGCGATGCTCAGGGGTTACTCCTGGCTTTGCACTCAGGAATTACTCCTGGCGGTGCTTGGGGGACCATATGGGATGCCGGGGATTGAACCCGGGTCGGCCGTGTGCAAGGCAAACGCCCTACCCGCTATGCTATTGCTCCGGCCCCCAAGGCTTGGCATTCTTAATATCATTTTCTTTGAGAAAGTGAGAGATTCATCAAACTGTTTTCTTCAGTTTTTTTATGTTGATTTTTGTTTTGGTGCCAATACTGATGGTGTTGAGGGGACCGTGTAGTGCCCAGAATGGAACCCTGGACATGCATTACAGTTTGAGCTGTCTCTTGACTATCTTATTTATAAGTAGTCCACTTACCTTGTCTTCTGACCTTTCCCTCAAATTAAAAATTAACTAGTATGCCAGAGAGATAATATAAAGGTTTAGACACTTGCTTTGCGTGTGGAGTATCCATTTCAATCCCGGGCACTACTTGGTCCCTTTGGAACCTCCTTGAGCACCAAGCTTGGAATATTTACTGAGCACTGCCAAATAAAATTAAAAGAGTACTTCTCAAGTCTCCCCCATATTAAAATGAAAACAGAAAAGACCAATAATGTCTTATTAAAAGTTTAAATTTTTGAAAAGATTCATTTGTTACTAAAAATCTTGATGAAGGTTCATCTAATTATCTCCTTACTTGGAATTAATTGCATTAGTATCGTGACATATATTTTCTTCTGTTTTGGGGCCATACCCAGTAGTACTCAGGGCTTACTCTGGTTCTGTGCTCAGGGATCAGTGCTGGCTGTACTCAGGCATATATATATGATTCTGAAGATAGAACCCATTTTGGTTGTGTGGAAGGCAAGAGCCCTACTCCCTATAATACCTCTCCAGTCCTACAGATACTAAATTTCATTGCTTCTATCATTTCACATGTCTTCTAGTATTTGCTGTGCTGATTTATTGATATGAAAATTATGTATTTTAAATGTAGGTTTCCTGTCACATGCTAGAGAATGTAGAAATAGTAGAACATACAACTAAGTATTCCTGAAATAGGTTTTAGAATATTTCAAAGATACAAGAATTTGGTGTAACTATGAGATGGTCACTTATGAGCTGAAAGAGCCTGGTTCATCTATCAAAGTTTTTGTATTTGAAACCATTTTTAAGTTCAAGAATATGAAAGAAGAAAGTTGCATGCTAATATATGGGAAAGTTCATGTCTAAGAGAAATACTTTTTTTCTTTATAACTATTCATTTGTGTAAAGGGAACACAGTATAAATGTTATGTCCCATCTTTCCATAATGATTTTGAAATAAGCAGCTAATATTTATGGAAATAGTTATAATACCCTTTGTGAAATACAAATCGAAGTTTTAAGGAGAGGAAATGGCAAATACATTTATAGAAAGAGCTAAAACAGTATAGCATTAAATTTGTTTTTGTGGACTAGAGAGATACAGTGGGTAGGGCATTTGCCTTGCACATGGGCTATCTGAGTTCAGTCCTCTGAAACACTATGGGCCATCGGCACTTCCAGGACTGGTCCCTGCGCACAAGTCCAGGAGTATGTCCTGAGCACCACCTTTTCTCACTGCGTGTTATTTACTTTACTGTCAAAAATCAACTGAGTATATAACACCAGGGTTTGTTTCTGGGCATTCATTTCTTTTCCATTGTTTCTGTGTCTTCCATTAAGTCACTGTTTTGATTATTGCAGCTTTTGTAGCACGTTTTGAAGTCACAGATGCGAGTTGTTAAACCTGGTTCTTTATTTACATGATTGATTTGGTTCATGTGGGTCTCATGAGAATCTTCATGAATTTTAGGATTGTCTTAAATAGACCAGAGCTCAGCGTTTATGAGATCTGGTTAGTGATTTTTCTTGGCGGCTTGTTACTCTGGTACTGTGTCCTGAGATTCTAACCTATGTTGCCCTCCTTGGAATTCTAGTTTTATATCTTAAATTTATAGAAAGTCCATGACTCTGGATATTCTTTGCATTATGCTGTTAGCAGAGGTACAATATACCGAAAGGACTTTTTCAGCTTATTAGTTGCTTTCACATTTTTCTTTAATTCATTTGATTTTCATTACTTGCTTTGCTCCAGAAGAATTTGGATTAAGTTTCAGTTATCTTAATCATTATTTTCAAAGATTAGTTGTATATATTTGTAAAATACACAGGTATTTATAAATGATATAATTGAATTATAAGTTATACTTTGTGTTGCAGTCAAACCATCACTACTGTTTTTGTTTCTAATGAAAACTAACGAAATTAAACTCTTGCTTGAGATAACCTATTTGTAGAAAATACACATTTTTTTTGTTTTTATAACCTGTATTTATATATGCAAAATCACAGGTTATAAAAACAAAAAAATGTGTATATTTTACAGATATATACAACTAATCTTTGTATTTGTGTGGTAGATAATCAAATATCTTAAGCTATCTCCAGGGTGAGAAAACATTGTCTTAATGATTGTTATGAAAGTTAACTAAGCCATAGTCATCGCACTTAGTGTTAGGTTTTTTTGTGCACTTGGATTTTTTTGTTTGTTTTTTGGGAGGCTGTACCCCATTAGGTGCTCAGGACTACCATGGCTCTGTCCTCAGAAGAGTATTTCTTAATGACACTTTGGGGACCATGTTATGCCTAGGATCAAACCCAGGCCTCCCACATGTAAAGTATGAATCCAGCCCTTTAAGCTTTATCCCTGGCACTGTGTGTTTTTTTTTTTTTTTTCCATTTTGGGTCACACCTGGCGATGTACAGTGGTCACTCCTGGCTCTGCACTCAGGAATTACCCCTGGCGGTGCTCAGGGGATCATATGGGATGCTGGGAATCGATCCCGGGTCGGCCACATGCAAGGCAAATGCCGTTCCCGCTGTGCTTTTGCTCCAGCCCTCCTGTGTGTTTGTTTTGAGGTAAAACTTTAAAATAAATAATAGCAAGATTTTATACTTAAGTCATATATTTAATTGTATTAATAGGACTTACATCTAATTGCAAGGGTTTTTTGTTTTTGTTTTAGTATTATTGTTTTAGTGGACTGGAGTGATAGCCCAGCGAGTATGTTTGCCTTCCATGGGACTGACCCGGGTTCGATTCCTCCATTCCTCTCAGAGAGCCTGGCAAGCTATCCGAGAGTATCTGCCCCCACGGCAGAGCCTGGCAAGCTACCTGTGGTGTATTTGATATGCCAAATACAGTAACAACAAGTTTCACAGTGGAGATGTTACTGGTGCCCGCTCGAGCAAATTGATGAGCAGTGGGATGACAGTGACAGTGATACAGTGATTGTTTTAGTATTTGTTTTAGTATTTAGCACTCCGTGGTGCTCAGGACCTACTCCTGACTGTCCTGAGGGATCTTTCCTGGGGGGCCATATAGGATGCCAGGGATCAAACCCAGGGATGGAATTGCATGCAAGGTATTGCTTAACCATTGTACGCTCTTTCCAGTCCCAAGTTTTTCTGTTTTTAAAATCCCATAGTGATGTTTACTTAATGCCTAATACCATGTGTTGGTACAAGAAAAATGTTTCCTCTTCTTGGAAAATTTGGAGCTACTTAAAGATTGAGTTTCATTATACTTTATTAGAGTTTAAAATAAAATTGCTTAGAAAAATAGATACCTAATTTTCCTTGTAATAATCATAAGCCTATCAGACATTCCTGGGTTAATGTGGACACTTAAGGAAGCTGCTATGTGATAATTATCCTGAGCTTTTTTCTCAGGGTCAGTTTCAGTACTGCTGATTCTCTTACCTTCTGCAGTTCATCTGCATACTGGAAAGAAAAAGAAAAATGGTTAAAATACTCATATCATTTGAGTTTGCCCTAGTTTTTTCTTTTTAAGAAATTTCATCCTTTTATCCCAGTTTTTAAAGTCTTGCATCTTATTTTCCGGAAACTGTCACCCTAAAGCTGGTAAATTTAGGATAACCATATTGCTCCTAACAGAATTATCATTATTTCTGTGAGAAAACTAGATACATCTTTTTCTTTTTTTTTTTTTTTTAAGAAGCGGAAGTATATTAGGCTGTATGTTGGTTTGCCTTAGAGACCTTTGGGAGAAACTCTTGGAACTATATGTCAGATTATAATATTTTTATAATGGTGTCATTTCTGTGTGTCGCCACCCCCACCCCCACCCCCAAGAGCTTTGGTTCACATTCTGCTGTGCTCAGGGCTTAACTCCTGTCTGACTCTGTTCCTGTAGATCACTATCAGCAGTACCCAGGTGACCAGGAATATGTGGTGATGAGAATGAAACCAGAGTTGTTGATGCTAAGCAAATGCCTGATCCCTTATTGTATTTCTCTGACCCTGGTGCCACTTCAGAAGTCATAGTAGCTGCAGTATTAGTCTTAATAAAATTGTAGGGCAGGAGAGATAATACAATGAGTAGGGTGCTTGCCTTACGTGCAGCTGGCCTGAGTTTAATGTTAGCAACACATTTAATCCCCTGAGCACTGCCAGTAGTGACCTCTAAGCTAGTGACCTCTAAGCACTGAGCCAGGAGTAGCTCCTCATGGACTCTGTTATTACAGGGCCTTAGCAGCAAACAATATTCCTGAGCATTTGAATCATTATAACCTGATGGAGAATCTTACAGTGGTTCCAGATCCTGTGAGCACTGATTGCGATGTACCACCCACTTCCCAGCAGTTTTTTTGGTTTTTTTTTTTGCTTTTTGGGTCACACCCAGTCTTACTCCTGGCTTTGCACTCAGGAATTACTCCTGGCAGTGCTTGGGGGACCATATGGGATGCCGGGGATCGAACCCGGGTCGGCCGCGTGCAAGGCAAATGCCCTACCCGCTGTGCTATCGCTCCAGCCCCCCAGCAGTTTTTTTAATGTGATAAGATTTAAAAGTTTTTTAAAACTATAATCTCAGTAGAAGTAAATTAATTTTTTTTTTCTCTTCTGGGTCACACCTGGCAATGCACAGGGGTTACTCCTGGCTCATGCCCAAAGCAGGCAGGAGAAAGGAAATAAAATATAAAGAAGAAATAAATGAATTGGATTCTCCAAAAGCTGTGCAAAAGATAGATGAAACAAAGAGCTAGTTTTTTGAAAAAATGAACAAGATTGATAAACCACTTATAAGACTCAAAAAGAAAGAGAGCACCCCAGTAAACCAAGTAAAAACATGAAAGAGGGGATTGTCACAACAGAAACCACAGAAATCCAAAGTATCATCAGATTACTTTGAGGACCTTTATACCATGAATGGATAGATTCATGGAGGATGGACAAATTCTTGGACATTCTGTAACCTCCCAAGGTTTAATCAAGATGATTTGGGATACCTGAATGGACTTTCATTAAGGAAATTGAAATGGTAATCAATTTTTTCCAAAAACAGAAGCCCAGGCCCAGATGGATTCACTAGAAATTCTTTGAAACTTTTAAAGAGGACCTGCTGCCAATCCTTTTCAGGCTTTCCAGGAAATTGGAAGAAACTTTAAAACAGTTTCTATGAAGTAGACATCACCCTGATTACCAAAAGTAGAGATACCACTAAAAACGAGAATTACAGGCTGATACCCCTGATGAACATTGATTCAGAGATCCTTAACAAAATACTTGCAAATAAAATCCAACAACTAATCAAAGAGATCATAACACCATGACCAAGGGGGATTCATCTTGGCGATGCAAGGATGGTTTAACATATGCAGATCAATCACATAATACACCATATCAGTAAAAGAAAAAATAAAAACCATATGATCATAATCTGGCTCTGCCTGGTAGAGTCTGGCAAGCTATCTGTGGCATATTTGATATGCAAAAAACAGTAACAACGATGGTCCTCATTCCCCTGATCCTGAAAGAGCCCCCAATACGCCATCAGACTACACTAGAACGCGACAGGGACGAACGGAGACATTACTGGCACCCACTCGAGCAAATCCATGAACAGCTGGATGACAGTGATACAGTGATATGATCATATCAGCGATGTCACTGTCATCCCGTTGCTCATCGATTTGTTCGAGCGGGCACCAGTAACGTCTCTCATTGAGAGACTTATTGTTACTGTTTTTGGCATATCCAATATGCACGGGTAGCTTGCCAGGCTCTGCCGCTCGGGCTTGATACTCTCGGTAGCTTGCCGGGCTCTCCAAGAGGAGCGGAGGAATCTAACTCGGGTCAGCCGCATGAAAGGCGAACGCCCAACCGCTGTGCTATTGCTCCAGCCCGATGTAGATAAAGTATTTGACATAATCCAGCATTTATTCGTGATAAAAACTCTCAACAAAATGGGAGTTGAAGGATCTTTCTTTAATGCAGTCAAAGCCATTTCCCAGAAGTTCAGCAAACATTCTCAGTGGGAAAAAACTAAATTGCTTTTCCTCTTAAGATCAGGCTTTTCCTCTTAAGATCAAGATGGGCAACAGGGTTGCCCACCCTCACACTTCTATTCAGTATAGTACTTAGATGTACTTGCCATAGCTGTTAGACAAGAAAAAGATATCAAGGGCATTCAGGTAGGAAAGGAAGAAGTCACTGTCACTGTTTGCAGATGACATTTTCTAAAATATTTGGAAAATAAAAATACAAAAAGATTTCTAGAAACAGTCCACAAAATGATGGATTTGTATAGTAATGTGGCAAGCTACAAAATTTGTTTTCTAGGGGCTGTAGTGATAGCACAGCGAGTAGGGAATTTGCCTCGCACGCGACTGACCCCGGTCATCCCATATGGTTCCCTGAACAACACCAGGAGTAATTCCTGAGTGCAGAACCAGGAGTAACCCCTGTACATTGCCAGGTGTGACTCCCCCCCCAAAAAAAAGAAAATTTGTTTTCTGTCATTTGCATATGATGGAGAAATAGACTTCACCATACTTTACCAGATGAATAAAAGCATATTTGCCTCCAGATCTACATTTAAGAAATACTAAAAGGAATCTAAGCAAATATAAACTAAAGTGCATTAAGTATGGTGATAAAAGAGCAAAACAATAAAAGGCATAAATATGAATAAAATAAGATAATAATAATATCAGTATGGGGGAGAGAGAGAATAAGATAGAGTTTGTTTAGGAGCCTGCCCCTGTTCATCTAGCCAGCCAGCATGCCATTTTGACTGAGAAAGACTCAAAACTTTGGGGCCACGATCAGTATCGGCAAGCACTGGAAGCACCTAGGAGGTTGTGGTAATGCTGGTAGCATGCACCACCACAGGATCAGTTTTGACAAATACCATCCAGGTTAGTTTGTCATTCTTGCAAACTATAGACCTTGGTGAGTGAGGAGCCAAAAACAAGACTGGAGCAGCACCTATCATTGATTGGTGCAGTCTCACATCCAGGGCAACCTAGAGGGGGCAGCTGAGCCCACCAGAACTCTCAGATCCCAGAGCCCAAGAGCCCTAGCAGCCAAAAACCTCCATAATCCAATTGCTGCCATTCTCAATGTCCAGATGAGTCTCACGATAAATCTGTTGAAAAACTCAGGTATGTGGGTTTTGTGACCCAAATCTCTAGGACCTCCCCATATCCCCCTGTTCTAGGAGCCTGGCAGACATGCCCACCGACTGCCTTTGGTGCCACTATTAGCTAATTAACCAGCCATGATCCAGAGACTCATAAATAAATCTCAAAAGAGATCAACAAGCTGCAGAGATATTTCCGGACCCTAAAGTCACCATCAAGTTAAAAATTTAACTTCAGTGGTATCACCCCTTTAAAACTTTAGAATTCCTGGAAAGTGCAGATATCTCATATTCTACGCCACAGATATACCAGGAGTTCCAATACACCAATCCGATCCAATACACCACATTGGATCGGATGCAAAGTAGGAGGCAACCAGTCTCAACTAAGAAAATACTAACACACAAGGCTTAACCTGTAACAACATGTTAGTAATCTCTTATACAAGAGCTTAATGACTCCAGGGTGAGAGACAACAATCTTCACAAACTTTCTTTTATGGAAATCATTTTTTGGTCATGTTTAGTGAATTATTCATAACAGGCAATGCAAAATTATGTAGGGTCTGCTATTGGGGCAGACTTGGGTTTTGGTTGGGAAAATAGGAAATAATGGTGGTGGAAGATGTAATGGTGGTGGAATTGGAGTACTGAATGCAATAAATCATTGTGAATAACTATAAAAATTAAATAAAAATAAAACAAGAACTCAAAGTTCTGGGAAAGGGAAAGCTCCCCAAACAGCCTGTCATCAAGAAAGTCAAATTCTTCAGCAGAAGAGCTGAGAAGATTGTGGGAGTGGGAGGAACCTGTGTCTTGTATCTTGAAACCACGTAAAAGAAGGATCATTAAATGCTATAATTGCTTTTCTCTTTGGGGAAATAAAAAATCTGTTTAGTCTAAAGGCACCATGTTTATATCATCACAAGCAGACTGTTGGATAGACTCATGTGATTGAAAAAACAAAAATTTGAAGCAAGGACACTTAAAAGGAAAACGTAAGAAATGGAGAAAAGCATCCATTAAAAGCAGAGAACTGCAGAAATAATACAGTGGCTTAGGTGCTTCCTTTGCATGTGGCCACCCAGGTTTGATTTCTAGCATCCTATAAGTTTCCCAGGGTGCCTAGCCAGGAGTAAACCCTGAGCACTCACTCTCTATGTAGTCTAGAAACCAAAAATTAAAATAAAAGAAAAACAAGGCAGACAGAAGTCATGCTAAAATAATACTCTCAAAATACTGAATAATCAATAACAGATTGGCTTAGCCTTCCCTAAATGTGAATGGTTTAAATTCATCAAAATAGAGCCAGAGAAGAGAGTACAGGGATTATTAGATACTTTACTTGCACATGGCCTTCATAGATTCATTGCCCAGTACCTCATATCATCCCCTGAGTACTGCCAGAAGTAAGCTCTGAGTATTGCTTGGTGTCCCTCCTTTCCAACAATCCAGAGTCATATTGTGGTTTTATGGGTATACCTTATTGTCATCATCATCATCATCATCCTGTTGATTGTCAAGTTTCTTGAGTGGTCTCAGTAACGTCTCCATCCTAGCCCTGAGATTTTATTTTTTAATTTTTTTTTATATTTATTTTTTTTATTGAATCACCAAGTGGAGGGTTACAAAGTTCTCAGGATTATGTCAGTTATACAATATTCAAACACCCTTCCCTTTACCAGTGCCCATCTTCCATCACCAACCCCCCCAGTATATCTGCCGCCCCCTCCCACCTCCCTAGTCCCCACCCTTGTACGTGATAAGTTTCACTTCATTCGCGCTTATCTCGATTACATTCCATGTTTCAACACACAACTCACTACCGTTGCTGGGGTTTCCCCCCAAAAAGAAAAAGACAGTCCTATTGCCAATGAGGCATTTGATAGTTCTCCATTACTAAGAATATAGAGATATTAAGTCCTGCTGTTTGTTACATAACTTTTCTTTTTCCCCCTTGCCTCGCGCCACCGAGTTCACGCCTGTTTAGTAATCGCCACGCTGTCTGACAAAGGGAAAAAAAAACGAAGAGGATGGTTATTTCCCGTCATCAGCCGGCGTGGGGCTCTGGCTTAGTTGATAGTCTAGTAGAGTGTCTGCAAGCAGTTTCTGGAACCAAAGGTCTTGTGCTGATATCGGCTCCGGCTCGAGATACCACCAGCGTCCCGCTGGTCCATGTACCTAATTTTTCCCCTTATTTCCCATTCCCACGCCACCAGGTCTGTTTGCTTAATGGACATCACACTATGTTTGACACCACACCACGTTTCTTCCCGAGAAAGAAGGATATTTCTTCTCAGCCGGCGTGGGGATATAGCTTAGTTCAGTCAGAGAGATTAGCCCTGAGATTTTAGAAGCCTCTCTTTACTTGTCCTTCCCAGTGGTGCCACATTGGAGGTTGTTTCAGGGTCAGGGAAATGAGACCCATCATTGTTACTGTATTTGGCATATGAATACATCACGGGGAGTTTGCCAGGCTCTTCCATCACTGTATCACTGTCATCCCTTGTTCATTGATTTACTTGAGCGGGCACCAGTAACATCTCTGTTACACTCAGCCCTGAGATTTTATTTTATTTTATTTTTATTTTTATTATTATTTTAAGTCTTAGCTTATTATTATTATTATTATTATTATTGCTTTTTTTTGGGTCACACCTGGCAGTGCACAAGGATTACTCCTGGCTCTGCACTCAGAAATTACTCCTGGTGGTGCGCAGGGGACCATATGGGATGCTGGGATTCGAACTCCGGTCAACCGCGTGCAAGGCAAATACCCTACCCACTGTGCTATCGCTCCAGCCCCAGCCCTGAGATTTTAGCAGCCTCTCCATACTCGTCTTTCTCAATCATTGGAGGCTCTTTCAGGGTCAGGGGAATGAAACCTATTGTTACTGTTTTTGGCATATCCAATACGCCACGGGTAGCTTGCCAGGCGCTGCTGTGTGGGCGGGATACTCTGGGTAGCTTGCTAGGCTCTCCGAGAGGTATGTATATATCTGTTACTGTATTTTGGTTATGGATATGCCATGGGGAGGTTGCCAGGCTCTCTCAAGTGGGCATAGACTCTGTAGCTTCTCGGGTTCTCTGAGAGGGAGAACTAGGCTTCCGGGAACTTGGTTTTATAGTCTCTGGGTGTTGGCTGTTGATGGGATTACATAGCACCAGGGGCAGTCTCTGGGTATGACTGACTAGCTACTGGAAAATGGGGGAATCTGGGTGGAAGAGGCCCAGTCCCTATCCGAGCAGCCTTGGAGATCTCGCCCTGGGTCCCACACACCTAGGTTCCTCTGCCAGCTCCCCCATGCGTGAGGCTCGTCTGAACATGTGGAGAGTGGCCCTGAGCATTGCCGTGGCAGGGTTCTGGAGGTCCTCAGCTGTCGAGACTCTGTTGGGGGTGGGGGGATGAGGGAAACGCACCTCGTCCCCTCCAAGGGGTCCCGGTGAAGACAGCCAGGTGTGGGGGCAAGAGACTCTGCCATTTCACTAATAATATCAAAAAATAAAGCTGGATTTTAAAAAATCTTAAATTTTTTTTTAATCTTTAAAATTTTTAAAAAATTGTACATATAAGAAATACACATCTCAGGGGCTGGAGTGATAATGGGTAGGGTACTTGCCTTGCCAACTCCGGTTTTATATCCAGCATCCCATAGCACCATAGCACAAAGGATGAATCCCTTAGCAACAAAGCAGGAATGTTTTGAGAGCCATTGGGTGTGGCCTGTAATATTTGCCAAAAGATTTAAAAAAAGAGAAAATCCATCATACTACAGAAAATCCATCATACTATGCAGTATATCATACTACATACTACAGCATAAAGAATGAAATGTATGTTTGTGGTATTTCAAATAAACATTGGAAAATCATGGACTGGATAAAGAAATGTTTTTATTTGTACTTGAGATATTTAGCAGTCAAAAAAGTTGAAGTCGCGTGTTTCAAGATAGTATTCATGAAGCTTGGTAATTACGCTAAATGCAAAATAACTCAGAAAGTAGAAGACAGTTATCAAATGTTTTTTTTTGTTTTGTTTTTGCTTTTTTTGGGGTCACACCCGGTGATGCACAGGGGTCACTCCTGGCTCTGCACTCAGGAATTCCCCCTGGCGGTGCTCAGGGGACCATATGGGATGCTGGAAATTGAACCCGGGTTGGCAAATGCCCTACCCACTGTACTATTGCTCCAGCCCCCAGTTACCAAATGTTAGCTAAAGCAA
Source organism: Sorex araneus (assembly GCF_027595985.1). NCBI lineage: Eukaryota > Metazoa > Chordata > Mammalia > Eulipotyphla > Soricidae > Sorex > Sorex araneus. The sequence continues at coordinate 104,314,646 of NC_073306.1, read as the reverse complement.
ATGACTGGCAAAACCTTAAAAAAACTTGAACTCTGAAAGACTTGATTTAATTAGCAGAAAGAAATGGAGGGGAAGGGTGCTTTGAGGGAATGAAGAGAATGGTAGTGTGATGGAATTGCACGGAACTTCAGTGGTTTCAGTTATTTACACATGCAGATCTGAGGCTGTACTCAAAAAACTACCGGTAAATAATAAAATAGAATAAAAACTGTAGGTTTTTATACATGCTAACTGACAATAGGAAGAATCTAAGTTTCATTTATAGACTGGTAAGTTTGGTACATAGTTCAGTGATAATATTAGTATTATAAAATTTTGGAGAGGGGAGACTCCATACAGTAAGTTCTCTTGAGTCCTAGGGAACACTCACAGAAATACTTGGTCTACCAGTTTTGATAGTTCAAAGTAGAGCCTAAGGCTGAGACTTGTCTTGGTCCTTACAATGCTGGAGGACCACACGCATACCTCTCCAAGGGCTATCTGATTGGAAACATTGCATACAAAGCATGCACCTCTGAACCCTTCATTGTACTCCTGGCATTACAAAATTTTAATAAAATTAAAGATAGCCTTAATTAAAAAGACCTGAGGTTGTAGAAGGGGAGACAGTAAAGTGGGTAAGGTGCTTACTTGTAAGCCTTGCATATGACTAACCCAGTTTAATCCCTGACAATAAATGTGATCCAAGAGCACTGCCAGAAATGAACCCTGAGCACAGAGTTGAGGAGTAAACCCTGAATGTAGCTGTATGTTGCCAAAAAAAAACCCACCAAAAAAAAAGGTAGAACACATAATAAAGTCACGCCTCACATATATGATTCAGTATAGTCATGCCTCACATATGCTTGAGTATGCCTTTTTATATATAATTTAAATAAAACAAAATTTTTTTGTTGTGTCTGGCTTTAGTCCACACCTAGTGGTACTCAGGACTTATTCCTGCGTCTGTACTTTGGGCAGTGCTTCGGAATCTTACTGGGTGCTGAGGATTGAACCCAGGTTGTTTGGGTGCTAGCCCCTGTTTGGTAAAATTCTATTACAGTATGTTCAAGATCTTAGGTTTGTTGAATGTAGAATGTCTTCAGGGTGATTTGACTAAAAAATGCTTTCAAAATAGGTAGTCCTTATGATACAGAAAAATAGCCAAATGTTCTTATGACAAGTTTTAATAATATAGCTTCTGGTAAATTCAGTATTCAACTAATGTGAATTAATTATTTTAGAAAAGAATCACTGTACATTGTCTGGTCACAATTTTTGTACTTGTAAAACATACTACAAGTTATTTGTGATATTAAATTGTTCCAAATTTTTTTGATGTAATGATAATTTGGGAATGTGAAGTTACAAATATAATAGATGGTGTAGTTTGGTGTAGTTTCCATTTTATAAAAATGGATAGTAGAGGGGCTGGAGAGATAGCACAGCGGGTAGGGCGTTTGCCTTGCACGCGGCCGACCCGGGTTCAAATCCCAGCATCCCATATGGTCCCCTGAGCACAGCCAGGGTAATTCCTGAGTGCAGAGCCAGGAGTAACCCCTGTGCATTGCCAGGTGTGACCCAAAAAAAGCAAAAAAAAAAAAAAAATAAAATAAAAAAAATAAAGTCAGACCTGCTGAAAAGAAAGCATTAGATAAAAAAAAAAAAAATGGATAGTAGAGTTCATATATAGACTTTATGGACATAAAAATTAAATGGAATGCAACCAAAATGTTTAATCATTTTAATGTGACTTTGTTGTGAAAAAGGGATAGATTTTGCTGTTTATTTCAAAGGTAAGGTTATGTATAATTGCTTATGTAAAATAGTGTTCTTTGTTTTGCTTCTTATAGGAGAATGTTAGGAGAATTGTATAGTTCCATTGATTGGTTTCTATGCAGTAGAATCTGACCTTTAGCAGATGTTTGAGAAATTGCCAGCACAGCATGATCAGCCAGCTACACAGTTTTCCCCTTGTTTTTTGACAGGCCTTCAGTGGTTTAGTAACATGCCAAAGAAATTTTAAGCTTCTTTTCATAATATCAATGATTTTGTAAAATAGAAAATAATGAAAAGCCCTGATAAAATAAGGCGTAGATTGTTTTTACTAAGTCCTGGGTCGCAATTCATATAGATTTAAAATGTGTGCTTATTTTTTAAAATGAGAAGATTCTAACTAATGTTTTATTTTAGGTATTTTGGTCCATGAAATTATCATTAAAATTTCAAATAAATTTATTTTTTGCTTTAGTCATTATTTCTCCTTATGCAGTTTATTTTATTTAATTTATTTATTTATTTTTGCTTTTTGGGTCACACCCAGCGATGCTCAGGGGTTACTCCTGGCTCTGCACTCAGGAATTACTCCTGGCGGTGCTTGGGGGACCATATGGGATGCCGGGGATCGAACCCGGGTCGGCCGCGTGCAAGGCAAATGCCCTACCCGCTGTGCTATCGCACCGGCCCCTCCTTATGCAGTTTAAACATTGCAGATATTTTCTAAATAGTGATGCAGCAGTCAGCTGTGTATCAAACGAGAACTTCATATAAGCAAGGCAGGTGCTTTCTCTCTAGCCCACATCACTGGGCCCTAGTGTTCTTATTTGGTTGTAAATAAGAATTTAATTGTTTTTTTTAATTGTATGTATCTTAATATATAAATATTTTCATTATAGTTAGATGTGTTAGAACAGTTATCGAACTACTGAAGGCTCAGACCTGTATGCTGCATAAATTTGTGTTAAAGCCTGTTCTCTGAAGGACAGTATTTTTTAGAGGTTGTAAAGGGTTCAACTGTTTAGTTCTGGGAGTAAGCTTGAACACTCTAAGCTCTGTTTTCTTCAGCTTCATCAATTGAGTATACAGGAAGGGGAAGATGGATTGCCTTAGTGTTTAAGAATTAAGTGATGAATTAATAGAACCATCAGTGGTCAGACTGGATTTTTTTCCTGCAGGTGCTAGTGTTCCATAGGACATTCCAATTGCTTTTTGTTGTGTCAGATGTAGAAAGCAACATTATATGGGAAATTGAAAGTATATAGTCTTACATTAGTTCCTTTGTATGGTTTTATAACAATTATATAGTGAATTTGTTATTTTAAATAAAGGATTTACTAAGTGTTGATTAATGCACTTATGTCACCTTTAAAGTTATTAAGTGTAAGATTAATTATCATTACTTATGTAAAATGGTGTCCATTAGACAGGTAACTAAATTTTATAAGTAAAATGAAGTGCATTTGTGCTTTTGCATACTGACACTAAAATTTTAATTGTGTCACTTCGCAGAAATAAAAATAAGGCTTTTAAGTGAAAGGTTTTTTCAGTGACTATTATTTATACCTATGTTGGTACACTTCTACATTTACTTTCAGAACTAGTGTCAGGAAGTTGAATTCGTTAGTCATGTAGCCCTAAGCAGGGAAAATATATGTAATCAAATTTTAAAGGTTGGGAAGACCAACCTTTCATTTTTTTCAGTTCATACGATACAGTTGGCTTTTAATCATCTCTTTTTGGGCAGGTGTCCACAGAGAAATGAAGACACGGAGGGATGACTACTCTGATTTTCTTTTTTGTTTGGTTTTTGTTAGTTTACTTTTGGGACCACACCCTGAAGTGCTCAGGGCTTTTCACTTAGGGATCACTTCTGGCAAGTACTTTACCTCCAGCTGTACAATCTCTCAAGCCAGACTACTCTAGTTTTTCATGATGTAGTTAGACTTCATATCTTCAAATTAAAGCTTTATATTAGAAAATACAGCACAGAGTATGCTTTTATCTTAATTTTATAAATAGAGGTAACAGTGATTTGTAAATGTTCCTAAGTTTTAGGAGTAGTATGTTACCACATCACACTCCCCGGCAGTATGCTATTATGGTCCCTCCCTGTCCATCAGACCCTGTTGACATCTTCCCTTCTCCCAACCTCAGTCCTATTGTCAGTTTGCATAAATGGGGAAGATCTCCCTGTGAGGACCATATAAGGTCTGTGAAATCATGTATGACCCTAATTCATGTTGAGATAAATACATATGAAAGAAAACATATGCTTCCTATTGGCTACGTGTGGCCTTTCTGCCTATATTGCATGGCCAGTGAATGATGTTCTAGATTATCAGTATAGTCTTTGGCAGAAAAAAATTTACCCTCACCAGAAAGGAAACTTTAAATCTTAATTTTTAATGGCTTTTCAAAAAGACCTCGTGTTGAGCCCTCATTTTAGGAAATTCAAGTATCTTTGTAAAAACATGTACATATCTGGGGTTGAAATGATAATAGCACAGTGGGTAGGGAGCTTGCCTTCCACACTCCCAACACAGGTTTGGTCCTTTGGCCCCCTGCGTTTCCCTGAGCTCTGCCAGGAGTGATCCCAGAGCACAACTGGGTTCCCCCATCCTCCTTGCCCCTGAAAAAAAGAGGAGGGAAGGTAAAGGAAGGGAAAGGAGGGAAATTGAAGAAGACTTGATTTACTTATTCAAATATAAAGGCTAGGACTATATTGACTCTGGTAAAATGCGTGCCTTCTAGAGTCCTGAATTCAACTCATTGAACTGCAAATAAAATATAATGAGAAATGAGACTATTTAAAAATTTTATCATTTTTTAGTCTACCTTATTAAATGGTTTGTCTTAAGATTGTTCTGGAATATGTCAAAGTATTACAAATTCATGTATGCATGTTGCAGCAGATGAATGTTTAAAATTTGTATATGTCAAAACAGATGGTTTTCTAAAAGAATTAATGTTCATAATTTAGTTTAAGTTACAAAATGTTAAAAACTATGGTATTGATTTATATCGTTATGTCACCAACACCAAAGTGCCCAGCACCCTCTTGCCAATGTCCTATGGTTTTTCCAGTCCACTTCATCTTTTCCCCCCCTCTATTAATTATTGGCCTCCCTCCCCCCATTACTTGGTATTCTTAGTTTTGTAGTTCAGGGCTAAAGGTTATTTATCATTTAACACTATTTCCTTGTTTTGTTTCTCTGCATTTGTTTCTCCACAAGTGAAAGATTATGGGATACTATGCAAATTTGCTCCTCAGCATTGTATATGGTTTCCCTAGTACTGCCAGGAGAGATTCTTGAGCACAGAGACAGGAGGGTGTCATGAGCATTTTTGGATGTGGCCCCCAAACCAGTAATGTATTTATAATAGAATTTGAAAAGCAGATTTTCAAGATATATCACTGTCATCCTGTGGTTGGTCGGTGTGCTTGAGCAGGCACCAGTAACGTCTCCATTGTGAGACTTGTTACTGCTTTTGGCATATTGGATACACCACAGGTAGCTTGCCAGGATATATATTACAGGGAATTACAGTTTAGGGTATACTTTCATATAACACTGTTAAACCATTATAATGTTAGTAGAAAAAACAATCTGAGAGATTTGAGATTATTTTATCCAGAGATTATCGAATTTCTCGAAACTGCTGTCCTGAGATGGGCGAGAATTCACTTCCTGCCTCTTTGGGTGTCAGCCTCCTTTAAGTGCACAGACTGAAAGTGCTAAATTGCACCTTAACCTTAAATTTCTGCTTCCTCCCTCACATTTCAGGGCCCCCTGGGGGTGATATTGTGCACTTTAGGAATCACTGATACGATCTAATGGATTTATTATGAGAATAAAAGAAGAGCAATTAGAAATTCCTCAAAAAAAACCCACCTCTACATTTTGAGCAAAGAAACTAAAATGTAACATGATTTAGAGCCGAGAATAATATATATATATATGTATCTGTGTGTGTATCTGTATATATATGATTTTGATCTTAGCTTCTTATGGAATATAGGATTCATTAATATAAAGTTCTACATATTTTTCTCCCATGCATTCCAATACTAACAGTTTAATTATTAAGTCTGCCTGTCTGAAAGTCAGAACGTGAAAAATGCTTGGAATTGTTTCTTTTTGGAAAACACGACTTATTCTGACTCACGTATGCCCACTAGAGCTTCTGTTGGCCCTGAAAAGAACTGGTGTGGTCTGATAAATGTACTTTGGGTTGAGTTAAAAAAAATCTGTCTTTTGGGGGCTGGAATGATAGCACAGCGGGTAGGGCGCTTGCCTTGCGGCCAACCCTGCCTGGTTCAATTTCCAGCATCCCATATGGTCCCCCGAGCACCGCCAGGAGTAATTCCTAAGCGCAAAGCTTGGAGTAACGCCTGTGCATCGCCGGGCGTGACCCCAAAAAAAGCCAAAAAAAAAAAAAATCTGTCTTTTAAGTGTTGTAATAGGAAAGAAAAGTATTTTGTTTCTAAAAATTCATAAAAATTGTTGGTTGGGGTATAGTGTATTTTTTCATCTTTAGAAAGATGTGCTTAACTAAAGGAAGAGCAAATTTATGTTTTGGAAATACTGTTAGAAATTAACTGCAATAAGAAAGTGTTGGCTCTGAAATTAACTAGTTTTATGTCTTTGGAGCCTTAGAAAGCTTGTCTTCAGTTCACCTGATAATTGCAGTGATCTTTCTTTTAAAGTTAAAAAAAAGTTTATATTTTCAGTGGCTTCTACTTTTAATAAATACCAATTTGACATCCCATTTAGTCTTCATTTCTTCCAGTAACCATGCTCCCAGTTTTAGTTGTGCTTGCTAAGGGTTACACACATGGTTGCTATGCTCACAGTAAGTTGCAGTACATGTAGAGGACTGCACGTCTTTTCTTATAGTGCTCCAATAATGTGTTATTCAACTAAAATGAGTTGCTTCTACACCTTCAGTTAGTGCTCACTGGGTAGTTAGTTCTTGTAGTACTTACGCATTTTTTCAGTTGAGGATCTTACTGGGATTGTATCTCTTGCTTGCAGTTGTGGTGCTCAGACTACTGTTTTTGGTCCACCTTGAAATTGCTTGTGGCACTGGTGAATCACAGGTAGCATAAAAGTTAAGCATAAACAGTAGACTGAGACCATATGTGGCACATGAGGTAGCACCAGGGATTAATGTCAGCCTTTAACATCAAGGTAGACATGCGTGAGACCACAGATTTGTGTTTTGGGTTACTAAGTTATGTTTTTTTAATTCTTATTTTCTTGCCACATATATTTTCTTGATTTTATGATTTTATTAGAATAATCTACTGTTAGACTAAGTTGAACTTTTTTTAAAAAAGAAATGTTGATTTAGGAGAAGTTCTAGCTGTGCTTAGGTCTGAAATGCATTTTTTTTTTTGTACAACTAGATTTATGTACAAAGAAATTTTCTCTGCACACAAAGCACACATCAGTAAATTTGTAGGTGACATAACATGATTTTTTTGACTTAACATGATTTAAAGATTATTTTTTTCTTTATTACATCACCATGAATTACAAAATTAAGTAATGTGATTTTGTCATGGCCCTTTTTTTTTATAAGTGCTTAAAATGTTTTAACTTTGGAACATGTAGTTTCTTGAGTTGGAGTGATAGCACAGTGGATAGGGCGTTTTCCTTGCACGCGGCCGAACCCGGGTTCGATTCCTCCACCCCTCTCAGAGAGCCTGGCAAGCTACTGAGAGTATCCTGCCCGCATGGCAGAGCCTGGCAAGCTGGCAAGTATTGGATATGCCAGAAACGGTAACAAGTCTCCCAATGGAGATGTTACTGGTGCCTGCTCAAGCAAATCGATGAGCAACGGGATGGCAGTTTCTTATCCTTTTTCTTCACCTTGGTGAAGCAAGATAAATTTTTATTGACCAAAACTTATTTAGAAAAATGAGAGGTGAGAGAAAGGAAGGAAGTATATGTTCAAGAGAGTGCCTGGGCTTTTCCAGAGTGGAAAACCAAGCAAGCAAAGACCACAGAGACCTAGCAAGCTAGATGTGTTCAAGGAAGAACACAGCTGAAGAGCAGCTGGTTGTTGTTGTTGTTGTTGTTATGAGGTATATATTCATATATGGTTCCCTAAGCATCACTGGGTGCGGTCGCAAAACCAGGGAGAAAAAAGAATTTTCTTGAGGGCTGGTGTGATAGTGCAGCGGATAGAGTATTTACCTTGCATGACTGACCCAGGTTTGATCCCTGGTATCGCATATCATCCTCTGAGCCCACCAGGAATATTCCCACAAGCAGAGTCAGGAGTAAGCCCTTTGTACCACCTAGTGTAGCCAAAAAATTAAAAAGGAAGAAAAAAGTGTATGTATATATTTATTGATTGATCTATTTTTTAAATTTCTTTTACTTTTTGCTTTCCACTTTCATAGGGGTTTTTTTGTTTTGTTTTGTTTTTGTCTTTTCTGAACTTTTGTTTTGGACATTGTGTCATGCTGCTCTTCTTTCTACCTTGTCTTCTCATATAATCTTTTGTGTAGTTAGTTAAAACAAAAAGTTCAACGTAATAGTCTAAATGTTTTACTAGTACTGTTTGTAATTCTGTTAGCAGTTTAATTTTCTTAACTTTTTTAAAAAAATTTTTTATTGAATCACCATGTGGAAAGTTACAAAGTTCTCAGGTTTATGTCTCAGTTATACAATGCTCAAACACCCATCCCTTCACCCGTGCCCATATTCCACCACCAAAGACCCCAGTATACCTCCCACCCCCTGCCCCCCACCCCCATCCCTGCCTGCTTAGATGATAAATATTACTTCATTTTCAATTTACCTTGATTACATTCCATATTTCAACACACCATTCACTATTGTTGGAGTTTTCCCCCAAGAAAGACAGCCCTACTGCCAATGCAGCATTTGATAATTAGTTTTCCATTGCTGAAACTGGAGAGATATGAAGTCCCGTTGTTTCAAGTACATAGAGTTTTTTCCCCCATCCTTCCCGCGCCCCCAAGTTTGTGCCTGCTTAATGAATAGTCCTCATATTATGGCTGACACCACGCCGCCCTACGAGAAAAAAGGATATTTCCAGTCCTCGGCCGGCGTGGGGCTATGGCTTAGTTCAGTCCGGAGACATGGCTGCAAGTAGTTTCTGGAACCGGAAGTAGTCTAGTTAGGCTCCGGATTCTGGTTGATCAGCAGCATCTCGGCCACACAAAAGTGTGGCCACCGGGGTCGAGTCTCGGCGCAGCATGCGCTGGTATCGGCCCGAGACTTCCCAAGCGTCCCGCTGTTCGAAGTATATAGTTTTTTTTTCCCCCCTCCCATTCCCACGCCTCTAAGTTCGTGCCTGCTTAATAGACTTCATAATATGGTGGACACCACACAGCGTTTCTCCCAGAAAAGGGAAAAGAACCGAGAAAGAAGGATATTTCCTCACCTCGGCCGGTGTGGGGCTTTGGCTTAGTTCACAGTCTAAAGAAATAGCTGCTACTTTGATTACCTTCAATATTTCAACAAAAAACTCGGTACTATTATTTGGAGTTTCCCCCCACAGTAAGACCTGCTAAAAAGGAACCTTTTCACGTTGCTGACAATCAGGAGATATTAGGTCGTGTGGCTGCGACAGCAGCCGCGCGGTTTGGGATTTCTATATGAAGTCCAGGGAAAATTCTTTTGGTAAATGCATCACTGCAATCTTTTACTTCCCTTTTTTGGTGCTCATATGATGGAGAAGCCTGGAGAGAAGAACCGTGCCCCGCTGGAGGCCCATGGGCCAGTAGCTCCAATCACACAGTTTGGAGGCATTTTTGGGGTGCTGCTCGTGTCCAAAGGAGTTCAGTTGCCTCCGGGGTCGAGCTCGCGAGGCGGCAGAAAAGCTAATTTTCTTAACTTTTTATGTTCTCCAAATAGTTATTTTTTGGACTACCTCTAACTATATATTGCATGTTTCTAATACCTTTTAGAGAATAAGTATAATTATAAGTAACTTTTTCTTAACTTTTATTCAAGCCTGCATATACTTGATGTATTCCTCATGAATTAGCTGATCAGTCCTTTTCATTATTTGAATAGTGTAAAATTTAAAAAGTACATTGGGACTTTTTATGCTCCCAGTGTAGATTGATGGATTGTCAAGAGTCCTTTACATAAGTTTGTTTATTTGCACAGTTTTCTTAAAGAAAATCTACGTTTTTTCAAAACAGAGCATTTCAGAAATTTTCTTTTTATAGAGTTTTTTTGCTTGTTTGTTTTTTAATTGAACCCTCCCTTGGCTAGATAGTACAGTGGTTAGGCCATTTGCCTCATACATGTTTTACTTGGGGTTTGATCCCTCGAACCATATATCATCCTCAAAACCTTGCCAGGAGTTATCCCTGAATTCAGAACCTGGAGTAAACTCTGAGCACCACTGGGTGTGGCTCCTCCCTTTGCCCTCACTGTATCTGCCCCCCCCTTCCAAAAAAAAATAATAATAAAAGAATGAAACAGGGGCCTTTCTCCAGTGCTCAGAACCCTGTGGGCCACTCTTAGTAACACTAGCCTTAGTGTATGGATCCAGAAGTTCTGAGTGCCCCCAGAAATCCACATTATGCCTGGCATCAAAGTCAATGTGCTGCATACTATTAAGCTGTCTCTCTAGCCCCTTAGAATGTTTTACCAGATTACAACGTCAAAATGCATGCCTCTGGGCCACGGCAATTGCACAGTAGGCTGTGTGCGCAGGCTGACTCATGCTCAGTCTCTGGCACCCAGGTTCCCTGAACCTGCCAGGGGTAACCCCTGAATGCTGAGCCAGAAGTAAGTCCTGAGCATGGCTTGGTGTGGCCACAAAAAACTCAAAACAAAAAGTGACAAAAAGATGCATGACTAATTTAGACTTGTGATTATTTAGAGTCTATAAGCAAAAACTGATTTTTAAAGTGGTCAGGTATTCTCTGTCTTCTTTGTCTCTTTCAACTTCATTTACTTTTTAACTATGTTTCTTCTACCTTTTCCAGTTTTCTACTCAATTCTCCTTGGTGGAGAAGATGGATGCAAAAGAGGAGGTGTGAGTAAGTTCTTTATTCTCTCTGCATCTATTAACATTGCATCATCTTTTCCATGCAATTTTCTTCTTAGTTCATCCTTTTACAATTTTGTAGTGAGCCTTTTTAGTTTCCCTTTAAATTATTTATAAATTTAGCTGCAACAGTATTCTTTCATGAATTTTGATGTTAATTTTTTTCCCGCCCGCCCTTTGATGTTAATTTCTAAAATATTACTTACATTTCATTATTTTTATGTATGTTATTTTTCAATCTAAGCATACAGTATGTGGCTATAATGTTTCAGTGACTGGCCGCATGGCGCCCTTCATTCAGCACACCTCTGTGTGTGTGTGTGTGTGTGTGTGTGTGTGTGTGTGAGAGAGAGAGAGAGAGAGAGAGAGAGAGAGAGAGAGAGAGAGAGAGAGAGAGAGACAGAGAGACAGAGAGAGACAGAGAGAGAGAGAGAGAGAGAAAACTAGTAGCTAATTTTAATACTTCTTGATTTTTAAAATTTATTAACTTGCAGTATTCATTTTCTTTCTTTTTGGCCATACCTGTGTGGTTTTTATTCATAGTTATTCCTGGCTTTAACTTAGTGCTCAGGGTACTGTGTGATGCTGAGGCTCCCATGTGCTTCAGCCATTTGAACCATTTCCCCAGCCTCCAAGTCTTAATTTGTTAGTCTTAATTCCATAGTTTGTTGACCTTGCTAAATTGATACAGATCTGGAAGTATATTGAAAATATAAAGTTCATCTTTGGATAAGTAATACTTGACATTAGTAACACAGAATATCCTGGGAATGTCCAGTGAGTTTCTTGTTGACACCTTTACAGATCATACTTTTCCTTTTTCTTTCTTTCTTATTTATTTTATGTTGCTAGGGATTGAACCTAGGATCTTACACATATGAGGCATGTGCTTATGAACTTTACTTCTGAGTCACATTCCTTGACCCAAGATCATCTTATTTTCTTAAAACAGCTTGAGTGGTCTACTTCCCTTTCCCTTTTCCTTGTGTTAATTTCAAATATTTTTTAATCATTGCAAAAGTATTTCATAGCAAGACCCCACTCCCCTATCCCTGCAGTACGGGAGAGATCCAGAATGAACATGGTATATGGAATTTATTTTATTTTTTAATTTCATTATTTTTTTTTTAATTCTTTTATTGATTCACCATGTGGAAAGTTACAAAGCTTTCAGGTTAAAGTCTCAGTTATACAATGCTCAAATGCCCATCCCTTCACCAGTGCACATATTCCACCACCAAGAATCACGATATACCTCCCCCCTTGGTATATGGATTTTAAACAGAAAATTGCCCTTTGGTGTAAGACAGGTTCACAAGACTGAAGAAACCAATCTACAGGGCTTTGCCAACAAGCATAAATTGAAAATTTCTCTGAGACACACAAGAAGCTAATAGAACACTTTCAAAGTAAGGGGCATGAGTTTTTTAGGTTTTTTGTTTCTTTATGGAGGCTTCCCAAGTAGTACTTCTATAGGCCAGTCCCAGCAATACTTGACAAATGGGACACATCTGGAGCCGCTATCAGGGATCGAAATGAGGTACCTGCACATGCTTTCACCTCTGAGCTTTATCTTCTGCCATATTGAGGATGTTATAATGTATCTATCAGGCTGCTGAAATGCAAATTAAGAGATGAGAATATAGCAGAATATAGCTGTGATTCTGGAACTCTTGGTAATTATTTCATACTTTGGAGCATATTGTGGCTGGGGTTTAGTTCTAAACTCTGGGTTCTTTTTTCTTCAGTAAGATATTTTAAAAATAATTCTTTTTCCATTATGTTTCATACGTAGCTATAATTTTATTTGCTCAGTACAAAGGATTTAATAGATTGTATACAGGCAAGTGATCACAGTGATAAAGGCAAATGGGGTTTGGTGTTGTTGCTTAATGATAGAGGGCATACTTGCATGATGTGAAGTCCTGGGGTTATATCCGTTGCACTGAAAAAAGAAAAATAGCAAGAGGAAAGAGAAGTGTGTTCTGCTCTCTTCTCCCCAGTTCACTTCCTCATCCTGGTTTTGGGACACACTTTGTTGTATTTAGGGTTTGTGTCTGGCTCTGTGCACAGGGATAACTCCTGGCAGTGCTTGGGGGAATCATTTGTGGTTGTGGAAATTGAACTGGGGTCAGCTGCATGAAAGGCCTTACTTCCTGTACTGTCTCTCCAGTGTGAGAAGTATACTTGAATGAAAAATGCTGACATATTCTTTGTAAATCTACACAGTTACTTTTCTATTACTGTGTATTTAGTGGTAAATTATTACAAGCCTTTTTAATTTTAAGATTCTAGGTTCATAGTAGTGTGGGGGGTGGGTAGCGGCTGCATCCAGCTGAACTCTGAGACTTTTCTCACATATTGCTCATGATCATGCAGTGCCTGCGATCAAACCTGATTCTCCCTCATACAAACCATGGGCAATAGTTAATAGTATTTTTAAATCAGTTTTCTTTTCATGTGTTTCTTGTGAGACATCTGTTTGTGGATATTAGAATGGAGATAGTCGTCGTCATCATCTTATTTCTGGCTGTTGGGTCATATCCAGCGATGCTCAGGACTTTTTACTCCTGGTATTGCTTGCCCCCAAAGAACATATGGGATGCTAGGACTGAACCTGGGTCAGCTGCATGCAAGACAAATGTCCTACCCACTGTACTATGGCTCCGGCCCCTAGTCTTCTTTCTTTTAGGAAAGGGTCAAATGTTAATTTTAGATGTTGGCACTTTCATATTATCCTGTTTTGTAGTGATGGCTTGGCCTATATTATAAATTATTGGAATGTACATATTGAGAAAAGCAGGTATTTAAAAATTAAAGTATGAACTATGATACAGATATTCTCATTAGGAGCTTTAGTATTTTTACTTTAGAAATTTGTAGGTAGGGGCTGGAGCAATAGCACAGCGGGTAGGGCGTTTGCCTTGCACGCGGCAGACCTGGGTTCGATTCGCAGCATCCCATATGGTCCCCCAAGCACTGCCAGGAGTAATTCCTGAGTGCATGAGCCAGGAGTAACCCCTGTGCATCGCTGGGTGTGACCCAAACCCCCCCCCCAAAAAAAAAAAAAGAAATTTATAGGTCGTAAGCAACCTCTGTACCTTTGAGATTTGATTCACTATTTCTTTTCTTTAAAAGTTTTGTAGATTGAATTTCTATTCTACCCCTACTTCTACAGAGATGTGGCTTGGGGGGGTGGGTGAGGAGGGGTGTTGGACCACACCTGGTTGTGCTCAGGGGTTACTCCTGGCTCTGTACACAGAAATTACTTCTGGCAGTGCTTGAGATCCATATGGAATGCTGGTGATTGACTCCCAGCTTGCCATGTGTAAGGCAAGCTGCCTACTTGGGATACTGTTATCTCCATACCTGAGATGTAGCTTCAGAAATATTTTTGTCCTATTTCCATCCAGTCCTGTGCCTTACTGTTACTGGGGTAGGGTAGGGTATGGCCAAAATGTCTGGTATAGTGTACACAGGGGTTTTCTGACTTAAGTACCCTCACTTATCTTTATACTTGCAGTGCTGTGCTTACGAGGAATCATGTACTTTCATTAGTTTTGCTGCTTCTAACACACCTTACTCCTGTGGTCTAAAGAGCACATACTGTAGTGATAATGGAGTTCCAGACAGCAGAGCTGCTGCACTGTGTTTGGTTCATGTGGGTAGTGCTGGGAATCAGACTCAAAGTGTTTACTTACACAGCAGTATTGAGCTGTTCCTTGGGCTGAGATTTAGGTGTTTATATTTGGAATCTCCCTCAGCTTTTTTTGGGGGGGGGGGGAAGTTTCATGTAGCAAGCTAATTTCAGGCAGGGATGAGGAGGACACTGGGACCAAGGTGGAGGGAAGTGGACACTCTGGTGGAGGGTGTGGTGCTGGAAATTTTATGTGTGAAACCATACCACTAACAGTTTTCTGAATCATGGTGCTTGAAATGTTTTTAAAAATTGTTATTCTGCTATGATATTACCTATTGCAATTATCAGCTGATGGAATGACATCTACTTTCTAGATTGTATATTTGTTTATAAGATGCACTAAGTTGACAAGATTGATCAATGCCATGAATTCTGAGAATATTTTACATTAAATAATAACTACCTTTAAAAACATCTTAAGTGAACAATTTTAGTATCAGTGATTCGAATTTTTTCTTCATTCTTTAGGATATATAGTTAGGTTTGTCACATCTCCTTTAGAACATTGCTTCTAATATTTCTACATTAATATAAAGTTTCTGCATTAACGTAAAGGTACAGGTACACAGAAAACTGTCTATTGGAACTTCCCAGCTTATATATAAGTTCTCTCTTAGACTCCTTTATTGATATCTTTAGACAAAGGAAAAATAGAAAAGTTAATTTAACAAGTTGATACTGGTGATACAGTTTGTATTGTTTGCCATCTGGCAACTTAATTCAATAAGGCCTACATTCTTCCATTAAATACAAATTTAAAAAAGGCCGGGGTGGCCATATGATACCCAGTGATATTAGATATCAGATCAAGGGATATACATCAAGAAGAAATCACACTCCTAAAGCTCAGCAAGGAAACACTGGCTTTGAAGGATGAAATGGAAGAGATGGGGCTAAGATAATATACAGGGCATTTCATCCCCTAAAAGCTGAATACATATTCTTCTTCAATGGCTGTTGGATGTTCTCCAAGATAGACCACATGCTAGGCTACAAAACATACCTCCATAAAATCAAGAAGATAGAATGGTATCAACAATCTTAGATCATGATGCACTGAAAATAGAAGTTAGTCACATAGAAATGGAGAATCAAATCAAAACACCTGGAAATAAATTGCTCACTATTGAACAACTGGTGGGTGAAAAAGGAAATCAAAGGATATCAAAAGATTCCTGGAAACATGAGAATGAGGACACACAATCTACCAGAACTTGTGGGATACAGGAAAACCAGTGTTAAGATGCAAGTTTATAGCTTTGCAAGCATTCTTCAGAAAGGAAGGGCCTACATAAATAACTTTGCTTAACTTACTGTAACTTGATATAGTAAAACATCATATGAAACTAATAGTCAAATACAGGAGGATTGGTCCATGGTTGGAATCTTGCCACCAAGATTGGTGGATGAAAGGAGTGCATTTAGGGCAAAGAAGGGACCGCTCTGACAGTGATACTTGATAATGCTCATTCTGGACAAGAGCTGAGTGCTGAAAAAAGGTGAAGTGATACACATTATAACCTTTCAGTACCTGTATTGCAAGCCACAATGCCTTAGAGTGGAGGACAGGAGAAAGGGAGGAAGAGAGGGAAGGGAGGGAAGGGGATAGGAGATTGCCATCATGGAAATAGAAGCAGATTATGTGGGGTTGTGTATTATTGAAACCCAATGATGAACAACTTTGTAATTGTTTATCGCATGATGAGCAAATGTTAAAAGGGCAAGAATAATTTAGGTTTGCTCTTTAGTCTGTGTTCTTCCTTTAAGATGCATCTTACTTTCTTCATATTTCCTTTCTTATGTTTCTTTGCTTGCTTATTCACTCTGGAAAAGCCTTTGTTGTCTCGTGAAATGTGCTTTTTTCTTTCTCTTTCCTATATCTTTCTAAATAAGTTTCAGTAAAAACTGTTGTGCTTCACCAAGACAAAAAGCAATTTAAATTATCAGTAAGTAAATTAATTTAAGGTGTATGGCAGTTTTTTCTATTTATGAACCAGTTTAATACACCATTTTACATATTTCTTGGTAGTCTTCCTGCTGTGACATCAAAGTGTGAGCCATTGATAAACACATGGTCCATGGAACAGAGGACAAACATTTCTAAGCTACAATATGATTGTACAGTTATCAGTCTTGTAGAAATGTATTATTTTGATTAGCAGTTTTAACTGAAAAGTGTGTGCTTTTTAAATTTTTTAGTAAGTTATATCAGTTTTAAAAAATTACATAAAGAAGTTTCATGTATTACATATTGCATATTTTTATAAGTAAAGGAGGCCTATCACATATACATCTTTTTGCTTTTTCATATTTTGTGTGTTAGGAAGTTATTTAATCCTTTAGACTTATTTAAAATAATAGTAAACAATATATGTTTCATACTGGGTGAAATAGTAACTCTATTAGTAACTCAAAAAGTCGACACTTTTAAGGAACTACTAAGCATTACATTCTTTTATTTACCGGCATTAAAACATTTTTTTTTTAACTTGTTTTGAATTTTGTGATCAACCTGAGGGTGCACAGGGGTTTCTAATGACTCTGCATTCAGGAATTACTCATGGTGGTACTCAGGGGACCATATTGTATCCCAAGGTATGTTGTTGATTGCAGGGCAAGAACCCTACCCCTTGTACTTTGTCTCCTGCCCCAGCCAGTATTTTTTTAAATGTAGAAGTAACTCTTTACAGATTTGCATTGCCATGCTAGTCTTCATTATTATTCTAATTTTAGTATATATTTGCTGACGTGTGCACTTAACTACTAAATTACTGGTTCTCATAGCTAAGACAAAAATCCTTAAACTTGTATAGGCAGTCCAAAAATCACTGTGCTCCCCTTACTTGATATGCCAAGAGTGTAAAATCCTGACAGCTTTACCTGTGCTATTTTCAGTGTTTTTGAAGTGAGCAACAGTGAAGGATGAGATGAGTTTCCTTAGAAAGAGTAGACTTGCTTCCACTTTCTATAAAAATAGAAATACTCCTAAGGTCTTCTCCTCTAACCAAACTCTCCATGCCCAGGTGTCCTTACTGGACTTTTGGCATCCTGCCCATGGGGAGTCAGAATAAAGAGCATACTGATTTACTAAATATTTAATAAAAATTTAATAAATATCTAATAAAATGCTTTAACAAATAAGTAGCTTTTGGTGTAAGTTTTTAAAAATCTTAGGAGTTTTATGTTTTTGGCCCATGAAGCCAGTAAAAGCTAGTTTATTAACATACGTATTTTAATTTCTTTTTATAGTCAGCTCTAAAGCTCTTAATTTTTTGTTCTTGTTGTTTTTTGTTGGGGGGCTACAACGAGGAATCAACGAGGAATCCCTCCTGGAGGACTTGGAGGACCATGAGAGTTGCTGGGGTTTAAACCCAGGCTGGTAGTGTGAAAATTAAGTGCCCTACCTCTTGTACTATCTCTCCAGCCCTTATGAACTCATAGTTTGAAGGCAGGTTTGTCAGACAGCAAAGGATATATAGAATTGTAGTTTCCTTTTATACCCAAGGTCTAGTAGAGCCCTGAAACTGACAGCAACATCCCAAGATGGCATATTTCTGCTGAAACCTTTTATTTTATATCAAGGGCTTTAAACCTGAAATAAGTTACATAGTTTTTCTGTCCTTTATGGTTGGGAAGTGTTTACAAGTCTTCGCTCTTCAGCTGCTTGCCTGAAATACTTTGTTAACAAAGTAGTTTTACTGTATGAGGATGATAAAAGCAAAGTGGTGCTCATATATTGTTTTTCTTTTTTCCTTTGTTTGAGATGGGGGCACATCTTGTGTTCAGAGGTTATTCTTGCTTGGCATGATGCTCAGGGCTCACTCTTTTTTTTTTTTTTTGAGGCTTGCCCCCAACAGTGCTCAAGGCACACTCCTGTCTCTGTGCTCAGGAACCACTCCTGGCAGAGTTCCCAGGACCATATGGGACATTGGAGATTGAACCTAGGTCCGCTGCATGCAATATTAAGTGCCTTACCTGCTCTACTACGGCTACTTAAGGGTCACTCCTGTGTAGCTTGAGGGGTCATGTAGTGCTGGGATCAAACCCAGGCCTCCTGCAGACAAAGCATGTGTTACTGCACTGGAGCAGTCTCATCAGCACTTGTTCAGATTTTCTTAAGCATTGTTTCAACTTTTTTTTTCCCAAAAATATGTTTGTATCACAGTTTAATAATTAAAAAGGATAATCTTTATAAGCTTTCAAGTATTGGGAAAATTGGTATACTTTGTATCTAACCCCTAACGGTATTTATTTTAGCAGGATTACCATATTTTGGATTCCTACTTAGAACTCATGTGGATAAGTTATCGAATTAGCTAATCAACAGAACCACAGAAATTTCAAAATTAAACATAATTTTTACTTATGTGTGCCTTGCACAGCCAACTGGAATTTGATTTCTGGCACCCTTAGTGGTCCCCTGGGCCCTATCAGGAATGATGCCTCTACGCAAAGCCAGGAGTAAGTTCTGAGCATCACTGGTATTATCCAATGTATGCCCCACCCCTAGCCCCTACATAAAGGGAAAAAAGTGCTAAGTAGCAGGGTCTTATTGGAGCAAAGCTACTAAATTGTTAGTGATTGCTCGCTCTCAAAAAATAAAAGTTTGATGTGATTATGACAGAGACCATATTTCGGTTTGCAAAGCCTGTTTGGTCTTTTATAGGAATTGGTAATTTATCTCTGCTTCCAGAATCATTTTTGAAGATACACTTCATTAGTTTTTATATTCAGGGGCAATGGCCATTTTATTCTGACCAACATTGTGTAAATTGCTTTTCCTGAAAAAACCATGGCTTATTCCTACCATACATTTTTTGCCACACCCAGCAGTGCTCAGGGCTGACTCCTGGCATAGTGCTTCGGGATCCTTCCTAATGGGGTTCAGAGTATTGTATGGAATACCCTGTTTTAAACCTGGGTCACCCACGTGCAAGGCAGTTGCCCTACCCACTGTACTATCCCCCTGACCCCTTATTTATTTTATGGTTTTGGAGCTGTACTGTACATTGCTTAGGAGTTATACCTGACTCACTGTTCAGCAGTTACTCCTGGCATTACTTTGCAGCAAGCCCATATACTAGTAAAGATCAAACTCAGCTTTCTAGCATACAAAGGTGGGCAAACTAGCTTTTTGAACTATCTTCCCAATCCTTATTCCTTTGTAGTTTATTTTAACTTAGTTTTATGTTGTCGCATTTTTGTCTTTGTCCTCCTTTTCTTCTCCACCTTCATACCCCACACCCCCCAGAAGCCCCAGTTCCACTGCTCCTTTTCTCCCCTCCCCTATGTGGTGCCAGTATACCCAGGTTAGTTGCACGGGAACAAATTCCTTACCTAGCATATTTTATCTCCCAGCTTCACCCTTGTTTATCTTTTAATGGCTTCTATTTTGAAGTATTATGATTTTGTATTGTTGAAGGAATTTTGTTTTCTTTTTCATAGGTATATGTGGAATTTGATGATCTTGAATGGGATAAACGAGAGTGGGTCAAAGTTTACGAAGATTTTTCAACCTTCTTGGTGGAATACCACTTAATTTGGGCCAAGAGGAACAACCCTAGACAGACTCAGGGAACAAAGGGCAAGCAGATTCAGTGGCCTGCATTGGTAAGATTTATTACTGTTACATTAAATATTCTTTATTTATTTTAAAAGACTAAAAGCAGAATGTGTTTATATTTCTCTTGATGATTATTAATTTCAAAGTACTGCAGAAATTTCAAAATACTTTTTTATTTTAAGGTATGTTTTGTTAGTATTCTTACTCATATTTGGTTCACAAATAGTTTGATTCTGCTAGGTGAAATATATAAATAGAATTAAAGGTGGCTAAGACATACTTGACTGGTTTTGTCAAACAGTTTTGCTGAATGAAACTTTTCTGGTAGATGATGAGAGAATATTTTGAGCAAAGCATTCGATAACTTTTTTTTGGTTTATTGAAATTGGTCAGAATATAGTATATCATTATCAGTAACAGTAGATGATTATTGTGTAATAATTTAGTTATTGTATAGTCATTCAAGTAATAGTTATTGTGTAGTAATTTAAGTAACAAAAGTATAACATCCATTTAAGAAAATATAGTAGATTTTATTGACTCCAGTTAATTTGAAGTTTTATGGAAGAAACATTTTTATATTTTATTTTATTTTTATAAAATTGTTCATTATGATTTATTACATTCAGTATTCCAACACGAAGCTCACCACCATTACATCTTCACACCACTGTTACTATTTTCCCAAACAGCACCCAAGCCTGCCCCAAAAGCAGGCCCAAAATGATTTATTTTGTATTACTTGATATGATTAATTTGCTGAAAATGATCAGAAAAGATTTCCTTAGGGGAGAATATGCGTGAAGATTGTTGTGTCTCACCCTGGTGCCATCAAGTTCTTGTATAAGAGTATTAACTTGTTACAGGTGAAAGAAACACATTAAATATGATTATTGTATTAGGGGATAATGCCACCTTTGTTTAATCATTGCTACTTCTATTTTCTGACAAGTGTCTAGCATATAGTTGTTATGCATTATACATACAAATAAATTTTATACCACCAATATCAAATATTTTAGAAGCCAACTACTGGGGTCAAAGTAGATGTTGAGGCACTTTGCTTTACATTCTGCTTGACCCCAGCTTGAAACTACAGCACCACATGTGGTCTCTGAGGACTGCTGGGGTTACTCCTAAGTTTGCTTAACCATTTGTGCTCATGGATAGTCCCTGAGGATGATCCCCCAGGACCAACCATCCCTAAGCACAGCTGTTAAGACAGCTATTTACAAAAAAATAGTATAAATATCCTCTTTTTAGCTTCATAACTCTTAAACAGCTTGGAAAAAGTTTTATTTGTTTTTTGGGGCCACATTCAGTGACGCTCAGGAGTTACTCCTGGCTCTGCACTCAGGAATCACTCCTGGCTGTCCTAGCTGTGCTGAGGGACCATCCAAGATGCCAAGGATTGAATCCCTGGTTGTTCGGGTACAAGGCAAATGCCCTACCCATTGTACTATCTCTCTGCCCCCCAACTTTTACAAGGAACTGCCATGCTACTTTCCACAGTAGATATGTTATTTTATTTTCTTATCAACCCTTGGTGTTTTTACTTTGGAACGTAGGCATTGCTGGATATTGAATCCAGGTCTTATTCATACATGTGACGCATGTATTCCTACCAACAAGTTATAGTTCTAGTACTCCAGTATTACTTCTTTTGTAATTGTTGTCTGAATGGGTGTGAGATAGTATCTCCCTCTAGTTTTGATTTGAGTTCCCTAGTGCTTAGTAATTTTGAGCACTTTCTTCATGTACCTAATGGCAACTTGTTGATCTTTTCTGGAGAAATGTCTATTCAAGTCCTTTGTCTACTTCTAAATTGAATTGTCTTTAGTTGTTCAATTTAAGGAGTACTATAGATAAATCTGGGTTATGACTTCATACCATGTGTGTGATTTGAATTATAACCTCTATCATGCGTTAACTACATTTGGTGGATTATCTGCTTATTCTACTCTATACTCTTTTTGTTTTTTTTTCAACGGAAAGGAATTGGACATCTTAGGTCAATGGACATGCTGCATATATCAAAGATGGACATTGCATCATACTACATTGACTTTTGATGTACATAAATTTAAATTTTTTATCAAGTCAAGTTTGTTTTTTTCTGTATATTTATGCTGTATCAGAAAGATTTCCAAATATAGTATTATAAAACTTGTTTAAGTTTTCTTCTAAGAATTGTTTAGGTATTATGTTTTTGGTGTTTGGTTCATTTTTTGTTAAACTAAGCATTTAGCTTCTTTCGGTTGTGAATATTCAGTTTTCCTAGCACCATTTTTGAAAAGGATGTTGTTTCTCTGTTGAAAGGTTTGTAGCCTTTGTCCAGAGTATTGCATTTTGGGAACCAGAAGATAGTACGTACAGTGAGTAAAGCCTTGGATGTAGCTCACCTGAATTTGATCACTGACCCCACATATGTCCTCCAAGCCCTGTTATAGTGATCCCTGAGTGTCAGGAGTAAGCCCTGTGTAGCACTGAGTGTCACTCCCAAATTAAAAATAAATAGATAGGGGCCGAGCGATAGCACAGCGGGTAGGGCGTTTGCCTTGCACGCGGCCGACCCGGGTTCGATCCCCGGCATCCCATATGGTCCCCCAAGCACTGCCAGGAGTAATTCCTGAGTGCAAAGCCAGGAGTAACCCCTGAGCATCCCTGGGTGTGACCCAAAAAGCAAAAAAAAAAAAAAAATAGATTAAATAGGAACAATAGCACAGCAGGTAGGCCGTTTGCCTTGCATGCAGCCAACCAGGGTGCGGCCAACCAGGGTTCAATTCCTTTGTCCTTCTCAGAGAGCCAGGCAAGCTACCAAGAGTATCCGGCCCACACAGCAGAGCCTGGCAGTCTACCTGTGGAGTATTCGATATGTGAAAAACAGTAACAACAAGTATCACAATAGAGACTGGTGCCTGCTCCAGCAAATTGATGAACAGTGGATGACAGTGCTGCAATGCTAAAGATTGTACTTTGTAGATACTTTTTTTTTTTTTTTTTTTAATAAACGCGAGTTGAAGGTTTGTGGCAACTCTCCCATCAAACATCTTCTGGTGCTATTTTCTAGCAGTTTATGCTCATTTTGTCTCTGTCAGAATTATGGTATCTACATTTTTCATTTTAGACATAATACTGCTGCATAGGGGCGAGAGAGATAGTGTAGTGGTTAGGAGCTTGCCTTGCATGCAACTCAGATTCAGTCTCTGGCATCCATTATGATCCTCTGAGCCTGCAGGAGTGATTTCTGAGTGCAGGGCCAGGAGTTACCTAAGTACCGCTGTGTGGCCCAAAAACAGAACAAAAAAAAAACCAGAAAAAATTACTGTTGTGTATTTTGTAAACCTGTACTCTAGCCTAAACATAACTCGCATACACTGGGGAACCCAAAACCATATGAGATGTTTTATTGTGATGTTTCTTTCACTGCAGTGCTCTGGAACTGAATTCTGTGTATGCAGTGGTTTAGTTTATTTCTGGGCTTTGCATTCTTTTTGAGGGGTGGGTGCAGGGGTGTGATTGAGCTATACCTAGTGGTGCCCAAGGGATTTTGATAGCACAGTGGGTAGGACTTGCATGCGTCCGACCCCGGTTCCATTCCTTCGTCCCTCTTGGAGAGCCTCGCAAGCTACCTCTCGAGAGTATTCTGCAGGGCAGAGCCTGGCAAGCTACCCGTGGTGTATTCGATATGCCAAAAACAGTAACAAGTCTCACAATAGAGACGTTACTGCTGCCCGTTTGAGCAAATCACTGAACAGAGGGACTACAGTGCTACAGCACTCAAGAGTGACCCCTGGTGGTACTTAGGAATCTGTATGCAGTACTAGGTATTCAAAACAGAGTCTGTGTGATGTGAGGCATGTACTTTAACCCCAATACTATATCTATGGCTCCTGAGGCCTACTATGTCTTTTTTTTTTTTTATGTCAGAACTATGCTGGTTTCCTGCTGTTATTGCTTCTGGGGATAGTACCCTAGAACTTATTACATACACGGCTTGTGCTCTACTGAGCTGCAAGCAATTATAGCAGTACCAGTTTTGATTATTACAGCTTTGTAATAAACTTTGAAATCAGGGGCTGGAGCGATAGCACAGCGGGTAGGGCGTTTGCCTTGCACGCGGCCGACCCGGGTTCAAATCCCAGCATCCCATATGGTCCCCTGAGCACCGCCAGGAGTAATTCCTGAGTGCAGAGCCAGGAGTAACCCCTGTGCATCGCCAGGTGTGACCCAAAAAGCAAAAAAAAAAAAAAAAAAAAAAAAAAAAAAAATAAACTTTGAAATCAGAGTGTGTGAATCTTCTAACATTTGTTTTACAAGATAGTTTTGGGCATTTGAAATCCTGTATGATCCCAAGATCAATTGAATTTTATGGTGGGTTTTTCTATTTACATACCAACCATTGTTGGACTTTGCATTGATAGGGATTATATTCATATATATGAATTGCTTTGGGTGGTATATGCCATTTTACTAGTGTTAATCACCCCATACATGAATACTGGATTTTTTTCATTTTTTATGTCTTTTAAAATTCTTCAATATTTTTGGGTTTTAACACATAAGTCAGAACCTTGGTGTATGGGTTATTTTTATTTTTATTTTTTTTCCAGTCATGGTTCTGGGGTGGAGATAGCTCCAATGATGTTCATACTCGGGACCATGCAGTGAGACTCAAGCCAGGGCCTCCTGCATATAGAGCATGCATTTCAGACTTTGTGAGGATTCTTCCTGATCTAATAGTGAGTTTTATTTCTTATGTTTATTTTAATTATGTGGGCACATCTGGTAGTGCTCTGGAGACACTGTGCTACCAGGGATTGAGTTCCTGCTTGTGGTATGTGCTGAGCTATCTCTGGCTCTGATCCTGCTTTTTAAGAATAATGTTTTCTTTCTTTCTTTCTTTCTTTCTTTCTTTCTTTCTTTCTTTCTTTCTTTCTTTCTTTCTTTCTTTCTTTCTTTCTTTCTTTCTTTCTTTCTATCAGTGGTAATAACTAGTAGATTTTAGCAGGTGTATGGCTTCGGTTGAAATGAACCATCTCTTTAATGTTTGACTTTGTAATGGTTAAAAAATTTTTTATTTATAAATAACTGGTAATTTAATATAACTGTAAACTTTTCATCTTTAAAAGTCTAGTAGAATAATCACTCTAAATGAGAACTTAAAGGCAATACAAATTAAGTTTTATATTTTTCATAAAGTATTCATATGCTTTATTTACTGCCATTATCTATAGTCATTGTATGTTTCCTTCTTGGCCCCCTGCTACCAACTTTCTTCTCTCCCACTGCATTTGTAAACTTTTATTATTTATTTTAACATCATTTTGTTTTGAATACCAAATAAATTTTAAAAAAGAGTTTTATTACTTAAGAGGTACAACATTTAGATGTTGCAATTTTATATCTGCTGATTTGATAGTTTAAAATTTTGTTTCATTGTCTAATTTGCATAACTTCAATTAATAGGACTACAAGCTATTAGGAGTTTGTGTGTTATATTTTTTTTCAATTGTTCGGGCTTTGTGGGTTTTTGTGTTTTATAGTAGTACAGGTATTTATTTGCTTTGTGTTTTATAGCAGTATAGGTATTAACAATACTTGGTACTTGTTTCATGGTTTGCTCAGTTAAGTATTGACTAACAGTTCTTTCTGAATTGTATGTTTTTATATAAAGAAAATCTATATGACAAAATACTTCAGTTTAGAGAGAATGTATTTTTTCTACATGTTTATTTGGCTGTATTAATGGATAGGTAAAATTTGAAATAATTCTTTTTATACTTTAAAAAATAATATTTCGTCATTTTGTTTTGCAAGTTCTGTTGTTTACCTATTTATAAAATGCTTATCATAGGTATCTGTAAGTGATATGAAATAGAATTATGAAAATGATGAAAAAGAATTTTAAGATTTGTATGGCAGAGTAAAATACAAATTTGAGAAATTTACGAATACATACAAGATGGTTAGAGAATGAAACATGGGAAAACTAGTTTAATTCTTTACAGACTTAATGTTTCTGATCCTGCACATGGAACTTGTTTTTATGTTTTTTTGTACATAAACAATTTTATTATCCTCTTTTCCAGTTGTTTCTTCCTCAGGTGATACTTGCTAAATATTAAATATTGGTTATAGCAGTTTACTTACTCTTAAAAATTAGTAATGTGTCTGTTGGTTCTTAAAATTATGACCGGACAAAAATCGAGATGGTATTACTTCATTAGCCTACTAAAGTATGTTTAGAAGTTTTTGAAATAAATAAAACATCAACGGAATGTGGAATACTCTTAACTCCTAATTACTTCACTGATGTTGTCTCATCTTTTGTTTCAGAAGCAAAACGTGTGGGAGCCACATTATGTAACATGCCTAAAGTGGTGTGCTTTTTTTTTTTTTTTTAAATTTGTATATGTGTGTGAGGTGGGGGGTAGGTGGGCATGAAAAATTGGTGGTGGTACCTTCCGAGGCCATCCTGGTGATAGAGGCCGAAATAATTTTATTTTAATCTAATTTACATAATGTCTTGTTAAATTTTATTTATTTTTAAAATAAAGTAAAATATGGTGAATTACAATTACCCGAACCAGAGAAAGGAAGTGTTGGCATTCATAATTGAAATCATCGAATTACCTACCTAACTGGGTTAGGGCCCTGGCTCCATCTCCTTTAGGGAAATCTTCTGTGGGGAGTGGGGCTTCGACCCTAACCCAGCTGGGCTGTAAAACTGCTGCATTTTCTAAATGGCAAAATTTTCTACTGCTTTTCTGCTGGCCCAGCCTTCCAGATCACCCCAACCAGAGTTAATCTTACCATCCTCTGCTCCTGTAGACCTTTGTACAACTCTGTTTTAACTGCTAGCCAGTCTGCTTTGTATTACAACTATTTGTTTGCATGTTTGTCTTTCCCTTCTAGATTGTAAGTTCTTTGAGGACAGGAAAGAACATGTCTGTAGTAAATCTTTGTATCTTTCATAGGAGTTTAGCACAGTGCTTTCCCTATATCTATTATAGTAAATAACTGCTCTTTTTTTGAGTGGTTGGGGTCACACCCAACAGTGCTCAGGGATTACTACTGGCTCTGCATTCAAAAATCACTCCTGGCTTGGGGGACATTTTTGTTGCCAGGGAATCAACCTGGGTTGGCTGTATGCAAGGTCAGGCTTTTTACCTGCTGTACTATTGCTCCAGATACCAAGTGTTCATTTTACTTTTTATTTAATTTTAATTTTATTATTTTATTTTATTTTTGCTTTTTAGGTCACACCTGGCGATGCACAGGGGTACTCCTGGCAGTGCTCAGGGGACCATATGGGTTGCTGGGAATCGAACCTGGGTTGGCCGCATGCAAGGCAAATGCCCTACTCGCTGTGCTATCACTCCAGCCCCCAAGTGTTCATTTTGAAGTGATGAATTTTCTTTGTCCCAGTTAATGAAAATGAACCTTCCTAGATGCATAAACAGTTTCCTGGCTTTCTATGCCAAAATCAAAGATTAGAAAAGCGTAACCAGCCAATTACCACCTTTAACGTGGCAAATAATAGTCAAAAAACAGTTAAAATGATGTTTGTAAGTGACTTTCATGTAGTCAAATATAAGTGTGATTCCTTGACTTGTCAAAGGGCAAATGGGTTATCTTTTAAATGTCACTGTCACTGTCATCCTGATGCTCATCGATTTGTTCCAGCAGGCAAGTAATGTCTCTCATTGTGAGACTTATTGTTACTGTTTTTGGCATATCCAGTACACCATGGGTAGCTTGCCAGGCTCTGCCGTGCAGGTTCGATACTCTCGGTACCTTGCCGGGCTTTCCGAGTGGGGCGGAAGAATCCAACACGGATCAGCCGCATGAAAGATAAATGCCCTACCGCTGTAGTAGGAAAGAACATGTTTATTGTTAGTCAAATATAGCACTGTAGCACTGTTGTCTCATTCATTGTTCATTGATTTGCTCAAGCGGGCACCGGTAATGTCTCCATTGTGACACTTGTTGTTACTGTTTTTGGCATATTGAATATGCCGGGGAGCTTGCCGGGCTCTCCGAGAGGGGCGGAGGAATCGAACTCGGGTCAGCTGCGTGCAAGGCAAACGTCTTACTTGCTGTGCTATTGCTCCAGCCCAGAAAAATATACTAGCCTGTAATAATTTACTTAACTTTTTAGATTGAGTTTTAGAAAGGATAGATATTTTCCCATTGCAATGCATTGTATTTTTCTAAGTTTATTCTGGTTTAACCATGAATTATGATTGGACAGCTCATAAACATGTAAGCCTTTTAAATATATTTTGTTTGTTTTTGGGTCACATCTAGCTGTGCTCCAGGCTTACTCCAGACTCTGCTCAGAGGTTACTCCTGACAGTACTTGGGGAACACTATGTGGTGATAGGCTGGACCTTGGGTTAACCATGTGAAAGGCAAGTGTATTACCACTATGCTATCTCCATCCTATCAGAGAGTATGCTTACTCTGAACTACAAGTTCAAAAAGAAAGACTTTTATTTATTTATTTTTTTGGCCAAAAAAATGTTTGTAGTCTTAAATTACAGAAGAGGGAGAGTAGATTGGTTTAAGGAAACAGCTTCCTATTCCAGCCTGAAGAGAGAACAAATAGCAAAGGAGGTAAGTTACTTGCCTTGCCATCCAGTTTTGATATTATACTCTTTATATGGTCCCCCAAGCGTTGCCAGGAAAGACCCCTGAACAAAGTGGAAGTAAAATGAATAAATCTTGATATTGGTACTAAAATTACGCATTTAGAAAACATTATAGAGGACCAGGGCTAGCCTATACTTGCCTTGTAGTGTGAGGGTCCATTGCCCCCCGCCCCCAAAATCCTCACTCAATATTAAACCATTTTTTTCAGACAGTGAAGTATACTTTATATTTTCACTCTTTTTTTGGGGGGGAGGTCACACCTGGCGATGCACAGGGGTTACTCCTGGCTCATGCACTCAGGAATTGACTCCTGGCGGTGCTCAGGGGATCATATGGGATGCTGGGAATCAACCTGGGTCGGCTGCATGCAAGGCAAATGCCCTACCTCCTGTGCTATAGCTCCAGCTCCGTACTTTATATTTTCAGTGGAAGTAATGAAATGAAAAAGTTTGATTTGATAGCTGTGCAATTTTATTTTGGAATTAAGTTTCTTTATTCAATTTAATAGATTTGTTTAAGACTTCTGTTAATGTATTTTGATAACTGATATTTTAAGTATATGTTATTTCTGTTTTGATTTGGTTTTTGGACCATACTTGGTGGTATCAAGTATACCAACATCAGGCTTTCTCCTGGTTCTGCTCAGAGATTATTCTGGGGGTGTTTAGGGGACCATTTGCTGTGCTGGGGATTGAAACCACATTGGCTGTGTGCAAGGCAAGTGCCCTCGCTCCAGTATTGTACTTCTGGCCCCAGGCCCCAGGTATATGCTCTTAATAGCATGAAGAATTACTGCTTTCTAATAAAAGTATCAGGTTTAGCAACTACAATGTAAAATTTAAAGTTTGCTTTTAACTGTCTGATTTACTGTTTGCTCATAGATTTGCATGGCTTAACGTGACATAGGAGATCCTCTAGTCTAATATTTAGGGAATATTACTGATGAAAAGAGAACTCTGGTAATAACCAAGAAAATGAATATAATATGTTAAGGCAACATAAGCTTTGGGGAGATAGCCCAAAGGACTGAATTCATGCTTTCCATTTAGGAGTCCTGTTTTTGATTTTCAGCACAGGCATCATTGGTTTCCCCAAGCATCGTTGGTGCTGCCTGCCCTTGAGTATCAAGGCTGCAGTAGCCCTTGAGTAGTGCTGGGTGTGCTTGTCCCCCATCCCCTTGAATAAGACTCAGGGAAAATAAAAAATGTTATAATATTTGTATTGGATTTCTTGGTTCAAATCCCTACTTTACTATTTGCTCTTAAAAACTGAGTGTACTTACTTATTCTGTCACTGTTCTCCTGTTTTCACAGTGGCATTTACCTAGTTGTAAAGATGTGTAACAAAATCACTGTATATCACTGTATCACTGTTGTCCCGTTCATCGATTTGTCCATCGATTTGCTTGAGTTGGTGCCAGTAACATCTTCATTTGTCCCTGTCACATGCTACTGTAGCCCAGTGGCGTCTGCTTGCTCCAGAAACACGAAGAGCACGTTGTTGTTACTGTTCTGGCATATCAAATACTTAACAGGTAGCTTGTCAGGCTCTTCTGTGTGTGTGGGGAAATAATAATAAAAAATTAAAATTAATTTGTGGCTGTGCGCTCCAGGAAAAATTGCTTCACTCTCTTTCAGGAGCTTTGTTTATAGTCTCTGGATCTTGGCCATTGATGAGATTACATGCGGGAGGGGAGGGGGAGTTTGTGGGTGTGACTGCCAAGCTACTGGAAAACTGGGCATCTGGCTGGAGGAGGCCCAGTCCCAAACCTAGCAGGCTTGGAAATTTTAACCGTAGGTCCCTGAATTGCTCTGTCGGTTCCTTCATGGGTGACAAAATATATTGATAAAACCTCAGCATAGCACTATAATGAGTTTAGCTGTCTTTACCCAGTTTTAGGGTAATTTCCAGAAGTGTTGTGCCAATAGTTGATTGCAGAGATATAATGTAAAATAAAATAAGTTAAAAAAAATGCATCGTGTAGTATAAGAATGGTCCACAAGTAAACTTTGCATTATACTTAGTATTAGTGTTAAACACAAGATTTTGCCAACCAGAGGCATGTTGCTGATTGACAAAGCCTCTTATAGGCAAAGTATGTACTCCAGCCTTTTGAGCTATTTCTCCCATCCCTGTCTGTATATCAGAGTTGTAGCCTTTTTTTCCCCTCTCAGAGATCAAGCTTTAATACCTTTAATTATAACTTTTTACTGAGGTTGAAACTGTCACGAAAGTCTGCTTATCTTTAGTTGGACTGTTCTTTGCCTGTGTAGGCATACAAAGACACTTTCATCAAGCAGAATGTTCTAGGGACTTACAAATCAAAGTCCTAGTAACTCAAGTCTAGATTAGATCTCTTTTTGGGTGAGGCTTTTTGCTCCCCTTCATAGTTATATCCTTGCCTTCGTTTGGTCTTTGCTTTTTTTGGGGGGGTGGAGGGGTAAAAGGGGCTGTATGTGAACTCATAAGCAGTGCTCCCAGCAATTCTCAGAGGCCTTACTACTCAATCCCTGCAGCTGTCCTCTTTTTAATCCTTTTTTGGGCTACATGCACTGATGCTCAGACACTATTACTGACTCTGTGCTCAAGATTGATTGATCCTTCTCCATGTTCAGGTCACCGTATCTGGTGTCAGCTGCATGAAAGGCAACTGTCTAAACTGCTATACTGTCTGGCCCCTCTATGCTTTTTTACAGCAAAATTATATTTTTCTGAATGGGTACACATTTTGATTTTCACATTCAGTGGATTCTGGGAGGTCCGGGGAGATGCAGAGCTTTTAGAAAACACAGAGTGGAGGTGGGGGTATGCATCAGGGTGGTTCACTCCTCCTACCTCAGCACTCAGGCATCACTCCTTACAGTGCTCAGGAACCTTTTGGGATGTCGGTAGTGAAACCTGAGTCGAATGCTTGCAAGACTAGCACCTCACCCACTTTGCTCTATCTCCAGTGCCTTTGTACTGGAAATTTTGAATTTATTATTCATCTTACAGCCTAGTTCTCCCTCGGAGAACCTGGCAAGCTATCGAGAGCTTCCTGCCCACACGGGAGAGCCTGGCAAGCTCCCTGTGGCGTATTTATATGCCAAATACAGTAACAATGATGGGTCTCATTCCCCTGACCCTGAAGGAGCCTCTAATGCAGTGCCATTGGGAAGGACAAGTAAAGAGAGGCTGCTAAAATCTCAGAGCTAGGATGAATGGAGACGTTACTGGGCCTGCTGGAGCAAATCGACAATCAATGGGATGATAGTGATAGGTACACTTAATACAGCAGTCATATGAACAGCATTAGTAACAATATGAGAGACAATGTAGATAAAAGTTCATTTAAATAAAAAGCTAGTCTGATTTATAAAGCCTTTACATTTTTATGTGTATTTTTGTACTGATTTAGTTATTTGTTCCCTGCATCATGTTTTACTGATACTTGCACCTTGTGAACAAATGTTATTATAGACAGGCTTAGTTATACCTGGCTTTATTCAGTTAATTTCTGTGTTCCAATTAACTGTTTCAGTTCACAGTCTTATACTAAGACTTTTCTGTTGTGTGCTGGTATGTGTGACTCACCTACCTTATGCAGGAACGGACAGGTAATCTAAATGTTTCTTATCCCTGCTAATACTCTAATTCTGTAGTATATAGGATGTAATATTTTGATCCCGTTTGGAGTCATTGGCAGTCATAATACACTGATGTGAAATTACAAGTATCCCAGAAGAGCTTCTATAAATTTGGAGGTCCTTGAGATTGCCAGGGGTGTTTCCCTTGAGTTTTAGCAGCTAAGGTAAAGGGGTCATTTTTCCAAGGCTACTTGTTCTTTCCCCACAGTATTTTGATTACTTTTCTGTTTTCTGTGCATGTGTTGTTTAATATGGTGTGTGTGTACCTTTGTGTACTAATGGCATACATTGTATGTTAATGGAGTACTGTTAGGATGTATCTTTTGTATTGAAATATTGTGTCCCCTATATTAGGATTAGATGAGTAGTACTAAAACATAAATCCAGTTATGTTAGAATGTGCTATTTCCTGGGTATTTGGGGCCAACCAAGTGATGCCTGATACTTTTCTCCTATGAGAAACCCATTTTCACCCTTATTCTTGTTTAAATAGCTTTCCATCCACAAACACAAGGGTGATGTTTATGCATAGCACGCAATAGCATGTTGAACATTCTGCTGCTGGTCTTACTTCGTTACAGACAGGGACCACATAGGCATTAGATTTTCAAGCGAATTAGTGGTGATAAGTCTTTGAGGAGTTATATACTATGTGGTCTAGTAGCTCACTGGGGCCAATACCAGGAAATACTTAACCATATGTTATTTTTTTTGTATATATATTATATGTAGCCTGAAAAAGTAAGAGGATATTGGCAGTTAGAGTTATGCAAAGAAATTTCTTCTTTCTTTTTACTTTTGGTGTCACACCCAGCAATTCTCAGGAGTTACTCCTGGCTCTGCTCTCAGGAATTACTTTTGGCGGTGTTTCGGGGACCAAGTGGGATGCCAGGGATTGAACCTGGGTCGGCCACATGCAAGGCAAATGCCCTACCCAGTGTACTATCGCTCTGGCCCTGCAAGGAAATTTCTAACTTTTTTTCTGTGCAGTTTGAAATTGACTTGGTATTAATAGTGTTGTTTGGTTCTGTATTAGCATGTCCCATTAATATTGCTGCAAAGGTACATTTTTGGCCTGTTTTTTTTTTCCCTTTTAATACTAAACAGGAGAAACCTTTGCCATTTAGACATAATTAAGCTCTCCGTAATGCATTCAGGCAAAGGAAGTGCATTCCAGTTTTCATCGACATTTACCTTAATGCCTTCAACTCTTATATCCCTATTAAACTGCTTCCTGTCCCCAATTTGGGGATCCTTATAGTTAAGATTGCAGTCTGCATTAGGATTCATCAATAGATTTATATCCTTAATGGTTAGGGCATGGCAAAGAACCAAGTCCTTAGACTGTGAAAACATCTACTCATATTACTTGAAATTAGATTTCTTTACAGTCTTTGCCTTCTGGTTTTAGTTTATTTTTATATGTGCAAAATATTTGCATATTTAATAATTAGCTGTTTTATTTATTTTTTAGTGCTGGCGGTTGAACCAGAAGCCTAATATATATGCAAATCTTTCCTAAGTTGAAAATTTTAAGGTTCTCCCAAATTAGAATAAAAAAAGCAGATTTGTTTAGGACTATTTATTGTTGGGAAACCAGTAGCTCATTGAACTTAAAAGACTTCTATAAAATCTTTTTGGGGGTGCCAGATAGATTGTACAGCAGGTAGGACATTTGACTTGCATGCATCTGGCCCAGGTTCAAGCCCCAGCATTCCATATGGTTTCCTGGGCCCACTGGGAGAGATTCTTGATTGCAGTCAGTAGTAACCCCTAAGCATTGCTAGGTATGGCCCCCAACACAAAAACAAAAAGTTCTTGTTTTGATACCATCAGTATCTACTTAATTTACACCATTTGCTTCATATCCACTCAGTCAGAGACTTTCTTTCTCTTCCTGTATTCCCCTTTATTTATTTAAATACTTACTTGTTTGTGGGCCATATCCAGTGATTCTCAGGATTTACTCCTGGCTCTGTACTCAGGAATTACTTCTGGTGGTGTATGGGGACCACATGGGATGCTGGGGATTGACCCCAGCTTGGCAGTGTGCAAGGCAAGCACCCTACCTGCTGTACTAATGCTTTGCCCCCACCCCATTCTCTTTCGGTATTCATTATCTTATTTCAGGAAAAATTTCTCCCCTGTAGTAATAGTTCTGTGGCTAATAGCTATGGTTGGCTTTGACTCCAGCAGTGTCACTGACTCAAGCTGTTATGTATACATAACAACAATCAAGGTAGCTTTTTTTTCCCCCCAACTTTCTTCTTTTACTTTGCGTTTATGTATTTATTTATTGAACCATCTCCCTTCAGGAATTGGATCTCTTGCTTTAAAATCACATTTTTAACTGCTACAGCCTTGTAACTGATCGTAGTACAGCTGCAGTTTCATATAGATGGTAGCCTTTTGACCACCCAGCCTACAGAGTGTTATTTCACACCCTTTTATTCTCTTTCTCCCCAAACTATATATTACAGCTCTCAGCACCTGTCTCATGAAGCCTACCTCTGAGGCCAGCTGCAGTGAGTTTAGTTTACTGTAGGGTTTGAAGGAAGACTCCAAATGTCATTTACGCCATGCACAGGGAACCATGTGGTGCCGGTGATGTAATTGGATAGATACATAGAATACCCTCTAAGACCCCCTACTCCCTTTGTATCATGTCTCTGGTCCCAACTTTATTGTAAAATTCTGTTTTACATTACGTTATTTATAATGTAGCAATAGCATGAACTCTACATTAATGACCCTACAATCACTTATTCCTTTTTGAGTTACATTGTTAAAACTGCCCAAGCTCATTTCTACTGCCCATGTCTTGCATAAATTAGTCAAAATACTTTCATTTAAAAGGTTAGAACACTCTAATGGCCATTATCTTATCTTTTTTTTTTTTTTTTTTTTTTTTTTTTTTTTTTTGCTTTTTTGGGTCACACCCGGCGATGCACAGGGGTTACTCCTGGCTCTGCACTCAGGAATCACTCCTGGCGGTGCTCAGGGGACCATATGGGATGCTGGGAATCGAACCCGGGTCGGCCGCGTGCAAGGCAAACGCCCTACCCGCTGTGCTATTGCTCCAGCCCCCCATTATCTTATCTTAAAAATTATGATCAGGATTGGTGAGATAGCTCAACAACTGGAGCTCATACTTTTCATGCAGAAGGCTGGGGTTTCAATTATGGCTCCACATGGAACCCTGAGCACCACTGTATCACTGTCACTGTTATCACTGTCAACCTGTTGTTCATTGATTTGCTCTAGCGGGCGCCAGTAACATCTACATTTGTCCCTGTCGTGTGCTAGTGTAGCCTGATGGCATTTTGGGGGCTCTTTCAGGGTCAGGGGAATGAGGACCGTCGTTGTTATTGTTTTTGGCATATCGAGTACGCCACAGGTAGCTTGCCAGGCTCTGCTGTGCGGGTGGGATACTCTTGGTAGCTTGCTGGGCTCTCCGAGAGGGACGGAGGCTTTTGGGGCGGCCTCTAATTGCCTTTACAGGTGTTCCCAGACTACCAAATCTAAGCTTTTGGTCGACTGGCATGTTGTAATGATCTGCACACTGACAAACACGCACTTGCCTGCGTCTCTGGGCAGCATCTGGGACGTCAGCAACCTCAGGTTGATCTCCTTGAGGTTGATGAAGTGTGGCCAGAGGTTATTGAGCAACTGGCAGAGCAGGACCTTACTGCGGAGGGTCTCTGCTGGGTTGAACACCTGCACCAAGTCCCAGGTCACCGGGTGGTTGGCTGACAGCACCCCACAGTCATGAGCCACTGTGCAAACTGCTGCCATGGCTCTTGTGTTCAATGGCGCTATGACTCAGCCCGGCCAAGTGATTCTATACATAAGTGATTCTGTATAACCAGTATAATACTAAGGTCTCGTTTTCTTTGCCTATTAGGCAGTCTCAGCAAGAAAGAGTCCCTCTCTTTCCTGCTGGTCTGCATTTTCATTTGTTCCCTATGACTTAGCTTCTTTGAGGATTTCTGTCTTTTTTTTATCTACCCCCTAAATTCTTGGCCTAGTATCATATTCTTAATTATTTTACTGTTTTTATTTTCATATTTAATATTTAGCTTAACTCGCACATTATTACTATGGTTTTATTAGATAGTATTGCTTGATATCTAGAAGCAGTGATATTATTTGATGTCCTTCTTGCTTTTTTCTTTGCATATTTAGAATGTTTACCTTTTTATGTCAAGTAGAGAAGGTAATTTGAACTAGTTCTATCTACTTTTTGCTTTCTGGGTCACACCCAGTGGTGCTTGCACAGTAATTCCTGCCTCTGCACTCAGGGATTTCTTCTAGTGGTGCTTGGGGGTCTATGTGGGATGCCATGGAGTGAACCCCAGTTGGCCACATGCAAGCCAAACACCCGACCTGCTGTAGTATCACTCCAACCCCAAGTTCTATCTGCTCTTGAAAAAAACTAATATACAACAAATAAACAGAAAAATCTTTTTTATAAAATTCAGTATTTGTCATGTTTTTAATTTAGCAACTTAAGAACAAAGGAAACTTTTTTTATTCTACATAGCCCTTACTATGTAGATTTTTAAGGATCTCCAGAGGGCTATAGATATGATATAGCAGTTAAGGTTATTATTGCTTTGCATGTGGCCTACAGAATTTAGTCACAGGCACTGTGAGATATGGCCTCAAAACAAAACAACAAAAGGGTCTACACAAAATTTGGGGTGTTCACTTGTCATTAGTGAAATACTGACTTCCTTTTTACTCATGTTAAAGGCATGTAAGTATCTTAACATAGGTGGTTTTTTTTAAAATTTATTTTTATTTTTTTCTTTTTGGGTCACACCCGGCAATGCGCAGGAGTTACTCCTGGCTCTGCACTCAGGAATCACTCCTGGCAGTGCTCAGAGGGCCATATGGGATGCTGGGAATCGAACCCAGGTCGGCCGTGTGCAAGGCAAATGCCCTATCCGCTGTACTATTGCTCCAACCCCTTAACATAAGTGTATTTTTAAATTGAGTTATTTTCCTCCTAGTTTCTTTGGGCCACAACTGGTGGTATTCAGGAGTTGCTCCTGGCAGTGCCTGAGGGCCATACAGAGCTGAGGATTGTACATACTTTTTTTCTTTTTTGCTTTTTGTGTCACACCCAGAGATGCACACAGGTTACTCCTGGCTCATGCACTCAGCAATTACTCCCGGAGGTGCTAAGGGGACCATATGAGATGCTGGGAATCAAGCCTAGGTCGGCCATGTGAAAGACAAATGCCCTACCCACTGTGGTATTGCTCCAGCCTCTGTACATACTTTCTTGGAGGTTTTTTATTTGTTTTTGCCTTGGATGTCATACCTTGTGATACTCAGGGTTTATACTGGCTCTACATTCAGGGATCACTCCTGGCGGGGATGTGGTATGCTTGGGATCAATCCGAGGTTGTCCTCCTGCAAGGCAAACACCCTATCTGCTGTATTATTTCTCCGCTTTCAGTCCCATTCCTTTTCATGGGAGTTGGACCACCTAACTGTGCTCAGGCTGCTCTCAGGGATCATTTCTGTTGGCCTTAGGGGACCCCACCAGAGTGGGGTGTTGGGGTCAATCCCCAATTTGTGGTATGCAAGGCCATGTGCCTTACTTGCAGTTTATCGCTCCAGCCCCATAGGCCCCTTTTTTTGTGTTTTGAATGCACTTAGCCCACTGAACTATCTCTGGTCCTGTTACAGGGATTTTAGAGGAGACAGAGGACCTAATTTGCATTAGTTAAATATAATCAGAGGCATCTTTCTCTCAGGAAATTAAGTAGGGGTTCCTCTTGCTTATTAATTTTAAGAGCTATTAATTTAAAACTCCTGTTAAAAATTAGGACATGCTAGATTTATATAACTTTTATTTGCAGTAGGTGGTGGGAAGGGGGTGTATCCAAAGTGAGTTCCCATTAAGGTATTTCCAGAAGCAGAGAGTTTCCTCCACTCTGCAGAAAAATATGTAAGGATAACAGAAAGGATGATACTTTGAAAATAAAGTGCCTGAGGTGAGGTATGAAATGAGTCATAGTAGAGTGAAGATTGTCAGTGCTGAGTGTGCTGTTCAGACAGGCCTTTAAGTATATTATAGAACTTGCCCCAATTTTCAAGAGGAAAGAGTTAAGATAAAAGCATCAAGTAAGGTGAGACAGTTGAGTGCTAATTATTTGCTTATTCTCCTCATTCCAGCTACTTAGAGAAAATACAGTGTCACTACCCCCCCCCCCATACGTTGGGGTGTAGGGGAAGACAACTCAAAGACTGATGCACATTTTTTTGCATATAGAATCCCTAAGCTCAGTCACCAGCACTGCACTACTGAAATTTTTATTTATTTATTTGTTTTTTATTTTAGGCCGAACATGGCTTGGTACTCAGGAGTCACTCACTGCTTCACCCAGAAGCATGTAAGGCCAAGTGCTCTACCACTGGGCTCTATCTCTAGCGCCCCCTCTCAAGACGGCTTTAAATAAATCCTTAGAAATATAATTTCTTCTTTAGTTTTTGGGCCATATCTGGTAGTGCTCAGAGCTGCTTATTCCTGGCAGTGCTTGGGGGACAATATGCAGTGCCAGGAATTGAACCACTTCAAGTTGGCCGCAGGCAAAGAAAGATTTTGTGTATTCTGTCCAGCCTAACAAAAAGTTTCTTACTAAATTATGACTTGATTTCTCTCTCCCCCCCCCCCCCCCATATAAAGAGCAGTTGGACTGGAGCAATAGCATGGTGGGTAGGATGTTTGCCTTGTATGCGGCCGACCCAGGTTCGATTCCTCCACCCCTCTCGGAGAGCCTGGCAAGCTACCGAGAATATCTCGCTCGCACGGCAGAACTTGGCAAGCTACCCATGGCATATTCGTTATGCCAAAAACTGTAACAAGTCTCACAGTGAAGACATTACTGGTGCCCACTCAAGTAAATCGATGAGCAAATCGGATTTGCTCAAGCAAATCGGGTGACAATGATACAGTGATAAAGAGCAGTTGAGCTAAGTGTTAGCTAATATGGATTTTATAGTCCATGTTTAGCTCTTTTTTTGTCTGCATATGAGATTGTGTCACTTAACCTTTTGCAGCTATACTTGTTTTAGTTTTATCATAATTTTGTTAGGATTATAAAATTAGATAATGGCCATAAGGTTTGTTCATGTTTTTTTAATTAAAAAGATTATCAGATTATTAAATATTCAGTAAATGTGAAGTGTCTGACAGAGCCTGTAGAATGCCATTCAGTGTACTTTCCTCCTAGAGATAAGGGCAATCATCAGGAAGTAGGATGGCCACTATTGGGAGATTACTACAAAAGATGATGTTAGGTTTTCTATGATATTTGGAAGAATCTCACTTCAAAGGATTTAGACCTTAAAATGTTTGCTTTTCATGACCAACAGTCTATATTTGCATCCTTTCATTGAAAGGTTTTCTGTGAGGTTCTCTGTCTGTTTTAACATAGGATTTGTGTGAAACCAAGTAGTTTTGATTTCAGCCTCATAATAGCATTGAAAATATTGAGTGCTGAGGATTTCTGCATTTTTTGTACTTGATGTCCTACACATCATTTATATTGAGTTTAAATTTTTTTCTTTGTAATTTAGATTTTGTTTAACCCGACAGCTGTCTCTAGGAACTGAGATATGGAAAGCTTTTGGAAATTCAACAGATTGGCATTTAGAATTGAATGTGGTTTTGTAGTTTTGAATATAAAACTGCTTTATTTTGGAGCTCATTGCACCACATTTTACTTTGACCCTTTTTATAGCCTTGTTTCATAAGCTATGCATTTATCCTGGGTATATGAATAATTCAAAGAAAAACTAAATACCTTGGCAGGATAGGGGGAGATAGGTCAAAGGATATCAGCGCATTAGCACTTCATGCCATGGCCAGGTTGACAAAACTGCATCCTGTGCCAACATCCATCAGGCCCACACTGCTGGACCCAGTATTGCTAGATTGATGGTAGACTCCAGAAACCTCAACATGCTAAGAGAGATCCAAGAAGTGGGGGAACAGCTTGGGAGTTTATTTTGTAGCCTTCTCAATACTGATTTTCCAGTTTCAGAGGAACATTTTCTAAGTCATCAGTCTGATTTCTTCTAGAATGCCTTGTTTTTCCTTAGCCTTCACCAGTATAACCATATGTAAAGTCGTCCTTTCACCCAAAAGTCTTGTCTTAAGAGAGCAATGATTATTTTTGTTTTTGGCTTCTTGGTGATGCTCAGGAATTACTCCTGGCTCTGTGTAGATAAATTACTCTTGGCCATGATTGGAGGACCAGCCACATAGAATGCCAGGGATTGAACCTGGGTCACCTGCATGCAAGGTGTGCAAGCCCTTTGTACTGTATTATAGCTCTGAGATCCTGAGAACAATAATTTTGAAGTCTGAAGTCCCTCGATTAAACATGAAATATACCAGTATACAATATAAATGAGATTTTTGTTTGGTTGGTTGGTTTTTTGGGTTTTTTTTCTTTTTTGATAGGAGGTTTGATAGCCTCTCCCTTCTACATTTGGCCAACTGAACATTTGTTTCAGTGCTGAGGTCTAGCTATGTGACTGCTTGGGGCTCAGAGCTACTAGGAGCCACCAGGGCCATATTCGCTGGTGCTCAGGGAAGCCATCTGGTGCCAGGATTCACTGTTGCTTTCCTGCCCTTGTCAGACATGTGCCCCTGACTACTGAAGCTATCTTTGCAGCAGAGATTTTAGAATTGTACTGGACACACTGGAGCAAGTAGGGTGCTGCCTTGCATCAGCCAACCCAGGTTTGGTCTCTGGTACCACATGGATCCCTGAGTTCTGCTAGACATGATTACTGAGCGTAGTGCTAGTTGTATGCCCTGAGCACTGCCATGTGTGTCCCCAAACCCTCCACACCTTGAAAAAGGAGAAAGCAATTTTTTTATTTAAAACATTTATCATCTGATCTGTTCTATAAAATCTTCTCAATTATTTATTTATTTATTTATTTATTTTTTGCTTTTTGGGTCACATCTGGCATTGCACAGGTGTTACTCCTGGCTCATGCACTCAGGAATCGAACCTGGGTCGCCTGAGTGCGAGGCAAATGCCCTACCCGCTGTGCTATCTCTCCAGCCCCAGATCTTCTCAAATTTTAAAAATGAAATTGAAGATTGAAGGTATGTTTCAAAGGGCTGGAGCACTTTGCCTGTGATTTTCCTGTGTTCAGTCTCCAACACTGCTCAATTCCCTTTGCATCATCACTGCCAAATGAAGTTGAAAGGCATAGTGCTGCAACCTGTAACTGGGCAAGGACATAGAGAAAGAAACTTAGATCCCTAAATTTTATGTCACTCTTATATGAGTAATAAAGATGTTTAATGGCATGGAGTGATAGTGCAGTGGGTAGGGCACTTGCCTTGCACATGGCAGACCCAGATCTCTGGCATCATCACATATGGTCCCTCTAGACCCCCTGCCCTGTGCCCCTACCCATACTAAATTCTGTGTACAGAGCCAGGTGTAAGCCCTGAGCACCACTAGATGTGTCCCCCAAACCAAAATCAAACCCAAAGACGTTTAAGATAATTTTAGTTGGGCTCCAGTGATAGTACAGTGGCTAGAGCATTGCCTTGCCTGGGGTCAACCTGGGTTCAATGCCTGGCACCCCATGGGGTCCCCTGAGCTCACTAGGAGTGATCCCTGAGTGTAGAGCCTTTAGCATGCTGGGGGTGGCCTAAAACTTCCCACAATTTAAAAATTAAAAAAAATAACATAGTATTTCAGAAGAACTTTTAAAATACATATATAACAGTCAAATTATATATCAAAATGTGAGCTTTTAAGGGGAATCTCATTTGTAATCAAGTTTCATTTCCACATTTTGTTTCTTTTTTTGGTTTTTGCACAGAACTTGGTCATGCCATGTCGGGGAGGAGGAATGGAATCTGACCTTGTGTGCCAGGAACAAGCCAGGACGCACACATGCAAACCATGTGCTTTCAGTCCTTTAGGCCCTCTCCTTGCTCTCTTTCTTCCTTAATAGTATTAAATGGCTTTTTGAATTTTCTATAATAGTGTAGATACCTTTCTTTGCATTGCTTGCTTCTACAATTGTGTTACCATTTTTGCTTAGGTTATCTTTTGGTTGTCTTAATTGTATGATCAAGGTTGAAGCTACCTTGAGTAACGGTCTGTGATAACATTCAGAGATTCTTTGTTAGACTGCAGTGTCTGACCTTATCCCCAGTGAGGTAGTGTCTCCATTTTTCTAGGTCACCTTTTTTGGTGAAGAACTGGAACTCTTTAGCATAGGAACAAAATTTAAAAGCAAAAGAAACCACACTTTTAAAAATAACCCCTCAAGAAAATACTCTTAGCATGTATAATTATAAACAGTATTAACCTATGTTCATTATTGAGTTTGATCTGCTACTGGCAATGCTCTGGTGCTTTTGTAGTGACTGGATTGAACAAAGCTTGTGCACTAGCCCTTTGTGTTACCTCCCCAGCCCTCTTTTGTTTTTAATTTCTTTTTCCTTCTCTCTCTCTCCTCTATTGAACTTTGGTGAGCCACATGCAATGCAAGGGCCTTACCCAATAAGCCCTCTCTGCCTCCCCCTCCTTCTTTCCTCCTCCCCTCCCACACCCCTCTTCAGGCATATAGTGTTCAAACACCAAACCTACCACCAATGTCCCTCGGTTTCCTCCCACCCACCAGCCTGCCCCTTTGGCAGGCATATAAAATTTTTTTTTTCATCTTACTTGCTCCATAAAAATTTAAAGGAATGGCAAGCAGAACTATTTGTACTATCTGTTCAACCCCTATGTTGTTAATTTTTAGATAACAAATTTGCATTCTAGTTGATTACAATTAATAACTTTAATAAATAGACCTAGGAAGATTTAATGTCAACAGATTTGCATTTTAGCTTATTACACTTAATAAGTTTAATCAATAAATAGACCTTGGTAGAAGATTTAGTGTCAGTATGCTTACAGAAACTGAATTCTGGGTCTTATATTACTGAGAAATGGTGTTATCCATCTTGATCATTTTACCAAGAGAAATGATTCTTGTGTTTTTTTCAGGTTGATAGCCAAGTGGAAATAAGTGCTACATGTAAGTGTTTAGTTTGTAGTGAGTAAAGCAAGCCAAGGGTTATGACGGACTAAATATAAAAAGTTCTTTGTGAAGTCTGCTTGAAGACTAAGTTTATGTTTGTCTATTTTTGTAAATTTTTTTGTTTATTTGTTTTCATTTGGGAGTCACACTTGGCAATGCTCAGGGGTTAGGGGTGACATTCTTCATTTTGATATGCAATTTTACCATTATATCTATTCCTTAAATTCCCTTTAGATACTAAAACTACTTTTTCCTTTTCTCTGTTTGATTTTGGGGCAACACCCAGCAATGCTCAGGGATTATTTCTGGCTCTGTACTCAGGAATCACTTCTGGCAGTGCTTGGGACACCATATAAGATGCCGGCAACTAAACCCAGATTGGCCACATGCAAGGCAAACACCTCATTGTTTTTAGTTTAATGTCCTATCACTCTGATGCCAATTTTTTTTGTTTGTTTGTTTAAATTTAAATTACACACAGTGAGGGCCAGAACAATAGTACAGTGAATAGGGCATGCCTTGCTTGTGACCAGCCCAGGAGTGCAAAAAGGTTCAAGTAGATCCTGAAGACAGCTGGATATGCGCTGCTCTCCCCCGCTCCCCCCCAAAAAAGACCTTACACACAGTGATTACCCAGCTAAAGTTACTATTTTAAAATTTCTTTTTTCTTGAGGCTGGGGAGTTAGTACAGTGGGTAAGATGTTTACCTTGCACACAGCTGACCCAAATTATATCTGTGGCATTATATCTGTTGCCCTGCCTGGAGTGATACTTGAGCACAATGCCTGGAGTAAGCCTTGAGCACAGCCAGGGAACTCTAGTGATACCTAATATGAATAGGAATATGGAGCAACAGGAACTCTCCTTTGATGGTGGAGAGGCAAAGGCATAGCTGCTAAGTTTCGAAGTTTCTTACAAATTGAATATTCTCTTACCATAGAGCACAACAGTCATGCTTCTCTTTACCAAAATGAGTTCAAAACCTAGGTCTAAACAAA
The DNA here is from genome assembly GCF_027595985.1 of Sorex araneus. Lineage (NCBI taxonomy): Eukaryota > Metazoa > Chordata > Mammalia > Eulipotyphla > Soricidae > Sorex > Sorex araneus. The sequence continues at coordinate 104,270,213 of NC_073306.1, read as the reverse complement.
ACCTCTGCATGGATGTTTGTAAAGCTTTGTGAATAATTGCTTCATTTTATTTTTTAAAAAGGCCAGGAAGGCACGAAAAGACATGGAAGTAACTGTTGTTATTACTAAATGATTAAAGGCAATCCCAATACGTTTAAAGTTTTCTGTTCCAACTCTATGACATATGCAAAGCTATGGAGATAGTAAAAAGATCAGTGATGAGGGCATGTAGAATATACAGTATATTGAATTCTGAAATTGAATATTGAATATTCTACAATATCCAAATAGAATATACAATACCAAGAGTTAATTCTAATGTAAATCTTGAACTTAACATGTGTTATTGATGATATCAAATGTTTTTGTTTTTGTTTTACTATTTAATGGGGGAGGATGAGGGAAGTTATATATAATGTGGGAGCAGAAAGTATTTGGCAACTTTGTGAATTTCCTGTTCAGTTTTCCTGTTCAGTGCAACTGCTCAACTTGTCTTTAATATATATATATAATAGTTATTATTTTTGCTATGCCAGAAATTAAAGTCAGGGCCTCACAACAATCATGGCAAGTGGGCTACCGCTGAACTACATCTCTGGGTTCATAAAGTTTGTTTTAAAGAAATAGACACAAATTTGGTTATCATATTTAGGATGAGGAATAGTAGGGACAAAAGGGCCATAATATTCATTTTTAGTATATCAGTATCTTTGGGGGAGGAGCACACCTGGCATTGATACTCAGAGGTTTCTCCTGCACTCAGTAACTACTCCTGGCGGTGCTTGGGAATGTCAGAGATTGAGCCCTATTGTCTACATGCAAGGGAAGCTCTACCTGCTGTACTTTCACTCCAGCCCCTGTCTATCTTTTATGCTTAGTGTATCAGTCTTCTTTGGTGATAAGGACCAAAGTTATATGTAAGCATCAAAGTCAGTGCCAAGGGAAGGGGTTTGGAATCCTGCAGGAGTTAGTACATTTGGCCTCAAGTATAATTACCCCAACCTTGCTAAACTGTTGACTAAAACCACTTTGAGTATCACCTGTGAATAACCATTTTAGAGGTAACATAGCTATTAATATGTAGGTGACATATTCTAAAATTAATGCACAGTTTAGGTTTACTTGATGTTACCATTTTATGTTCTTTTCATCCCATTCACTATTTATACAAGTGGCTTTCTTCTCTCTAGTAAACATGATTCTCATCAAATCACAGGTTTTTTTTTTCTTTTGTGTAAGAATTAAACACACACAGAAAAACCCACCCAAATGTCTTTCTGGCTATTATATAGTCCTCCTACCCAAAATTTTTTGGGGGGGCCACATCCCGCTTGCACAGGGCTTACTCTTGGCTTTGTGCTAAGGAATCACTCCTGATGCTGCTCAGGGAACTGTATGAAGTGCCAGGGATTGGTTCTGAGTCATCAGCTTGCAAGTTTAGCACCTAAACCCCTGTATTATCTCTCCAATGCAAATTAAATTAAGTCCTTTCTTTCTGTGAAATTACCTTTCTGGTAATTGGACAGCCGATTTTTGTTTTGTTTTGTTTTGTGACTATACCCTGTGGTGCTTATTTACACCTGATTCTGCTCTCTAGTCATTCCTGGTAGGCTTGGGGAACCTTATAGGGTGCAGCAGTTAAAACTGTGAGCTGTGTGCTAGGTAAATGCCCTGCCTCAGTACTATCTCTCCTGCCCCTAGGCAGTGGAAATTATTACAAAAAATTTCCTAACATTGAACCAAAATCTATACATAATTTCTATATATTGCACCTTATTTTATTCTTAGGCATTTTTGTAAATTTTTTTCATGGATTCACTTGAAAATTTGATACAATCTGTAATAGTTCTTTTTTCTAAGAAACAAAACTTACTAAATAATAATAATAATAATAATAATAATTATTATTATTATTATTATTATTATTATTATTATTATACCGTGCCCAGCAGTGCTGAGGGTAGAAGATAGTGGCTACATTTATGCCGGATATTTCAACTCAGGGTTCCTGCCTGCAAAGCATGCACTCCAGCCCTTTAACCGTATACCTTCGCAGCTCTCAGCTGTCATTCACACTCCTCCCACCCCTCCACCTCAACTCATATTTTTTCTTTTTTAGTCACCACCCAGGACTCTACTCTAGGATCATACCTGGAGGGGCTTTGGGGGTCATATGTAGTACTGGGGGATTGAACTTGGGTTAGCTGCATGCAGGCAAGTGCCTTATCATTCTCTCTTTCATTTCATTGGTTTTGGGGCTATACCTGGTAGTACTCAGGGATTATTCTTGGCTCTGTACAGGGATCACTGTTGGTAGGTTCAGGGGACCATATAGGGTTGCTGGGGATCCAACCTAGGTCAACTGCCTCTGCAGAGCAAGCACCCTTTCCCCAGTCCCATTTTTGGAGGGGAGTCTGTGTCTTGTTTTGAGGCCTCACCTGGCAATGCTCTGGGTCTAATCCTGGCTCCGCACTCAGGAATCACTCCTGGTGATGTTCTGCGGACCATACATGATGCTGGGGATAGAATCCAGCATGTACAAGGCAAGTGCTTTACCCGCTGTAATATCTCTGTCCCCTTGAATATTTATACATAATTAAAAGCACTGTCTAGAATTACTCTGACGCCTTTTACTTTTTTTAAACCCGGGTTGAGATTTTTTTTTTTTTCATATAGAACATTGCTTCTTTTTGGTGTTTGTTTTTGGTTTTGCTTTGTTTGGTTTTTAATTTGGGGGGGTCACACCTGGTGGTGCTCAGGGGATCATATGGGATGCTGGGGTTCGAACCCTGGTTGGCAGTGTGCAAGGCAAGTGCCCTACCTGCTGAGCTTTCTCTCCGACCCTATTTTGAATTTTAAACCATGCTCAGTGATATTCATGGGCTGTTCCTCATATTGTGTTTTGGGTGGTGGTAGCCGGTAAGGGGGTGGAGTGGGGTGGGGTTGCTCCTGGTGGTGGTTAGGGAGTTGAAGGATCAAATCCAAGTCTGTTAGTTTCATGCAAAACATTTATTCCAGCCCTTTGATCTAGCTTCATATTTCTTAAACTTTTACCACTCATGAACCCTTTTGCCTAAGAACTCTTTTTACACACCTCCAGGTATATAAAATAGGCATACAAGTAGAACATTTACTGATAATAAATAGTTTTTATTTATTTATATTTTGGGGTTTTTGCCACACTCAACCTTGCGCAGAGGTTTACTCCTGGGGGGATGTGGGCAATCATGGGGTAATGGGGATCTAACCCAGTTCAGATGTGTGCAAGGCAAGCATCTTACCTCTCCAGCGCCAGATCAGTTGTTTTTATTTCTTTTTCTTATTTTGAAGTTTGATAGTTTTTTATTGAACTCATTAGATGTGAGGGGAGAGAAAGAATTATGTGTTTAAAAGAGAGAACACAGGCTTCTCGAGTGGAAATAGGCAAGCAAAGAAACATTTGGACAAGCAAGATACATGTTCAAGGGAGAATTTGGGATTGAAGAGCAAGCCCTGATGCCATGGAAAGAAAGGTCTACTAATGCCATTGTTTTTATGAAGTCTCTTCTTGCAAGTATACTGGCAGATTAACTGTTGTGGATGGACTGATACCTGTTTAAAGAATTCCTATCCAAACTGAAGTTAGATGTTAAATTAATTTTCAAAAATGTCATTTTTATGTGTTTTGTTTAAAAGTTCGGTATGTTTTGCATAGTAGTTATGCTGTTATTTTAACTATTTTATAGTCAGAAAAAATATAGTTAATAATAGAAGCACAATAAAATGTAAAATGTTACAAACCAGCTCCCCAAAAAAGAAGAGCAAACCCCAAATCATTTATTTTAAAGCGAAGTTAGGTTTGGGCTCAAACTATAGTACAGTGAATAGGATACTTGCACAGAGGAAATCCAAGTTCTTTCCCCTGGTACCACGTATGGTCCCCCTTTCCCCTGGTACCACATATGGTCCCCAAAGCTGTACCAGGAATAAGCCCAGGGCACTACTGGATGTGGCTCAAAGACAAAAAAAAAAGTGGGTAAGGGGAAGGAAGAAGCTAGGTTCTAGAACATTATATCCAATTTTAATTTATTAACATATAAAATCAAGACCTTTGGTTAACCATTGCCAAGGTTTCTAACCAATCCTTATAGAACTTGATTATAGACAAACCTTTATTATATAATTATCTGATTTTGTTTATATACTTCTGAATAGGATGCCTTTAGTTTTCATTTAGAATGATCTCAGCATGTTTGGACAGAACATATTTGGGACACTAATAGTTTTAATGTTCACATCACAGTACATTTTTAGCACATATTGAATTTCTGTTTAGCTTCATCTTTGCATCATCCATACTCTCTGAGACAGTGCTTAACATGTTTGAAATATTCCAGTGAATATTTGTAGAATGAATGAAACTCCCTAATCCTTTTTTACATAAAAAGCTGCCAAGCAAGTTTTGCCACATATTATACTAATGTGTGCCCATGAGGGACTGGGTGGGAGTGTATGTTGCGCCATACTTAACTGGTAGCTTTTTGGAACCTAAATTGTAGATTTAACATTTACTCTTGTTACATTTCATTGCACAGCAGTAAATTATTTTGTTGTTATTTGGATAGGTGTCTGTTTTCGGTTGTTATTTGGTTTGGTTTGGTTTAGAAGCACATCTGGCAGTGCTCAGGACTTTTAACTCCTGCCTCTGTGCTCAGGGGTCTCTCCTGGTAGTGCACAAGGGGCCATACGTGGAACTTCAATCCAGGATCAGCTACGTTCAATTCTCTCATCCTGGTTGAATGTCTTCTCTATAATATTAGGCAGTGATTAGTATATTAGAGGTACACTTCACAAATACTTGATAACCAAGTGAATATTTAATAACTTGTAACATGTAGTTACTAAATCATTAATTTGAATATATTTTTCTAAATCTGGGACCTTCTATCAAAACATTCAGTAAACTTTGTAGATGGAAAAATCATAGTTCAGAGAGTGAGATCGCTCAGTTTTAGAACACATCCTGTCAGTGTATGCACGGCCCTGAGTTTGATCATTGATAATGCATATTCTTCCTTACCTACCAGCACTGCTCAATGCTCCCCTAGACACCATTGGTGTGACCGTATTACTATTACTGGGGTTTGGAGTATTCTTCCTGGCATGAAGCCAAGACTAGGCACTGAGCCATCAGGCTCTTCTCACCTCCTAGCCAAGCATCTCTGTGAATATTTGTAGAAAGAATAAAATTTCCTCACCCCACCCCTGAGTGTCACACACAGGTTTGCCCTTTAGTCTCTCCCCCTTCCCAGCTGCTATAATTGGCATGATTTATTAAAAAAAAAAAAGAACAACAACAACTATACAGTAATTTTTAGCTGTCCAACCTGCATTTACCACTGTCTTGATTCATAGTTTATATGACTTGGTATTTCCTTGCTGTAGCACAGGCAGTTTTAATCAAATTTAAGATCTTTTGTTAATTATTGACTACACATCTCTTCATATCTTGAGGTACTTCCTTTTCATTTTTTATACTGTGAGTAGACAGTAAAGAATATCAGTGACTAAAATTCTCATCTTTTTAAGCAACAAGGGGAAACTACCTTTTGATAGTATTGATAGAATTGTTTGGGCCTTATTCTCTTTTCTTTTAGAGAAGCTGCATTGCTGCTTTCTGAATCTACTTGAACCACTTGATAACTTTAGGAAGTCAAAGCATCTTTTAAATTATTATTCTTTTTAATAAAAAATTTTCTTTTGGATCACACTCAGTGGTGCTCAGGAAATACTTCTGGCTTTGTGCTCAGAGGTCACTTCTGGTGGGCTCTGGGGACCATATGTGGTGCTGGGATTGATCCTATGCTATGTCAGCTGTGTGTAAGGAAGCATCCTACTTACTGTACTATTGCCCATTATTTTTTTTTTTTTCGCCAACCCATTATTTTGATTTATGGACCACATCTAGCATTGTTTGGAGACTGATCCAAACAATGGTGCTTGGGGGCAATGCAGTGTTTAGGGGTCAGATGCAGAAATTAAGCATGAAAAGCATTGCTCCAGTCTTTTGTGCTATTTCCAAAATTATCTTTAAATAAATATTTCAGCATATCACCAAGCAGCTTTTTCTTTACTAGCCCTCAAGTATTTGAATTTAATATTTTGATATATGGAAGCAAGAATAGTAGTATAGCTGGTAGAGCACTTGCCTTTCACACGAAGGCTCAATCCCCAGTACCACATACCATTTCCCAAGCCTGTCAGGATTGATACCTGAAACTGGCAGAGACAGGAGTAATCCCCGAGTACTGTCAGGTATGGCCCAAAAACCAAAAAGAAAATTTTGGGGGGTATGTGAAGTTAGTTTAAATGGCTTCTTCTCCCCCACCTCACAATTAAGTCTGAGCAACTTTCCAAAGAAAATTATTGGTAGGTTTTTTATTTCTAAATACCTTATAACTATCATAATATTTCAAACTTCCTTGTCATTTATTACTTCTTTTGTTTTGAGGAGTCATGAACTGCACCTATTGCAAACTTCATTGTTTATTCTGCTTACTTCACTAGCCAGCTGTTCCTTATTTCTCCATCTCCTCAGGCATCCATATTCCCCTAGACAAAATAATGCTAAAATTAGGTCAGTTATTCCACAGTGACATCTGAGTGTTCAAGTGAAATCATCATAGCAGTTCCCATTTCAAATCAAAGCTAGAATAATTAAATTTAGTAAGAGAAAGCATTTTTTGTGGAATTCTTGTTAGAAAAGTTATCCCTTTTGCACCAGAAGTGTTACCAACTTATAAAAGGAAAAATTCTTTAAGGAAATTAAGAAGTGCTACTCTAAAGGCCTGCAAGATAGTGCAGGAGGTACTTCAATTGCATTGCATTGAGGCTGACCCTGTTTATTTTTTATTATTATTTTAAAGAATTTTTTTATTGGATCACCATGTGGAAAGTTACAAAGCATTCAGGCTTAAGTCTCAGTTATACAATGGTCGAACACCCATCCCTTCACCAGTGCACATATTCCACCACCAAGAACCCCAGTATACCTCCTCTCCCACCCCCCCACTCCCGCCTGTGTAGCTGATAATTTTCACTTTACTTTCTCTTTACTTGATTACATTCAATATTTCCACAAAAAATCTCACTATTATTGTTTGGAGTTCCCCACACCAAAATCAGACCTGCATTTAATAATTTGTTTTCCATTGCTGAGAATGAAGAGATAAGAGGTCTATCGTGGCTATGTGGTTTTGGATTTCTGTATTTTAGTAACTAAGTCCAGGGAAATTTCTGCCAGAAATTGCATCATTGCAAGCTCGTACCTCTCTTCAGTGGTTCCTTATAAGATGGCAGTCACCACACCTTTTCCCCCCTCTCCCCCAGAGGACGAGCGGAGAGAGAAAAACTTCTGCCTTCCTGGACGGCATGGGGCAGTGGCTTAGTTCACAGTCTAGGGACATTTCTGCAAGAAGCTGCTGGTGCCAAGAGTAGTTTTGCTGGCCTCTGGGATGATGGTCATCCAACAACGGAGAGGTCACACATGTGCAGCCACTCAGGTCACATCTCGGTGGAGAGCCGAGGCTAACCCTGTTAAAATCCACGGCACCACATTTAGTCCTCCAAACACTGCCAGAAGTAGTCTTGAGCATACAGCCAGGAATAGGAATAGCCCTCCAAGTGATTGATCTGTCTTCCCCACTTCCCTTCCAAAAAGAAAAAATTGAAAATGGTACTTCAGTGATGCATGGCTGATAAGCAAAATCGGGTTGTAGTACAGGGCTTAAGACACTTGCCTTGGGCTTGTCTGACCCTGGTTTGGGTCAAAATAGGGCTTTTTTTTTTTTAACTTGTGACCGTCATTTTACTTACACTTGACATTTTTTGCAACCCATGGTATATTGGTATATATAAAGCTCATATGCAAGTCAAATATTCATTCACCAATAAGTAAATCTCTCTGGCCCCTTGATATGTGAATTTTACATAAATGGTTCTATAATTTGGGCTGGAGAGATACAGTATAGGGATTAAGGCACTTACCCTTCACCTGGCTCACCCAGTTTCATTCCAGGCCTGACATCTGATCCCTAGAGTATGACCAGGAGTGAGCACAGAAACAGGAATAATTCCCGCATGAGCGTCACTGGATGTGGCCCAGAAACAAGTAGCAAAAGTCATTTTTGTGATGTATAAAGGGAAAATATCAAGTATTCAGTGCTAGAGAGATAGCACAAAGAACTGGAGTGCTTGCTTTGCATGTGGGAGACCAGGTTTGATTTCTGGAACTTTATCTCTCGAGCAGTACTAGGTATGGCACAAAAATTTAAACTATATATGAAAGCAGGGGAAAAACTTAAGTTCACCAAGAAGCATTATTACAGTATTAATGACTTTTGAGGTATTTGCCTCTGAAGAACTACTACTTTAAGTAATTCTAGAGAATTATGAGGACTAGAGTGATAGTATAAACATGATTCAATTCCATGTATGGCATGATCTCCCCAAGCCATACGGGAATTGACCCTGAGAATTGAACTGAGTAGTCTCTAAGCATAGCCAAGTGTGACCCTGAAAGTCTGAATAACAAAAAAGAAAAAAATTAGTAACTTATAAATACTTCCTTTATTGATTAGATAAAATGACTGTCCTAATTTCAGTATGAAATAGTTTAGGAGAAAGTAAAGAGTAGAGAAATAAGGACTGGAGTGCAATCCTAGCTCATGAATGTTCCAGATTTGATTCCCACCATCTTATGGTCCCCTGAACAATGCTGGGATAATCCTGTTGGTCCTGACACAGCTGGGCCCAAGCATCACCAGGCCACACATCATCAGCTGGGATCCCTTGTCTTTCTTGAACTCTGCTTCGGAAGACATCCCCATATCCTCCAAGTAGATGAAAATTTAGAACCAGGTATAGTTTGAAATTATTAATTTAATAGTAGAAAGAGTTCATCTTAATAGTACATACCTATAAAGTTGTAGAGGGGAAAAATAGTCATTTTCAAGTTATTATTATCAAAATGTCTGTGCTATGGTAGATCTTTGGATGCCTTTTCCTTCGCTGTTAAAGGGCTAAAAATAGTACTTGGCGCAAAAATGGTATCTCATATTGATTGAATGAGTGTGCGAACTGTCATTACAAATACATTTTAGTATGTGTGCTGCACACTTGATTGTGTTTGGGGCCATATCTAGCTCAGTGATCAGAAATCACCTCATTACTCAGGGTTCACTCCTTGTGTAGGTTTGGGGACCATGTCAGTCAGGATCCTTGAGTATAAAGCATGCTCCTGCTCATTAAGCTACTCTTTGGCTCAGGAAAGAGACTCTTAAAAATCAGTAGGAGTAGGTTTCTGCATTTGGAAATTCTTATAGAAAACTCTTGTTCGCTTTCATATAAGGCAGTATCAAACTGATAACCTTTGGGGGCTGAAGAGAGAGCACAGATAGCACATGGGGAGAACTATAATGTTCCCTCAAGCACTTCTAGGAGTACTCACTGAGCACAGAGACAAACTCCCCAGAGCTTTCTGAACAACATTGGGTATGATCCAGAACCAAAAAAATTCCCTGAAAAAATTTGAACAGTTGTTAATAAACTGCCATCTTTTTCTTCCTGTGTCTAAAATGTACACATAATGCTAGTTCACTGAATTTATACAGCTGTTGTTAAATCTGTTTACTTGGGGAAGTACACTTGTTTCAACCTTCATATTTATAAAGATGAGGGATTTATTTTTATTGTCCCAAAACAAATGGAACCAAAATGTTAAACACTTTTTTTTTAATAGATTAGACAACTTAAAATTTGGGGGTGGTGTTTATAACTAAAGTTTAGATTGACCCAAAAGTAGGGTACCTTTCACTTTCTATAATAGTCACATGTGACACTAGCTTAAGTAAATTCATATTGGGCTAGGGAGAGAGAGCTCAAGGGGCTAGAGTGAATTCTGTCTTGTGGTGGACGTCTGAATTTGATCCCCAGCAGCACAGTCCCCTGAGCACCACCGTAAGCAGTCTGCAAAGCATTGCACTGTGAGTAGCTCCTGAGCACCAGTAGCTGTGGCTCACAAACCAAAAACTTGAAAAAGTAAATCCATGTTCTGCTAGACTTGTCATCGTATAGTACCTTTGATGAACAGTCACCACTGTATAGATGACAAATCAAGTCCCTTACCAGATAAACAAGGTAACAGGATTGCTCGGTATTACTGTTCAGGGTCTCACCGTCATTTGATTAAAGCAAAATAGAAACTTTATAGAAAAGATTCTATGAACTAGCAAGAAAGCTTTATCTTTAAAAACCTATATTAATTCAGAATTTCAATAACTCAACGAACCGCTTTCTCTCTTAATAATAGAATTTCCTTCTCTGAGTAACAAGGGAGGAAAGACCCGGGTGTCTTTCCTTCCTTGTTTCTCAGTAAGAGAAATTTGCTTAGTTGATACTAAATTTTAACCTTGATTACAAATATAAGGTTCTTAAGTGTATATTAGAAGGAACAGATTTTCTTTGCATGGCCCTACAGTGTTGCTTTCCTTTTATAAGAGACTCTGTTTGCTTTCTCACCTCTGTTGATTTATTCAGCTTGTAACCTAGAAACCATCTAAAAAGGAAGGAAGTCAGAGATGTGTATTTCTGGGCAGTAACTGAAGTAGTTTCCTCTTCCTCCTCTAACCTGGTTTAGAGGCCAGAAAAAAACCTTTCCTTCCCCCCAAGCCCCTCTAACAACAACAATCACAAAATACAGCAGTAAGAAAAGAAAAATTAACAGTACTCCTTCACTTCCTAAAGGCAGTAAGAAAGGTGTAAGCTACAAGAACCATCAATGTGAAAAGACTAAAGTACTGCTCTCTTCAAAGTGGTGCTTTTTTTCCTTTCTGAAAGGTGCAAATTAAAAAAAAAAATTTTAAGAACAGAGAAGAATCTAAGGACCTAAGCAATTTATGCTTGATGTCAAATGGTTTCTCTATTGGTTTTATTTGTACTAGAAATTTACTATAGAAACAGAACAACCTAACAATATATATTTTTTAAACATGAGGGCTGAAAAGATGGTATAACAGCTAAGGTGCTTGCCTGGCTTGGACTCACTCAGTTTTGTCCATAGCACCTCATAATAGTCTCCTAAGCCTGCCTGGAGTGATCCCAGGAGTCAGTTTTGAGTACCAGAAGGTGGCCCCATACTAACACCTCCCCACCCCCCTGCAGGGATTGAAGAGAGAACTCAAGGGCTGAGCACATGTTTGGGGTTTTGTTTGTGTTTTGGGGTCATAGCCAGCTGTGCTCTGGGCTCACTCCTGATCTGCACTCAGGGGCTTAGGGGACCATATGGAATGCCAGGTATTGAACCCAGGTTGGCTTTGTGCAAGCCAGATGCCCTACCTGCTGTACTCAATCCTGTCCCTAAGTGCGTGTTTTGCATTCTGGAGACCCGGGTTGAATCCTAGTCATTGTGTGGTCCTCTGAGCACTGCTAGGACTGATACCACCACTATCCCTCTCCCTCACAGACCAGGGGTAGTAGCCCCTGATCACCACTGGGTATGCTGACCAAATAAAATTTTTAGACCCAACTTAAATATTGTAGAGGTGTAGTTTTCAATTAATTGCACTTTTCTGCATCTTCCTTTATGTTAAGTCTTGACTTTGGAGTTATTACTACAGTGGGAGGAAAAACATGTGGTGGGGTGTTAGGAGTTGCATTGGTAATAGTGCCAAGAATTGTACCATCATAGTCAGTGTCACACTCAGTGATGTGTACAAGAGTTATAACTGGTCACAAGCATGCTAGGCAAGCACTCTCCTCAGTGAGCAATGGCCCCTATGTTTTTTTCATCATAATAACAGAAACAGTAAAATTCAGCTATGATGAAATGAAATAGTTATTAATATTTTTGTTGATGTTGACTATTTATCTTATAAAATTTCATTTTAAATATTAGTAAGCATATTTCAACATTGTGATAGATTGTTTGGTATGAGCTGTTCTTTGTACTATTTCTGTAGGAAATTGATAGAACTTGAAGGACAAAGAGGGTGTTTTTTAAAAATGTATTTATTTATTTTGAGCTACATCTTGTAATACTCAGGGCTTACTCCTGACTGTGTTCAGGGATCATTCCTGATGATGCTCAGGGGACCCTATGCTGTGCAAGGCAAGCAGTTATCTCTGTGGTCCCAAGACAGCTGTTTTAGTTTGTGTTTTGTTTTTGTTAGGGGCCACATCTGGCTGTGCTCTGGGCTCTGTGCTGCAGATCATTCCTAGCAGTGCTCAGGTGACACTACGTGATGCCTGGAGATTGAACCCAGGTTTATTGCATATAAGGCAAGTGCCTTACTCATTACTCTCTCTAGTCCTAAGATAGCTGTTTTTAGTACTCATTTAATATATAGTCAAACATGAATTTTGTTACACTCCGAGATGAACCCTGTGAAGTATTAAGGTCATTCTCGAAAGAATTGTCAGTCATATCATGGTTGTTATAAAATTTATTCAGAATGTGACGTAAGTGGTCAGACTGATAGTACAGTGGGTAGGACTTAACTTACTGGGTTCATCCTTTAAAAAAAAATTTCATTATGTGTAGTGTACATTCTCAGTTGAGACTAATCACATTTCAGGTGCTCAGTTGACTTACGTGTTTAGTGGCTACTGGATGAGCCAGTCCAATTCTAGAGTTTAGAAAGAAACTAAGAACATGTTAGATAACCCAGAAAAACAAATATTTTAGACTTTCAAATTACAGTTCTTTATGACAGGATTAATTTGGGTTTTTGTGGGCGGGACCAGACTGCAGGGTCAGGGGTCCATATGCAGTACCAGGGATCAAACCTGGGTTGGCAGCTTGCAAGGCATGTGCCCTACTTGCTGTACTGTTGCTCCAACCGTAGATTAAAATTTTTTGTTTGTTTGTTTTGTTTTTGCTTTTTGGGTTACACCCGGCAGGGCTTAACTCCTGGCAGTGCTCAGGGGACCATGTGGGATGCTGGGAATCGAACCCAGGTCAGCTGAGCGCAAGGCAAAAGCCCTACCCGCTGTGCTATCGCTCCAGCCCTGATTAAAATGTTTTTAAAAGAGAAACCTTCAGAATATTTTTTTAAAATCTGCTGAAATAAACGTTTTACATGTTGTTTTTTGGTTTGCATTTGAGCTTGGTGACTTTGTCTTTAAATTTCACTCAAACTGTTGCTCTATAAACATTTAAATTTTTTCCGAGAATTTTTTTTACACTGGTACATTTTTAAATAAGATCATAAAATTAAAAATAGTTTTCCTGAAAAAAATAATTTAATCGCTTAAAATTTTGCTTCATTTTTACCAACTTGAGCAATGCATATTACTTGTTTTCTGCAGTTTCTCACCTTGGTAAATGTGAAAAGCAAAAACTTTGTATTTGCATTTGTCTTATGAAGGAGACAGTAAACTTGAGCTTTCAGTCTCGCCACTAGTCTGTCTTTGTCTGTTGTTAAAATTATGAGCCAGTCTCTATGGCCGCAGCCAAATGAGTAATCACCAGTAATGTGACTCGTGCTGGAAGTGACTCCATCAGCACCTGTGACGGGGGATTAGTTACAGTTTACAGAGCACCGCCTCTTCCCTTCTCTCAGTGTGCCCTCAGCCAAGCGCTCGTTCTCATTTGGGTGTCTGCGCTGCTGGAAGCTACCGCAGTGTGTTTCCACGCAGACAGTACAGTGGGAAAAGCTTTCTCTAGCTGATGGATGGCTGTTCTCTCTATTTGGAGTATCGTACCGGTTATGTAAGCGACCTCGGGAGAAATTATCCTGACCCAGATCGGAGGATGCAGTAGTGCTTCAGCTGCAGGATTTCTTAGTCGTTAACACCACAGTGCTGATGACAAAGAGCGAGTTGTAATCCTCATCACTGCCAGGGCTGAGCCAGAGCCGACAGAAAATCGTCATTTGCTCGTTGGAGACTTGTTAGGTTACAGCCGCTGCTTCGTTCTGTGGTCTTGGCTTTTCTTCCTATACAATGACGACGCTGCAAGTGAGCTCAGAAAAGCTTGGTTTGAGAGCCATTTGCCTGTGATTTTTGAAGACTAAAGAAGAATTTTGTCTTGGTAAAAAAATACTGCACAAAACCAAAATGGAAATAACAGCTATACTTCTTGACCTTTGAAGTCGTGTGGTGGATTTCTGAGATTTAAAGACACTTTAAAATTCTCAAGAACAAAGTACGGTTTGTATTTTTCTGCTTCCTTTTTCTCTTTTGTCTTAATTTACATTTGGTTTTGTTTCTCAACCTTTGGAATTAAGGTCATTGCCTTTTTAGATCTAGTTTTAGTGTCATTATTTTTAAGAAATTTTAACTTTCATTTGTTTAGAAGAGGTTTATTTTATAAGAGGGTAAATTTTAAAACTAAAGTTTAAGTACAAAATCGAGTTGTTTTTAAGATTGGGTTTTTTAAGTTGAATGTTTTAAGCGGAGTGGGGATTTTTATTTCGTGAGGGGTTGTGCGTGGAGGGGGCTGTATTCCTATCCCCACCCCCAACTTGTTTTCTAACAGTATCATGTTTTTCTATAGAGCTGCTTGGGTGGGAATGTGGACTTTGTTCTTTTAAGTCGCTCCTTCTCCCCAGCCCCCCCAAAACCTTGACTTCTAAAATGTTCCTTATATTATTTGCTGTTCACTATTTTCCTTTAGTAAAAATTTTATCAGTTCGTAGTTAATGAGCTTGATTTTTTTTTTTAAACTTGGAGAAGGAAATGTTAAATGTTAACTGGTGATTGTTAGAAACTGAAGGCATAGACTCTGAATGTTTAATGGTGTTTAATGGTGAGGTTTAACTTGGTTTGTTTGAGCAGCTGAGCTGTATTTGAGAGCTGTAGCTGATTTATTTTAAAAATGTTTTTTTTCGAGGAGGGCTCATCTGTTGGCCTCTTCCTCATGTGAATGGAATGTGGTGCAGCATGGAGCCCCAAACAGGATACAGTTGTTCTGAGCATTCTTCCTACCATGCTATAGCATGGTAGGGCCTAGTAGAAATGCAGGATCTCGACTAAGCATTTATTTTGGTTTCATCCTATTTTTAAAGTATTGTTAACCCTGAAAGGGTCTTAAAAGAAGTCTTAACCCATTAGACTTCTTTTTCAACTTAAATATCGGTACTTATTTTTTTTTTTAAACTGGTGCCTTTCATTTGACTTTTCAAGGCCTTTATCTAGTATTAAATAATTGTTATTAGGGCCATATTCTGTTGACTTTCTTCTGATGGTAGCTCACCGCTTCCCCTTAGGCTGTGGAAGTTCCTCATAGAATGATATATCTTTAGCGTATTGGATTACTTAGTTATGCATGAGTTCTACTTTCTTTACATTTCTGTGTATGTAGGCCCATACAGTATTTACAATTGATTCATCATAAAAGCTGTAGGACCCATTTGCTCTAATATTTTTATCTTTAAGCTAACAGTATTTGCCTTTGAAATGTGTTCAGTGTGGAAACAAAAATAATAGTTATGTAGGCTATTTGCCACTCAAAAAAAAAATCAGGATATATTTTATTTTAACAAAGTGGTGTCTGAAGTTTTTCCATAAAGCAGGAACAGTCACACATTTTCAGTGTTATCATTCAATGCATATTGGAACATTTTTTTTAACAAGTACTACTGTTTTTATCAGTACTTGGTTAGAACACAGTGGTAGTTTAAAATATAATTTATTTAAATTTAGAAATCTTAGGCATTTGCATTTTAAGAAGCATTGTATACTTTGTACTTTCATTTGTAGGTAAGTATATATTAGGAATGACATTATAAACTTTTTTTTTTTTTTTGTATTTTGGTAGCCAGATTCTACTACTGACTTTTAGATACCTTAAAAAATAGAAATCTTTAATTTTAACCTAGAAATGAAATCTTTTTCCTCCATAATTCTAATTTAAATTATAATAAACTGTCCTGTTGAAATTTACCCTTAGAACTCTGACCCCCCCCCTCACCCTCCCCCACTTTGAAAACAGTTCCGAGCGGTTCTCTTCACAAGAATGTTTTTCTTATTATAAAATGGCTAGGTCTCATAGGAAATGCAAACCACCTGTATTATTTGCGTAAGAAAGAAGCACTCAGACAGGGGTTTTACTTCTTTTTTTCAAATCCTACTTAATTGAATTGTATCTTTAGCAACTTAGATAATACCTTTTGTGAACCTTTTTGTTAACCTTCACCAGTTGACCTGACATGTTACTGTTTGAAAAGAAGTAAGAGCATTTGATAAAGTTCAAGGATTAAAAGTCCTCTTGAGAAGGTGCCAGTGTTTCTAGTTAACTAAACACAAAGTTATATTATGAAAAATATACATATTTTATGTTACAAAATGGTAGACATTTTAACGTCTAAAAAGCTTCTTGGATTCTTAGAAACTTTAATCATTTGCTACATTAAACAGTAGAATTTTATGCAGTGACAGTTTTAGAAATTCAGTCTTGGGTGAGTGAAGATTGTTAACTAGCAGTAGTGACAATATAGTTGAGTAATTTGTATTTTGAAAATTAATTTCTCATCCAAATAAAAAATACATATATATATAGTGCTTTTGTAGGTCATGAGGAAGGTGGATCTTCCAGCGATTATATTTTCTAATCATAATACTGAAAATAAGTGGGGCTATCAGAATTTTCTTGTGTTCTTTCCAATTAGAAAAGATCTTTTTAATTTATGGTGTTGGATAGTATAAAAACAGGCATTTTAAAAATGATTGTTACGTTTAAGTTTTTCAAAAACACTTTTAACAAGATTCCATGATGAGTGAAATTGGAAACTTTAAAAGTAATTTTCAAATAAAAATTTTTCCCAGAGTTTATTAGTGTGATTAGCAAGATGTTATATTTCTTTAAAAAGTAGTAAGAGAAGGGGGAAGCACAATGGCTTTGGATCTCCTGAAGATTTTTACTGTCTTTGACTAGAGGTTTGGTTTATATCCAAATGGTCAAGCAAAATTTTTGCCCTGTAGCAAGAAAGATTTCTTGGATGAACTCGGTGATTGTTGATTCCATTTACCAAATTTAGATTCTTTTATCAAAAGCCACTATATACTTTCAAGATGGTGGAACCTCGTTTTCATTTTTACGTTTTTTGCAACAGTAATTTGAATATGACTCCCTTTTGGGAGTGACAGTGAAAAAAATGTCTAAAGTACTTTTATTTAATTCCTCTTCTTTTACTTCTGTCACTCCCACACCCATGCCCAGTCTTAAGGAAAATCTTTTTTTAATTCTGTTTTGTTTTTGTTTTTAAATAAAGTATCGGATGAACACTGATTCCCCCAGCCCCCTCCTCCCTTTTTTGGTAGTAGAACTCAGGGAGGGACTTTACTTACGAAAAGGTGGGTTTGTGTTAGTACTTAATACTTCTTTCTTTTCCTGCTCCCTTCCCCCATGCCACTCTCACAGAAGCAGCTGGATTTTTATTTGTGCTTTGGGCTGGGGCGGGGGTGGCAGTGCACAGGGCGGAGTTTAAAGACCAGATGCATCCTGATCATTTAAAATCCTTGATGTGGATAAACTAGGGGAAAAAACTCTGCATGGAAGTCTCATCTATTATGTTTTATAAGGAATAAAACATAAGATGTTTTGCAAGATTTTTTTTCTCTTACCCAGTTTACTTTTTCAGAAGCAATCTTTTTTAAGTTTAGAAAATTTTATACACACATATTCTTGATTATTGTTCTTTATGTGAATGGAGGCTTAGCTAACTAGGATTTTTTCTTCTTCCTTATGAAATCTACTTCATTCCTGTATGATAGATATTAAATACTCTATTCTTGAATACAAAAGCATTACTTTAGGTAATATGAAAACTCTTAAACCATTGTGACTACAATACATTGTATTAATTACCATTAAATTTTTCTTTTCATCTTACAGACTTTCAAACCCCTAGTTGAAAAAAGTATACCCAGTTCAATCACTGCGGTAGAATTCCTTGTAGATAAACAACTGGATTTTTTAACTGAAGATAGTGCCTTTCAGCCCTACCAGGTAAGAGATTTTAGGTTGCTTTTTAAAAATTAATAATCATTAAGCTTCACTTATATTCATATATTATTTTAAATACTCATTTTAGCCAATATTTAGATATGCAAGAAAACCAGTACATCAAACAAATTTTGATTAGAGGGTAAGTGATGTATCAAGTGTGTACTGAGCACCTAGGAGCAGTATTCTATTTCTAGAATGGGAATAAAAGTGAGCAAAAAATTAGACCTTGCCAATCTTAGAAATGTTCATTATTATAAAATAACTGGTTAGATATTAGTATAAACTATCTTTGTCTCCAAGTCTAAAGTTCAAGAATTAGGTCAATTAGTGTAATTAAATAAGATTAGTACATAATGTATGCATGCATACCAGTTTAGCATAATAGTAATTCATTTTCTTAAATGTTAATTTTCCTTGAGGTGTTCTTTGTTTTTGAATTTAGTTCCCAAATGTTATAATTAATTATAAATACATTTGTCATGTGGAGATATTTTAGTATGCTGCTTTTACATTTTAACCCATGTGAAGGAACTCATCAAAATTATGTTAAATTGTTGTGGATTTTTCTCCCCCAGTGAATCCTGTCAGTTTTTTCAGATATAAATGAAATATATTTCACATATAAGTATCATTTCTGTATTTGAATTCCAGATTGAATTAAATTGCATGCTTCTAAGTTTAGTATAGTTGAAATACTTTATATTTAATTGCACTGAAAGTAAGAGTGAGTAAAGTAAGTTTTGTTTTTACAATGAAACTAAAAGTCAGTATATTTAATTTTTAAATATTGACTTTTAAGAATAAAATGTAAAGATTTCACATGGAATGAACAAGGGCTTAAGTTAATGAACTGTAATTTGTTGTATATGGAGTTAAGATACTTAGGTAATTAAAGTACTTATGTACTTCCATTGCATCTAGTAAAATTAGATGATAGTTCTGCCATGTAAATGTTATTTCTTACTGAAGTGTACGCAGGTGTACTTTATTCTCTATGCATTATTTTTCTATTAAATCTCCTTGTCTGCATACTGATACTTTTGTTCTTTGTTTGCAATATTTTTAAGCTAAAAAAATGCATAGCAAGTCCCAGTTTAATACTGGAAGTATTAGAGCATTTCCCTAGGGTTTTGTATTATTTGTTTTTAGTTATGAACTTGATTTAGTTTCCTATAGGTCATAGCTTAATTTTTTTTCATTCCAAACATCGGGTTTATAGAAAACCCTAACACCCTTCCAACTTGAATGTTTTAATCTCTGTTGTTGCTGAGTAGCATTCTGGAAGATTTTGCTTGGATTTGATTTAGAGAAGTGAAATCATTATGTTGAAAGTATGTTTAAAAATAAACTCTTGCCAGGTGGCCCCAAACTCTACAATGTGTTTATTAATATTAAAGTAAGGAAAAGGTGTCCTAGCATTTTTATAATTGTTTTTTGTTCATTTTAAAACGCTTTTAGATTCCAGTAATTATTTTCATCTTATAAAAGTAAGAAACACAAGAAAGAAAAAGCTTTAAAGTCTTAACTGACATGGTGAATTTTATGATATTCTTGGTTAGTAAGCCATTTATATTGCTTCTAGTTAGTATAAGTAAATTGACCTCTGTCCTAGAAAGGAGTTTGTATCTTCCAGAGGTGAAGTGATCTACTTGACATGTTAACTGTTATTAACAATTAATTTCTCAGTTTGAAGGAATTAGGAGAAACTATTTGTTACAATCTTTAGGTTCCAGTTTATTTGATTCTAGAATTTCTAAAAAGTTTTAGACGTAATGATTGGCTTACACTAGAACTTTTTTCTGTGGTATTTTAAAATAAGATTTAAAAATATATTTTCTTCCTTATGTTCAGTTGATTGAAAATTTCTTCCAGAAACCTAAGATGATTTACTCTCTTTCTTTTGAAAAAATTTTTTAGATAAATTTGTGGAGGACAGATACTTAGTATGTAAAGCAAAAGTAGAATTTAAATAATTGCAGTGGCTATCCCAGAGCATTTTTCTCCAACCAGTTATCTAAACACTATATTAAATTACTTGGATTCTACACATGGCAGATGTAACTGGCACAGATTTTGTAAATAGTGCTTTGAAATATCTTAATTTTAGGATAATGCTGTGGTGCATTAAGAGTAGTTCAGGAGATTAAGCAAGTTTTAACAATGGTTTTCTTTAAATTTCATGAGGCAGTTTTTCTGAATCTCAGTGCTGATTGTTCTTTTAGAATTCTGAAAGTGTGATAAGGAAAAAAGCTTTGGAACTGGCTTGTGTATCTTAGTTTTAAAACATGTGGTGTTTGGCTGAGAGTTCAATTATGTAGTTAATTAATTTCACAGTGGGGGTTACCATCCAACATCTTGGTCCTTGAATTTTTTGCATTTCACTCTAGTCATATAGTCCCATAAGTTCTTTCTTAGTTACATAGTCCTTTTTTGTTGTTGCTGTTGTTTTTAACATAGCAGTGACATAAAATATGAATAAGTGGTTAGGATGATTTGGAATGAATATAGATCATTTCCCTTTTAGGTCACCACTTTGACTTCTATTCTCATAAATAATGCCAGTGAATTGGATATCAGCTATCATATGCTAAGTTCATTACCCTGGTGTGTGGTTTTTCTTTTTTATATGATGGTTGAAGTTGGGGTGCCAACCGACATACAGATTTTATTTTTCAGAGTTTTTATTCCTCTCATGGTGCTTAGGATCAGATATAAGGTTCTAGGGGCTGTCATTTAGCAATGATAGAGATAGTACAGTGCTTGCTTTGCCCATTGACAACCAAAGTTCAATCCCTTTCACCCTCCCTGTATGGTCTCTTGAGCACTGATGTGACCCAAAAACAAAAAAAGAAAAGAAGCAAATATAAGACTTTATACATGTAAGCTACCACTGAACTGTTTCCCTGGCCCAGTTTTCAACATTTTAGAAAGAAAATTTATGGGAAATAAATCAACATCTTAACTGAAAATACAGCAGATACATATTTAGGTCACTGACAGAATACACCATGATATTCTTTGCTTTCCTTCCATGTGCACACAAATGAGTTTCTGCTTCCTCCCTTTAGATTTTCTGATCATGCCTGGCTACAATAAACTTTCTTTGAAGTAGAGGGGGGAAGGGAAAAGAGAGGAGGAAGTTGGAGGGAACTATAGCTTCTTACTATGCCTTTTAGCTGACTGAGAAAAAAAAAAGCAATATATGTATATTTAATGTATGCTAGGAATCAGACCCATGGGCCCTTATACATGCAAAGCTTGCTGTCTATAAATGGTTGGTTCTTAAAGATACTTTTTATAGTTTTGGAGTTTTTACATATATTTTTTTAATTTCTATGTGTTTTTTGTAGTCTTGCTTTACTTTGAAAAGGAGGCTTGCAAAAGGTTTTAAAACTGCACAAAGGTTTAAATTAATAATATAAAACATTTTGATAATAAATATGAACATTCAACTTTTAACATGGTTTTGAAATCATCTTGTTCTAGATTTTGGCTTCCAGCCAGATACACACCTGCAATTTGCAGGTTGGTTGCTTCATAAAGGATATAGAAGAGATTATTTCTTACCTGAAAGTTGTACATGACTCATATCAATTAATCTGGGTTGGTCTGGCTTGTTAGTCCAGTATTTTCTAGGGATCATAATCCTCTTTGCTTTTAAATGTAATAAAGGAAGAATATAAAGGGTACTAGTTTAAACCCATTAGAGTCTTTACAAGAAACAAAATATACTTGTCTAAAATAATTTGTTCTTATGTTTTTAAAATTCTGGGTCATAATGAGCTAGTCAGAATTTGAGGTAAGAGTGTAGTTTCTGCTACGCTTTTACTATAGATATTTATTTTACTGAATGCTAGTTTCAGTATTGTGCTGTGGATTTCTTTTCTCCCCCACATTTTGGGTGGGGGGCACACCTGGCTGTGTTCAGAGTATACTCTTGACTCTGTGCTTAAGGCCCAGTTCTAGTAGGGCTCAGGGGACCTTACAGTGTGCTGGAGGTCAAACCAGGTCTGCATTGTGTAAGGCAAGTACCCTATCTATTGTACTCTCTGGCCTCTGTACTGTGAATATCTGATTGAAGGAAGAGCTGGAACCAGCCCATACATTCTCCTAGTACACGTACCAAAGACTTATTAAAAGACACATCTCTCTCTCTCTCTCTCTCTCTCTCTCTCTCTCTCTCTCTCTCTCTCTCTCTCCTCCCCCTCTCTCTCTCTCTCCCTCCCTCTCTCCCTCCCTCTCTCTCTCCCTCCCTCTCCCCCTCTCTCTCTCCCTTTCTCCCTCTCTCCTCTCTCCCTCCATGTTTAGGTCCATTTAGCCCTCAGTGTTCCCAGAAATGATATTATAGTATATAAATTTATTGGTATTTTCAGTCTATCCATAAGATAGTTGTAACTGAGCACATCTGATTTACTGCAAGTAACTAAAATGATTTCCCAGTAGTTTTAAGTAATGAAGTATAGCAGAATTTTGTACTTACTCTAAACATTTGTTATTGTTCTAAGAAATTTGGAATTGTTTCATAATAAGGATTATATAACCAGAGTGATGTAAAAGTTGCACCTCAGCAAAAGTAGACAGCTGGTTGGTGCTTCTTACTAATTCTAATGCTTTGATTTTTAGATATCACACAGGGGTGGGGTGTTCAGGGCTTTCTCTTGGCTTTGAGTTCTGTGAGCCCTGTGTGTCAAATAGGGACCACCAGCATAGAAGGCAAATGCCTTAACTCCTCTTGATACTTGCTACCTCCTCGCTGGTCCCTTAAAGGTTTTTTTCTTCTATTAAATATTTAACGTAAGTTGAGCCACTAACAAGTTAAAACAAATATCTTAGTCAATTTAACTTTTAGCTAAAATGTTTCCCCTAGGTACTACAAATACGATACTACTACTGCTGATTGTGAAGCTCTTCTGTTACTTTGGTAGATAGAGAAAAGAGTTTTTTACTTTTTTTACTCCTCTCTCTCTCTCTCTCTCTCTCTCTCTCTCTCTGTCTCTCTCTCTCTCTCTCTCTCTCTCTCTCTCTCTCTCTCTCTCTCTCTCTCTCTCTCTCTCTCTCTCTCTCTCTCTCTCTCTTTTCCTCCCCCTCTCCTTTTTAGCTACACCTGGCTCTGCTCAGGGCTTATTCCTGGCTGTACTCTCAGGAATCTCTTCTTGGCAGGCTCTGGGGGCCATATGGAGTGCCAGAAATCGAACCTGGGGCAGCTGAGTGCAAGACAGATGCCCTACTCGCTCTACTGAAGCTCTGGCTCCAGGGTTTTTTCTGTGTTTTTTTTTTCTCATTCTTAATTCAGTTTGTAATATAGTTACATCATTTTATAAAAGTATAACCTTCCTGTAGTAGGAAGGGGAATTTGACCTGTTGTCAAATTTTATCTGCAAACATTTGGGGGGGGGGAGTGGTGTCTGACACCATCCATAGCACTCCAGATGGAATCTGAGCCTTCTGCATGCAAAAGATGCGTTCTAGCCTGTTGAACTTTCAGCCCAAAGCTCTTTTTAAGATAGATACTAGATTTTTTTTTTCCATTTTTTTCCCGTGATCCTTGGTGTTGGGATAAATTTTGTTGGACTTCTATCAGACTATAAGAAACACTGGGAGCACCTCTGATATAAGAATATTGTGGGGAGGGTAATATTTGAGGAGCTCACCCACATCCTCATTCCCTTTCCCCTATGACTTCACCATGGAAGACCTGCAAATCTGAGGTACAGTTAAGGAGAGCAGAAGAGGGATGAATGGAACTCTTAGAGTTCCAGAAATTGTTAGCTCAGTTTATTTTTCTCTAGAAATTTGTAATTGGAAATTTCATGCTAAATTCAATTTACCTTTTTTTTTTCTTTAATGTCTGCTCTTAGAAACATCCTAACAAACTTCATTCATTTAACAGTTATTTAAATTCTGTGGTTTCTCAGTTCATAGCAACCAGCTTTTGTGCTCAATGGTTTTTAAAAGTTGATAGAAATGTAAGTCATAGTTCTGCTTGTCTGATCTCTCCTCCCACTTTTATAATCCATGAATGACAAGAACTCATTAAAAACAATTTCCTTGAAATGGACTGGAGTTATGGCACAGCAGGTAGGGTGTCTGCCTTACATGTGGCTGACCTGGGTTTAATCCCTGGGCATTCCATATTGTGAGCCTGGTGTGGTTCCAAAACAAAAAAAAAAACAATTTCCTTGAAATAGACTTGAGTTTTGGGAGCCACACCCTGTGGTGCTCAGGGGCTGTGTACTCAGTAGCTATGCCTATGAATCCATAAGTGATGCTGGGGATTCCAGCTGAACTGGGGTCAGCCATAGGAACCTTTCCCCCTTACTATCTCTCCTACCTCCATCCCTGGAATTGACTTGATTTTAATAGGAGCAAAAAGTGCGTAGTAAAGATTACTTCAAGAATGGAATACAAACAGTCAGATTGAAATTAATAGAAGGAAGTAAAAGTTGAAAGGAACTAATTTGAATGAAGTTGGAAGTGAAAACCAGAGTCAGGCAAGCATTTATTGTAGAGTTGCAGGATGGTCAGGAGGTAGATAAAATTCAGGGACAGTAAGAAAATCAGTTTAACTCTAAAGGATAATTTGATCTTGAATGTTAGATATACTTGAAAATATGCATGAGATAAATGTAGAAAAGGCTTGCTTATTACATTTAGTGCCTTGTGTCACATAGACCCTATTAATCATTGGAAGCTTTATAGCAGAAAAACATTACAATGACATCTGTTTATCTTAAAACAGAGGTTCCCAAACTTATTTGGACTATTACCATCTTTTCAGAAAAAAGTTAAAAAGTTCCACAGCCCCTCCTTCTCAGGCCTACCTTCTTTAAGTGGAAAAACAGAAAACGCCCCTCAGTTCCAGCCAAGACTATTGTTACCCCCTCTCTGCATTTTGAGAAACACTTAGACAAGCTGCAGTTAATTGATCGGTTCTTCATTAATCTTTTGACCTTTATAATCAACCTGCACACACTTGAGTAAAAAACTTGACGAATTTCGGGGCTGGAGCGATAGCGCAGAGGGTAGGGCGTTTGCCTTGCATGCGGCCCCGACCTGGGTTCGATTCCCAGCATCCCATATGGTCCCCTGTGCATTGCCGGGTGTGACCCAAAAAGCAAAAAACAAAAACAAAAAAACAACTTTACCAATTTCAAGGTCATCTTATGCAGACCTGGTTTCAAATTTTGTTTATTGGGATAGCCAAAGAATTCTAAATAAATGATTTCTTGATTTCTTCAGTTGTAGGATAAGGAATACCGTAGTTCTCAAAAATTGTTAAGAAGATCAAATGAAATATATTCAAGAACTAGTACCACATAGAAACTGCTTGATTAAGTGGTAGTTATTTAGATGTGTTTTATATTTTCTGTTTTTTAGTTAAATGGTGCCTTAAACTGATAGATACTTGAAACTTTCTCTTCCAACTGCGTTCAAGCATTGAACATTTCTCTATCAACAGCTGCCTTTTTTTTTTTTTTTTTTTAATTCTTCCTACTGATAGGCAGTTTTTCACTGTTAGTAAAGTTTTGGTCAGAACAGAGAATGTCTGTTTCTTCTCCCCCCCCCCCCTTTCTAAAGAGTGTGACTAGATTAGATTCTATGATAATTTCATAAACTGTAAGTTCTTTTCAATATTAGAAAAAATGCAGGGCCCTACTTTTATCCACCTTCACATACTCTACCTATTTAGTTTTGTGATCACACCCAGTGGTGCCCTCAGGCTACTCTAGATCTGTGTTTAGGCGGGCTTCCCAGCTTTCTCTCTTCTGTGGAACTATCTCCCTCACCCACTTTTGTCCTTTGGTTTTCCACAGGGAAAATGTATGCTCTATTTCTTATTGATAATTATTCTTTATCTTTGAAACATGTTTTTTTTAATCTCAGAAAGTAATAGATAGTAAGTTATGGGGGGGAGATTTTTTTTCTTTGCCTCTTAGGGTAATATCGTGTGGTTTGTGCTATCATTTGGAGTCCTTTAAGCATTGAAGATTGAAGAGAATTGGTTAAATGGCCTTCCATGTTCCTTCTCAACAATAAGCTATAATTATGAGAACTTGTTCAAACTGAAAATGTTTTACCAATATTAGCTTTGCTAAACTCTGTTCCTAATTATCTTACTCTTAGAGATATGAAACATTCAACTTAAACCTGGGCTTATCTCAAAAGAGAGAAGTACAGAATTCAGACAATACCAGATTCAGATAAAGGTTAAAGCAAACTTTTAAAAAACAGGATTGTTTGGATTGTATTTTTTTAGAGCTTCCTATTTTTCATATTGTTCCTGCATTACTCACATTTCCAATCAGAATTTTCATTTGATATCTCCTTTCCATTTTACTTGATTTTATATTAACATGTTAGAGGTACCTATAAGTCCATAAAAATGAGAGTGGTGAAATTGCAGAGTATATACTGTGCTAACAGTCTTAACCATAGCTCCAATCTGACTGCTTGGTGGATTATTGGCTTGGTAGGATCAGCATCTGTGGGCAGGCATAGGGGTGGTCTAGGAGATGAGGCCAGAACAGGAAGCTGCTATTGTGTAGCACTTGGCTTTATTCCATTTCTAGTCAAAAGCGACAGCTTGCAGTAGTGAAGCCAAGCTGAAGCCTAGAAAGTAGCATGGACTGCAAGAAAAGAGGAACCAGTAGCTATAACAGAGTCATTGTACTTCCTTATTTATGTAGATTTTTTAAAAGTTGGCACATCATGTTTTAATAATCAGTATTTTGTTCCGTATTCTATTTAAATATTCCTGTTATCTTCAACCTTTTTTTTTATTGTTCCAATTTCAAAAATTACTGTGAAGATATGTCCCACAAATCAGGTATGTTGATTTACTCAAATATATATCTTTATTTTAAAGGGACTTCTTTTGTAAAAATCGGTTGCAAAACTACTTGGTATGTTGAAAATGTAACCATGGAATCCAGGAACATGTTATTTTGACTGAAATTTGGCCCAAGTATGAGCTGTTCTGCAATATTCAGATTAAAAACATTTATAAGTCACAGTCTGCAGTAGTTCTTTCCTGATCCCAAATCTGCTATGATCATATGCTGAAAAATCTGCCGGTTTCTTTTTTAATGTTTGTGGCTGCTGTTACGAATTTAAAATATATGAAATTATGCTTTCAGACATCAGATTCCAAAAATTCTAAGACATTACCATTAGTTACCATTAAGATTTCTTACTTTTGCCAGTCAAAATAACTTGATGTTATTGACGCTATTTTCTTTTGCTTTAATTGAAAATTCTTTTTGTTTGATTTTAGGCACCACCTGATGGTGCTTAGGGGCTACTTTACTGATGCAGCACTCCCAGTAGTGCTCAGGGACTGTGTTGTGCTAGGAATAAAGAAACTCAGGACTCCCTCTTACAGAGCATCTATCCCAACCTTTTGAGTTATATCCCTGACCCTTAACTGCAGATATCTTCTAAAGCAGAGCCATAATATTTTAAATTCAAAATTAAAATTTTCGTTAGCGTAGTAACAATCTACTTAATGCTTGACATTTTAATTTTTTAAGATATTTCTTTATGACACTTTGAGATATTTCTGAATATACATTGTTATGTTGCTTTATGAAAATAACATCTTAATTTTGTGTCATACCTTAAGGATGTGTGTGTTTTGTATATATATTTATCTAATCTGCCCAAGTCTTTGACAAGTTTAACTTACAAATTAAAAAAAAAAAAGTAACAGAGGGGCTGGAGCGATAGCACAGCGGGTAGGGCGTTTGCCTTGCACGTGGCCGACCCGGATTCTAATCCCAGCATCCCATATGGTCCCCTGAGCACCTCCAGGGGTAATTCCTGAGTGAAGAACCAGGAGTAACCCCTGTGCATCGTCAGGTGTGACCCAAAAACCAAAAAAAAAAAAAAAAAAAAGTAACAGAAATGAAAACCTGCTTAACCAAGATTAAAATTAAAAGGGGTGGGTTATAGTGATACAGTAGGTTGTTATGGACATCTGTCACAGAAAAAGCATAACTGAACCTTACTTGAACAGGAATTAGGAACTAGAAAATGAGAAACTAGTATTATGTATTCTTTCATTCTTCCTCAATCTCATTTTTGCAGTCATATTTCTTCTGCTTACTCATAGGTTTTGCTTCTCATAATAAGAGTGCCTTGTGACTTCCATGTGTCAGTCCTTGATCCACCTGCCTCCTACCCATTACTGGATCCTTTAAATGTAATTTATGTTTTGTAGTAAAATTTGAGCATATCAGAATAAAAAGAGAAGAAAGATAAGATTGGAGAGACTGTGTGATAGCAGGACTTTTTTTTAAAGAGGTGTACACCACCCCTGGTGGTGCTTGTGGGACTAGTTAATAACCCTGTGCTGCTGATCTAGCTTTCGATACCACATGTAAAAGTTGTGCTCCTGTCTTTTGAGCTCTCTTTCCCTGACCTTCATGGCAGTTTTGTTTTCTTTTGGGGCTTTGGGGTCACAGCTGACTCTGCTCAGGGATTACTAGAGGGGTAGAGAAAAGGATGCTATGCTGTATGGGTATCAAGCCAGGGTTAGCCACCTACTTGGCAAGTGTCTCTCTAGTCCCTTTCATAGCAACTTTTATAGGCCAAAAATGAGGTTTTATTAAATGTGACTTGCTATCTAGGTGCACTCAACCAGGAGAAGCCAAAACTTGAGTTTCCAAAATATTTCTATGGTAGCACTGCCTTTATGAGCCACTGGAAAGGGACGTGTCTTACTTCTGTGTCTTTTTTTGGTGTGGCACTTTTCCTAAAGAGTTAATATCGGAGCTGAAGTAATAGCACAGTGGGTAGGGCATTTGCCATATGGTCCCCCGAGCACCGCCAGGGGTAATTCCTTTGTACAGAGCCAGGTAACCCCTGTGCATTGCTGGGTGTGACCCCAAAAGCAAAAAAGAGTATGTTTCCTAACTGAGATTGCATTTGATTTTTTTTTTTTTTTTTTTTTTTTACTTTTGAGTCATACCCAGCAGTGCTAAGAGCTGGCTCTATGCTAAGGGATTATGTCAGGGGATCATACTTGTGCCAGTAGAATCAGGGTCAGCCACGTACAAAGCAAGTGCTTCATTTTTATTTTATTTACTGGTTTGGGGGCAACACCCAGCAATCTCAGGGGTTACGCCTCACTCTGCACTTAAGAATTACTCCTGGCAGTTCTCAGGGTACCAACCATGTAGGATGCTGGGGATGAACCCAGGTGAGCCATGGGCAAAGCAAGCACCCTACTTACACTGTACTATCTCTTTGGTATCAAGTCAAGTGCTTTAGCCTCTGTATTCTTATTCCCTGTGGTTCCATTTTAATTAATTTTCTTGCTGCACAATTTTCCTAAACTTTTCCAACATTAAAATCAAGCTACCCTCCCAATCTGTACCTCATTTGTATTTGTTCCACAGGTAGAAAATTTAAACAGACTAGGATGTTCTCAGGCACCCAGTTTTCTCAGTTGCCTTGTTTTCTGTTGTATATGTAGGTACCGTGAAATTCTAGATTTGTTCAAACTTAAATTTTAAAAACAAAATCCTATTTTTGTTTCTTGATTGTTGTTCTTGTGGTTTTTTTTGGTTGTTCATTGGTTGGTTTTTGAACCACACCCAGCCGGGCTCAGAGGCTCCTACTGGTTCCAGTTCTTGGTGGTTGCTGCTGATGGTGCACTGGGGATCAACCCTGGGGAAGCGTCAGCTCCCACCCTTTGAGCTCTCTCTCCACTCCTCGGTGATAGTTGTTAGTTGATTTATTGCTGTGTTGGTTTGTTTTGGGGAGAGAGTCACAGCTGTGCTCATGGATCACTCATTGGGGGGTCAGTGGTCATTGTGATTATGCTTGTGGGGTAGAAACCACGTGGTGATAGGAGTTAAGCCCATACTTCCTACATGTAGTAAAGAACATGCTCGAGCCTTTTATGCAATCTTTTCCCAGCCCACTAATTCTTTTCAATGAATTTTTTTCAGCCTCTTTCACTTACTAGCTCCTAATAAATAGTGACTGGTATCTATTTATTCACATAATTCATGATTAGTTGTGATGTATTCAAGAATAAAAGTACTCTGCCTTTTAGAACTTCTGTTTGTTTTGGCTACACCTAGCAGTACTCAGGGCTTATTTCTGGCTCTGTGCTCAGAAATCACTCCTGGTGAGGCTTGGGAAACCATGAGTGCCAGGAATCGAAGCCCGATTGGCCATGTGCAAGGCAAGTGCCATATTCTTAATGTACTATCTTCAGCGCCTAGAACTGAAAATTTAATGGTAGGAATGCATAAAAATAAAGAGCTTGTAAATGTAAAGATAAATAAAGTGTAATAAGTAACAGACACCTAGGAGGTTTACTAAGTTTACTTAGATTTCAAGTTGTGAGGAAGAAAGGTTACACCTGTTCTTAGAAATAGGACCTCTAAATTACTCGAGATGAATATAAATTAAGTATACCTCTAGGATTGTTGGATTGATTTTGTACATGAAATAAAGGAACAAGCAGAATGTATAGGTCTGTATAGGATTTATATAAGCAGATGGTTCTGTTCGTAACCATTTTCAGGAAACTAACCTTTACCTCATTGTCCTTATGAGAAGTGAGATACAGACAAAATGAAGCGAGAAACAAAGTTGTGGGTGGTGGTGTTTTTGTTCTTTGGGTTTTTTAAAAATCATTTTAGTTATATAATTTATTGGCATTAAGTATATTTAGACTATTGTTCAACAATCATGATGTTTTCAGGACCTTTTTTTTTTTTTAAATCATCCCATACAAAAAGTTTATTAATTACTCCCAGTATGCTACTACCCTCTTTTCCACAAGCTATGGTTTTGTTACACTCTCATAATTTATTCTTTGCATATTCTTGGTACTCATATAAATAAGATTCATACAGTGGTTGTCCTTTTTGACTTACTCAATTTTAAATCTTTAAATTTCTCTAGTGTTGCAGGTTGTCAGAATTTATTTTTATTTATATTTTTATTAGTGTGCGAAAGTCAGGGACATGATACAGGGGTACATGACCTAAGTTAAGTTCCTGGCCCTTCATCACTGGATGTGACCCCAGAGCACTGCATCTTAGTGCCCTAACACTGAATTTACAAGTGTCACTGGGAGAGTGACTCCTTTGGGCTCTCTTGAGCAGTGCTTGAAGATCAGGGGGGAAAATTTTTTTTGGATGGACATATCCCAAGGAACAGAATTGGCTGGAGCATTTGGAAATTTATGGGGTTTGGTTTTGTTTCTTTGAGGAACAGCCAAAGTTTTCCATTGCATCTGCACCATATAACTTCCATCAACAAGGGTTCCAATTTTTTGTTTTTTTTTCACATCTGTGGGAATGCTTGTTTTTTTCCACTAAATAACAATGAAATTCTTTGAACGTTTAAAATTTTTCTGTTCTGTTTAGTTTTCGGGTTTTTATTATTTTAATCGGTACTGTTTTCTCCTTTCTGTAGATTATCTCTTTTTTGTCTCTATAAAGTAATTTTGAGAGGATGCCCAACATCAAGAGGAGTGGGTGCTTAAGAACTTACTTTTGGCCCTGTGCTTAGGGATCATTCTTAGTGTGTGTGAAGATCATATTTGGTGCTTAACCTTTGTACTAGCTCTCTGGCCCCTTGTAGTAGTGTGGGATTTTGGGGGGTGTGGAGGGGGATATAGTTTTTATTGTTATTTGGGGGAAGATAGTCAAACTTGGCAGTACCCTGGGTCTCTTCCCAGCCTGGTGCTACCTGTTCCAATGGCATGAACTTTTTTCCTATGGTTTATAGTTTTAGTTCTTAAATTAGATATTTTTGAACCTAATATTTTGACCTTAATAAATTAGATATTTGACCTAAAATATTTAAAAAATATTTTTTATGAATACATTGAGATCCAACTTAAAGGGTATTTGACTTAACCTAAGTCATCTGTTGAAAAATTAGTCTTTACCTTCCTCATACATGTGAAGTTTTGATTTAAAAATCTTTCTAATATTATTCAGTTTGTGGACCTTAGAGACACAGTTACATCCAGGTTAGCTTTTTATCTTCTTTTCTCCTGTGTCCTCGTGTGTGTGTGTGTGTGTGTGGTGTGTGTGTGTGTGTGTGTGTGTGCGTGCGTGCGTGCGTGTGTGCGTGCGCGCGCGCGCGTGCTTGCATGCGCATGCCTGTTTGTCTATGCATAGTTGTGCCTTTTGTCTAGGAGCTGATTTCATTGAGTTTTTTCACTATATCCCACCATTGCCTTCGAGCTTGGAGGGTTTCCTCTGATAGATCTGCTGTGAGCCTAAGGGGTGCTCCTTTGTATATGATTTCCTTCTTGGACCTTGCTGCTTGGAGTATTGTGTCTCTCTGGAAGATGTCCATCATTGTAACTATGATATGTCTTGGGGTTTTTCTGTTAGGATCTCTTTTAGCTGGCACTCTCCGGGCGCCTTGAATCTGGATGCCCGCATTGTCCAGCTGTGGGAAGTTTTCCGCAATGATTTGTTTGACTGTGTCTTTTTCGTTGGGGTTGGTTCCCTGTGGTTCTGGTAGTCCAATGATTCTAATGTTGTTCCTCTTGAATTCATCCCCTAGGACTCTGATTCTGGCTAGAGCTATTTTGAGGTCTCTTGCCATGGTTTGATGTTGCCTGTAGGCCTCTTGCAGCTCATCTTCAAGCATACTGATTCTGTCTTCGGCTGCAGTCATCCTATTGTTGAGGGCAGTCAGAGAGTTTTTGATTTCATGTACGGAATCCTTCATTTCTTTTTGAAGGTTTTTTATTTCTGCTCTCATTTCTTCCCGTATTTTGTCGGCTGTCTGTTGTATTGTTTCCGCCAGGTCTTCCTTGAAGTTGTCCATCTTTGCATTGAGTTGATTGAACATGTTGAGGATTTCAAGTCTGAATTCTTTCTCAGAGAGGTCAAGTTTGTAGGAGGCGCCCATTGAGGTTTCCGGATTCCTTTGATCGTCCTCTGGTTGCAATGGGGATTTTCGCTGTTTCTTCATGTTGTTTGTGGTGATATGAAAGAGGGCTCTTGATGATGAGTGTCCCTGTTTCCTTTTGTTGTGAAAAAGGATTGTGGATAGGCTCAGTTAATAGTGGTTGGCTTTTTAATTGCCGGTGTAGAACCTGGTCTCCTACTGAGATGTTCTTATGTGAAGTCTTGTGTTTTGTTGTCCTACTGCTTGTGAATAGCTAGGATGTTAGTCTTGGATAGGATGTTGAGAAAACTACTTTCCGCCGCGTTAGCGGCGGCCGCCGGTAAAGAGGCCACGCCCACTTTTCTTAGGCCACGCCCCCTGGTGGTTAGGCCACGCCCCTTTCCCACAGACCTTTGCGGGAAGACAGGACGGCGGCGGCGCTTGGGGTCGGCGTGCCGGCCACTCGGCCGGCAGTCCGGAGGGGAGGGAAGCCCGGGGTGCTCAGGGCCGCGGAGCAGGCTGGGTCCGGAAGGGCGGGTCGAGGGAGCGTCACAGACCTTTGCCGGAAGACAGGACGGCGGCGGCGCTTGGGGTCGGCGTGCCGGCCACTCGGCCGGCAGTCCGGAGCGGAGGGAAGCCCGGGGTGCTCAGGGCCGCGGAGCAGGCTGGGTCCGGACTCTAGGAGCTGATTGTCTTATTTCTTGCACATTAATTTGACTAAAATTGGAAGTAGTTAAAATTTAATCGAAATGTCATAGAGCAATGAAACAACAGTTAACAGAATTAGATTCTAAATTTTGTGTTGTTTTGTTGTCTTCAGGCCACAGTCACCTATACTCAGTGCTTTCTCCTTACTGTGAGCTCAGGGATAACTCCTGGTGGGTTCAGGGGACCATATTTGGTGACCCAAATCAAACCTGGGTTAGCCACGTACAAGGCAGGTGTCCTACCCACTATACTATTTCTCTCACCATAGATCCTGAATTTTATTGAATTTGAAGTTATTACTATTACTTTGAAAAGGAATAGGATTTACTAATGACCTTAACTCAGGAATATAGGTACCACAGTACAGGGAATCTGTGATTAAAGATATATTTTATGCCATAGCCATCTGGATGAGCTACTTTTGAGTCACCAAGTCTTCTGTTTTGGTTGTGTTTGGGGTGTCTTGGGGCTGGGGGGGGGGGTCCAAACTAGATGCTCAGATGCTGACTTCTGACTTCCTGTTCAGGAATTGCTGGGATCAAACCTGGGTCTCCAGTATGGTCTCCATACCTCTGAGCTGTCCCTGTCATCTGTTTGTTTTTATAAATCTTTAATAGGAGCTGTTGTTCAGTGGTGCTCAGCTATGCAGTGCACAGGATAAAATTTAGGGCCTTTGACTTGCTAGGTGTGTGTTATACTAATTGAGCTCCATCCTGGCCCCATCCAGAGAGTCCTAAATTGATCCACATTAAGCTTTGTGTAAGCACCACTTCCTGGAAAAGTGGCTCTTCTGCTGTTATCTAGGGAACTTGGACTTGGCCCTCAGTCACATACTTGTTCTGAAGCTTGGTCCCAGTAGGCATGATGACTCAGTCACTGTGGACCCTGACCACTGTGCCCTGGGGCTTTCCAAAGGCATCCCAATACCTGTCTAGACCCAAAGATTAGAAACAATGAAGTCAGGTATGAATGTCCACTGAAAGACTATTTCCCAGGTCTCTTTGGGCAATTCATACAAGCAATAGTCTGCATAATTGCCTAAGAAACTACTGTTTGCACTGCCCCAGGCATTGCACACTGGGCCCTACAGGGAAAAGAATATGGTTGCCTTAATTAGCT
The DNA here is from genome assembly GCF_027595985.1 of Sorex araneus. NCBI lineage: Eukaryota > Metazoa > Chordata > Mammalia > Eulipotyphla > Soricidae > Sorex > Sorex araneus. The sequence goes on along the minus strand of NC_073306.1, from coordinate 104,235,547 downwards.
ATAGATTTAGCTTCTGTTTAAAGATACATACTAACTGCATGTTATATGCCATACATATCTGTATGCACCTATATAAAATGGCTTCATTTGAATCTTTTTTTGCTCTTTAGTGGGAGAGAGAAAATTTATAATTGTGTTCTACTGAAGTATCAAAATTTGATAATAAAATAACCAACTTGGAGTAATGTTAAATAGCCCCAATGTTTGACAAAGCATAACTTAACAATTTCTTCTCATCTGTAAATTAGGTATTTGACAGACATCCTGGTGTTGCTTTTGTCTGTGAGATAATATGAAAGAAATTGTACTCTAAAACTGTTGTAATAAATAGAATAAACATAAAAATTTCAAAAATAAATAGGTACGATTGAGTAAATTTTAGCCATGATAGGTGTGTTTTTCAGGAAGTAGTTTTTTTTCACACCCTAATAAAAGTAGATGTCATCCAAGAGATTGCTACATCTCAGAGTAAGCTATATATAATAGTTGGGTCTCCTAGTTTTAATTTTCCCTTTTGATTTTGGGACCATACCTGGCAATGCTCAGGGGATACTCCTGGTCAGGGTTGATCACTCTTGGGCTGTGCTCTAGGGACTATGTGGTGCAGGGATTCCTTTTTGAGCTGTTTGCTTCACCCTTTCATTTCTCATTCTGTGCAACGTACCTCAGTTATGTCTGTCATTTCAATTATTTGTAGCTCTTTTCCAGATTTTTTTGACTCAAACCCAGCCCATACTCACATCTGTGATTAAGCTATATACCTCTATCTAGACCTATTTCAGCCTTTCTTCACAGTTTTGTAATTTCCTAATATCTTTTTTATATCTATCCTATATTCTTTTAATTTCTTATAAGGAGACATTTCTAATATTTTTAAGTATAATGAATGTATTTGATAGCTTAGATAAACTATTTCTATTATTGCAGAAATTAGTGTTGGGAAACTTCATGCTAGATACTTAACACTGCAAGTAAAAATATGTTGAAGTATTTTTAGTGCCTTTTATATTGTCTCCAATCTCAGCTGAGTCTTAGTACCAGTAGAGTCCTTTCTATACTCCTTTTGAACTTCAATTCCCTGAAGCAGTCCAAATTAGCACTACTCAACTTCCTCCTTTTCTCTTAGTAAATGACCTTTCTCCTGCAGTGGAGAGGAAGTTGAGGTTGTAGGCAGGAACCCCTTTTACTTCCTGTCCTTATACCTATTTTTGCACCTTTCCTTGCCACCCTTTCTCTTGCTGAGATGTGTCTTGAAAAAGTTGACAAATTTTGCAAATGTTATTGGGCACTTGCAGTGTCCTAGAGAATATCTTTTAATACTAAAGTTTGACCATGACAAAATTTCCCTGTATTTATATAGTTTACCCTCTAGGCTGAGTTAGATGCCAAGCAAAATAAGTAGTTTAGTATGTAAGATCTTAATTGCTAAGGCAAAATAGTAGGAAATGTTAGCAGGAATAGAAAAGTAGAATGGAACTGGAGACACAGGGCACAGTGCAAAGTAAGGCACCTCCTATGGTTCCTGAGCACTGCTGGGTGGGGCCCAAAAACAAATAAGGGAAAAAAAACAACCAAAAACAGTGAATTATTGATTCTTGCCTGGGGTTATGTATAACTCAGTGAGAACCTCCTGTATACCCCCCCTTGCCACCTTACCATACTCCTTTGCTTCGCATCCAAATTACATAACAATACATTCTGACTTTTTGTACTCCTTTATTTGTCATAGCATTTCTTCACTTCCCCTGTACTGCTAATAAGATCATTATTAGAGGGGATACAGCGGGTAGGGTGTTTGCCTTTGCACGTGACTGACTCGGGTTCGATTTCCAGCATCCCATATGGTCCCCTGAGTTCCGAGCCAGGAGTAACCCCTGTGCATCGCTGGGTGTGACCCAAAAAAGTAAAAAAAAGAGAGAGAGATAATTAGATAATTATTAGAAAATATACTGGCTCTTTATCCCTTGTCCACTAATTTATTTGATTTTGACACTGGATTACTATCCTGGAAATTCTTTATTCTGTTGAATCTTTGGCACTTCTTTTCAGGTTTAGCTATTCTTTGTCAGTCTTTGCCTCTGTATGTGTGTATTTGGGATGGGTAGTCATCTTGATACCAACTGAAAACCTACCTTTTCAATGTTTCGTTTCTTCTCATTGTTACTACTCCTAAGCAGCATGTTTCCATTTAAAATACTGACTTAAAAATGTTCTGTGTTCCTCTTCTATAATATGCTAGGCACTGGTCAAATGAAAATCTCTACACCTTTGGTCCTAAATTACCCCTTTGGTCCTAAAAAACATGGTGGCTTTTTTTGTTTTGTTTTGTTTTTATTTATTTGGAGTTTTTCACCACACCATACCTTGCTCAGGGATTACTTTGAGCTCTTTACTCAGAATTTACTCTTGGCAGTGCTCGGGGGCCATATGGGATGCTGGATGGAGCCCCTGATTGGCTGTATGCAAGGCACTGTACCCACTAAACTGTGCTATATCAATCCTGTTCCTCTGGTGGATATATGGTACATAATAAAGTATACTTACCTTGCATGTGTGAGGCACTGGATTTTATCTCCAGCCCTGCTCCACTCCCAATAAATTAATCACTAAGATGGTTATTTAATTACTGCAAGGAAAAAGGAATGGAATGGCGAGTGGAGAGGCAAATTAGATTATTAAATAGGGTAGTCATACTGGGCATCAATGAGAAGATGAAGCTTGTTTTTTTTTTTTTTTAATTGAATCACCGTAAGATACAGTTACAGAGTTGTTCATGATTGGGTTTCAGTCATTTAATGTTCTATCACCCATCCCTTCATCATGTACATTTCCCACCACCAATATACCCAGTTTCCCTCCCACTACCCCCCCTCAGCCTGCCTCTATGGCAGTGACTTCCCCACCCCCTCTCTCGCTCTCACTCTTTTCTTTCTTCCCCCCCTTTCCCTCCTTCCCCCCACGCTCAGCTATCTGCTCATTCTGCCTTATGGTTTGCAATACAGGTACTGAAAGACCATCATGCATGTCCCTTTACCTCCATTCAGCACTTCAGTTCTTGTCCAGAGTGATCATTTACAGCTATCATTGTCATAGTAGTCTCTTCTCTGTTCTGACTGCCCTTTCCCCCTCTCCTGCCCCCTTTCTTACTCGGGGCAAGCTTCCAGCAGTAGACCAGTTGTACCAGCCCTTGTTTCTACTGTCTTTGGGAATTAGTCTTTATTTTTATATCGTACAAATAAGTGCAATCATTCTATGTCTGTCCCTCTCTAGAATATGAATCTCCTATAGTCTTCCACCTTCTGTGCTAAATTTAGTGCTCCAGTATGTCTTATTCTTTTTCCTATCCTGACATTAGTTACCAGTTATGCATAACTGCTTCTACTTCATTTTGTCACTCAAATCAAATCTGTGTCAGTTGTGTGTATGGGTAGAACCCTACCTGCTGTATTGTTTATCCAGCCCTCAATTCAAGTTTGATAATATTTAAGTCTTCTATTTTCTTTTCCCATTTTGATCTCCAAGAATTGCTTATTTCTACTTTCTTAACATTGCATACACAATTTCATGACTCTTGTATAGCTTCCATCCTCACCTATATAGTCTTACTACAGAACTGTCCTGATAGGGTTCTTCTGTCTTTCTGCTCCTCTACTTTTCCATGATCATTCTCTCATACTTGTGTACTTACAGTTCTCTACATATGCCATAGTTTTTCTTCCTGTCTATGCTTTCATGTGCATTTCCCTCTAACTTAAAAGCTCTCCTTAAATTGGGAATCTGGGATCAAACCTTAGCCAGCCATGTGCAAGGCAGTATTTCATCCACTGTACTATCTCTGGCCAGCGTGAACTTTTTAAAATTTATTTTTATTAAAACACTGATTTAAAAGTTGTTCATAATACAGTTGTTTCAGGCATTTAGCGTTCCAATACCGCCAGTGTGACCTTCCCTCCACTAATGTCCCCGGTTTTCGCTTTACTATATAGTAAAATGACTGTTCTAATTTACATAAGTTTTGAACTCTGGAACATAAAATATATTGCATTAAATTTTAACTCTTGATTTGCTCTCCCCTCTTGCCCCCACCCCCCACCCCCAGCATTTGTAGGCTACTAAGCGCTAAAATTAAACTGTCACACCAAACTTGCTGAATAACTCCAGAAGTGGTCCTGGGGCCCCTTTAACAATGCTTGGAGGGGAATTCCCCACTCCCACCCCCATAATATTAATGAAACATAGTCCTAATTTACTCATAAGAGAGCTTCTTCATCCCACACTGGAGATTATTTCAAATGTAATTCCAATATGCTGTCCAATCTGGTTTCCTCCACCACGGTTTATGAGAAGCCAAAAGAGAAAATTTGAAACTGATAGTAGATTGGAACTTCTGGGACAGTTTGTCATGGAGACAGCATTGCTTGGGCCAGAGTGAAAGTAGGGTGTTTGTCTTGCCTGCCTGCCTACTCAGGATCTAATCTGATACTGTGTATGGACCCACCCACCCACCCCATCCCCTAAGCCCTTCCAGGAATAAGCCGCTGAGCACCACCAGGTGTGGCCCAATAACATTTCCTACACCTCACCCAAAAAAAGAATGGAGGCACTTTTTCTATCAGTCTAGATTATCTTGCTATAGTAGTATATGGTGTTACCATGAGTTGGTGAAAAGCTTAAGTTGTGATCAGTGTGCTACTTAGGAACTCAAAATAGTTTTATTCCAAATCAGGATTTTGATTATTTGTCAGTTTTATGTCATTAAAAACTATATATACATGTTAATAGCATTTAACAAAATCTTATTTCATTTGTTTTCATCCCTTTTAATTAGCTTTATTAAATAAAGGCAAACTTACTGTTTTAGAAAGAAAATACTGTCATTGTGCAATACACTGCTTGCTTTCTCCCTTAGAACATGTTTAAAAACAACGTGTTTTTCTATTGTGGTACATTAGAGTTACAATTTTAACCCCCCCCCTTTTTTTTTTGAAAAGCTTAATGTGTTTATTTAGCTTAATGCATTTAAGTGCATTAAGTCTCTGTATTTGCATTTTCTCTACAAATCACATTTTTCTCTATTGTAATTTGGCATATTCAAGTCTATCAAATTAGGAGTTTCTTGATTATTTCAGTTACATTTAGATAGCATTAATTTCTTCTTAGAGAAATAATGCTTTTTCAAATGAGAGAAGTATGAACTGTTTTGATTCAACTTTATGGGTTTATATTTTAAATTTTGAAACTTTATCTTTTATAGGTTTTAAAAATAAATTTTCTAGTAAATGTTTATTTTAATTAGAAGAGTCACGGGCCCAATTGTTTGTATACTTCAGTTTCTAATTTGTGTCTAAGAATTATTTTTATTTTTGCTTTTTGGGGTCCACACCTGGCAATCTTAGAAGAACTACTCTTGGCTCTATGACCCAGGGTGACCCCTGATGATGCTTGGAGATCATATGATGTGCTGGTGATCAGACCTCATTGTTTGCATGTAAGACAGGCAACTTAACCTCTATACTATCTCTCTAGCCCTATAGGTATTTAAAAAATTATTTTCTACTGGGGGAGGGTTGGATTATGCTCCGATCTTACTCCCATCTGTGCTTACAGATTGCACCTTACAGTACTGAAAATTGAACCCAAATCAGCTGCATGCAAGGTATCACCTTGCCTTCTATCTTATTCCAAATTATTTTAGTAGAATGCATTTTATTTTATTTACGGAAAGGGGCAACATACGCGGTACTGGGGTCTGTCAACTCTCTGTTATGTGTTCAGAATTTTATCATAGCAGTATTAGTGTTTCTCTTGGCTCGGTGCTCACAATTCACTACTGGTGATGTTTGGGGGCCCATGTAGTGACAGGTATCTAACCTGACTGGCTATATACAGGGAAAGAACCTTAACCCCCATACTTTCTTTCCAGCCCCTATGGTACTTTTTTTTTGGTGGGGGGTGTCACACCTGGCGGTACTCAGGGGACCGTATGGGATGCTGGGAATCGAACCCGGGTCAGCTGCATGTGAGGCAAATGTCCTACCCACCATGCTATCACTCCAGCCCCTACCCCCCATATTACTTTTTAAAAGTACTATGCCAGGGGCTGGGCTGGAGCGGTTGCACAGCAGTTGGGCGTTCGCCTGTCACGCTGCCTACCCGAGTTCGATTCCTCTGCTCCTCTCGGAGAGCCTGGCAAGCTACCCGTGCATATTGGATATGCCAAAAACAGTAACAATAAGTCTCTCAATGAGAGACGTTACTGGTGTCCGCTCAAACAAATCGATGAGCAACGGGATGCCAGGGGCTATGGAGCTACCTTAAAGGACTAGAGTATGCTTTACATGTTGAACACCATTTGATCCCTGACCCTGTGGGACACCATGAATATTGTTGGGTCTTCAGATAGCTCTGTCTAAGCATGGAACCATCATCAGTGTCCTTAATACTTCTAGGTAGCTCCAATCACCTCCAAATACACCTTCTCCCTCTCTCTGAGGTTATAGTTACTGCTTGCTTCTTAAGTTAAATATCTAAGTTCCTTCCCCCACTCCACCTCACTTCTATAAGGAGGGGCGGCGGGAGAGGGGGGAGTTGGTGGTGGTAGGATGGGACACAAGTTATGATGAGATTGCCATGGGTGGAGTCAGCCTGAGAATGGAAGTGGGAGCACTTTTGTTTTATTTTCTTAAACTTAAACTCTTATTAAGGAATATTTCCAGTTTTCACTTTGGGAAACATTAAACAATTCCCAGGCCTTCCTGAGTTTGTTCAGTTGTAAGTGTGAGGAAGCTGCAGTTAGTAAATTGTGGTAGCAAATTCTGTAAGCAGGTGACTCAGTGGGTTGAACTCCTGATGACTCAACTATGTAAAAACTATGCCGATAAATAGCTCAAGAGAAAAAATTGCCTTCCAGACTTTTGAACTGGCATAAAAAGTTTGAAACTATTATTAAAGATTTCACACTCATACACACAAAAGATTTCACAAAGATGGTGCTGTGAGTAGGCACTTGTACACAGCTAATATGGGTTCAGTACCCAGCATCCCATATGGTCCCTCAAGCATCACCAGGAGTAATTCCTGAGTGTAGCACCAGGAGTAAGCCTGAGCATTGCTAGGCTTGACCAACACCCCATCACCCCCCACTCCCGAGATTTTTTTGGGGGGGAGGGTGCTGGTGATCAAACCTTATTGTTTGCATTAAGACAGGCAACTTAACCCCTGTACTCTCTCTCTAGCCTTATAGGAATTTTTAAAATTATCTTTTATTATTTGGGGGAGGGTTGGATATTAATTAAAAAATTATTAATATTAAAATGTTAAAATTTAAAATGTCCTGTAACAACAAGCGATAACAAAATGTGTTACCATTTGTTGATAAAGGAATATTAATACATGGTCTTAGAAGGAGCACATTTTCTTTTAAGAGGCTTTAAAAAATTTTACTTCATTATTATTATGGGAACCAGAACGACAGTACAGAGGGTAGAGCATTTGCCTTATACGTGGCCAACCCAGATTCGATACCCAGTACCACATACTATTTCCCAAGCCTGCCAGCAGTAAGACCTGAGCACCACCGATTGTGGCCCAAAGCAAACTTATTATGATGATTTTTACTATGAGAAGATGAAATTTTATCTCCAAAAGCACTCAACTTTAAATGCAGAAAATTACGGAGTTGGGTAAAGTATTCAAAAGAATTTGAATCAGGATCCTTCGAAAGCTGTATTATGAGTTCACCACCAGGATCTCACCATTCTACAAGGAAGTGATCATCAACGTAAAGAGAGGGGTTCGGCAGGGTGATACTATTTCACCATAACTCATCAGTGCCACTCTCAAGAACATCATGTGACGACTAGAATGGGAAGACATGGGAGTGAAGATAGATGGTCGGCAATTACACCACCTCCGCTTTGCTGATGACATCGTTCTCATAACACCAAATATCAGCCAAGTGGCACAGATAGTGGCCTACTTCGACCATGAGTGTGGAAAGGTCGGACTGCAGCTGAATCTCATGAAGACAATGTTCATGAGAAATGGACTAGTTCCTGACGTTCCATTTGCTCTCTACAGAATGAACATCTCCGAATGCAGCAGTTAATGTATACCTGGGTCAAGAACTCAACATGACTAACAACTTGGCTCCAGAACTGCACAGGAGGAAGAGAGCAGCGTGGAACGCCTTCAAGAGTGTTGAAGAAGTGGTTAAGAGGACAAAGAACCTCCAGCTCCGGGCAAATCTTTTCGACTCCACCGGTCTTCTGCACTAACATATGCCTCAGAAACCTGGGCCCTATGAGAACAGGATAAGAATGCTATTGGGGTCTCCCAAAGAGGAAGAGCTATGCTTGGAATATCACGTTTCACTCAAGTGAGAGTAGGAATCCAGAGTTTCAACTTCCATCGACGATCGAGGATCAGGGACACTGCCTTGTTTGCCAGGCGTCAAAAATCAGATGGGTGGACACATAATGCGATTTAGAGATGACTGCTGGACTAGAGCTGTTCCTGACGGGGTTCCACGGGACGTCAAAAGAACACCTGGCTGCCCACCTATGAGATTGTCAGACTTCTTCATCAAGACCCTAAAGGAACGGTTTGATGCTCTTCGTGTTCCTGGAGCGAGCAGATGCTATTGGGCTATACTGACACACAACAGGGATGAATGGAGCCTGCTCGAGCAAATTGACGAGCAACAGGATCACAAGTGATACAAGTGATTCAAAACAATCATTTTTCTGAGATCTCTATTTCTTTTGGGAAAGTGGTAGAAAAATGCGAATGCTATTTCTGGTACAATCAAATTGTACTAAATAGAATTTCATTTAACCTTTATATAAAAACAAAACACACCTTGTTATCATTTGTTGTTACAGGACATATATACAAATACAGTATTTTGTATTCCAAAATTATTCCTTATGGCTTAAGTTTTGTCTGATAAAATGGTATTTTATCATCTGTACTCTTGATCTAGAATTTTGTGATTTGAATTTAGTACAGATGGGCTGGAGAGATAGTGTGTGCTGTCTCTCCAGGTCATCTGTCCAACCAGCCAGTCTGCACCACCTATTGGCTTGTTGAGCACTGCTGGGAATGAACCTGAGCACCTCTCAGTGTGGCCTAAAAAAACAAAAATTAGTAAATTTAGGCATAATTTTCCACAAAAAATTTTGATTGGGGGACTTTTATATCTGGTCAACACTTGCTGACTTGACTTCTGACTGCATGATTGGAATAATATACTTAATCTTTGGCTGTGTTTTCACATCTTTAAATAGAATAGTATCAAACTAAGAAGTGGGACTATTAAGAATAAAAAATTAATATTTTGTGAATGTACTTCTTTTGCCAATTAAAACTTTGTTGTTTAGGGCCTTTGCAGCAGGTAAGATGCTTGTTTTGCATGCAGCCAATCCAGGTATGGTTCCCTGAGCATCACCTCAATGATTCACTGAGTGTAGTGCCAGAAGCAACCCCCCAGCATTGCTAAGTGTGACCCCTACAAATTTTTTTTTAAATAAAGGGGATTGATAGGCATTTACTTTGCGTGTGTTTGACCTGAGTTCAGTCTCATACATTATATGGTTTCCCATGCCAAGCCGGGTGTGATTACTGAACACAGAGCCAGGAGTAATGGCTGAGATTCCCAGATTTGTACCCAAAATAAACAAAAAATTATTTATTTTTGTTGTTGTGTACATCAGAGGTCTCCAAACTTAGTTGATCCACCTCCCCTTTTTTTGGAAAAAAAAAATTCAGCATATTTTCCCAACATACCCTCACCCCCAGTAAAATGTACCTCCTTCTTGTTGTTTATTTAGGGGCTACACCTGGTAATGTTCAGGGCTTACTTCTGGTTTTGCTCTGAGGGATACTCCTGGTAGTGCTCAGGGACCATATATATTGCCAGGGATAGAGCCCAGGTCAGCTGCATGCAAGGCAAGTGCCTCACTGTACTATATACCAGATTTCCAAATCTACCTTATTTTAAGCAAGCAAGCAAAGTACACACCAGTTGTACCTGAGGCTGCTACTCCACTGCTCTTCTGAATTATGCCAGCATACCCCCAAGGGGCATCATGGTATTACCCACTTTGGGATGTACTAGTTTACAGTAAATATGTTTCTTTCCTAAAGGTGAATATATATTTTTTTCCATAAATGACATTAATACATTAATTTCAGATATGTTTAACTTACATTGAAAACTAGTTCATTTAGGATGATTAAAGAATGGTAATATAGTCGCTCAGTCTTAGATTTTTGGTTTTGTAATGTTTTGAGGGGGGATACCAAGTATGGTTGATCATATTTGCTTAAATTTGATTAAATTTGAGTTAAATTATAAAGCTTGTTCTTTGGAGGTACTTTTTTACCACAGGAAGGCCAATATAAGGATGAGCTTATTGTTAGTTGAGGGATGGAAGCAGGCCCAGGCTACATAAAAAAACTAATCTTTTTATTAATTACAAACTCGTGAAGTTTGGTTTTATATTCACACCATTGGTTTTAATTGCTGTATTGGCAAATTATACAGACAGGCATTTAGTTAAGTAGTACAGTTACCTGAAATTCCATATCAAATATTGACACTTATGTATAGCTTGGTCTATTTTACTTGTTACTTTCTAAATTGCACTTAAAATAGTTGTAGAATTAACATGATTTCAATAGTTTGAACATTTCCACTTTCAGTGAACAAAGTTAGTGCACCTCCACTACCGTCTAAGTACCAAGATTCTATAGTGGAGAGTCCAAATTTATCATCATTGAATACTGTCCATCCTCTTCATTTCTTTATATATTACATGTAAGTGAGATGTTTTGGTGTTTTCCTTCCTGACTAATTTTGCTTAACATGATTCCCTCTAGCTTCATCCAAATTGTTATAAAAAAAACAGGATTTTATTTTATTGCTTGATTATAAAATGTGTGTGTGTGCGTGCATGTGTGATCTCACAACTTTATCCTCTCATCTATTTGACGTTTGATTTTTTTTTTTTTTGGTAGAGGGGTGGGGGGCAGGGTGAGGGGTGGGGCGGTCACTTACTCCTGTCTCTGATCTCAGAGATCACACCTAGGGCAGGCACCCTATCCATGTACTATTGCTCCAGCCCTTGGTTTGTTTTCTGAATCTTGCTTATTGTGCAGCAATGAACGTGTGCATGTATATTTTTCAAGTGAGTGAGGTTTTTTTTTTTTTTCATTTGACAGTTTTAATCAAGTTGTATTTGAGATAACTTCATTCCTGCATCTGCTCGATTGATTTTTCCTTATATTTGTGGTTTTTCTTTCCTTCTTGGCAAGAATTGGCTTTATGTACAAGGATCTTTTTTGCAGTATTGTCTAATGATAACCACCTTACTTGGATGAGTGCCCACATGGACAGTTGGTGCCATTTGCTTTCTCCCACTTGAATTGTTCAATGTAGATGACATGCTTCTCCCTGTCATCCTGGGCTACTTTGCCAGTTTGTGGACCTATGTAATGACCTCTCACCACCTGAACCTTACTGTTCTTTCAGATGGCCATGGATGCTACATTGTACTTCTGACTTGGCTCTTTGGAAATCGAGGGAAGGCATAAGACATAGTCAACTTGTGAATGTGGGAAGGTTAATTGAAATGCCTTTTAAGGCTCTTCCCCTGTTCAGAAGTCACAAAAGGATTGAACTTCATTTTAGCTGTTACTACTTTGGTGGTGACAACAGAAGTTTGTTTTTCAGTTGTTCTTGGCATCACTGGGTCACATGGAGGTTTGAGGGTGTTTTGTTTTGTTTTGTTTTTCCAGTTGTTTCCATACTGTTTTTGATATAGGCTGGTGAAAGGCTTTCTTTTTTGACCACATTCCTGCCAGCAATTATTGTTTCTGACCTTTTTAATATTAGCAGTTCTCATTATGTGAGATGATACTGTATTGTCCTTTTGACTTGTATTTCTGTGATCATCTTTAATACTGAGTACTTTTTCTTATTGGCCATCTTTTTTCCTCAAGGAAATGTTCCTCAAGGAAATGTTTATTCATCACTCCTCATTTTTTTTTTAAATTTTTATTTTTTAAAAAATTTTATCACCATGTGGAAAGTTACAGAGTTCTCAGGTTTATGTCTCAGTTATACCGTATTCAAACACCATCCCTTCACCAGTGCCCATATTCCACCACCAAAATCCCCGGTATACCCCCCGCCCCCCACCCCAACTGTATAACTGATGAATTTCACCCCATTTTCTCTTCACCTTGATTACGTTCCATATTTCAACACAAAACTCACTATTGTTGTGGGAGTTATATCCCCAAACAAGATAACCCTAATAAGGAGGCATTTGATAATTAGTTTTCCATTAAAAGATTGTATGTTTTCAGGCTTTAGAAAAGGTTGCGCGGCCGCGCGGCTCGGATGTATCCCAGTCCCGAATCCTGGAGCTGTGTTAGTTGCTGCTCAGTGTCGCCAGGGTTCCATCTGGAGGTGTGCTGGCGGCACCTCCTCCTTCCGGCCCCCCGGTGTTGCTGAATCACTCCTCATTTTTGATGATTTTTGTTGTTGAATTTTGTGGATGTTTTTGAATTTTGATTTTATAGATCTTGGAGATTAGCCATTATCACGTATGGTATGCAAATATTTTCTCCCATTCTGCAACATGGGATTTTTACTTTAGCTCTAGTTTCTTTCATAATGCGGAAAGTATTTTGGTTGATGTAGTGCCAAAGAAAGTACTACTTAAGATAACTGTAAAATGTTGACTAAATGAATAACTGATTTTAAAATTCTAGGCAATTGAAATAAAAGGATAAATAAGCCCCTGAGGACACAGTAAAGAAAAGTAAAAAGAAAGCTGTATAATATAATGTGTTATTAACATAGAAGGGTTTTATTTTTTTTTAAGACTGTGAAAGTCTTTTAAAAGACAATTGCAGGGCAAATTATCATAGTCAATCTTTCTGTGGAGTCCTGAGATGGCTTAGTGGCTAAATCACTTGTCTTGCAAGTTTGACATTGCAGGTTTAATCCTCAGTGTCACCTATGCACCAATTACGACCTTGGCAGCTCTGCTTTTTATGATCCCCAGCACAACTATTTTAGGCCGCACCAAGTCAGTCGTGTTCAAGCACGGCAACTCAAAAGATGAGTACCACAGCCAGGAGTGTGACATCCTAGGAAACACATCATAATCTGCATGTACTTAAGCACCACAGCTAAAAAGTAGAACTATAAGGACCATGTGTGTGAAGACCATGGTTACATATGAGGAATATTGCAGCTTGATAGGTGATTCCTTGGCAAGTACCTGAACCAAGCATGCATACAAACCTCACTCATCACAACAACATCAATAGAGATAAGGGATTTTTTTTTTTTTAAGGACTCAAGAGTTGGGAATGCATGTAGCTATAGCTCTCTCCTTGAATGTGTTTCAAATATTTTGAGGCATTTACCTTCATTCTGCAGTACCATGAAAGGGTGGGGGTGAAGTGGGAACAGAAGAGAAGAATGTGAGTCAAACAATTTTGGAAAGAAATTGTGAGGACAGAGATCTCAAGGCACTGAAACACATGGATTGCTTGTAGTTACTGAATTTCATTCCTGGAATCACATGGACCCCCTAAACAGTGGTGGGTGTGGCCCACAAACCAAAAAGAGGAAATAGGTTTAATAGTTTACTTTGGAATTGGGAATGTCATTACTGTTAATGTCTAGGGAAAGAAATTTGTGTGTTTTAAACCCAGATATTTACCATAGCAACTTTATCTTTTGGACAGAGGAGGAGATCTGAAAAGATAAGAAAGTAATATGTAAAGACAAGTATAATTAAGCTAATTGTGATCATGAAAAGTATAAAGTTGAAGTCAGACTTAAATTTTTGTTCAGTCTGTATACACCAGTCCAGAGAGATAGAATAAGGGGTTAAGGCACTTGTCTTCCCATGTGTTTTTTCTCCCAAGCACCACCAGGAGTGATTATTGAGCTTCAAGCCCAGGAGAAAGCCCTAAGCACTGTGAGCATGTAGCCCAAACAAACAAAATCCAAAAAAATCCTATATACAAGTATTTATAATCTCTATGACCTAGGAATAGATTTCCTTTGTCTCAAGTTATAAGGATAACAATATTAATCGCATTACAAGGTTGTTTTGAGAATTGAATTCCACAATTAATATGATGATTAGACCAGTGTTTGTTTTGTAATGGTCATGAACTCTGTAGCTATGGTTTAATCTGTAGAATAATTTGGGGAAGCTGGAAATGTGTCTAAATCCTAAGGCACATTTCTACAATGTGTAAAGCTACTCCATGCCTTCTGAGCATTGCTTCAGTGGCACTGATGATCTCAGCACTGCTGCATATAAGCAAGTACCACCAGGAGTAAATTTCATCACTGATTTAAAAAAAAAAAAAGAAAATAGTAGCATAATTGGAGGAAGTAAACCCTGTTGAAATGATTTTATTCATCTATTTTGGGGCCCGAAAGATAGCTCAAAGGACTGAAGAACATCTTTACATTTATACTGCATGGTCTTCCAAGTATTGCAGGATCAAATCCCCCTCCCCCGCCTCAGTGCTGAATGTGGAACAGCACCCCCCCCCCAAGAACAAAAACAAATCTATCCTGTTGGTAAAATAATTAAGAATAATAATATATTATGATATATTTTTGAAGTGAGTTTTGTTTTTAAAGCCATATCTAGTTGTATAATTGAATTTCACTGGGGGAAATATTTAAATCCCAGGCTATAATTTCTGACCAACAGTAATAGGAGATTCATCAAGGCTTGTTCTTGAATTATACATGAAGTCTGAAAATTGGCCGATTTAGTCTCATTTAGCAGTACTGATGTTACACATAGTGTTTCTGTAAATGAAAATCGTTATATTTGTTCATAGAGAAATATGCTATGAGAAAAGCAATGCTTAGTAGAGCCTATTTTTGTTGGTGCAGATTAGTTGGGCACTTTTTTTTTGTAATGCAGAACCTCCCAAATTAAAAGCTTGAGTTCAATAAATTATGTATAGTAGCTTAATTGCAGTTTGTGTTCATTAGAGTCAATACTCTAAAATTGACGAATGCTTATATGCAAGGCCAAGTAATTAATAAGTACTTTTTAAGAGTTTGTATTCCGAAACAGTTGGTGCTGGTTGGGATGTGAGGAAAAGGGAGACCTCATACACAGTAGAAACGTCTGGTTCCACCTCTGTGCAAACAGTGTTTGGCTTTCCCAAAAACGTAGAATTGAGTCTTCATATAGCCCAGCAATTTCACTTCTTGACGTCTAATCCCAGTGCCTGAAAATACTGTTTTTTGAACAGACATTTACACTTCCGTACTTATTGCAGCACTGTTAGCTAAGACCTAGAAACACAGCCTAAATGTCCAAGAACAGATGTGTGGATAAAAGAACTGTGTTGGATATACATGATGGAATACTATTGTGCCATAATAGAAAATAAAATCATACAGTTTGTTACAAAGTGTATGAAACCAGAAGGTTCATGCTAAATGAAGTCAGTCAGAGGGACAGATACAGAATTATCTCTCACATATGTGGAATATAAAGAAACATACCATGGGAATAACTGTTGGCCCGTAGACCTGAGAGCCTACAGAAATGGGTCTGCCACCGGGTGGGGTCAGGGGCAGGGAGGAAGGGGCCAATCTTGACATGGGAGTCCCCCAGTGGACTGTTCCACAACGAAATTGACCACATAATATTCAATCAACGGTTTTGCCTTGACCCATGTCGCTGTTGTCCCAAAATTCCAAATGGGATCAGATCACTGTCTCTTTTGTGCGAAATTCTACTTCACGGAGCGGGGAGAAAGGACTGCAGAACGACCACCAGCTGGGAGCTTTTTGGCACTACTGCAGCAAGATGGGAAGATGCCGTCATTGACAACATCCACAAGGAATACGATGACTGGTTCAGCACCTCCATACTGTTAGAGGAATGCAGAGAGAAAAAGCCACAAAAAGTTGCCTGTCTTTGGAAACTCTCGAGCTCATTCGACAACGTGGTCTGACGGGAGCCTCAGGCAACCATAAGCTAACGTCCAAGCTCGCAAAGCTGTGCAGAGAAGCAATAAAGGAAGACCTCAAAGAGAGAAGAGCAGCAGTGTTGGCTGATGCAACAGAAGCCAGGAAAAGTATTCACGACACCTGCCTATCCTTCGCCAAGATGACTGCCCTCCGACATCCTGATGGATCTATCACATCTTCCAGAAGGGCAATGGAAAAGGTTATCCACAACTTCTACTCGGATCTCTTTGATAGCCACGTCCACCTGCCCACATACCAAATTCCACAGGATGGATATGTCGTTCCCAGTGTTCTCCCTTCCAAAATCCAATATGCCATTTTGTTTGTATAGAAGCATACAGCACCCAGTCCAGACAAGGTCAGACCCGAACACCTGAAGAATCTGCCACCAGTACTTGTCAATACACTGGCTCAGCTCTTCACATGTTACCTGTATGAATGCAAGGTTCCGTCCCAGTGGAAAAACAGCAGGACCGTCCTGTTGTACAAGTAGACATTCACAACATTAGCAACTATCGCCTGCTCTGCCTGTTGTCCGTCATCTACAAATTATCCGCTCAAGTCATCCTGAATAGGATTGGCAGAACACTAGATGAAGAACAACCATGTGTGCAAGCTGGGTTCCGAAAAGGATTCAGCATGATCGACCATATGCACATGGTGACCAATCTCATTGAGGTTTCGTATGAGTTCAAAATGCTGCTCTGTCTAACGTTCATTGATTTTAAAGACCTTTGATTCTGTTGAGACTGAAGCGGTCATCAAAGTCCTAGCCAAATAGGGTATTTCAACTCAGTACATCAGTATCCTCCGTGAGTTCCCTTACGGATTCACCACCAGTGTAGGATAACATAGTCTCAGGTAGTTTAAGTTTATTGGGTTACTCCCATCATAGTGCTCCCATTCCTCTGTGTTTATTTGTAGCTTCTTTCTTAGTGTTCTGTTGACTTGTAAATACTGTTTTTCTCTTCTCCTTGAGTCCTTTGCATAGTTTATTCAGAGAAATGTCCTTTTTGTATGGACACAGGAAGACTTAGAAAATGCTATGCTTTTGTAACCTGGGAGTCATTTGACTCTACATGATATTTTCCTCCTGGGCATCTGTTCCTCAGCTGTCCTTACTTCCTAGTACCCCCCAAAGTAGGGTCCCGACGAGGGACGGGACGGTGAGTTGTGTGCTACCCTGGCATTGAGATGGGCCTGGTCAAAGGGACTAATGCTTAACTATAAGTTAAGAGCTTGGTCATGGACAAATGCTGTCATGGTCCAAAAAGTAATAGCTAGATTCGAACCCTGCTAGGGTTAGGAATGATTAATCTGGCCTAAGTGCTGTAGTCTGAGTCTGTGGCAAAATGTTGCCAGGAGAGCTGCCTTGCAAACCTTAATGTATCTCTTGCTATGTCCATACAAAAATAGCTAGTATTAAGAAGTTAATGAGTGCTTGGACTAAGGAAAGGAGAAAAATACCTTAAGAGTCAGGAAGGGCTTTGGAATGCCTGGCCCTCAGGAAGGGCTTTCTTATGATGATTTTGCTTCCTGGCTGTGTGTAGCCTAGGGGCAAGAGAGAGAGATCAAGAACCTGGAGAGAAGCAGAGAGAGAGAATGAAATAAACTGATTGAGCAACCAGTTTGGCCTTCTTTCTTCCATTGCCTGCCCTTGACCAACAGCCACACACAGCTGTTCCAGAGCACATAAAGAGGGGTTCAGCAGGGTGACACCATTTCACTGAAACTCTTCAGTGCCACCCTTGAGAACACGATGCGACGATTGGAATGGGAAGGAATGGGAGTGAAGATAGACGGTTGGCAACTACACCACCTCTGCTTCGCTGATGACATCATCTTAATAACAGCAAATATCAGCCAAGCAGCACGAATGCTGGCCGACTTCAACCTTGAGTGTGGAAGGGTCGAACTGCAGCTAAATCTCACGAAGACAATGTTCATGAGAAACGGACTAGTTCCTGATGTTCTATTTGCCCTCAGTGGAACGAACATCTCTGAATGCAGCAGCTATGTGTACCTAGGTTGAGAACTCAACATGACAAATGACCTGGAGCCTGAACTGTGCAGGAGGAAGAGAGCAGTGTGGAATGCCTTCAAGAGCATTGAAGTGGCTAAGGGGATGAAGAACCTCTGGCTCTGGGCATATCTTTTTGACTCCACCATTCTTCCTACACTAACATACACCTCAGAGACCTGGGCCCTATGCAAACCGGGTATCCCGAAAGGGTATCCCAGAGAGGAATTGAAAGAGCTATGCTTGGAGTATCACGTTTCACTCAAGTGAGAGAAGGAATCCAGAGTTTTGACCTCTGTTGGCGATCAAGAATCAGGGACCTAGGAACCTGCCTCATTTGCCAAGACATCAAAAATCAGATGGGCTGGACATGTAATGCGATTTAGAGAGGACCGCAGGACTAGAGCTGTTACCGACTGGATTCCGGACTGGATTCCACGGAACGTCAAAAAACCACGTGGCCGCCCACCTACGAGCTGGTCATACTTCTTTGTCAAAACCCTAAACGGTTTGATGCTCTTTGTGTTCCTGGAGTGAGCAGATGCCATTGGGCTATACTAGCATGCAACAGGGACCAATGGAGACGTTACTGGCGCCCATTCAAGCAAATGGAAGATCAGCGGAATGACAAGTGACATTTCTGAAAAAGACAAAACCAAAACATTTAGGTCAGAGACCCTGTATAAACTTGTGGATAATTTGGTATTCTTACACCTGGCCATGGTCAGGGGTTATTCCTGGCATTTCTTGGGGGACCATGTGGGATGCCAGGGATTGAACCCGGATCGGCCACGTTCAAGGCAAACACCCTACTCTCTGTACTAGCACTCCTGCCCCCTAATTTGGTATTCTTAAAATTAGATAACAGTGGAATTGAAAATTTGGTGGGTAAAGACTATTTTAGTGAATTTGTTTTGTTCATGGACATGCTCAGTGATTTGCCATTGACAAGCTAGATGTTACCTTACAGGAATATTCTTTTTTTCTTTTTATGCAGAATTGCATAAGTTTATTTTCACCACTGGCTGAAATATTTGTTTAAATCAGTGTGGGGCCAGGGGAGTTACCACTTTCTTTTTTAATGTTAATGAATAAAAATAAAGCCTATAGTGTTAAAAATATTATCTGTGGGGCTGGAGAGATATACTGTGGATAGGGCACTTGCTTTACACGTGGCCAACGCACTCCATCTGGTTCCCCTACACAGTGCTAACAGTGATTACTGAGTGCAGAACCCCTGAGAATAGCAGGGTGTGGCACAGAAAATTATTTGTAAGCATTTAATTCAATACTTATAAAAGTTTTAAATGTTGAGGTTTGCTATTTTCTCTAGTATAGCCAGCAAAAATACAGTGTTATTTTATTAATGTATATTTACATAATTTCTATGATGAGTTTAGTATTTTTCTCATGTGGTTTTAGAATATAAATACCTGCAGCTGAGTATGTACTATGTTAGTACTATGCCTAACATTTCCACACTAAAGTCACATGGTCTTTCTGCTTTTCTAGTTGGTTTTTTTTTTTTTTTAAATTTCAAGTACATTCGTAAGTTGATATGGAAGGAAGGCCAAACATGGTTCAAGAATATAAACAGATAGTGTTTGCAGTCCTTTTGCAATTTCAGTCCATATTGCATTTTTTTAGAAATTGTTGCCAAAGTGATGTAACTTTTTTTTTTTTTTTTTTTTTTTTTTTTTTTTTTTGCTTTTTGGGTCACACCTGGCTCTGCACTCAGGAATTACCCCTGGCCGTGCTCAGGGGACCATATGGGATGCTGGGATTTGAACCCGGGTCGGCCGTGTGCAGTGTGCAAGGCAAACGCCCTACCCGCTGTGCTATCTCTCCAGCCCCATGACCCACATTTTTTCCTCTGGTCTTCAAAAGAAAAAATTTCTGGAATCATAAAAATATATGAAACTATCAGTATCTATTTATAGATGGTATAGACGGTTATGCTTTTGAAGATTGTTATAGTATCTCTTGGATTTTAAAAGAATTGGTATATAGATTATTGCTACTCTTCACTTCGTGGAACTTTTAACATCTATGTTTTGGTATTTCACCATTGGCTACAAACCTCAGGAACCGAACAGTAGTGTGTAGTTTTGCTGAAGCGTGAATTTCAGTTGTAAGTGAGGTAACATATTTTATCTAATAGGACATTGAATTTGCAAATAATTGTTTACATTTTGAGGACCACTTCATGCAATCTTTAGCCCTAGCAGTGCTCAGAGAATCATCAAGGCTTTATCAGGCAGTACTTCGGTAGTTATGTGATACTGAGGATTAAACCTTGGGCCTCACAAAGTGCTTTGCATTTAATCTACCACTTGAACTGTCACCCTGATCCCAATTGATTACTTTTTATGAACTACTTGCTTTTATAAAATTTAAATACCAGGGGTGGGGGTTAAAAAAAAAATTTAAATACCAAAGCTTGATTTTTTTTTTAAAAAAAGGGCCTATTTTCTTAATATAATGGGATTTAAGGTTTTTTTTCCTGCTTTTATTTACTTTATTATTGAATCAGTGTGAGATAGACCCTTACAAAGCTCTTTATGATTAGATTTCAGTCATACGGTAATCCACCACCCATCCCTCCACCAGTGTACATTTCCCAGCACCAGTGTCCCCAGGTTATCACCCCCCCCCCCCCCGCCCACGTGCCTACGTCTATGGCACATACTTTTCCTCCCCGTCTCCCTTCTTTTGAGATTTAAGATGTTATCTCAAAGACAAATAATTTTACTTTGGGTTGGGGGCTGAGCCACACCTGGAGGTTCTTTGAGCTTACTGGCTGTTTCAAGGGTCACTCCTGATGCTGAGGATCTAACAAGGGTCAGTCACATGATTGGCAGATACCTTAACTCACTGTATTATCTCTCACATCCCAAGGTCAAGGATTTTATTGCAAGGGACGAAAATCATTTCGTATTTGGCCACATATCAGTGGTGTTTTTTTCTTTTTTGATGACCTAATATGGGGCCAGAGAGATAGTATAGAACTTAAGGCACTTGATTTGCACACAGCTAACCTAAGTTCAGTACCCAGCACCATGTATGATTCCAAAAGCACTGCCTGGAGTGATAACCGGAGCACTGCTGAGCGTGGTCCTAAAAATATCATCCATTCTCTATCAGAAGTTGTCCAGAAGGTAAAAGGGTGATCTGATTTTTGTGATCTCTTTTCCTAAAATATCTTACTTCATTTATTTATATTTCCTCCTTCCTTTTTTGATGTTTCAATGATTGGGACTTGTAAAAACAAAAGAGAAAAAGGACCAACGGGGCTCTGTCTCTCCTGCATTCGGTAGTCTCACGCCGCTTCTCCACCCCAGGGGAAGTTGATGGTGATGATGAGGCAGGCAAAGGAAGGAAGAAGGCCAAACTGGTTGCTCGATCAGTTTATTTCGTTCTCTCTCTCTGCTTCTCTCCCGGTTCTTGATCTCTCTCTGGATCTTCCTCTTTTCCCCTTTCTGCCCCGCTCGCTCTCACTTCTTTCACCTTGTGCTCTGCTTATGTGTGTGCTATTGTGCTCTCTTCTGTCTGTCTCTCTGTCTCCTTCTTCCTTTGTCTCCTTCTGTCTTCTTTTTCTGTCTCTTTCTGTCTCTGTCTCCCTGTCTCTTCTATCTCCCCTCAGTGCCCCACAGTCTTAGTTTATATAGCAAATTACATAGGGTGATGACACAAAGGTGAGTTGAACATTAACAAATAAAGAAGAGTAAAACCATTTCTCGAGGAGATTAACAAAATCTCATCTAAGGAGATCCACTCGAGGGTGTGATTCCAAACAAGGGTGTGTCAGGGTGTGAGCTAGTAATCTATTTAAATAGTTACAGTAAATCTACTTCTAATATTTCTAGCAAGGTCATTCTGTATGAGCACAGTAAGAGATATAACCTTAAAGTTTGCTTCTTCCTGAGGACATTCACTGTATAATCCAGACCACAGTCCCCAGGCCAGGTTTGTCTTCCTAACCCCAGCAGGATCCTAATCTCGTCGTTACTTTTGGATCATGACAGCATTGTCCATGATCATGCCTTCAACTTACAGTTGAGTATTGTGGCACTTTGGCCTGGCCTGTCTCGATGCTAGGGTAACACATAACTCACCGCTTGCCCTGGATCAGTCCTGTCCCTCGTCGGGACCCTGCTTTTGGGGTGCTAGGAACTGAGGGCAACTTGAGTTAAGAAAGCAGATGCCCAGGAGTAAATATTACTGGAGTCAATCAACTCCCAAGTTACAAGCACAATATTGTCTTCCTGTGTCCATACAGAAAGAACATTGCTTTAAGGTAAACTATGTTCCCTGAGGCAAGGATAAAAGGACAAACCCCATGTTATCCTACAGGGACTTACATATCTGGCTTTGGTTCCCACAGTTTTTGTTGTCATGTGCCATGTGGGTCACATATCAGTTGCAGAGCTGACATACTTAGCCATCGTAGTCATCGATGTTTTCACTCCTTTTAGTTTCAGCGCTTGCACACACGACTGCCAGGGTGCATATTCTCAGAGGGACAAACCTGGTTTTGGTCCTCACCCAGGGTTATTTCATTGCTCACACATCTTTTTTAGTTGTGGTGCTTGCTGGGAGTTAACATCACTTTTTGTGGTGCTCATGTACATGTGACTTTTGTGCTGCTGGAAATTGTGGTATCTGGAACCAGAGAGCAGAGCTGTCAGGCTCGAACAATAAGTAGAGTTACGAGGATTGTTCTCAGTGCATGTAGGACTTCAAGAATTTGAACACATAACTGTAGACTTCCAAGGTAGGCACTCTTAGGCCCCATGTTATCCCCCTAAAGCCCTATGCTTTTATATCTAGAAATGAATAATGTGTTCTTCTGTCATGAATTAATAGTTTAGTTTAAATCATTATCACTGTATCACTGACATCCCGTTGTTCATCAGTGGCTTACTTTTACCTCTGGGTTTTCTGTAAAATTAAGAAGAGGGTCTTATTTCCCACACAACATTAAATAATATCTATAAACATTAAATAAAAGCCTTATTTCCCACCATAGGAATATGTTAACTTGTTCTCACTCTCTTTAAAAAGGGTGGTCCTCAAGTAAAGGGTGCTAGGAGAGCCCGTTCGGGATGGGAGATGCAGGCTGAAAGTAGACTATAGACTGAACATGATGGCCACTTAATACCTCTACTGTAAACCACAACACCTAAAAGGAGAGAGCATAAAAGCTCTGTGCCCTGCCACAGAGCGGGATGGGGGTGGTGGGAAGAATGCTGGGACCATTGGTGGTGGAAAATGGGCACTGGTGGAGGGATGGGCACTCCACCATTGTATGACTGAAATGCAAGCACGAAAGTTTGTAAGTCTGTAACTGTACCTCATGGTGATTCACTAGTAAAAAAAAATTTTTTTAAGTCCACAAAAAAAAAAAAAGTGGACCTACCTCCTCTTTATATAATCATATTTTTCTTCCTTCATCTTCTCTTCATCTGGGATACTGCTATCTGAGCCCTTCCTCTTATTTGGGCGAGTATTTCTCTGTTGCTGGTGTGTATTCTGTTCTGGTACAGCAGCTTGGGAGTTAATTGCTGGTCTACAACTATTTGCTTGGGCACACATATAATGACCCTAAAATAACCAAGTAACAATGACAGCTTACTACCAATACAGAATAAATTCTAGAGGAAAATACTTTTTATAATAATTCATCATGAATACATACGTGAACAGTGTTGCTATTTTGATTGGCACGAGACCTTCGTCGTGATGTAATGCCAATATTTTCACAAAGAGTGAACAACATCATCTAGAAAGGTCATTTGAACCATAGAAGGATTGACAAAACTGGTATTTTATTATCTAATTCATGTCTCTCCCAACTTTTGCCAGTTTTTAATAGTATGTATAACAGAAATTACTTGTTGAATATACATTGTTACAGTGAGACAGTTCACACCCTTACTGTCTTAGGAAATGTGATACATTTGGACATTTGTAATACCATTAGTAACCTGTGATCTTGGCTTTTGTAACATTATATATTTTTTTCTTTGAACTCTAATGAAGAATCATTTGGGAAAAAGCACAGTAGTCTTACATCTATGTTTAGATTAACTTGATTTTATTATCTGTGAGAACTGCTTTTTATTTTTTATAGGTGTAGTCATACCCTATATTCTCAAAAGTTTCAGGATCATTTTCTGCAATGCTGTTCCAGGGAGGAGAGTTTAGAGGGATCTGCACTAATGCTATACTCAGTGCTGGTCGGGTGACCAAGATTATACCCAGGGTGTTTGGAACATAATTGGATTTCTGTGTCCATGCTATATATGTGATCTGTCACTTCAAGTCATTTTCTTGGTCCCTTAAGGAATATTTTCTGTTTTGCCTTTCTGGGTATTGAACCCAGGGTCTCATACATGGAAGACAGGTGCTCCACTTCTGAGCCACATCCCTGACACATTCCTTCGAATTTTGTTTTTGTTACTAAGTCTGTTCTTTTGTGCATATAGGGGGAAATACATTTTCTTTATTAACAAATATAGTAAATCTGAGAAAGAAACACATAGTGTGTGTGGGATTTGTAGCTCATGAGTAATTCGCATGACCAAGGTGCTTATTTTGTTCTGTGTGCTTGGGCAGCTGGAGGGTGGGGGTGGGCACACATGCATGGGTTATTTCTAACTCTTTCGGTTCAGTAGTGGCACTCAGTATCTTCTCTGGTTAAAATAGTCAAGTTGAGTCCCTGGTAACCCAAGTGTGGATGTTATAGAAACCCCCCCCCCCCAATATTTTTCAAGTATTGACTTTGGATCCATTCTGACTTCATCCAAATGTTACATAGTAAATGTCACATTTCATCTCAACGTGTAAGAAAATACTTTTTAATTTTGCTAGTTCAAGAAGAATAGAAATAGATGATAAGACCTAAACTATAGAGATAGAATACTAGATTCAAATACTTACCTTCTTGCTGTCATTCAGACTGATAACATGGACTCCTGGATATATCATGTAGAGATAGTAGAATTTCTCCTTCAAATTTGTTAGAAATTTTGGTGTATGAAACCACCAAGAATAGTAATTGCTATAGTAAATGCACAATCATATTTGCTTTAAAATTTACAATAAGGTCCCTCAGTAATACTTAATTAGAACTAACTTCTACCATCACAGAAGACACAGCAAGTGAGCAACAGAGTCCAGAAACTCACATCAGGCATTATTAAGAATGTTCGCATGCTTTCTCTATTTTATTTTTAATGGTGAAAGTCTGCACCTGGTATTGCTCAGGGCTTACTCCTTGCTCTGCTCTCAGGGATCACTCCTGGCATGCTTTAGGATTGCAAAGGATTGAACCCAGATCAACTGTGTGTAAGACGAGCACTCTACCTTGCTGTACTCTCACAAGCCCCTCCATTTGACTGTCTTAACCAGGCAAAGTACCAGAATTATTTTATTTCTCAGGGCGTTACTTAATTCAGTGTCTTTGACTATCATAGTTAAATCAGAATTAAAAAGTTTTAGAAAGCCATGGAGCTGGAGAGAGAGTACAGTATGGAAGGAGGGTGCTAGCTTTACATGTGGCTGAACGAAGTTCCATCCCCTGTGCCCTATATAGTCCCCTGAGCACAGCCAGATGTAGTCCAGAAACCAAAAAAGAAAGAAAACTAGTTTCAGTACTGTTCAGACCATCTTATTATAAAATAGTTAAAATGCAAAGAGTGAAATAGACTCTGGTTCATACACGAGGAAATTTATATGCAGAGATTAAAAAACTAGGATCATTCTGGTGAGCATATTCAAATTACCATTTTAATAGTGTGCTTTTTCTCTAGAAAATGGTCCTCTCTTTGTGAGTAGGTTGGATTTGGAAACATCCTTGGTGCTTCCTGGCTCAGCCATGCATGTCTGGTTCAGTGCACAGGCCTGGTGAGGTGGGCCTGGGGTGGGGTGTGATGCCCTGGGTCAGACTTTGAGTCTCTGCCTGCAGGGTGTGTGTTCTACCTTTTGACCTATTTCCTTGGTCCCCAGGTCATTCTTCTTTGTTTTGTTTTGTTTGGGGGCTGCACCAGGTGATGCACAGGAGTGTTACTCTTAGCTCTGTGCTCAAGAATTATTCCTGGCAGTGCTCAGGGGACCGTATGGGATGCTGGGGATCGAACCAGCTCAGCTGCATGGAAGGCAAACACCCATACCTGCTATATTATCTCTCTGGCCCCAATCCTACTAGTTTTAAGTTGTAAGTTCTAAATGAGGAGCTGACTTTATAAACCTAATCTCTAGCTTTCTGATATTGGTGACCACGGTTTCTGTTTTATACTTCTCCTTCCCCCAGTGTATAAAGGCTTGGAAACGATAGATCATGGTAAAATTATATGTCAGCAGCATACATATGTATATGTCAACTATACCTATATCATTGTGTAGTTTTCTATACAAGTATATATCCCTGTGGGATTTAGACATCTAAAGTAAGAGTGAGAAGAGCAATTGTAATAAAAGTACATGTTTGGACTTGAGAAAAATTGGTGCTGTGGAAATCTAAAACCAGAATTTGTGAGCCTGTATAAGTTTTGGGGAACAAAACAAAAAATTTGTATTTGGCTGAGATTTAAATATCTAAAATTAGAGTGAGAAGAACTGTTTAAATAAAAGTACTTAGAGTGAAGAAAATTCAGTGTTGTGAAAGTCTGAAACCAGAATTTGTGGGGCTGGAGAGATAGTATAGTGGTCTGGGCACTTGCCTTCTACTCAGCTGATCCAGGTTCAATCTCCACCATATGGGTGTCCCCCCCACCAGCCCCACCAGGAGTAATTTCTAAGTGTAGAGACAGGAGTTACCCCTGAGCATCATAGGTTGTGGCCCCAAAAAACAAAACAGGAATTTGTAGATTTGAATTAATTTTGTGGAGCAAAACAAAACATGTATTTGGCCTCAGACATTAAGCATGGATGTGTAAAGTGAGAAATATTTTATGATGAAATCACCAAAAATCATGAAAAAAAATCACAGAAAGATTTTGTTCCTGGGAGCTAATAGAGCTGTCTAAAATGGTAGTTTTCCTTGGGAAATAGAATTTCCTTTATCAGGAGCTATACTGTTAACCTGATATTAGATGTCAAGAGAATATAATTTCCATCATATTTTCTTTTTCATTTTTTGGTGGGGATGGCTGAGCCACACCCATTCAGGGGTCACTCCTGGCTTAGAGCTCAGGGCACCATGAATTGCAAGGGATTGAATCTGGTGCTCCACATGCAGTCATGTGCTGCAGTCCTTTAAGCCATCTCCCTGGCCCCCAGAATATTTTCTCTTCCTGAAATGATGAGGTTGTTAAGTATGTAGTATCTTACTAAAGAGAAGTAGAGATAAGAGGTTGCTATAAAATTTATCCCAAAAAAACTTAAGCTAGGAATTTTTTTCTAAATGATGATTTATCATCCTTTTTTAACTTTAGTAGTAATTTCTTCTGTTGCAAAATAGCATGTTTATGTATTTCCCAAGGAACGTACTTAACTGAATACCTGATGGTGTTCACTTAGTATATCAGTGTTTATCAAAATAACATTCTGAAAATACTCTGTCTCTTGTTTTTTGTTTCTTTATATTTGCTTTTATTTTTGTGCCACACCCAATGGTGCTCAGGGCTTACTCCAGGCTCTGCACTGAGTGATCACTATTGACGGGGTGCAGGGGACCATCTGGGGTTCTGGGGTTCGAACTCTGGTTAGCTGTGTGCAAGGCAAGTGCCCTGCCAACTGTAAAAGTGCTCTGGCCCCCAGAATAAGTCTCTTAAAGCATTGTTGATGAGAAGGAAAAGTTTTACTTGAATAGACTTAGGGAAGACCGAGTGAAGCTTGATCCGCTTGATTAAAACTCCTTATTTGTACTCTTTCTCTTTCTTTGTAATTTGTTGAATCTTAACAAATTTACCAAATTACAGTTATTCACAATTCAGTTTCAGGCTTACAGTGTCCCAACACAGCCCTTCACCATTTTCCCTTTTGCTTCCAGTGTTTCTAGTTTCCCTCCCACTCCCTGGTTTGTTTATAATGGCAAACACTTTTCCTTTCTTCTTCTTTCCTTTTAGGCAAAGAAGTTTATAATGTGGTTTATAATGCTATTAACTGAAAGCATTCCTTGCATATCATGCATATAACTTTACTTCTTTAAAGCACCCAATTCTTATCCATATTGATTACTTCCCCCATCATTATCAGAGTGGTCCCTTCCCTATCCTAACTCCCCTTCCCCCATGAGTCAGAGGGAGAGGGACTGACACAGAATGATCTCATTCCCACTCTTCATTTACTCTCGTTTTTCCAAATTGCTTTTCTTTTTCCCCTTGTACATAAAATTATCTTCATTTAGCTCCTTTGCTGTCACTGGTTCCCTTGATTCTATCAGTCCACTTTTAAAATGGCATCCAGTTGACAAGTGCTAGTTGGTTCTTCACATGTCTACTCTAGGTCAAATGCATGAGCAGCAGAGGTGTTTTGAGAGAGAATGGTCATAAGTCCAGCAGGTCAACAGGTTGTAGGAAACACATTCCTTACAGTGATATTTCTCTGATTCATTCACATCTCCAAGAAAAGAGAATCATTTGGTTTTGTGATCCACACTATTTTGAAGATAACACCATACCATCATTTGGCACTGGCTTGGAAGAATAAAACTTGTAACAGGAAAATTAATGTTAATAGAATAGAACCAAATTTGGTGACATTTAAGTTAAGATAGTGTATGTTAGTACTTGTTTAAAAATCTTAACATTTTAGGACTTAATGAGAGAGCTAAGTTGGTTTCATATTGTTTGGGGGCCATGGCTGGTAATGCTCAAGTGTTACTCCTGGCTCTGCAGTTAGAAATCACTCCTGGCAGGCTCCAGGGGACCATAAGGGATGGTGGGGGTCACAATGCTATACTATCTGTCCTGCCCTGAAATAGTCCATATTTGAGTGTAGTACTTTCAGTAAAATAATCAACTTGATTATCTTGGTAGTAACCCTAGATGATCTGACAGATCATTGACTGGTATATTGATTTTAATAATGGAAACCTTTAAAGGGTGAATAAGGCCTGCCATACTTAAAAGTTAGGAAACAGCAGTAAATTTCAGATTTTCAACTTTAGGCTATTGTTGTCAAAGGTCAAGTCAATCCAGGTATTAATTTCTTGTGCTGTTAACATAATTGATTTTTAAAAGTCTGTGACTTTAAAGGATTTGTATTTTTGCGTGTTTTTCCATCAAAAACTTTTCTTTAGGCCTTAGAATATAATGGAGGGGAAGTCGGGAGTATTATGTATAACAGATCTTTTCTTTTAATCCATAATTCTAGGACGACATAGACAGCCTAAACCCAGTTCTCAGGGACAACCCACAACTTCAGGAGGAAGTGAAAGTCTGGGTAAAAGAACAGAAGGTTCAGGAAATTTTTATGCAAGGTAACTATTTTTAAATTTATACTTTGGATGATGGGGATAGAGAATGGACACTGTCATACTTGTACGTTGTTCATTAATGTACAAAGTAAATGTAAGATGTTGTCTAATATTCTAAATTATGTACAGTACAGTGAAAATAACAATCATAGTGATTTGAGTAGTCAATAATATCTCCCGTTTATTCTTTTGATCTAAATGAATTAACATGGCAATATATTGTAACCACACAGGTGCTTGGAAATTTCC
Organism: Sorex araneus; assembly: GCF_027595985.1. Taxonomy (NCBI): domain Eukaryota; kingdom Metazoa; phylum Chordata; class Mammalia; order Eulipotyphla; family Soricidae; genus Sorex; species Sorex araneus. The sequence goes on along the minus strand of NC_073306.1, from coordinate 104,205,817 downwards.
ATGTTACAGAATGTTTTGGGTGTGTCCTTCCTGGAGAAGGAAACATTTGTAGTAGAGAGTTACCCAAAGCCACAATTGATATTCTTTGAAGAATGCAAAGTGGTGTCTGACAAAGTAGCCTATTCTGGTGACCTTCCTCTGCAATGACCACAAAACCAATCTTAGATTGTTGTTCTTTTTTAAAGCAAGTTACAAGTTTACCTACAGCATGGGACCATCAAACTTGTTCATATTTCTTTTCTATCAGTTTATTTTATAAACATTTTTATGAATTTGAATTTTAAATGTGGTAAGCAGACTTTTTTTGAGGTTTTTATAAACGTTTTTGTGAATTTAATTGAAATGGATTCATTGTCATGAAGTGTTAATATTTTGATAAATGTTTTGATAAAAGCGTTTTAATGGGGGAAATTACTCAAGTGGTAGCAAATGCCTAACAAGTGTGAGGTTTTAAATTCAGTCCCTGCTACCATATGGGACTGCTGGGTATAGACTTTGTGGGCATGAGAGCTTTGGTGACTGAACACCAAAAACCATCAAGCCCATGCGACTATTTTGAGCATTACTGGAATAGGGGGGAGGGAGGTGTATGTGATCACAAATACAATAAGCAATTTCATAATTTACCTGCTTATTAAATCTTTATTTGGTACTTTTTTTATTTCTGTTTGGGGGCCACACCTAGTAGTGCTTTGGATATATTCCTGGCTTTATATTCCTGGCTTTATATTTAGAGTATCACTGGCGGACTGGGGAGCTGGAGGGTGGGTGGGGTGGCTTGTATGAGATTTAAGAGATTGAATCCAGGTAGGTTTGCGTGCAAGGCAAACACCCTACTTGTTGTACTATCACTCTAGCCCCTATTTGGCTAAATTTTATTATTTTTTGTTTATTTTGGTGCCATATCTGGATGTGCTCAGGCTTGCTTCTGACTGCACTCAGGGATCATTCCTGGCAAGCTCATGGAACTATCAGGGCTACCAAGGGAAGTGCCTTCAATTGCTGTACTGTGTCTTCAGCCTCCCCCCCCCTTTTTTTTTATTTGGAGAATCATACAAAGAAATTGAATTAGAATAGAATAATAGTTTGGTGATTTACATATGCCTAGCTCCTACCCTAGGCACTGTTCAGTGTTGGCAGATCTTGTCTCAGTCACATACCTGCGTCAAGTTTTTCATCAAAATTTTGACATCACCACATTTTGTTTTTAAACAAACCGACCATACTGCTATTGTGCTAAATAATTTTTTTAACTATATCAAATATCATTGCATTTGGGATTCCATTTCTCTCATAATGTCTTCACTTTGACTCGGGGGTCCAGATAATATCACAGATTGTGGTGATTTTGATATGTTCCAATTATCGCTTTCTCTCTCTCTCTCTCTCTCTCTCTCTCTCTCTCTCTCTCTCTCTCTCTCTTTTTTTTTCCTTTTTTGGGCAGGTTTTTTCCGGGATAAAGTAGGGTGGCTTTGAGGCCTCTCCCAGCATTACTTGGGGACTTCTTTCAGATCAGGGAATTTCCCCCAGTTGTCTTTGAAGGAGTAAGTAGTATGTGAACCTGGACCTCCTGGATGTACTTCATACACCCCATTGAGTTATCTCATCAGCAGTATTTTAATTGAAAAGCAGGTTTCTTCTTCTGAAAAACATTTTTTTTATTGCATTTTGAATAGATTAGGACAATTTTTGCCGCTAATCCTAAATAGAATTATGTGAAACCAGCTTCAAATTATTTGGTCAGAAAAGACCAGTTTAGGGGCTGGAGTGATAGCACAGCGGGTAGGGCGTTTGCCTTGCACGCGGCCGACCCGGGTTCGATTCCCAGCATCCCATATGGTCCCCTGAGCACCGCCAGGGGTAATTCCTGAGTGCAGAGCCAGGAGTGACCCTTGTGCATCGCCAGGTGTGACCCAAAAAGCAAAAAAAAAAAGAAAAAGAAAAAGAAAAGAAAAGACCAGTTTAGGTGGTGTTCTGATGGACATCAAGTGATGTTATTTAGAGTTATTCTATAAGCTTTTCAAGGTTTTTTTGTTTGTTCGTTTGTTTTAATAGGGTATGTTGTACTAGCGTTTGTTTTTGTTTTGCTTTTGGATCACACTTAACTATGCTCAGGAATCACTCCTGGCAGCCTCAGGGGACCATAAGGGGTGTCAGGGTTAGAACCCTCATCAGCTAAGTGCAGCAACCTGTCTGCTGTACAATTTCTTAGGCCAAATACAGTTTGTATAGTCAGTTTTTACTAAAATTATATTTTATATGTCACATGGAATATTTCTATATGTAGGTTTAGTTATAGTTTAGATTAATTTTAATGACTAGATTTAAATAAGTGTTAAGCCATTAATTGATATGTTGAATGCCTCAATAACTGTAGGACAAAATATTGATTTTAAATTTTTTAGAAAAATAAGTTTATAGTATTAACTTCTGGGGTGGAGGGGAGGGTTCGATCACATCTGGTGGTGCTCAGGACTTACCCTAGCCCTGAGATCGGGCATCACTCCTGGTGATCTTGGGGCATTTTATAGGGTACTGGGGACCAAACCCTGTATACTGCATACAAAACAAACGTCCTGTGTGCTGTACTATTGCTCCACCCCCCATCTTTTCATTTTAAAAGCTCCTTTTCATACTTTTATAGTTACTATAGAAGTTTTGGCAGTCAGATAAGTTAGTTATTACCAGGAGACTCAGGCTTACCTTTCTATTTTATCCAGACTTACTTCTGGATCTGTGCTCAGGGATCATGCCTGTTGGTGTTGGGAAAAGCCATTCATTACAGTATTAAGAGATCAAATCGGGCTTGAACATTAAGGGCATGAACTCCTGTTCTCTCTGGTTCTTAGCACAACTCTTGAAGTTTCGTATCTGTATATTGTGTTCCTCAGCTGTCATATAGTTATGTTTCTTCAACGATAATAGTTAAAATGGTTCCGTTTAAGTTCTCTTTCTTGTGTTTTTTAAGGTCCTTATTCCTTAAATGGATACAGAGTAAGAGTATATAGACAAGATTCTGCCACCCAGTGGTTTACTGGCATAATTACTCATCATGATCTCTTCACTCGCACCATGATCGTTATGAATGATCAGGTAAAATAGTCTAATATTTTTGAAAAGAGATAATTACAATTTGGATATTTTATGCCTCTCAATATTAAATGAATTAGTGAATTGACACTATGTAATTTTTATATTTAGTCTTTCGTTGTCAAATAATTTTAATATGTTTAAGTGTATCTGGTATTACATACATAGATCACTTTAGCACTGTTGCACTGTTGTCCTGTTGTTCATCGATTTGCTCGAGCGGGCACCAGTAACGTCTCCATTGTGAGATTTGTTACTATTTTTGGCATATTGGATACGCCACGGGGAGCTTGCCAGGCTCTGCCGTGCAGCCGGGATAGTCTTGGTAGCTTGCCAGGCTCTCTGAGAGGGACGGAGGAATCGAACCCAAGTCGGCCCCGTGCAAGGGAAACGCCTGATGTGCTATCACTCCAGTCCTATAGATCACTTTAGGTCACAAAAATAAGGATGTCCAATTTTTTCCAGCATTGATTAATCTCTGAAAATACAAGCATCAAAATCTTTCAGTTAGTCTTTTTTATCCTAAGGTCAGGTAATATTTTCTTTAAAATCTTAGCTTTCCTGACTCTCTAGTGATAGAAACACTTCCTGAGTAATATCTTACAGCTGATAAAACTTTAGTACGTCCTGTAGTTTTGTTGGTTGGATGGTTGATTTTTGTTGTTTTTCGAAATGGGGTTTAAGCATAGTTCCTCACACATGCAAAGCAATTGCTGAGGCTGGAGCAATAGTACAGCAGGTAGGGCGTTTGCCTTGCACTCGGCCGACCCAGGTTCGATTCCCAGCATCCCATATGGTCCTCTGAGCACCACCAGAGGTGACTCATGAGTGTAGAGCCAGGAATAATGCCTGTCCGTTGCCAGGTGTGACCCAAAAAGTAAAACAAAAAAATAACAAAACATGCAAAGCAATTGCTCTATCTCTTAACTATATCCTGGCCCAACACTGTAGTTTTATTTTTATAAAATTTCAGAAATGATATGCTCCTGCTTAAGTTTTAAATTTTATATCAGGTTGGTAAATAGAATACAGTTTGATGTGGATTTTTAGTCAAGATGTTGTATAAACTAAGTGTTAAATTGAATTTAGCTTTCTGCCTCTTAGGTTAGGACAAAATTTCCATAGCTTTAAAAATTATTAGTTCTTTGGGGCTGGAGTGATAGCACAGCGGGTAGGGCGTTTGCCTTGCACTCGGCCGACCCGGGTTTGATTCCCAGCATCCCATATGGTCCCCCGAGCACCGCCAGGGGTAATTCCTGAGTGCAGAGCCAGGACTGACCCCTGTACATCGCTGGGTGTGACCCAAAAAGCAAAAACAAAAAATATATAAAAATTATTACTTCTTTAACCTTTTATAATTTATGAGACTTTCTTTTCCTAAGTTCAAATCTTTTATGGCTAAATTGTGAAAATCGCTCTCTATTTTTAAAATATGCTTTATGAGGGCTAATACTCTTACCCTTTTGTTAAGGTAGAAATATGTATATGATTTTTCTTTTTTGGTTAGCAGAAAAAGAGGTTTTAGAAAATCTTTATTCCTGTCTAGAACTACTTTATTATAAGTCTAATCATTTCAGTTAAGGGTCCATAAATTGATTCTTATGCATTTCTCTTGATGATGAAATTAGCTGTTTGGATTTAATTTTTCCCCCCCTTTTTTATCTCCTGGATTAGGTACTAGAACCACAGAATGTCGATCCTTCTATGGTTCAAATGACCTTTCTAGATGATGTTGTTCACTCTTTGTTAAAAGGTGAAAATATTGGCATTACATCACGACGAAGGTCTCGTGCCAATCAAAATAGCAACACTGTTCACGTATGTATTCGTGATGAATTATTATAAAAAGTATTTTCCTCTAGAATTTATTCTGTATTGGTAGTTAGCTGTCATTGTTACTTGGTTTTTTTAGGGTCATTATACGCGTGCCCAAGCAAATAGTCCTAGACCAGCAATGAACTCCCAAGCTGCTGTACCAAAACAGAATACACACCAGCAACAAAGAAATACTCGCCCAAATAAGAGGAAGGGCTCAGATAGCAGTATCCCAGATGAAGAGAAGATGAAGGAAGAAAAATATGATTATATAACAAGAGGAGGTAGGACCACCCTTTTTAAAGGGATTGAAAACAAGTTAACATATCATACGGTGGGAAATAAGGCTCTTTTTAAATGTTTTTAGATATTATTTAAATGAGATTCTTTTTTCTTAATTTTACAGAAAATCCTAAAGGTAAAAATAAGCCATTGATGAGTAAAAGAAGGAAACTTCCTGAGGAGGATGAAAAGAAAGTAAATATGAAGAGACTACGAACTGACACTATTTCAGATTTTTCTGAAAGCAGTGACTCAGAAAATTCAAATAAGAGGATGATAAATAATTCCTCAGAACAGAAGCCAGAGAATGAGTTGAAAAATAAAAACATTTCAAAGATAAATGGAGAAGGAAAATCCCAGAATAATGAGAAGACAGGAGAAGAGACACTAATAGATAACCAACCTCCTTGGGATCAAAAACAGGAAGATAAAAAATATGAGGAAGGGAAGCAAAAGTCCCTTGACTCTCAGCTTCAAGAAAAAATGATAACCCTTTCATCAGAACAGTCAGCACTTTCTGAACATAATCATAATGACTTACTTCTTCAGGATTATAATATTGAGAAAACAAATACAGTGGAATTATCACCAAAGGAGAAGCGTGTATCCAGACCACCTACACCAAAATGTGTTATTGATATTACTAATGACACTAGTTCAGAAAAGGTGGTTCAGGAAAACACAAGTACCTTTGGCCTTCAGACAGTTCAAAAAATGGATCCTAATGTTAGTGATTCAAAATATTCTATTGCAAATATAAAATACCTGGAAACAGCAAAACAAGATTCTGACCAGAGGTGGGTCAGTGACATAGCTAAAGTTGATTTAACCCAACCAGGTGTTAGAAATGCTTCTTTAGGAAATGATAATCTGAATATGGAAAAAGAGAAAAATCAGTATGTCTCTTATATGTCTTTAAGTGCAGTTTCTGTCACAGATGATAAACTTCATAAGCGAAGTCCACCCCCAGAGTCTGTAAAATGTAAACTTAGTACTTCAGTAGATGCTCACAAAACCAAATCCAATCCCTCGCCTGAAGTTGTTAAAACTAAAATTACCCAGTCTCCTGATTCTGTAAAAACTAAGACCACTTACTCGAACAACCAGTCTGCTGGTGAAAGAAGACTGGCAAATAAAATAGAACATGAATTAACAAGATGCAGTTTTCATCCAGTTTCTTCTCGAGGTAGTAGTACATTGGAATCTACAAAGAGTCCTCTCATCATTGATAAAAACGAGCATTTCACCGTTTACAGGGATCCTGCACTTATTGGGTCGGAAACAGGAGCTAATCACATTTCATCTTTCTTAAACCAGCACCCGTTTCCTCTTCATTCTTCATCCCACAGAACCTGCTTAAATCCAGGTACCCATCATCCTGCTTTAACTCCTGGACCTCATTTATTGGCTGGATCATCCAGTCAAGCTCCATTACCCACCATTAATGCTCACCCTCTGACCAGTGGTCCACACCATTCTGTTCATCACCCTCATCTACTTCCAGCTGTGTTACCTGGAGTGCCTACTGCTTCCTTACTTGGTGGCCATTCACGACTGGAGACTGCTCATGCCAGCAGCTTGAGCCACTTAGCACTAGCACACCAGCAGCAGCAGCAGTTGTTACAGCACCAGTCACCTCATCTTCTTGGACAAGCTCATCCATCTGCTTCATATAGTCAACTTGGACTTTATCCAATTATTTGGCAATATCCAAATGGAACACACGCATACTCAGGACTTGGTTTACCATCTTCTAAATGGGTTCACCCAGAAAATGCAGTTAATGCGGAATCTTCTTTGAGGAGGGTAAGTTGTGCCATGCTTTTTTATATTTTATTTTGCAGTCAGCAAATGAATAGTTACTTGTTCAGTATTTGATTTTTCTGATTTATTTCAAGACTGGTTTTGTTGTTTTCTAATGTATCTTACACAAAGAATGGATAACCTCATCACTGATTATGGTACATATCCAAAATTACCTTTTGAGCAAATTATTAGAAGTAAATTTTGTGGAATAAGATTGATATAAAAGTCTTTTGATTAGTATAATCAAATTATTGTTTCTGGAACTGCACTATGCAGTGTTAAGAGATTCCTACTGACACTGTGCGTAGAAGTATGGTCATCTTTCTTTAGGGAATCACGTGGTGCTGAAGATTGAACGCAGGTATTCTGTCAACCTGTGTTTTAGTCCCATTGAGCTATCTCCCCAGGCATGAAATTCTTTTTAAAAGACAATTTGTCATATTACTACATTATTCTGATAGTATTATAAGCTAATAAGCGCCTTGTTTGCTTAAAGGCATCAAGATTGAAGATTACAGATATTATTGTTGGGACTTAGATTATGACTTTTCATCTTGTAAAACTGAAACTACCGATTAAACACGTTCAACTTTTCCTTGTCCTTTTTATTTTCTGTTTCTAATTATTTTGCATACTTTGAATAGAATCATTTAATACAACGTTTTCCCTTTTGTGACTAATTTTATTAGCATTAAAATATCTTAGAGAATTGGACACTTTGTAGTGCATAACACAATTTTCTTTTGAAAGCTATTTAATTATCTTTTCCTTAGCGCTTATATGTTGAGAGACTTATATTGCAACCACCTTTAGATTACAATACATACTGCTTCACAAACCTTGGTATTTATGACATTTCTCAAGCTCGGCAAACCTCCAATAGGTATATTTGGGAATAATACAGCCTTGGGAGTATCCATAGAATAAAAAATGTTATTCATGTTAATGGTTTTCTAATAATGGCATTATTAGAGGAGTTGTTCTAATTTAGGTAACAGTGATGCCATAGATCCTGTATGTTTGTTTCTATGATTCTCAAGTTGTATTTGTTAAGCTCTTACTAGTTTTTCAAAAAAGAAAATTATTTTTTGTGATATATTCCCATTACAAAAAAACTCCTTTTGGTTCCTCTTTTATATGAACTTTGACCTTCAATACATTTACTATTGGTATTTTAGTTTTTTCTGTGCCAGTATCCTTGCATTTGATGGTGTAGTCTCAGTTCTAGAATTGTGTGTGATCATAAGCCCCCAGACCCATTCTTGATTGTGCCATTCAACTTGTGCTAGATGAGATCTTACTTAGAATATTTTGTAATTGGCATAATGAAGAGCCACTAATCAAGTACACTTTTGTCAAAATTGAAACAGGCCTAATGACCCACATACCCTGAACTGGCAAATAATTCCTCTTTAACTTCTAAAGCCTTTCACACCTTACAGAGCCTGTAAAAACAGATGAAAGAAGACTGTTAGAAATTATGATTCCTAACAAATTATGATTTCTACAAGCTTATGCGTTAAGCTTGTAACTGTCTAGTCCCCCTGTTTATGAAGTGGAAATACTTATGAAAAGAAAGAAAACTAGGGGCGGGCACAGGAGGGGAGACTGGGGCTGCATCCAGCTCTGTTCAAGACTTCTGACTCTCGTCTAGAATCACTTCTGGTAGTGATCTTGAGGCCTTACACAGTGCTGAGGATTGAAGTGGGATCAGCTGCATGCCAGACAATTATATATAACCTCCCTCCATACTATCTCTCTGGCTATGAGAAAATACTTTAACTGGTTCAACTTGCTAGACAAAAAAATAGCACATTGGATTATTATTTGTTATGTAAAAAGGTAAACTATTAAATTTAATCTAAGAAAAAATCTTTAATTATAGTAAGTTCCTATATAAAACAGGAAGTAACTTAAAAATCTTGCATTGGTGTGCCAGAGTGATAGCATAGCGGGTAGGGCATTTGCCTTACATGCGGCCAACCTGGGTTTGATCCCCAGCATCCCATATGTTCCCCTGAGCACCACCAAGAATATTTCTGAGTGCAGAGCCAGGAGGAACCCCTCAGCATCACTGGGTGTGACCCAAAAAGAAAAGAAAATCTTTCGTTGACTTAATTGATTATAATTTCTGCTTATTTGGAGTTCTGGGGTTTTGTTTTTGTTCGTCCTAGGTTTTTGTTATTTTGGGGGCCACACCAGGCAGTAGTCAGGGGTTATTCCTGCGTCTGCACTCAGGAATCCCTCCTGGGGGCTCAAGAGGACCATATGGGATACTGGGGCTCAAAATAGGTTAGCCCTATACAAGGCAACCATGCTACCCACTATATTACCTGTCTAGTTCCAGTTTTGGTTTTCTAGAATTTCTTTTTCCTCTCTACAGTTTTATTTCAAAATATTTCTAAAGAACACATAACTTTTTTAATTTATATTTTATTATTGAATCACTGTGAGATAGATCCTTACAAACTGTTCATAATTTGGTTTCAGTCATGTAGTGTTCCGACACCCATCCTTCCACCAGTGTACATTTCCCAGCACCAGTGTCCCCAGTTTCCCTCCCATCCTGTCCACACACCCAGCCTGCCTCTTCTCTTTCCCTCCCTCCCTCCCCTCTTTTGGGCATTGTAGTTTGCAGTACAGATACTGAAAGGTTATTTGTGTGTGTGTGTGTGTGTACATATACATATATATGCCTATATATATGTACATATGTATGTGTGTGTGTATACACACACCCCTTTACCTGGCAGTATTTCTTCCATCTCTCTCGAAGAGCCTGGCAAGCTACCGAGAGTATCCTGCCCATACGGCAGAGCCTGGCAAGCTACCCATGGCGTATTTGATATGCCAAAAACAGTAGCAAATGATGGTCCTCATTCCCCTGACCCCAAAAGAGCCCCCAATAGGCCATCAGGCTACACTAGCACTCGACAGGGATGAATGGAGACTGGCGCGCGCTCAAGCAAATTGATGAAGGAGATGACAATCATACAGTTTTACATGATCCCTTTTACCTAACTTTTAACACCCAGTACTTGTCCAGCGTAATAATTTCCAGCTATTATTGCTATTCTGGTCCCTTCTCTGTCTTACATACCTCTATCCCACATATACTTGTGGTTGATTCCAACCATTGACCAGTCCCCCTAGACCCTGTTTTCCAGAATTTTTCAGAATTCCCAGTTTTCTAGAATTTTTTTAAAGCTGAAACATTTTAGGTATTTTATGGCCCTTCTATTCGTTTACTTGAGGTTTATAAAGGATTTTTAACCTATGTAATTTCACAACAGCATCAGGGTATGCTAGTGTATTTCTTTTGTATTGTTTTAAGTTAAAAGATAAGGATTATATTTTCTCCATATCTGACTGTGTCCTGTTGATAACAAAGCATGCCTTATTGAAAGAAAGTTAGATAAGATATAGACACAATCCTTAAGTAAGTAATTAGATAATTACAAGTTTTCAGCATAAAGATTGATACCTCCAGATGTTATCAGCATGCTTAGAAAAGCAGTATACTGGTATATAAGAGATTATCATTGTTAGAGAATCATATACCTTGTATTTTACTGCCAGTTCTAAGTTGGTAAGTTTTTTTTTTTTAATTTTTTTGTTTGTTTGTTTTGCTTTTGGGGTCATAGCTGGCAATGCACAGGGGTTACTCCTGGCTCTCCACTCAGAAATTACCCCTAGCAGTGCTCAGGGGACCATATGAGATGCTGGGAATCGAACCCGGGTTGGCCGTGTGCAAGGCAAAACGCCCTACCCGCTGTGCTATTGCTTCAGCCCCAGTTTATTATTTTTTAATGATAAAATTTATTATATAAACTTGATTTAATTTCTGTTCCTTGACATATTTTAGAAATAACAAGTCTGTTTTTCTTTTATTGGCTTTTCACTTACGCTCTACCCTCCCATGGTAGAAGCATTAAAAATCTTACCTAGATTCTGTATGTCAGTGATTTCAGGATTTGCTCTCTTGAGCAAGTTTCTGGAAATTGCTATTTTAATGCTGATTTATTTCTCATGTTATATGTGAAATACATATAATTGTGATTACTTGTCTGAATATTACTCATAAGTAAAATTAGAAAATGCTGCCTAATAAACTGTTACTAACTTATTACTATGATTCGATTAGATTTTTCTAGTAACTGAAGTCTGATTTTTTTTTTCTTTTCTTTTAATAGAATTCTCCCAGTCCTTGGTTGCATCAACCCACTCCTGTGACCTCAGCAGATGGTATTGGATTACTTAGTCACATTCCTGTCCGGCCTTCCAGTGCAGAGCCTCACCGGCCTCTTAAAATTACAGCACATTCCAGTCCACCATTGACAAAAAGTTTAGTAGATCATCATAAAGAGTGAGTTTACTGACATTTAAAACTAATAATTGCTGTCTTTTAAAAAAATTATTGATTTATTGTTACTTTACAAATACTTGTTAAATTTTAGGAGTACCACTTCATGTAGTTTCTATCAGGCTTCAGTCCCAAAGTCCCTAATACATGTGCGTCAGGCACATCCCTGACTCCTGTTTATCTAAATTGATAAATAATTAATTTCTGAAAATATTTAAACTTTGGAGAGGTGTTAGTCCATTTTGATCTTTTAATTTACTAGATAATAGACACTTGCAAAGTCACGTTTACTATTAAAATTGGATAATATTACATAGATGCTTGGGGAGAGGGTATTATAAATGAAAGGTGACTTCTGGGTGTTGAGTGCTATCACAGTAGGTAGGCACTTGCCTTGCACGTGTCCAATCCTAGTTTGATCCCCATGATCTTATTTATATGCTCCCCTGAAACCACCAGGTGTGGCCTCTGCCCACCAAAAATAAAAAAAGAAAGGTGATTAAAAATATCTCTATATTTTCTTTACAGAGAATTGGAAAGGAAAGCCTTCATTGAACCATTGCGTTCTGTTGCATCCACATCAACAAAAAATGACATGGATCTAAGTCGATCACAGACTTCGAAAGATAGTCATTTGCATAGGCATTTTGTGGATCCCCTAATGAATCAGTTACAAAGACCACCACAGGAGCCTGGGGAGAGATTAAATAAATATAAGGAGGAACATCGTCGAATTCTTCAAGAAAGTATTGATGTTGCTCCCTTTACAACTAAAATAAAGGGGCTTGAGGGTGAGAGAGATAATTACTCCAGAGTAGCATCATCATCTTCAAGCCCTAAAAGCCATATCATCAAACAAGACAAAGAGATAGAATGCTCAGTATCAGATCTTTATAAAATGAAGCATTCAGTGCCTCAAAGTTTGCCCCAAAGTAATTATTTCACTACACTGTCCAATAGTGTAGTCAATGAACCACCAAGGTCATATCCATCCAAAGAGGTTTCAAATATTTACAGTGAAAAACAGAGTAATGCCCTGGGAACAGTAAATAATCCTCAAACTCTTACTTCGTTTATATCATCTCTTTCAAAGCCTCCACCTTTGATTAAACACCAACCAGAAAGTGATGGTATGGTAAGCAAGGTACCAGAACATCTTCCCCATCAAATTGCATCTCACTCAGTAACATCCTTCAGAAATGATTGTAGGAGCCCAACTCATTTTACTGTTTCTTCTACAAATACACTCCGTAGTATGCCTGCTTTACATAGAGCACCGGTATTTCATCCACCGATTCATCACAGCCTGGAGAGAAAGGAAAGCAGCTATAGTAGCCTTTCTCCTCCAACTTTAACTCCAGTGATGCCAGTAAATGCTGGTGGGAAAGTTCAAGAATCACAAAAGCCTCCAACTCTAATTCCTGAGCCAAAAGACTCTCAGACAAATTTCAAGAGTTCTTCTGAACAGAGTTTGACAGAAATGTGGAAATCTAATAATAATCTCAGTAAAGAAAAGTCTGACTGGCATGTGGATAAAAGCAGTGGAAAGTCACAGGCTGCTGTGGCATCTGTCATTGTACGTCCACCTTCTCGTACAAAACTTGATAGCGTGCCAACAATGCATTTAGCTTCCAAAGATCGAGTTAGTGAAAGATCTTCAACTGGGGCAAATCAAGCAGATTGCCTCAAATCAGCAGAAACTGGAGAGACTGGAAGAATCATTCTGCCAAGTGCAAATTCAGACAGTGCGCACATAAAATCTGAAAAAAGCTTTCAGGCTGTCTCACAGGGCAGTGTTCCCAGTTCAGTCATGTCTTCTGTAAATACAATGTGTAATACCAAAACGGATGTATTCGCATCTGCTGCCACTACCGCCAGTGCTTCCAGCTGGGGTAGTTCAGAAATAATTTACTCTTTATCAAATACCAGTTTGGCCTCTAAATCCTTAGAATGTACCTCTTCAAAAAGTGTCAGTCATTCCGTGGCTCAAACCCAAGAATGCAGGGTCAAAACCCCAGCTCCAGTTACACCAGCTAGTAGTAAGACAGGAAGTGCTGTTCAGCCCAGCTCTGGGTTCTCAAGCACAACTGATTTTATCCATTTAAAGAAGCACAAGGCAGCATTGGCTGCCGCTCAGTATAAAAGTAGTAATGTCAGTGAGAATGAACCTAATGCTGTGAAAAATCAAACATCTTCAGTCTCTCTTCTCTTGGATAGCCCTGTAGTTTGTAGTACAATAAACAAAGCAAACTCTGTAGGAAATGGGCAAGCATCCCAGACAAATCAGCCAAACTACCATACTAAACTGAAGAAGGCCTGGCTTACTAGACATTCAGAAGAAGATAAAAATACAAACAAAGTGGAAAATTCAGGGAATTCTGTATCAGAAATCATTAAGCCATGCTCTGTCAATTTAATAGCCTCTACATCTAGTGACATACAAAATAGTGTAGATAGTAAGATTATAGCTGATAAATATCTAAAGGATGATAAAGTCAATAGGAGAAAAACCAAAAGAACTTACGAATCTGGCTCTGAAAGTGGAGACTCAGATGAAAGTGAAAGCAAGTCAGAACAAAGGACTAAAAGGCAACCAAAGCCAACTTACAAAAAGAAGCAGAATGATTTGCAGAGGAGAAAGGGTGAAATAGAAGAAGATTTAAAACCCAATGGGGTTCTCAGCAGGAGTGCGAAAGAAAAAAATAAATTGAAGTTGCAGAGCAACAGTAACAGTGGTAAGTAAATTAGTTACTTTCAAAAGTAAAGTAATTAAGTAAAATTGGCTATATGTGCTTCCTTTTCTTTTTTTCATTTATTCTGTTCACTATGTATTACAAAATTCATGACTGGATTTCAGTAACACCAGTCTCCTCACTGGTGCCCACTTCCCTCCACCAGTGTTACCCTTGTCCACCCTTTCCCACCCATCCACCTTGCTTACATGACAGACATATGTGTGTTATTTCAATAATGTTTGGCTTTCTATAGATTGCCAGACTTTAAAAGGCATTCTTTGTATTTTAACTTAAATGTATTTTGACATTATTTCTCTTGCCCACGTTTAAAGTAAAAGGGCCAGAGATTATACAGCAGCTAAAGATTTTGTCTTGTATGCGGCTCATAAGTGTTTGACCCCCAGAACCCCATTATGGTCCACTGAATACAGAACCAGGAGTAATCCCTCAGCTCTACCAAGTGGTAAAAACAAAGCAAAACCAAGAGGGGAGGGTTTGTGAAAGTAAAGAGCCAAGCAGGAGTAATCACAGACATGCTTAATATCTAGAGCCTATTTTACATGAGCACCCTGGAATTTAAATGCAGTACTTGTGATTCTAAGATTTGTTATCTTGTAGCTATTGCATTGTATTATCAACAAGTGACTGGAAAGCCAGGACAAGAGTTGTACAAGTTTTTCTGTAAGGTATACATATTTTCAGCAGAGGAATTGAACTACCTTTGATTTACAAAACGGGTATTAAAAAACACAAGTAAGAAACTAAATGTTTCATTCGACATATCTCATAGTACACTATTCATATGTTTGACATAGACATTGACATAGGTGTGATTATAAGGGTTAACAAATACATATAAATAGATGCATAGATTGTCTCCTTGATCCAATGTTCTTAAAACAATTAGGTTTAAATAGGGACAATTATATGTAGAGCACAGTATTTTTTCTTGCCGATACTTGAGTGTAGAATGCATTTGAGGTTTCTTTAGATGTTTCTGAAGTCCTTTTTTTCCCCCCATAACATCAAAAGATACACCTAGATCAGATTTCTTTTTCTTTTCTTTCTGATGGGAGATACCTATCCAGCCAGTGCTCTGAGGACCATGTAATACCTGAGCTCGATCCCAAGGTTTCTTTATGCAAAGCATGTGCTCCAGCATTTTGAACCATTCACCCAGACTTTACTTTTAGAACAAATTTTATTTGTTCTAACCACATTAGTTTATGGATTTGTGTGTTCAGGGCTAGAGTGATAGTGCAGAGGGTGGGGTGCCTTGAAATGTGACCAACCCAGCTTCGATCCCTGGCACCCTATATGATCCCTGAGCACTGCCAGATGTGAACCCTAAGCAGAGAGACAGGAGTAATCCCTGAGCGCTCCTAGGTGTTGCTCCCCAAAAATACATGTTTTACAGATTTATAATTCTTGACTGTGTACTATACCATGCTATCATAAAAATATTAATAGTTGACCCCTTCTTCTCCTTGTTCCCCAGTAGTCAGAATTCTGTAGTCATTAACCTTTTTTGCTTATGTCTATTCCTTTAGTTTGTTTTTTTTTATATTCCACATCAAACAATATCATCCAGTATTTGCCTTTCTCTTTTTGACAGTTTTTGTTTAGACTAATCTTACCTTCTAGTTCCATTGTGTCACAAATAGCAAAAGGTTTTTTTAGTAGTATTTGGTAGTATAATAATATAATTATATTATAAACATATCTTTTGCCCATCCTTTTTATTATTAAATCATACCTTGGAGAATCAAATACTTCAAAAAAGTTAAATTATATTACACTATTAACTTCTAGTGTTTAGGTGTTCTTGTAAATCTTTAGAAATTTGTGACTCCTCACAAATTTCTGCCAAATTTCTACCAAATTTCTGAATATGTTAGAGAAAACTGTACTTTCAGATATAGATTTGCATAGAAGATGACTATTTCTCATATTTGGCTTTTTTCTTTTTGGGTCACACCTGGCGATGCACAGGGGTTACTCCTGGCTCTGCACTCAGGAATTACTCCTGGAGGTGCTCAGGGGACCATATGTGATGCTGGGAATCGAACCCGGGTCGACTGTGTACAAGGCCCTACCCGCTGTGCTATTGCTCCAGCTCCGTGTTTGGCTTTTTAATAAGTATATTATTTTTGTATTCATAATAAGTAAAGTGCAAAATTACCATTCTGCATTTCTGCTATACTGATACGGTTTTGTTTTATGAGTAGAATGGTAAATAAATGAAAATGTTGCAGTGGACTTCAGTGCATAGAACTAGCATGACTGCTTCTTTCCTATGATATTAATAGATCATAGACTTAACTTGAATCTTATCTCAGGGAGTATGGCCTTGTGAAAGGTATAATGTTGCTAATTCTTTTCCTACTGGTTTTACAGCTGGCATCCCTCGTTCAGTATTAAAGGACTGGCGTAAAGTCAAGAAACTGAAGCAGACTGGGGAGTCCTTTTTACAGGATGACTCCTGCTGTGAAATAGGACCTAATTTACAAAAGTGCAGAGAATGTAGACTTATTCGGAGTAAAAAAGGAGAAGAACCAACGCATTCACCAGTATTTTGTAGATTTTACTATTTTAGACGGTAAGTAAAATGTTTAATTGGGAGTTCAAGCACTTAAGATATATTAAACTTCTTGTGCTAAAATTAACAGTAGCTAACTACTGAGCTAACTTCATATTCACATTGTTGCTTATGATATGTATGTGTAGCTTTTTCACTTTGTTTCCTGCTTTCTTATTCCCTGGAGAGAAAAATGATAGAAATGGAGTTTGGGGTATAATTTTGGTTATGTTTTGTGTTTGTAATTTTGCACACTTTAGCTAATGTACATAGCATTAATGTTGCATTAACTGTTAGTGACAAGTCTATAAATCTTAGAAAAACAACTTAAGCCTTTAGTCAGTGCATTACGTTGTAATATCCATGTTTTATTTAAATATTTGAGCTACAATGATTTGAAAATGAAAAAGATTGTTAGTAGGGGCCGGATCGATAGCACAACGGGTAGGGCGTTTGCCTTGCACGCGGCCGACCCGGGTTCAATCCCCGGCATCCCATATGGTCCCCCAAGCACCGCCAGGAGTAATTCCTGAGTGCAAAGCCAGGAGTAACCCCTGAGCATCGCTGGGTGTGACCCAAAAAGCAAAAAAAAAAAAAAAAAAAAAAAGATTGTTAGTAGTGTGTCCTGTTTCAGAGGTTTTATAGTATATATTAAGAGTTATTAACCTATGACTATAATCTAATGTATTTTTATACTAAAACCTTGCAGTATTCAGTTAAAATATCAGTGAATAACCCAGCCAATAAGAGCTTATTAGTGTCTCAGATTGTGGATTAAGTTATAACTGGGTTTTCAGTTCAGCTTTGTGCCCTAGTTCCTTGCTAAACTTGATTAACTATGGTGAAACTCCAGATAAACCTTTCTCATGCACATAATGTCAGTGACTTGGTTTCCCTTCTTGAAGAGTTTCAATGAATATTAAATATAACTAAGTCAGCAAAGTAGTTAGTGTTGGTTCTCATTAACAGAAATACTTGTGTTAGCTGTAATTATTCTCCCAACCAACATTGTCATTTTTTATAATATTTAGGTAACACTTTGTTTTACTTGGGGATTGGGAGGTTGTGCCACACCTGTTGATGCTCTGGGGCTACTCCCAGCTCAGTGCTTGGGTTGCTCCTGATGATGTTTGGTGGACCATGCAGTGCTATGAATCAAACCTAGACCTTCCACAAGCAGAACATGTACTCAGCACATTGAACCATCTTTCTAATCTAGTGATTATTTAACAACAATCCAAAAAATGGTTTTGGTGTTAGTCCAAAATATGTCTTTATAGATACAGAAAAATTGATATTTCTGATTTCTCTGTTTCTTAGTTTTACAGCCAACAGTGTTTTTAAATGATAGCTTCAGAGAATACTTGTTAAATGTAATATAAATGGAAACTCAGAAAGGGTGAAAAGAATAGAGGGGGAAAGTAAGCTTGGATCAAAGAGATAGCTCAACAGACTGAAACACATGCTCTCTGTGAAGAAATCTTTGGTCACTAGCGTTTCCTCAGCACCTTTAGGTGTGATCCAAAAACCAAGTGAAAACGGAGAGACTAGAGAGATAGTTCAGGGGTTAAGGTGCTTGTTTGCCTGGCACCCCACCAACCCTGATTCAGATCTTTGCTTTCCACACACTTCCCTTTAGCACTGCCAGGAGTCATTCCTGAGCATAGAATCGGGAATAACCACTGAGAACCAACCAGGTGACCCACAAACCAAGAAAAATGAAACTGGATTTAAAGAGATAAAATTCTCTCCTACCAACAAAACCGGAAAAAAAGATCATTTTGGAAAAAAGTAAAGAAGTCAGCTTGCAGTTTCAAGCCTGGTGTTCTCTTTTAAACATTCATTTCTCACCTCTACATTTCTACTCTTGAGACGCTTGTGTTCTCTTGAACATATATTCTTTTTCCTTTCACATCACATCTTTCTAAGTAAATTTCTTTGAATAAAAATTACTTTTGCTTCAAGGGCTAGAATAATAGTACAACAGGTAAAGTGCTTGCCTTGCACGTGACTGGCCTGGGTTCGATCCCCAGCACCATGGATGGCCCCCTGAGCCCTCCAGGCGTCAGCCCTAAGCTCCACCGGGTGTGGCTGAACAACCAAAAAATTATGCTTCGGTAAAAAGAAAATGTGTGTGTGTGTGAGAGAGAGAGAGAGAAGCAACGTAGTTCTTACTAGACCTTCAGTGTGAGAGAAAGGGTAATTTAAGAGAGAATATAGGCAGCAAAGAAACATCAAGATGAGCGAGAGATGAGATGTACATGTTTAAGAGAGAACACTAGCTTGAAAACCAAGCCCAAAACAAGTAGTGATAATAACATACAGCTTAAATAAAATGATGGGCTATAACAGGTTAAAAAAATGACTGTAAATAAAGAGTGAGGGCCAGTTATAGTATAGCTGGTAGGGCGCTCGCCCTGCATGCTGCCATCCTTGGTTTGATTCCCTGCCCTGCATGCTGCCATCCTGGGTTTGATTCCCATACAGTCCCTCAGGGAATCCCTCCAGGAGTGATCCTTGAGGGCAGAGCCAAGAGTAAGCCTTGTGCACTGCCAAGTATGACCAAAAAATCAAAACAATAACACAAAATTTAGGAAGTGGGGCCTTTGATTTTTATGCAGCTAACCCTTTTTCAGTCTCTGGCATTGCATTTGGTTCTCTGAGCACTGCCAGCAGTAAGCCCTGAGCACTTCTGGATGTGGCCCCCTAGTCAAAAGAATTAAGAAAGCATAGATAGGAAAAATGGTAATACAGGTGGTAAGACACTTGGTAGACTATGGTTTGAGCCCCAGCATGACGTGTATGCCTCATACCACCACCAGGGTCCCCCTGAGTACCACCCAACTGGTGTGGCCCAGACACACACCCTCAATAAATATAAGAAAAGAATTAAAAATATGGAATGACTTGGTAGTACACTTCTTACTCCCTCCCCCGAGCCCTTCCCCCCCTTTTTTTTTTTCATTTGGGAGTCACACCTGGTTTTGCTTGCAGGTTGTTTGCCAGCCATACTTGGAAAGACCATACCATGCCAGGAATTAAATGTCACTCTTCTGCACAGAATGTTCTGACCCCATTAAGTTCTCTTCTTTGCCCCCAGATAACCTTTTTTGAGAATAAAAAGGATATGGCTACAATAAAATATGAGTAGTCACCAGTGAGAAAGAGAATGAATGCCTTTTTTGCTGTCCATTTACCCTAAACTTCTCCTACTTTTAGTTGCATTATTTAAATGTTATGTGTTTCGGTTAAGTTAAGGACACTACTAATTGGGGTTTTTTTGGTGTTTGTGGTTTTTTTTTTTTTTTTTTTTTTTCGGATTACACCCGGCGATGCACAGGGGTTACTCCTAGCTCTGCACTCAGGAATTACCATGCTCAGGGGGCAATATGGTATGCTGGCTGGGAATCGAACCCAGGTCGGCCACATGCAAGGCAAATGCCCTATCCACTTGTGCTATCGCCCCAGCCCCACTAATTGGGTTCTGTGTGTGTGTGTGTGTGTGTGTGTGTGTGTGTGTGTGTGTGTGTGTGTGTGTGTGTGTGTGTGTGTTACTCTTCTGTCTTTTTATTTTTTTATTCACAGTGAGGTACAGTAACAAAAATCTCATGTTTGAATTTCGATCATACGGTCAAACACCCATCCCTTCCACCACCAAAATCCCCAGATTCCCTCCCACCCCATTGCACACCTCCCCCTCTCTGTATGGCAGACAATTTGCAAAACAATCTTTTTCTATTTTAGCTACCTGTGATATTTCAGTCCTACTACCCCTTCAGAGCTGCCGAAAATGCAGTGCTAGACATTGTGTTTTGTCACAGCCACCATGCGATCAAGGAATTCTAAGTTTCTAATAATTAGGTCTGAAGAAATCCCTGTAGCAGGTTGTTCAGGTCCCAGATTCATCTCTGTGTCTCGGATCATGGCCACATGGGAGCTTAAGTTGACAGTGGGCAGATGTGACATCATCTCGGCACCCCATGGAGGCGGGGAGGATGGCCCACTCTCCCCTGTCCCACGAGAACTGTGATTTGCCATCACCATGAACTTGTACCTGGTGCTTCTCAATGGCTTCTAGAAAATGGCGCCTGCTGGAGCTCTTAGAGGCCAGGTGGAGGGACAATGCCCGCCCCCCCGTCAGGAGCAGTCCAGCAGAGAAGGCCTTTTGCAAAGTCCAGGGCCATCTCTGCCGCAAGTTGCTCAGGTCCGAGGTTCCTCTCTGTGACTCTGGATCATGACCACGTGGCTAATTGGGTTCTTAATTAATTTTTTTTTTTGTCTTAATGAATTAAGAGTTTCCATACTCTTGCTCTACATCACATTAATAAAGTGTTATTTTAATTAATGAAAGACTATGTGAAAGTGTTACGGTAATTTCTGTGATTTTCAACTTAAGTGTTTTCTGATCTTGATCACATATAGTATTGCTCTAGACAGCATTTAACCAGCATTTTAACTTTTGTCATCCATCAAACATTTGAACATAGTTTTCATTGCAATGGAATGAAGCAGGTAAGTATAAGAGAGATATTTGGCTCTTGAAATAACCTAAAATTATCCTCACATACTATTTCTTTTGGTTTGACTGGAGAGATAGTACAGCGGATAAGGTGCTTGCCTTGTGTGTGGCCAAACTAGGTTCAATCCTGGGACCCCATACGGTCCCTTGAACTCCTCAGGAGTGATCCTTGAGGGCAGAACCATGTATTACCCAAAAAAAAAAAAACCCAAAAAAGAAAATGTACTTTTAAAATTTGGAATTGGGGGCCACACCAGTGCTTCCGGAATTGCAGTACCAGTTATCAGATGCAGATCTCCCACCAGCTGTTCACTCGTTCCTGCTCATTAGACTTGTCTCTTGACTTCCCCATTTTGTTTTTAATTGTAAGTGCAGTTAATTTATTTTAATAGGAAATATAAGTATAAATTAACAATACATTTAAATGAATTTGTATCTTGCTATCTAATGCTTTTATGTATTAATGTTTCAGATTGTCATTTAGTAAAAATGGAGTGGTTAGAATAGATGGCTTTTCTTCGCCTGACCAATACGATGATGAAGCTATGAGTTTATGGACACATGAAAATTATGATGATGATGAACTTGACATAGAAACTTCAAAATATATATTGGATATAATAGGTGATAAGTTCTGTCAGTTAGTAACATCTGAAAAAACAGCTTTGTCCTGGGTGAAAAAGGATGGTAAGAAAGTTAAATATTTAGAATCTGTGACTGTAAAAGTTTCATGTTAGGAATTTGTCTTTGAAGTATGTTTAGTGGGAAAACTGCTATACCTAATCTGGTTGACTTTTTTTAGTAGTAACTTTTTATGTAGAAAATATATATATTATATTCTATACAACACATTTTCTGGTTCAGTTAACTGGATTAATTCTTTGAAAGTACAGAGTAGCGTTTTGCTGTTCTTTTCATAACATAATTTTGTGTCTTAAAAAACTGAATTTTAGTTCTCAATTTTTAAAAATCTATGCCTGTAAAATGAGAATGACTACCTCATTGATGTGCTTAGGAAATAATTTGTGGCTAAAAAGATAGTACACATACATACCTTGCATGTGGCTAACAGGTTCTGTCATCAGCACTCCATATGATTACCAAATCCCATCAGGAGTAATGCTCTCAGCCAGGAGTAAAACCCCAGCTTCCCTCCCCCCCCAAAATTGCATAATATTTATTTATTTTTTTGATTCATACTTTAGATGTCTAAATGTTAGCTTTTCTTCTTTGTATAAACCAATAGCATGTTCTCCTGGGAAAGTTAGTTAATGACTCGAAACATTTTTGATTGCATTACATAAAAGGAGGAGGCTAGTAGCATCTTAATGAATGGAGGCCATAGATGCTGCTAAATATCCCACAGTGTACAGAAAAACAGAAGTAATTGATGTAAACTGTCGGTATTGAGAAACTCTACCTATATAAGTATATGTAAATATAATCTGTGAGAATTAATAATTACTTTTTTAATGTTGCTGTTGATTTTTAAGAATGTGAAAACATTCTTAAAATTTCCTGATTTGCCTTTAAAACTTGTTTTCCTATAGCCAAAATTGCTTGGAAAAGAGCAGTAAGAGGAGTTCGGGAAATGTGTGATGCCTGTGAAGCAACACTGTTTAACATCCATTGGGTCTGTCAAAAATGTGGATTTGTGGTCTGCTTAGATTGCTATAAGGCAAAGGAAAGAAAGAGTTCTAGAGGTCAGTTTCTAACTTTAAGTAAATTAAACTGTTTTGTAATGTTCATTGTTTTAGAATCACTCATCCAGAAAATTTCATGTCTGTTGTTTCCCTACCTTTCTTAGTAATAATAGGTCAAGAAAGTTTTGTGAAGTTTGTTATTAAAAGAAAGAGCCACGGTTTATTGATGGCCAGATTTCCAGAATAAATTTATACTGCATCTCTTCCTTTGTCGCCTATTTACTGTATACACTGTCCTTCCAAGCAGATCTTTTTTAAAGTAGCATAAATTTAAGACTTTATTTTTACTGATCTGAATTTCTTTCTAACGATCAGCTTACTAGTGTAAGCTGATTTTTTTTTTAAATATCGAAGAATTTACTGTTACAATGGCACTCTATTCTAGGGTTGCCAGTATCCAATGTGTACATTTTTTTACTTCATAGCTTTCCGTTCCACAGTTGAACATATCTACATTTCTTTTCTTAATGGGAGTTTCTTCTCTTTTTATTTTCATAGTTCCTAAATAAAATTCTTTCACTTTTTAAAAACCGAGGTAGATAGTACAGCAGTTAGGGCTCTTGCTTTGCTCGAGGCTGACCTGGACTGATCTCAAGCCGTGCCAACAGTGATCCTTGAGCACCACTGAATATGGTCCAGAACACTAAAAAGTAGATAATTTCACTAGTATCATAAATCCCCTATTTCTAAAAAATGATCTATTTCTGTTTTCTGGTGTCAGAGAGATAGCACAGTGGGTAGGGTGCTTGCCTTATTTATACCCAGCCCACCTAGGTTCTATCTCTGGCATACCATAGGGCCCCCCCTCGCCCAAGTCCTGCCAGGAGTGATCTCTGAGTACAGAGCCAGGAGTAAACCTGAGTAGAGCCAAGGTGTGGCGCTCCAACTTAAAAAAAAAATTTTTTTTCCCCTAATTTCTACAGCAGTAAATGACACAAACATAGTGGTCTTAGAACACAGATGTCGCTCAGCAGTGGTCTTGCCTAGCATATGTGAGGCCCTTGTTTTGATCCCAAGTACGGCAAAAGCAAAAAGACAAAATTAGTGGGCAACATGTTGAGATAGCTGGAGATAAAATTTTAAAAAAAAATAAACACAGCAGAGCACATGCAAGATCCGGGTTCACTCCCCAGCCCCAGTGGCCTCCTGAGCAGTACTGGAAATAGCCCTGACAGCTCCAGATACCACAGAGTGGCTCTTGTAGTTCCCAATACTAGGACCAGTTATTTAAGTATTGTTGGTAGTGCCACGTGGGTCTGTGGAACACTGCTTGGAGTGCACTGCCCTCACCTCCTCTCACCAGCTCAGCCTGCTTACCACATATGCCCTGCTTTTGGGTGGTGTAGGTTTTGGTTTTTGGTTGTCTTGGCGGGAGGGGGCACATCCAGTGGTGCTGAGGACTTAATCCTGATTCTACACTCAGGAATTGTTTCTGCCCTGCTCAGGGGACTATAGGGGGTGCCAGGGATCGAGTATAGATCAGCCAAGTACATGGCAAACGCCCTACCCATTGTACTATCACTTACCCCCAAGGGAGGGGAAAGTATTCAAAGCAGTTTCAGAAGTAGTTACTTAAGTAACAAATATGTTGGTTTCTTTGGGGATGAAATGCTAATGAAATGTGAAGATTTGGATTGTGGAAATATAAAAATCAATATTTAGTGCTCATGCTATCTGACAAACATGGTGCTAGGCTGGAGCTGGTAGGGCACTTGTCTTGCAAGTGACAAACCTGGGATGGGTCTTCCAGAATTGATCCCTGAGCACAGAATTAGGATGAGCCCTGACCACGGCTGGGTGTGACTCAGAAATCTAGAGTAAAAAACAGGAATTCCCGTCCACAGAGATAGCTCAGAAAGAAACATGGCTGGGAGTGAGTAGCTCCCCAAGCATCTAGCCTAAGTGGTTCCTACCAGCCCCACTAGTTGTAGCCCACAAAATAAAATAATAAATTTAAATGTTGATTTTTTTTTTCCAGGCAGTTAATTTTTAGAGTAGTACGGTAGTTCCCCATGTAAGTTCGAAGTTTTGCTTTCTAAGATTTAACCTGTAATCAACCTCGGTCCAAAATTACTGCTTTCAAAAAAATATTTTGGGAGACCACATTCAGGACAGGGTGTTGTTCAGTGTTAGAGCCCTTACTTTGCTTATGTGAGGGCTTAGATTGGGTTTCCAGCACTCTGGGGAGGCATGTATGCAGACTGTATGCTAGTTTTTATCTATGTGACTAATGTATGAATTAAACTTTAGGTATGTATGTGTGCGACATACACAGGCTTCAGTACTATCCAGTTGTAGGCATTCACTAGGAGTTCTGGAGCACATCCCATGCTATATACTGGATTGATGAACCACGATTTAGTCATCAGTATCTTCTACTAAATCTTCTTATAAACCCAGCACATATTGAAGAGACTTGGTCAACATGTTAAAAACATCTACAGTTGCTGTTATTTTAATATGCAGAAAAATAAGTATGAGTTAAAATGTACAACAGTAATTCAGAGTGCATTTAAGGCAGTTAAACATCTTCAAAACCATAAAAATATCTTAGGGTATTTTCAGCCATTTATGATATTGACAGGTGGGATGTAGCTCAAAAATAGTGTTTGCTTTGCATGTGTGAGGTGCCTGGGTTACATTTCAGCACTGCAAAAGAAAGAAAAAACCTTCAGTACAGACATTTTATCCTGGTTCATATTGTTTCGAGGGTCCAAATCTGGCAATATTTTGGGCTCCAGGTCAGGGCTGATGGGGATGTTCTTTCCAGTAGTGGTTAGATGACCCTGTGATGCCAGGAATGAGTCCTGGGCCTCTTGCAATGCCTGGTATGTGTTCAGCCTGTTGATCTCTCCAGTCCATGAATTCTTTTTGAACAGTGTTTTTGATAAATTCATAGTATAGATTTACATAACATGGTATGTGCTTCACATGGCAAGTATTAAAGAAAAAGCAGTAACCAAAAACTGATTTGTCGGTGTAATGTGCTGAGATTGGCTGAAGATGTGTTTGGCACAAAAGTTAAAAGGATGGATATTGGCATAGGGGCCAGAGAGAGTACAAGAGTTAAGGGGCTTGTGCATGCGGCCAGTCTGTGGCAATGCAGATAGTCTCCTAGCATTGCTGGGAGTAAGCCCTAGGCACCTCCAGGTGTGACTCTAACCCCCTTCTCCCAACCCCCAACTGAAAGATTAGCCCGGACACCTGTCACTGCACCTGTCTGTTCTCTATGGGCTGATACAATCCAGTGAGGAGAGCTGAGACAACCCCAGCTTAATTAGGAAACAGTGTTTCTAAGCTTAGGGTTATTCTTCATGTGGATAACCCAAAGCACTATTACATCCTGAAAAGGGTGGTGGGGTGGAGGCTGACCTAGAATATGCTACAGTGTTAGGTTGTAATGAAACATGCACCACTTTTTCTCTGCACTACCCTTCCCCCCCAAAAAAAAAGTAGCTACAGAGCAGCTCAAATCAGGTAAGGTAGAGGTGACTAATACTTAATCATAAGAAAGGAGGATTGGGGCTGGAACAATAGCACAGCTGGTAGGGTGTTTGCCTTGCACGCGGCCGACCCGGGTTTGATTCCCAGCATCCCATATGGTCCCCTGAGCACCGCCAGGAGTGATTCCTGAGTGCAGAGCCAGGAGTAACCCCTGTGCATCGCCAGGTGTGACCCAAAAAGCAAAAAAAAAAAAAAAAGAAAGAAAGAAAGGAGGATTATTTTTGGAAAGGCTATCATCTTGTATCCTGTTTTTATAAAATTCTTAAAATAGTGGTTACTACACTTGAAACATTTGAAGCCTATCATCGATGTTGTATGTAATTATGAAGTTCTTTATATAGAGTCATCAGTTTTATATTGTAAAACCATGAGTACTGTAAAAGTATGAACACTGTTATTAAAATCTACAGATAAAGAACTCTATGCTTGGATGAAGTGTGTAAAGGGACAGCCTCATGATCACAAACATTTAATGCCAACTCAAATTATACCTGGTTCTGGTAAGTACAGATGTCTGTTGTACTGTAATAGTTCTTTGTTGCTTAAAATTTTTTAGATATGTAAGTACTCTAGAATAGAGAAGAGTATCTATCATTGAATTGCTCTCATACTCAGCTGTTAGAATCTTAATATGTAATAAAGATAGCACAAAAGTTTTGGTTTTTTTCTTTATTGCTTGTATCAGAGAACATGAATTTGCGTTATCAAACCTGATTGAAGATGGCTGGGTGGGAGGAGGGGGTTGTTGGGAAAATAGAAATAAAAAATAAGAAAAAAAAATTTTAAACTAATGGTGATGTCCTTTATTAACCACTATTTTATTTTGTAGTTTTGACAGATCTTCTAGATGCAATGCACATTCTTAGAGAAAAATATGGTATTAAGTCCCATTGTCATTGTACTAACAAACAGAATATGCAAGTTGGAAATTTTCCTACAATGAATGGTGTGTCTCAAGTGAGTAAGAGTTTCAGGTTATTCATTGAAATATATTCAAACAACTTTGTTACTTGTAATCCAATTTAGGACTTGTGTTTCATAAATTACATCTGCAGTATTGCTTGATAACTATATTTATTATTTTTACTCTGAAGAATTGAAGAGATTTTTTTAAATTCAGTTGTTCTATCCTTACAGGTTTTACAGAATGTTCTTAATCACAGTAATAAAATTTCTCTGTGCATGCCTGAGTCTCAGCAGCAAAATACACCTCAGAAATCTGAGAGTAATGGCAACAGCAGCCCGGGTAGTGATGTAAGCACAGATAGCAAGCTAACTCCCCCCGAGTCTCAGTCACCACTGCACTGGCTAGCAGATCTTGCAGAACAGAAGGCCAGAGAGGAGAAAAAAGGTAAATTTAATGAAGTATAAGAAAATTAGAATGTGATATATAATACTCTATTCAGGATAATTCACTTCTACTTTTTTCTTGCATCATTGTCATTTTCATTCCATTTTAAAGGAATATAGTATGTATTCTCTGGTGTGTATTCAGGTGAATAGGTAACTATTAGTGCAATTTTTACCTCATGCTGTAAAGCATAGGGTGCCAATTTTGTTTTTAATTTCCTTTTTTTATTATTGAATTATTGAGATAGTTACAAAAATCGATCGAACACCCATCCCTCCACCAGTGCACATTCTCCACCACCAATGTCCCCAGTTTCCGCTCCCCACCAACTCTTGCCTCTATTGCAGACAATTTTCCCCCGTACTCTCTCTACTTTGGGACATTATGGTTTGTAATATAGATACTGAGAGGCTATCAAGTTTGGTCCTTTATCTACTCTCAGTACATATCCCATCCTGAATGAATCCTCCAACTATCATTGACTAATCCCTTCTCTATTCCAGCTGCCTTCTCCTCCAGTCATGAGACAGGCTTCCAACTATGGAGCAATATTCCTGGCCCTTCTGTCTACTGTCCTTGGGTGTCAGTCTCGTATTATTTTATATTCCACAAATGAGTGCAGTCATTCTATGTCTGTCCCTCTCTTTCTGATTAATTTCGCTTAGCACAATACTCTCCATGACTATCCACTTAGAAGCAAATATCATAACTTCATCTTTCCTAACAGCTGCATAGTATTCCATTGTGTAGATGTATCAAGGTTTCTTTAACAAGTCTTTTTCTCGGGCACTCAGGTTGTTTCTAGATTCTGGTTGTTGTCAGCAGTGTTGCAATGAACATACAGATGCAGATGTCATTTCTGCTGTGCTTTTTTAGGGTGCCAATTTTGTCTGTACTTTAACAGCTTTGTTTCATATGAGTTGAAAATTTGTAAAATGTTTTTATTTCAGAAAACAAAGAATTTGCCCTTGAAAATCAAATTAAAGAAGAGAGAGAACAAGATAATCCTGATTCTCCAAATAGCAGAAATTCACCGCCAATGACTCAGAACAATGAACAAGGCTCAACCTTACGTGATTTACTGACCACAACAGCTGGCAAGCTGCGTGTGGGTTCTACTGATGCTGGCATCGCCTTTGCCCCAGTGTATTCAATGGGAACCCCAGTGAGTGTGATACAGAGTTCTGATTTTCATGTTTCTTTGTTTTCAGTTTGTCACAGTGCCATTTTGAGTTTCACACTATACAATGATGGGGTGTAGAAGTAAAATATGGTGACACACACCTATACCATCCCCCAAACAAATTCATCTGCTCTAAGATTAATAACCTGGGCTTCTAAAAATAGACAACTTAAGTTTTCATCTGTCTTAAGATTTAATTATTCTTGGACCGGAGCGATAGCACAGCAGGTAGGGCATTTGCCTTGCACGCGGCTGACCCAGGTTCGATCCCCAGCATCCCATATGGTCCCCCAAGCACTGCCAGGAGCAATTCCTGAGTGCAAAGCCAGGAGTAACCCCTGAGCGTCGCTGGTGTGACCCAAAAAAAAAAAAGACTTAATTATTCATAGGCTTGTCTAGTGTCTATAATTGTTTAATAGATATAGAGTGACTTTTTTTAAAAAATGCTGTGTTTCTCAGTATTTTCTTCTGTTATAGCTCATAACTTAGCTGACTGTTTTTATTTTGTTTACCTAGGTCAAAAGGGTTGGAGAATACTATCTTGATGACAGAAGAACCCTTTAGGGATACCCCTTGAATTTGAAAGCCGTATCTAAAAATTTTGGTTGTGAATATTCAGATATTTAAAATACCTGTAGATCCATTTTTGCTTTAATTAACCACAGTGGAGTGTATGGACAGGATGAACAAAACTACTCTTTTTAGTTCTACTCATAGAACTACTCATCCATCTCTGCCCTAGATTTAAAATGACATAAATAATAAGGCCATATTTCTAGTTTCTACAGCTTTTCACATGGACATCACCAGAGTTTTGGTTCCTGCTTTGTATCTCATTGTATCCATGTCTCCAGACAAGATTATATATATTCTTTGGGGGAGGGGAAAGTAGGGGGAAGGCACACCTAGCTTTGCTCAGAACTTACTCCTGGCTCTGTGCTAAGGGATCACTACTGGTAGTGCCAGGGATTGAACCAGGTCAGCCTTGTTCGAGGCAGGGCCATACCTGCTATACTATCTCTGGTTCCGATTATGTATTGTTAAATTAGGTATATTCTTTATGTTAGCTGTTTGCTTGCTGTATTCATAGTAATTCAAAATGAACACTTAAAAATCATACATTTCCTCTGAAAATACTTTCATTTTTCTATAACAGAGTGGTAAAAGTGGTAGGACCATGCCGAATATTCTTGATGACATAATTGCTTCAGTTGTTGAAAACAAAATTCCACCAAATAAAGTTCCTAAGATAAATTTAAAATCAGAGAAAGAAGAGCCTAAGGAAAGAAGATCTGCCGTGGATGAGAATCATAAATTGCATAGCGACATACCACATTCTTGGATCTGTGAGGACCATATTTTGTGGCTTAAGGATTGTAAGAATAGTAATAATTGGAAGCTTTTCAGAGAGTGTTGGAAACACGGACAGGTGAGTAATTAAGCTGAATGTTTTTCCCCCATTCTTTTTAATGGTGGGGGTGGGAGCAAACTCAGTGGTGTTCAGTGGTTACTTCTGGCTTGATACTCAGGAATTACTCCTAGTGGTGCATGAGGGATCATATGAGATACCTGGTATTGAACCTAGGTAAGCCACATGCAAGGCAAACGCCCTACACTGCTGTGGTTTAGTATATTTTTAGTGGAGCCTAAGGCGATTGAAGACATAGTATAGTCCTGTCTCCTCTCCCTCTTGGGTATTCTGGAGAACACAGGGCGTCATACATGAGAAGCGTATGTAGCACTACTGAACCACATCCTGCTCTTCAAATTTTTTACATTTGTATTTCAGTCTTATTCAGTTCATAACGGTCGACATGTTAATATATCAGAAGCTAATTTTTTTTTTTTCCAATTGGCTTTTGGTCACACCCAGCAGTGCTCAGGAAATATTCCTAATGGTGCTCAGGACCATATGAGATGCCTTGGGTTGAACCCGGGTCAGCGGTATGTAGGACAAGCACTCTACCCAATGTATATTTCTGGCCCCATCAGAAACAAGCATATGTTTTGCATGTGGGAGCACCAGATTTGATAACTCAGTACTTCACAGTCCCCTGAACGTTAAGGGAAAATTCGAATGTGGGGGCGGTGGGTGTAGAGCACTGACCTGGCATGTATTAGGATCTGAATTTGCTATTCACACGACAAAAACAAAAGAAATTAAAAAAAAAAATTCTCTTTAAAGCTTGCTTCTACTACACTTACAAGTTCGGCAGAACATTGATAATATCTATTAATGCTTTGCTAATTTTTTTATACAGTAATTTTAATGTGGTTGATACGTATTTTAGATAAAAGTTTGCTACATTTAATGCACAGAATGTGACCAGAATTAAAAACTCACTTTTATTGAGGCTGGAGAGATATACAGTGGGTAAGACTTGCCTTGCACACAACCAACCTTGATCCAGTCCTCGGCACCTCCAGGAGTGATCCCTGAGTGCAGAGGAGTGGGTGAGAGAGTCTGAGCCTGTGGGTGTGACCAAAAACCAAACAACAACAAAAAAGAATTCACTTTTATTATAGTTTCCTCACCTTCTGGACAACAATGCTACTTTAAATGACTTTTTTTATTCAACAAATATTGACTAGTGAGGCCTAATTTTGCTTGACATTAAGATTATGAAAACAAGAGGTGAGAGAGAGAGAGAGAGAGAGAGAGAGAGAGAGAGAGTGTCTTAACAAGCGCTTGCCTCGCCTGGGACTGAGCAGGGTTCAATTCTAGTTTCTGAGTGCAGCGCCAGGAGTAAGCCCTGAAACTGGTGTGACCCAGGAACAAACCAAAAAAGAATATAAAACAGTTCTAGACCTAGAAAAGGTAGTATGTACTTTAGAGATAAGACACCTAGCTTAGACTCTCCATACTTGTACTGCATCCCATGAGCAGTATTAGTTGTGGCCCAAATTAGAGGGAACCAGAGCAATATTAAAGGAGGTAGGGCACTTACTTGCCTTGTATGTGGCTGATCTAGCATTGATCCCCATCCCCCACAGCCCCAATATAAGGTCTTCAGAGTCTGTCAAGAGTAAGCCCTTGAGCACTGCCAGGTAGGCACAAAAACACTAACTCAAGCTTTATAAAAGTAATAATAGTATAGTGATTGTTAATTTTTTTTCCCCCTTTTGAGTCACACCCGGTGATGCACAGGGGTTACTCCTGGCTCTGCACTCAGGAATTACCCCTGGCAGTGCTCAGGGGACCATATGGCAGGGGACCATATGGGATGCTGGGAATCGAACCCGGGTCGGCTGCGTGCAAGGCAAACACCCTACCCGCTGTGCTATCACTCCAGCCCTGTGATTGTTAATTTTTTTTAGTTGCTAATTTCTTTCAAAATTTTTTCCCTGGAAAAAGATTATGAACTCGTGCATTGCATATACACATTCAGTATATATATATATATTTTTGGGAAGAGATGGGGGAGTTGTGTCACACCCAGCTGTATTCAGGACTTTGCTCAGCCATCAGTCCTGGTAGGTTTGGAAAAAGCGTATGCAGTGGCGGGAATTGAACCCAGTTTGCTACATACAAAGGAAGCACCTTCCTTACTATCCTCTGGAACTCCAAGTAAAATATTTCTTCTTGGTACTTCAAGGGAAAGCTCTGGTACCATTGCTGAATTATTATTCTGATTATTTTGTATGAGCTTGAGCAGCAAAAAATAAGTATTTTATTTATCCTAAGAATATTTGTTCCAGGTGCTTTGAAATCTGAGCAATTAATTGGAAGTGTGTAAGCTCAGATTCTAATGCAAAAAGGATAATCTGAATTTATGCCTCAAGATTGAAAGTTTTCTAGATGCACAAAGATTATAGATTATCAGATAGCATCAGGTATTTGAGGAACTGTAGTAGTTTTTGTTTTTTGTAACATTCTTTGTAACAGGTAAGAGTTCTGTGAGACATTTAGGGTTATGAATAGGAAGTATCAAGCTAAAGAGTATAAATTTTACCTGGGTTTGGTGGTTTTTTGTTGTTTGTTTGTTTTGGTGGGGCACACCATACAGAATTTAAGAGTTGCTCCCAGCTGTGTTCAGGGTACTGTGCAGTATTAAGGGCAAGCTCAGGCCTCCCATGTGCTGCTGTCTGGTCCTTTAGAAATTTTATTTGACAAGTAAAGCTGTCAAATTGGCGTTTTTAAATTAAAACAATAGAAAGAGTCAGATTTGGAATGCTTTCAGCATTTCCTGAAAGTAAGGATGATTGAACCCTATGAATTTTAAATCATCATAGTCTAATTAATTCCCCTCCCCCCACCACCGATTTTCTTTAATCTACTAAATTTTCCCAAGCTCCTGGTACCACAAGAAAGAGTGGCAAAGGGCTGTACAGGAGTTGTACTAGATAGGTATAATACAGGCTTGTAATAATTATCTAATCACTAGATTTTTTTTTTTAATGATTTGGATATGGCCTTTTTTTGCACGTTTAAACTGTTTGAAAGACCTAGATTTTCTTTACTTTTTTAGGAGGTTGGGGCTGGGGGTGGATGGTAGAGGCTTCGCTTGGTCACTGATGATGGTGCTCACAGGACTAGGTAGTGAGAGGGACTGAGACTGAGCCTCCCCAGACGTAGAACTCTCACTCTGGCCCCTTTTGTTTTTGACTAATATTTTTGATAAAACAACTGGAATCTGTTCTCTTATGGCGCTAAGACTTTCTCATAAATTTTTAAGTACTATCTTCTATAGACAAAAGGATTTTTTGGATAGTTGGGGGGCAGGATATTTTTGTTTGTTTGGGGCTACTCCTAGCTCTGCTTGGGCATTAGGAGACCTTGCTAAGGAGAGGATCAGACCCAGCCTCCTGCATGCAGAGCTCATGCTCTGCCCTTTGAGCTGTCTCTCCAGCCCGCTGATTAAGGCTTGGCTGGGGAGTTGCTTTGAGGGGGCAGCACCTGGGTAATACCAGAGCTACTCCTGTTTTCAGTGCTCTGGAAAAAAAGGATCACTTTTGCCTAGTGAGTCTTACAAAAGTCTTGATCACAACTTTGCATTCTCTGTGTTCAGACAGCATAATGGAGGTGGGGTCTTTTTGGTTTGTTTTTTTTCCTATAAGGTTTTGGGGCCACACTGGGCAGTGAGTGAGCAGCGATTTTCTCCTGGCTCTGTGCTCAGAAATTCTTCCTGGTGAGCTCAAGGATCAAATGTGGGTTGGCCAAGTGCAAGGCACGCACCTCTCTCTCCGGCCTCCACCTTTTTCTTTTTTTTTTTTTTTTTAAACAAAAGAACCTGGGAAATGTTTACTGTTCTTGCCACAAAGATTTTTTTATTATCTTTGTAATTCTAGAACTTTAAATCTTCTGTTGTTGGGGCTGGAGCAATAGCACAGCGGGTAGGGCGTTTGCCTTGCACGCGGCCGACCCGGGTTCGATTCCCAGCATCCCATATGGTCCCCTGAGCACCGCCAGGGGTAATTCCTGAGTGCAGAGCCAGGAGTAACCCCTGTGCATCGCCTGGTGTGATCCAAAAAGAAAGAAAAAAAAAAAAAAAGAAAAAATAAATAAATAAATCTTCTGTTGTTGGTTTTGAGATTACAGAATCTTGAAGTCATTTGTGAATTTATGGGATTTCAAAAGAATCTGCTAGTAGACTCAGAAGTTAGTCGTATTACTCAGATTATTAGTATTTTTATTATAAACTTTGTGATGTTAAATACGTATTTTTAAATGATACTGAATGTATGTGAGCTATAATAAAGTCACATATTTTGTGGGTTATATAAAAATTAGCCTACAAGAAAAAAATGTATTTCTGCTGTCTAAAAATAGTTGTAGTGTAATCATTCAGATTGTTTTTCAAGAAAATTGCTATTTATTTTGGGCTGGAGAAATAGGACAGCAACTAAGGCTCTTGCCTTGCGTGGTGCATTAGCTTGGTCCTCAGCATCCCATTTGAGTCCCCCAAGCAACTATCAGAAATGCTTTCTTAGTACAAAGCCTTGAGCATTGCCTGGTGTGGCCCAAGAAACAAAAAAGATTGCTGTATATTTATACTTTTGTTTTCACAGCTGACTCTGTACTCTTCTTAGTATTACTCATTGCTTCTTATTATGAGGTCTTTCTAAATCAGGAGCTCTTTTTTTTCTATTACGATTTGTTGTTAATCCTGAAAAGTCCATTTTGCTATTTGCACATATAAAATCAAGTATAGAAAATAAATCTTTTAACTGTTAACCTGTCTATTTATAAGCCTGCAGTGGTTTCGGGTTTGCATAAGAAAATGAACAACAGCTTGTGGAAGGCGGAATCGATTAGTCTTGATTTTGGAGACAACCAAGCTGATCTTCTCAACTGCAAAGACAGCATCATTTCAAATGCCAATGTTAAGGAATTCTGGGATGGTTTTGAAGAAGTGTCAAGTATGATCTACTTTTATTTCATTGTTTCTTAAACACCACGATTACCACCACCACAATAATAAAATAGCAATTATTGTTTAATAGATTTTGAATCTTTGAGACGTCTGTATTACTTTGTTGCCTTATAAAAAGAAGTACTAGAGGGCCGAAATGATAGTACAGCAGGTAGGGCATTTGCCTTGCACACACTGGCCTAGGTTCGATCCCTAGCATCTTATATGGTCCCCCAAATACTACCAGGAGTAATTCCTGAGTGCAGAGCCAGGAGTAATCCCTGAGCATTGTCGGGTATGATCCAAAAAGCAAAAAAGTAGTAGTAGTAGTAGTAGTAGTAGTACTGGATAAAGATGGCTCTTATTCCTGGCTCCATTCTACTTAATTTTGGCCATAAATAGCATTTATACTGTTTCATCATATGGGAATTATTTTTGTCCACCCTCAAAAACTTTGGAAAATAAATTGTGTAATTTAACTGAAGCGTCTTGAAAAAAGCAAAAACGTAAGACTAATTTTAGTAGTATGATAAAGACAATTGCTTAAATAATTTGGGTTTTTGGTAGTATTCCAGATATATAATGCAGTTTTGTTTATATGTACACATACATGTATATATAGAGAGAGAACAAAATCTTAGTCATTCATTACCTATTTCCCGACAATTATATCATTTGTTTTTCATTTCTTTCCAAACATGATAAAAATTTAAAGGCCAATTAAGTTTCTTAGTAATTCACTTTACTCTTCATAGAACGACAAAAAGTGAAAACTGGAGAAACAGTTGTTTTAAAATTAAAAGATTGTCCTTCTGGAGAAGACTTCAAGACTATGATGCCTGCGAGGTAAGACCTTTGAAACACTATTTTAATATATAGCATTTTGAGGTTGAGATGAAATTATTCCCATGAGTAGAATTAAGTAAAAATAATTGTGACCTTGAGGCATTGTCTTCTTGGTTTAAAGTAGATACCAGAAAATAGCCACAATAAAATAGTCAGGGAAAGTCTTCATTCTCACTGCCCACTAGTACTAGTACAACAAAGGAAGGAATGTATACTCATGTCAGAGGAGGACTTGTTTTAGTCCTCCCTTTCTTTTATGGTTTTCCATGATTAGGGAAGTGGAGTTATAATTTTAATCATATCCTTGTGTGATGCATTCATTTTAACTCATAATGAAGTTGATTAAGAAGAGTGTTACCTGTCAAAATCTTTGGGAAGGGTTAACTTGTGTTTTGAACAGCTTGAAAGTAGTGTAAATCTTTATTCAAAAGAAGGCAATGTTGTTGTTCTTCAGATATGAAGATCTTTTAAAAAGCCTGCCATTACCAGAATACTGTAATCCCGAAGGAAAGTTCAATTTGGCCTCTCATTTGCCAGCATTTTTTGTACGTCCTGATCTAGGACCTAGGTTATGCAGTGCTTACGGTGAGTATGTTTCTGTTTCTTCCCATTTGGAATTCTGTCAAACTTGAACTACCTTCTGGCTTTTAGGTTCTACTAATCTGTTTTATTATTAATCCATTGAAATATTTCTCTATCAGGCACTTGTTAGGTTCAGTTGTTTTCTATTTGGCATTCAGGACACACAGCTGGAGCGCTCAGAGTGCTGCTTAGTGTTTGTGATTGATCCCAGGGCCTTCTACATACCCGAAGGGACTCCACCACTTGAGCCATGTCCCCAACCCCTTCAAGTACTTGGGGGCCAGAGAGATAGTATCTGTTAATCCTTATAATTTCATATCTAGTGTTCATGTTTTCTACTAATTTGATTTGGTTTGTTTTTATTTGGGGCCTCACCTGTCGGCTCTCTGGACTACTCATGGCCATTTGCTCAGGATACCATGTTGGGGACCAAACCTAGGTCAGCTACATTTAGGGCAAATGCCTTAGTCAGTGTTGTAGCTTTCTGGACTATGGCATGATATTTTTTAATAGGCTATTATGGTTTATGCACTTGGTTTGGCAGATTTTAGAATAAGGAAATTTGGGCCAAAGAGATAGTATTGTGGGCAGGGTGCTTGTCTGGCACTTGACTGACCCAGGTTCAATCCCTGGCATCCCATATGATCCCCCAAGCACCACCGGGAGTAATTCCTGAGTGCAGAGCCAGGCCCAATACCCCCTCTCCTCCGCCACCCCAAGAAAAAAATAATAAGGAAATTAAAACTCATTATAATTAAACTTCCTTCAGTTGATTTGGGGCAGAAATTTCCAGGGCTTATAAAATGTTCTTTCAAATAAATATATATTTTATATACAGGTGTAGCTGCTGCTAAAGATCACGACATAGGAACAACAAATCTCCATGTTGAAGTTTCTGATGTTGTAAATATTCTTGTCTATGTTGGCATAGCAAAAGGAAATGGCATACTTTCAAAAGCAGGTAAAAAACTTAAATAATTATAATTTTTTATTATACTTAAGTGCTCTGAATTATTAATAATTACTAGTATTACTCAGAATTAACAGCAAAGTTTTCAAATTGTAGTTGGCAGTGGAGTATTCTGATTTCATTATTTAAAGTTTTGACTAGAATTTAATGCTGATTTCAAAATTTTAGCATAGTATCTGACTCATTGTAAAGCATGTTTAAATTGAGAAATTCTCATAGCCAAATTACTGTCACAAATTAGAAAATAGTTGGTGTATACTTTGTAGCATGCCATAAATTTGGGACAGTGGATAGTTTCAGATCATATGAGGTGGTGTTAAGTGCTTTTTGCTGGTTTTGTGCTCGGGGATCATTCCTTATGGTGCTTGGGAGACCTTATGCAGTGGCCAGGGATTGAACCAGGGTCAGTTTAGTACCTGAACTCTTGTACTGTCTCCCTGACCCTGAGGCCATACTTTTTTTTTTTTAAAGAATACTGCTAGTTATTAAAAATACTGTTGTCAGGGCTGGAGCAATATACATGCAGACAACTCAGGTTTTATTCCCAGCACCTAATGTTTCCTGAGCACTGCTGTGGCCCCAAACCCTAAATACATACATAAATGTTCACTGTTCTGAAGTCAGAAAATAGAAAGACCTCTGTGTACTTAGAAATAGACCATGCTTAGAAAGAAAAAGTTTCGATGACCTTAGTCACTCTAATGTGGGTTCTAAAGGTACGAAGCAAGGTAGCAACTAATGGCCAAGGGCAGAGCATAGCAGGAGAACTACTCCAATCCATTGATTGGGGGTGGGGGTTGCGCATTACACTGGTGATAGATGTGGTGTGAGAATTATGTACATGGGAAACCATTATTAATAGTATTATATATCACAGATCCTCAAAAATGAATTTTTAGTAAGAAAAGGGTTTTTGTCCCTTTACATGCATAGATAACATCAGTTTCAGTTTGTGAGGGAGTTAGAAAAATGCCCTGAATTAAACTATCTTGAAATTGCAGCCTGAAGCAATTTATAATGCAAACACTTGATTATAGGTCAACTTTGATAAAGTATAAGGTCCCCTAGTAATTAATCAGAAATCTTTTTCTTCTATTAGTCATAGTTAATAAGCGATCCCTTTGCCTCATTGAACAT
Source organism: Sorex araneus (assembly GCF_027595985.1). Classification (NCBI taxonomy): domain Eukaryota; kingdom Metazoa; phylum Chordata; class Mammalia; order Eulipotyphla; family Soricidae; genus Sorex; species Sorex araneus. Next base: position 104,167,000 of record NC_073306.1, on the reverse strand, counting down.
ACTCAGATATTAAAGATCATGTATCCTTGCCTGCCTTATAACTAGTTATGCAGACCTTCTAATTTAAGAGTGATCATGAAAGACCTTTGTACAGAAAAAAATATATGTGAGTACAAATCATTTATGATGACTTTGGACTGGAGCAGTAGCACAATGGGTAGGGCGTTTGCCTTGCACGTGGCCAACCTGGGTTCGATTCTTCCGTCCCTCTCTGAGAGCCTGGCAAGCTACCCATGGCGTATTCCATATGCCAAAAACAGTAACAAGTCTCACAATGGAGACGTTACTGGTGCCTCTTTGAGCAAATTCATGGAACAGGATGACAGTGCTACAGTGCATTGCTACCTATTCTTTGGACAGGATGAAAGTTAGTTTGAAGCTCTTGGGCTTTTTTTATATCCTATTACTTGAGATTTGTAGAAAACAAATGAACTGGTAAAGAACTGATACAGTCAGGCATTGACTTTGTTAGACTTAATGACTAATTTTAAAGTATTCTCTGTTTCAGCAATACTGAAGAAATTTGAGGAAGAAGATTTAGATGATATTTTAAGAAAACGATTGAAGGACTCAAGTGAAATACCTGGTGCTCTCTGGCATATTTTTCCTGGGAAAGACATTGACAAGATAAGGGAATTTCTTCAAAAGGTATTAGAGTCACAAATAATTTCTTTATCTTGAGGAAGGATTTTTTTGTTGAATAGATTTGGATAATAGTGTTAAGTATGAAATCCATGATTCTAGAAGCCATATTAGTAGGGGTTATGGGTTGAGGGGAGGGAGAAAGGTTCGAAGGGATATTCAGAAACATGGTGTTTCTGAGTGTTGCTCCCAGTGCTGTGCTCTGTGTCAGGGATTTGAGCACAGAAGCTCCTCATGCAGAACATGTGTCCATCCCTTCATCTACCCTGCCTCAGGATCTACTTTTGTTTGTTTTTGTTGTTTTGGAGGCACACCCAGGAATTACTTTTGGCAATGCTCAGGGGACCATATGGGATACAGCTGCAGGTTGGCCACATGTAAGGCAAGTACTCTACTCTAGCACTGTGTACTCTGGCCCCAGGATCTACTTTTAAAGCAACTTGATTTGGCATTTGTTAATGAGGTTAAATAACTTTTTGCATCAAGGAAGGAAGAGATCTTTGTCACAAAAAGTCAAAAATCTTTGGGGCCAGAGTAATAGCACAGATAGGGCGTTTGCCTTGCACACAGCTGACCCTGGTTCGATCACCAGTATCCTCTAAGTCCTGAACACCACCAGTTGTGCCTTGTGCACCCCCCAAAAAAGGGTAAAATATCTTTTCACTTGTCATCAGACATATCTCAATAACTCTCAGTAACTATAGCACCAGGCTACTAAAAGTTTAATATTCGGTGCCACCTGCATACCTCAAACTTAGATTTGGCAGTTTGGCAACTTCTGCCTGGCAGCTCTGGTGTATGTGATTTTCAGATACACCACAGACAGGTCTGTGTGAAAACTACTGAAAAAAATAGTGTGCACCCCTTGAGCAGTACTGCTACTAAAGGGAGATGATATCAAAGGCCGGCTGGTAGCAGAAAGGGCTACAGTACAGACTTTGCGTGCTTGGTGCCCAAGTTCAACATCTCATCCCCATTTCCTTACCCCAGCATCCCCTAAAACCTTGGGGGTGAGCCTAAGCATTGAAACCATCTGATCTGGTTACCCTATAAACATGTTTACAAACCCCTTGTCACTTTAGTAAAAAAATTAAAACTATATAATGAAGCAAAAATTAAAGCTGTATAATGAAGCAATTTGGAATTAGAAAAAAGATGTTTTAATTTGATATTATTGACTGCTGTCCTGTACATCACTTACTTGAATAATCATACCTTTTAGTTGTTGGGAGATTTTGAATGACAGTAATTATATCAACCTTTAAACCTTTATTTAAAAATCTTTGCCCAAGTGCTTTCTACATTTTAAAATTAGGAATTTAAGAGAACATTAATGCTATTTTTCTTATACTGTGTCTTTCTGAATGAATTAAAAGTTTGTTTCCAGAGACCAGTTGTGCTATACCTAGTACTTGTAAAAAATATTTTAAGAAATAATAGAAATTGATTTTTTTGAGGGTAGCTTATCACTATAAATTATAGGCAGTTTATTCTTAAAAAATGAACCATTTGATAAACATTTGTGTTGATTCCTGGCACCACCAGGGGTGACCCATGCCTGCCGAAAAGGGGGGGGGGAGGAAATATTCTCTACTAAACTAAGATTTTCCTCACTCTGTACTGTTACAAGTCAGAGAGAACTTACTAGAAACTTAGAAGAGATTGGAAAGAACCAATTGCCTTTAACTGCCTCTCTGCATACATTTTTTTTTTAATTGAATCACCATGAGAACAGTTACAAAGCTTTGGGTTTAAGTCTCAGTCATACAATGATCCAACACCCATCCCTTTACCAGTGCACGTGTTCCACCACCAAGAACCCCAGTATACCCCCCCTCCCACCCCCCACCCTGCCTGTGTGGCAGATGATTCTCACTTTACTCTCTCTTTACTTTGATTACTTTCAATTTTCGACAGAAAACCCACTATTATTATTTGGAATTTTCCCCCAACAGTCAGACCTGCCAAAAAGGCATCATTAGATAATTTGTTTCCTATTGCTGATAATGAAGAGCATATGATGTCACACAGCCGCGCATTTTTAGAATTCTGGTATTTTAGTAATTAAGTCCAGAGGTATTTCTGCAAGCAACTGCCCAGTCATCGTTGTTTCATAAGACAGTTTTTGTTTTTGTTTGGTTTTTGGTGGGGGCTTGGGTCACACCCATATCAGATATTGGGGGTCAAATTCCGGTTGGCCACGTGTAAGGTTATTTTTTTAAGGAATTTTAAAGAATTGAAACTTAGCTGGGCAATATTTACTTTTTCTCTACTTTAAAGATGTACTTTTTCTCTACACTAGTATATGTGTGTTTCTAATTCACACAGGTTTCAAAAGAACAAGGTCTTGAAGTTCTACCAGAACATGACCCAATACGTGATCAGAGTTGGTATGTGAACAAAAAACTTCGCCAAAGACTACTTGAGGAATATGGAGTTAAAACCTATACCCTTATACAGTTCCTTGGTGATGCCATTGTCTTACCAGCAGGAGCACTTCATCAGGTAGATAACAACCAATTCCTAAAACATATTACTGAAGGAAACAATTTTGGTTTTTGAATTTAACTTTTCTCTTGTTTCCTTTTTCTAAATCAGCTTGTTATTTTGGAGATAGATGGTTAGGACAATTTAGAGAACATAGAAGAAAAGTACAAAATGGCATTTAACTTCGGGGTTACTCCTGACTGCACTCAGGAGTTACTCTTGGTAGTGCTGGGAGGACTGCAAATCAAGTGCCCTACCCACTGGGACCCAGTTGTTTCATTTTTTTAAGATAGCAAGTTTGGTGTTATGTTTATTATCCTTAGGTCTTAATGGCATTTTTGATGTGAAGTATAAACACAGTGATTTACCTTTATCTCTGCAATAATTTTCTGAAGAAAACTACTGGTTTGTTTGGTGGTTAGATTTTTTTTTTTGTATTGTTGGTTTTTTTTTTTTTTCTTTTTGACCACACTCTTACCAGAAAACAGCTAATCTGTATTTAAAATTTGAATATCCTCTGGACCATCCTATTGACAGAAGTATTACTATGAATGTTTTTGTAAATAGCAATAATTCTTTGAAAATACAAATGGGTTCCCTTTAAGTTCTAAGTCAATTTATCCAATGTTAATTTTCTTAAACTGGACAGTGCCTTCCTCCACCTTTTATTTAGCAGTTCAAGAATAAAATGTATCCTATTTAACATAGTTCTGTGAGTTTTAGGTGTGTGTGTGTGTGTGTGTGACAACACAAATTATAGAATGTTTTGTCACTCCACAGAATTCTCTTGCCCTTTTTCAGTCACTCTACTACCCAAGTACTCCTACAACTATATAATTTATTTTCTGTCCTTACAGTTCTTCGTTTATGAGAATGTTACATAATTTGAATTCTTTAATGTAGTCTTTGAATCTAGTTTTCCTTAACATAATGCACTTCAGTTGCATCCATGTTGTGCTGTCAGTGGGTTTGGTACCTTTTTATTGCTGGGTTCATAATATAAATAAAAGTACCTCTTTTCCAATCGAATAACATTAGAGTTGTTTCCAGTTTGGGGTGATAACTAAGCCATTATAAGCATTCATGTAAGGAATTTTATAGGGCCATGGGTTTTCTTGGTCACTTGGTCATCAGATTGCCTGGTCAGATGATAAATGTATGGTTAACTTTATAAGAAACTGCCAGGCTATCCTTCAAATGAACTTTTTCTCATCTCTGTAGCAATTTTTTTTTTCTTTTTGGGTCACACCCGGCGATGCACAGGGGTTACTCCTGGCTCTGCACTCAGGAATTACTCTGGGCGGTGCTCGGAGGACCATATGGGATGCTGGGAATTGAACCCAGGTCGCCCACTTGCAAGGCAAACGCCCTACCCGCTGTGCTAGCACTCCAGCCCTCTATAGCAATATTTGTGAGTTCCATTTCCCCTACTTCTTGGTAACACTGTTTTGTTTTTAAGCATGTGAGTTAAGTGCATTTGGTATCTTTATTGTGTTTTAATTTACATTTTATTCTATCTGATTATGTTAACCATATTCCACCCACATGTTTATTTAATATCTTTTTAGTCCATGTATATTTATATATTTTTGTCCATTTTTGTAATAGGATTTTCCCTTTCCTTATTGGTCTTGATTGTTGCTCATTCATGTAAGTTACTATGTGATAAATGCTCTACATATGTATTTTCCAGTCAGTGGCTTGGCCTTCTGTTTTTAGTGTCTTCCAAAAACCTTCAGAATTTTCTGATTTTGTTACTCAGTTGGCCATTTATTTTTATTTGGTATATTTTTTCTTTGTACCTGAAAATTTTTTTTCTAGCCCAAGGTCACAAAAATTGTGTTTCCTTAATAGTTGTATTACATTTAGGCATGTGACCCATTTTTAGTTTACTTATGAATATGATATAAAGTATGAATTCAGTGTTTTGCATATAGACATTTAATTATTTCAGTACAGTTTTTGAAGACTTTAATATTTTCTTTTGAAAATAGCATATCTTAATACGATTTAAATCAAACAGTGCAGGGCTAAAAAGATAGTACAGTAGTTAAGGTGCTAATCTTTCATGCTGGGTTCAATCCCTGACATGGTCTCCTTCATCAGGATTAAGCCTCAGCACCACCAGGTAAGACCCCCAAACCGTAAACTGTACAAAAGGTTTAGTGTATCTCATCTTTCTCCCACAAGATGCAACCAGTCATGACATGCCTCTCTTCTTTGCCCGGGAGAGAGAGAAAGACAAGAAGCTAGTTTTTTCAAGAGCAAGCAACACTGTTCTGGCGAGAGATAGATGGTACAGGGGTTACAGCCCTTTCCTTGCATAAGGCTAACTCTGGTTCAGTCCCTGAGCACCAGCAGGCCTGACACCAGGCACTGAGCTAGGAGTAATCCCTGAATGTGGCACAGAATCCCAAAAAAAAGTTTTCTCAGTGCCAGGAGATAGGTCAAAGACTGCGTCTATGCATTGCATGCAGAAGACCCATGTACAATTTCCAGCACCATATAGTCCCACAAATCCCACTGGGAAATACTATCCACCCACCCCCTAAACACCTAGTGTTGCCAAAACACACGTGCATGCACACACTACCCGTACCACATTGCTTCCTCCTTTCTCCTCTTCAGCGTGCTGGTCTTCTTGGCTATTTTCATGTACACTAAACAGTTCCCACCACCACAGGACCACTGTATTTGCTAACTCTTTCGTTTGGAATCCTTCCTCTCAGGTAATTTGAAAGTCTTGCTGCTTCATCTTCTAAATTTAAGACTTTGCTTACATATCACCTTAGTGAAATCTTTCATGACATGCAGTTTAACACTGCAAACTATCTTTGCAACTCCTTGCGTTCTTTCCTGCTTTGTTTTCCTCCATTCCTATCATCACCTTTTTTTTCATACTTGCTTCATAATTTACTTTTCCTTAACTGCCTTTTAACTCCTGTTGGAATGTAAGCTCTTAGGATATGTATCTGTGTTTTTTGTGGGTTTTTTTTTTTTCATTGCTTTTCCCATGCCTTAGAATATCTGTAAAGCTAAAAGAACTTAAAAAATGTTAATATGGAAGTTACTTTATCACAAGTACAGAATGAAACAGTATGATTTCCACAGTTATTACAAATGTACATGTAAACATATAAACGTATTTTCTCCACAAACATGTGAATGTGTAAATAAGGCCTTTTCCTATATTCCTATATAGGGTTTTTTGTTGTTGTTGTTGTTGTCGTTTGGGTTTTTGGGTCACACCCAGCGATGCACAGGAGTTATTCCTGGATCTGCACTCAAGAATTACTCCTGGCAGTGCTCAGGGGACCATATGGGAGGCTGGGAATTGAATCCGGGTCAGCCGCATGCAAGGCAAACACCCTACCCGATGTACTATTGCTCCAACCCCTGTCTGGCTACTTTAAATAAGTTTAAGTTTACTCAGTTGGAATTTAGTATTTATATAGGTAGTAAGCAGGAAGATACATAGAAATTTTGTTTTATAGGGAATAAATTTTACCTATGATAAAAGAAGTTATCTAAAACATTAAAATAGATTGATGTAGCATATATAACATACAATGGCAGATTCGTTTCTATTTCATTAAATTTTGAGTGATCCAGTGCAATATTTTTTTTGCTATATATTTTGACACACAATTATCAAGTATAAAAACAATCCCAGCCTACCTTGTTTTGAAAGGTGTGATAATGTAGTTGTGGGAGAAAATTCAGAGAAAATAGCTGTGTTCACAATTTGTTGGGTTTGGTTTGGGGTCACACTCAGTCCTCGGGGCTTTCTCCTGACTACACTTAGTTACCACTCCTGACAGCACTCCTAGGACCATCTGGGCTGCCAGCGCCCTGCTTTCTGTACTATCACTCCGCTCCTCTGTATTCACAATATTAACTTGGATTTCAGGCACAATGTTACTTATAATTTACCCTTTAGAGGTTCTAGAACTTTTCATTAATGACTTCATCAATTATGTCATGCTACTGTAGCACTTTATATCAAACTCTTAAGCTAGCACATGCCATGCTGGCATACATACACAGTTTCCTAGACGGATTGGTAAACACAGGTTGCAGGACCAAATCCTCAGAATTTATGTTCAATGGGTCTGAGAATGGAAATAAGGATTGCGCATATCCAACCAAGCTTCAGATGATACTGAGGTTTTTCTCTGTGAACAGCACTTTGAAAACCACTCAGATAAGACCAGAGAGACAGTATAGGGGATAAGGTGCTTACTTAGCACCTAGATGATCACTGGTTTTGCATAGTGCCACCTGAGCAACTCTAGGTTTGGCCCCCAAATCACATATATTAGAAAGCCTTGTGTGATTCTTGGACCATACCTGGAGGTACTCAGGTGAAAATATTGTTGAAAATGTATATGAATAGAAAATATTGTTGAAATACCAGTGGAATGAATATATTTAATATGCTAATATTAAAGGCACAAAAATAATTTTCATTCCCAGTTCCTTACTTACAACCACACTTGTATTTCCTTTTCTGTAATAGTGAAATAGTGAAATAATTAAAATGCTGAAAGCCAACAGAGCTAAGATCAACATCTATTTGAGTTCACTGAATAGTAAAACAAGGTATTTAACCAAAAAAATGTACCATGAAAATATTGGTCATTTAGAATCTGTCAGTCTAAAAGATTTCTGGGAAACTGCACATCATTTAATTAAAATATTCATTCCATTTACAAAATCATCCTACGTGAACCTTGCAGAGATACAACTTTCTGTTTTGAAATACACTTGATGTTTGGGAGAAACTAAAATCTGATAGAACTGTCACTTGCGTTATATTTAACTTTCTGTTTTGGGAATAGGTACAAAATTTTCACAGCTGCATTCAGGTAACTGAAGACTTCGTGTCTCCAGAACATCTTGTACAGTCGTTTCATTTAACGCAGGAACTGAGACTTCTGAAGGAAGAAATCAATTATGATGATAAACTACAGGTAGGAGATGAATTTTCTAACAAGTTCCTTTTCCACAGTCATTTTATATTCAGAAATATGATACATGCATATTCAGAAATATGATACATGCAATGTATCAAAATATGATACATTGACTAATTCATCACATTTCATTGTAATTATATTTAACACATCATATATTTTTGTGTTCTATCATCACATAATATATATCACAGTAGTCAACCAGATACTAACTAAAAAAAAACCCAAAAACCTTTAATTGTATGGTATTGGTGGCTCAACAAATGTTTTTATTTTGAGCCATATCCTGGGTGGGAAATGGGGATGGGGACTTAACTACTACTAGTTGGGGAGGTAGGTGGTGGGGAGGTGGGGAGTGGTATCCTTGTGTTACCAGGGATCAAACCCGGGTCTCCCACATCCTCCAGCCCTGTGAGCTGTCTCCCCGGGACATACTTTTCCGAGAGGGGAACCACAGACAGGCCACACTGAGTGGTGCATGGGAGTTGCTTCTACCAGTGTAGTAACTCCGTCCTGGCTTCCTGCCTGCAGTGTATGCTCAAGGCTTTGAAGTATCTCTCCAGCCCCCTGCATTATTTTCAGACTTTAAATTCTTAAATTTGGCTTTCCTCCACTGAAATGTTTTTGACCTATCAGTGATCTTCAGCTTAAGTGATTAGAAATTTTATCATCTCTTTCAGGTTAAAAATATCTTATATCATGCAGTCAAGGAAATGGTGAGAGTTTTGAAGGTGCATGAAGATGAAATAGAGGATATGGAAGAAAATTAGATGTGATCCAGTTTAAGCTGTTAAACTAAGATTACTTTTGAATGACATGTATGCACAAGGACTTAAACTTCATAAAACCATCGGTGCCAAGAAACTCTTTGTAGTAATTACTTGTTATTGACACCGCAGCAGTATAGCATATATCACAGTTCCTATGATTTCCATGTTATTAAAACAAGCTAAATTTTAAAAGCAGCGCTTCATAGCTGTTTTGTATTATAGTGTGTATGATATTTGTGAAAATGCCAGATTTAAGATGATGTATTTATTTTTAGAAAAATACAAAAATCTATGCTATATTGTTGATCAAGTGTAAATGTGACCTTGTACAGTTTACTAAAATAACTGATATTTTTCACTACATTGAGACAGTTACTGTGAGAATAGGACAAAAACACCAGCTATCGCCTGCATTTGGAAAATTGCTGAATCGCACAGCATTCATGTCATAATGAGAAAATTACTGCCAAATAATTGTAAAATTTGTAAAATACAAAGTATATAAAGTAGATAACTAAATACAGACACTTCAATATTTTGTTGAAGCTATTGACTGTACAATTAAACATTTTCAAAAGGTGTAATTTATTTAAAATTGTCTCATTTTGGTAAAATTTATGTGAACTTTTAAAGCTAAATATTAAACTTAATATGCTATGTAAATATATACATATATACATTTAATGATGTATTTTTTTAAAACATTGGCTTGCTTTATTTGTTAAAGTGCAAGTGTTACATATGGCTTTGTACATTAAAGTTGAAAGGGGTTTTACATTTTCCATTAAAAGGACTTTATCAAAAATTGGCTTGTTTCTAGAGTTCTTCTTTCACATGTATATATACACTGGGGCAGAGGTTTGCCGGCTCACTGTGCCTTTTTCAGGAAAAATTCAGTAAACAGCGCGCCCCCCCCCCCATCTGCCTTATGTAGAAAGTGCCCCACCCACATCCTTTCAGCATCCCCACCCACACCCCAAAGATGTAGTAGTGTTGCCCAACTTGGGAAACAGTTAATGTGAGGTTTTATCATCAAGGTGACTGCCAGTGTTTTATGCATGGAAATGTTCTCTTCTGGAACATTTCCATCCCATCTTTTCTCGGAAGCTTCTTGCTTTCTTTACTTTTTTGGGTCATCACGTCTCTGCTTACTTGTCCTGAGAAGCATCTAAAGAAAGGAGTAAGAGTCCTCCAATGTTGATTACTTTTTAACACACTTAAGTTAGAGAAACCCGGTTTTAAATGTAGGGTCAGATGTCTTTTTTTAAATCAAATAGCTGTTTGCTTGTGGTAGGGTAAGAAGAGAGGGAAGGAAGAAGTGGCAGGCAAAAGCCAAGTTAGTCAGCATGTGCTGAATATAAAAATAAGACCTGCTCCTTTCCTCTGCTCAGGACAGGACCTGGGGTGGGTAAATTGTTTTAATTTAGAGGCTCTTTTTTGGGGGTGGGGGCTGGGAGAGGAAGGGGGAGTTGCTTTGGGTTTTGAAGCCATACCTGGCAGTACTGAGGGCTTACACCTGGCTCTGCTCAAGGCTCATTCCTGGTTGTGCTCTGGGGAACTGTATGTGGTGCCCACGATTGAGCCTGGGTTAGCAGTGTTCAAGGCAAACATTCTGCCTGCTGTGCTATCTCTCCGGCCTCTAATTTGAAGTATTGGTTTTAATAGCTGACTATTATAGAGTATGTTTGCTGCTTGAATCGTATTCAAGAATTTGAACTTTACTGCAAAAATGTAGACCTCCACTGACATCTGCAGGATATTGAGGGGACAGCTTTTCTTTCTAATCTGAGAATAGTAAGTGGATGGGACCGGGGAGAAAGCACAAAAGATTGGAGCTCATGCTTCACGTGTAGGCGATCTGGATTGAGTCCCTAGCATTGCATGGTCCCCAAAGAACTGCCAGGTGTATCCCCCGCCCCACCTCCACCAGAGTAACAAGTTGTACTCTTTGAGTACTTGAATAGCCTGTTTAGAGAATAAGGCACTACCTTGCATGCAGCCAACAGTTTTATGCCTGGCATATATGGTCCCCAAAGAACCACCAGAGTAGGCCTCCCACCTAGCCCCCAAAAGTTGTGACCTTGCAAGCAAGTTAGTGTCTATCTTATTTCTGTCGTCTTTCAGTTCAATGCAGTCAGTCTATTAATGCCATTACACTGCACTGGTCAAGTTAATGACCTACCTGGTACACAAGCTAAGAGCATGAAAGTTTTATACTTATTAGTACCTTTTTTTTTTTTTCAAATGTGCCTGCTGATCCCTTCACGTCTGCCAGGAATCAGTGTCGTCTGACTTTCACCTATAAGATCTTCTCTTACTGCTGTTTGAATAATCTTTTTAATCACACTAGAAATACAAAATCAAAGAAGAAACAAGTTGGTGTGACTTCTTTCAGAACAAAACCACCTGATGGGAATATTAACCCTTGGATGAGTTTCATGCTTGGAATCTTGGTAAGTCTGGAGTGGAGAGAGAAAATCATGTTTATTGTATTAGTAAAGGCATTTGTTGATGTTTGGGAAGGCTGGACAGTTGAGTTACTGAGCAGATCCCTAATAGATTACTCTGAACATAATGTTTTTTCCATTTGTTTGTTCAGCTCCTCATGTATGAAAACATCTGAATCCCAGTTTCAGTTAATAGTATTAACTAGACAGAATTTGAGGAATTTGCAAGAAGACTGACTGTGAAGGGACACATTCCCATTATTTTGGTCCCTTCCCATATTCTTACTTACTCAGCTCTGAATAGGAATTTCTTTTCCTGGTTACTGTCAAAATTCATTTCTGCCACATATTTTGGGATCCTAACGCCCATAAAAATAAGGGGCTGGGGAAGAGAATATATATGGGTTAAGGCACTTGCCTTGCATGTGAGCAAACGTGGTTTGGTCTCTGAAACACCAACAGAAATGCCTGAGCACTGCCAGGTATAGCCCCAACCTCACACCTGGTTGTCAGGCAGATTTCCTTTCAGAAAATTTTTCACATCTCCACTTGTTATCTGTAGATAGATCCAGCATGTTCTATTTCTAGACACCAGTGTAGTAGAGAGGCTTTCCCAAATCCAATCAAGTGGCTTAAACCATTGAAGAGCTGTCACTGTCATCCCATTGCTCATCGATTTGTTTGAGCGGGCACCATTGTGAGAAAAAAAAGTCTCATTGTTACTGTTTTTGGCATATCCAATACGCCACAGGTAGCTTGCCAGGCTCTGGCCATGCGGGCGAGATACTCTAGGTAGCTTGGCCGGGCTCTCCGAGAGGGGCGGAGGAATCAAACACGGGTCGGCCTCGTGAAAGGCAAACGCCCTTCCGCTGTGCTGTCGATCCAGCCCATTCAAGAGCTACTCAAAATATATTATGAATTGGGATTTAGCAAGTAGCCAATATTCATAGTGTATGTCACCAGACTTGTCAGTAGGATTCTTCCTAACTACAAAATGACATCCCTGGTTACACAATGATCTAGCTACACCTTTATAAGGACAGTTTAAACTAGTTTATATACAAAGCATTTTGCCACTCACAGTAATCTGTTTCTTTAATGAAAGCAAGGAGACTTCCAAACAAAAATGAAATGTTGGCAAACTCCAAGTCACTGGCTGCATACAAAGTGAGTTCCTGGCTGGAGAGATTTTTTTCACAGCTGACTTCAATTGCTCAGTTAGCTCTCTGTAAATGAGCCAACCAGCTGCAACTAGGACTGGAGATTTGCCCATCTTTTCTGTATAATCTGCGAAAAAAATCTCAACTCGGGGGGGTAATGACAAGTATACCAAGAACATGTATTAGATATGGCTTCCCAGAACTGGCCTCCATTTTGACAGGCAGTGTACCAAGGACAACCGAGTCCAACTCTGATATAGTCCCTTGGCCTTTACTGAAATTTGACAAAATTTGGAGAGCTGGGATAGTGAAAAGAAATGAAGTTTAAGGAGCTGGAGCGCTAGAACAGTGGGTAGGGCGTTTGCCTTGCACACAGCCGATCCTGAGTTCGATTCCCAGCATCATATATGGTCCCCTGAGACCACCAGGAGTAATTCCTGAGTGCATGAGCCAGGAGTTACCCCTGTGCATCGCCAGGTGTGACCCAAAAAGCAAAAAGAAAAAAATGAAATTTAAAATGAGATGGGAACTAACGTCTTTACTGGGGTGTCCAGTATAGTCCTATCAGCAGAAACTGACTCAACCACGCTGTTACAGAATACAGGATCAAGTAATCATAGGCTGAGTGAATGAAAGGAGTTAATGGAAATTAAGAACACACGGATCATAGACCCCAGCCACTTGGGCCTTGAAAAAAAAAAAAGTTACTTCTGAGTAGAACTACAGACTACCCAAACTTCAAGAAATTACGTCATAAGGAAAGGGATAGGTACAGAATGATCTCATGTGGTACAAGACACACAGCAAGGTGGCAACAATGGGATAACTGCCACAATTGTGTTAGGGTGGTGGTTTGGGAGGGAGGGATATTGGGGTCTTTGGGGGAAGAAGGTGGGTACACAGGTAATGGGTTGTGGTGTTGGAATCATGTATACAAAACCCCATTATTACTGTAAACCACTGTCACTGTCATCCTGTTGTTCATCGATTTGCTCAAGCAGGCACCTGTAACGTCTCCATTGTGAGACTTGTTTCTGTTTTTGGCATATAAAATACGCCACGGGTAGCTTGCCGGGCTCTTCGAGAGGGACGGAGAAATCAAAGCCGGGTCGGCTGCGTGCAAGGCAAACGCCCTACCCGCTGTGCTATCGCTCCAGCCCCCAAAACACGTAGACCCTTTAAGTTGCTGGACTGCATATCACTCTGATCTCTCGTAATGATCCTGCTTCCCCAGGTCTAATTTCTACTACTTTTTTCATTCTGGCTCCAACACTCAAGTGTTCTACATAGGCAAACAGACACAGACAATGAACTCACTAAAAACAGCACTTGTACATGTGCACACATCTGCAGTTGATCAATGGATTTGACCCTTCAAAACTGGCAGGGAGAAAGCTGATAGACTGAGAAAGGAAGGGGCAGACCCCAGGACAAAGTTATGCCCTGTCGGCCCATTGGGAATATTGCTCCCCGTTTCTCAGCCTGACCAGCCAATTTCCTGCTTGTTAAAAATGGGTCAAGAAAGCGCTTTTGTTGATATAACAAGTTTATTAACATAAGTAATAAGATACTACTGTAAACCCCAGTATCTAAATAAAGATTTTTTGATTTAGACAAAAAAGCTCAATATGTATCTGGCACTGCTAATACAAATACTACCTCAGGAAACCTAATCCTTTAAGAAATGGATAATGCAGCAAATATAGAAAGTGGTGTAAATGGGGGCAGAGGGAAGGGTGACACTACTTGGGACTAGGGGATCAAGCAGTGGGGGCTGGGGGCACACTACAGCAATAAAGGTAAGAAAAAGATTGAGAAGCACTGCTCTAATCCACTCATTCTTCCTCAAAGTCTACACTAGTGATTTTCATTAAATAATTGATACTTGTATTTAGATTACACTGACTTATAAACAGCCTATAAACCACTCGAATGAGAATAGGGTATCCAAATATTATGCAATTGAGTAAGTAAAAATTTTTGCTCACACAATAAGAACAAGTTTCTCACCACCCACTAGATGGCACTGTTGGACAGCATGATAATGAAAATCGGCCTGCCACTGAAACCATGCCATCTGCTGCCAAGGATGTCTCTAATTAGGCTACATTTGGTTTATGACAAATACCATTAAGATCACATTTGCTCTTTACATATATTGCCAAACTAAAATAATTCTATAATAGCTCTTCTTGCAGTTAATGTCCTGACTTTTCAAATAAGTCATATAAACATCATAGCAGTCACAAGATATTATCTTCACCTTTAAAAGTCATTTGAGGCCAGAGAAACAGTACAATGTGTAGGGCACTTACGTCATGTATGGCCAACCTGGGTTCAATGCCCAGCATTCCATACAGCCCCCCAAACCCACAAGAAGTGATTCCTGAGTGAAGAGCCAGGAGTAACCCCTGAGCACCGCCATGTGTGGCCCCAAAACAAAAACTTTCAATAACTTTAGGGCTTTTTTCCTTATGGAGAAGTTCAAGTTCTCTCTTGTCACTGTCACTGTCATCCTATTGCTCACCAATTTGTTCGAGCGGGCACCAGTAACGTCTCTCATTGTGAGACTTGTTGTTACTGTTTTGGCATATCCAGTATGCCATGGGTAGCTTGCCAGGCTCTGCCGTGCGGACGAGATACTCTCGGTAGCTTGCCGGGCTCTCCGAGAGGGGCGGAGGAATCAAATACAGGTCAGCCACGTGAAAGGCGAACACCCTTCCGCTGTGCTATCGCTCCAGCCTTGAACACCTATAAAATTCTCTCCCCTCACATTTAAATTTTTGCAATAAAAACGTTTGCTTCAAGGGGCCAGAGCAATGGTACAGCTGGTAGGTGGCTGACCTGATGATTCAGAACGTCCTCCTTGCCACCCAGCCTCACCCAACTCAGCCCCTGCCCCAGTACTGATAGGTGTGGGCCCATAAACATGAGTAACCTTAGAGCTAAAGCGCTAGTACTTCGGATAAGTCATTTACTGACCCTGAGCATCACAGGGTGGCTCCAAAACCAAAACACCCTTCCTTCAGTAGTCTTCACGATGAAGAGATTGCATAGAAAATGGGCTTTTCATTAGTGAGAGGTGAACAACTTTTACCAAGTGTTCTCCCAAGTTCTTGGGAAGCAGAGTGGCAAAGTGTAGCAGTACAATGTGCGTATATTTGCAGGGGGGTGTGGCTCAGAAGTAGAACACTTGCCTTGTCTAGGAGGCCTTGGGCTTAATCCCTGGCTCCACACACAAAAATAAAATCTTAAAAGGAAGATAACAGGGGTCAAGGGGTTAAGTTGGCCTTGCTTATGGCCAACCCCAGGAACTTCCATCAGCAACCCCTGAGCACAGGGCTATAGGTGTGGCCCAAATATAAAACAAGGAGAACCCATGTGTATCTGAAAAATCTGAATGACCAATTCTCTTGGCACATAAGGAAACTGACTGAAATAAAATAAGCTCAGGGCTACTTCTCAGGCTTCTAGTAGTTTAAAATCTCACATAATTCATACACTAGCTTCCTAATCCTAAATAGAATACAGGCCCCAAGGGGCAAGGTGATAATACAGCAGATACGGTTCTTGCCTTGCACACAGCTGACCCGGGTTTGATCCCCAGCATTCTATATGGTCCCCTGAGCCCACCAGGAGTGACTGAGTACAGAGCCAAAACAAAGATCAAAAACACAGGTACTAAAGTTCCTAGAAATGACAAAATATATCAAAATACCTAGAGGTCTGTTAAGTGCAGGAAGATTTTCTTAAACATTTTGAATTCACTTACCTAGATATAGAGTGCTTTGTTTCAATAACCCTGATAAAAACACTAGCTTAAAACTTCTGAAAATATTCACTTTTCTCATGCTTGGGTTTGTAGGTAATGAATACTCTGTGTCTAATGACAGTGTAACAATCCAAGGATTACATGCTACTTTCTCAAGAAAAAAAAATTAAAATGTTTTTGTTATCCCATGACAACTTTAAAATGAGAACTCAAGATAAGCTTTCTAGGCTTCTTACGGCAGTGGGGGTGTTTAGATTTGGGGGCTCCTCCTAGCTCTACACTCAGGACTTACTCCTGGCAGTCATCAAGGGGCTATACGGGATGGCAGAGATTGAACTCAGGTCAGCCACTGCAAGGCAAGCTCCCTGCTGGCTGTCCTGTCTATCCAGCCTCAAGCTTTCTGAGATTTAACATCTAGCTGGCTGTCCAGGTTCAATAGCAAAACGCCACAACTGAGTAAGGAGGACAAAAATCGGCTACATTTCCTGGACTTGCTAATTGTGGAAGCAAGATTTTCTTAAATCCTTTCAGATGAGCCACGTGCCTGGAGGACAGCTCCTACAACTGAATAAAACCAAGTTTTTTGGGGGACTGGGTATATAATATGAAAGAGTGGTAGGATGCTTCAAGCGGATTGTGTCACCCTGGTTAAAAAGTACAAACATGCTACTAACACATTTAAAACTTAAGAGGGATTAGACAATACTGAATAGTACAAAATTAAAGCTTCAAAGCAACAGGAAAACAAAATGCCTCACTTAACATGGAAATACATTAGAATTCTGTAAAATAGCTATGAAATTGCTCAAAGCAATGGGAAGGAAGGGCAGGGCAAGACAGAGAAGAGAGAGAGAGAAAAGAAAGATAATTGAGGTTCCCGGGTGATAGTACAGTGGGTAAAGCCATTATTTACCTTGCGCATGACTGACCTAGGTTGCCTGGCAGAAGTGATCCCTGAGCAGAGAGCGAGCCAGGAGTAAGCTGGGAGGGAGGGAATCATGCAGAATATGAGCCCACTGAGCTCTCTCAGGACCCAGCACCAGACACTGCTTGGTGGGCTCAAGTGCATGCTTCACACTTCAGAGATTTGATCCCCAAGCACTGCCAGGTGGTGCCCCCGAAGCAAAAGGAGAGCAGGAAAGAGAAATACACCTTTGGTAAGAGTTGGCTTTTGGCACACACTTAGATCTCAAGCTGTTTTCTCCCATACCTGGAATGAAATATGGGCCTCACAGTAAAATGAGACTGGGAAAATGTGACTGTATGGCCACTCAGCTCACTCTAATCAAGGAACAATTCAGCCCAATCCCTTGTCCTTGGCACCCTTGGGAGGCAATGTGGTGTTATTGGTTCATCTTTTTGTCACACCCCCCCCCCATAACTCTAAAAAATCAAGTTCACGCTTTAAACATACCCAGATATTTTGGTGTGTTTAAATGTTTATATGTTTGGTGGTTTGTACCAGATATCTTGCTGAAATCTTCAGACTCCTTGCAAAAGAACCAAACTCTGCAGAGCAGATATATGAGCACTTTCCATGAGCTAGATTAATAGTTGGGAACACATTTAACTCTCAGAACTTCTGTTTCTTTCACCCTGGCTGTAGGGAAACTGACTACAAAACACTGAAGAAATTTTTAATAGAATTTGGTCAAAATAATCATATGACCAAAATTATTCAAATTCAAGTACTCCAAACACAGAATCCACACAAAACTTGCTTTTTAAACTACTACTCACATTCAACAATGGTATAAAACACAATTATTTTATTGATTTCTTACAATCAAATACTGCCAACTAGCATTACTTCCACTCATGCATCATTAAAAACAAAAGGATTCTTTCCTTGGTATTTTCAAATGATGCAGTATACAATAAACAAAAAAGTTAGAACTTAAAATGCACCCTGATTAATTATGTAAACTGGTAATTTTTTAAAAAGCATAACTAATAATTTGGTTCCTTTCTTCATAAAATGGAAATTTAAATATTTCTCCTGATAGTCTTGAGGTTATCATTATGTTATGAGTAGTGCAAAGTGTGGCACACAGTTTCATCTAGAAAGGCATCTTACACACCTCATTAAACAAACAAAATGTGCATAACAAAATGCTTACAGTCAACAATGCATGATAGAAAGCATGTTTCAAATACAAGGCAGCTGCAAGAGCCACCATGTTTTTTTAGGTTTTGCATTATCATTTATGGCATTACAGATTAATTACACATAACATACTTTTATACATTTTTAACCCTGAATATAAGAAAAAATAATTGTTGCTTGAAAAATTATTCCAGGTAGCCATTGGTTTGTATCAGGAGAAAGTGAACCTCCAAGAGTTTAGTGTTGCCAAGTCTGGAATCATTAGCTGGAGTCGGCAAATCAGATACGCAACTTATTTCACAGTGACTGCTTTCCAACTCCTGGCAAAGCCTCTTTCCACAGTACTCCAGGTGATGAAGCATCTCTGGGATTACCCTTGCATGTGGTCTTCCCTTTCCCCCCTCCTCTGGATAATCTGTACTTCCGTATTATTCATCTTCTCACATCTTCTATGGCCTTTCGTCATAATTATTCATAAATCCTTTAAGAATATCCTCAGATAGCTCCATAATGGGAAGTTCTGGAGATGGAAAATCCAAGGGAGGAAGATTGGGGATTGGAATGTCCTTGGCTTTCCCCGTGTTTGCTGCAAACTTCTGCCAGGTTGAGGAGGCTGTAGCAGTTTCAGAATGTGGTGGCAAGCTCCACAGCTCTGACTTTTCTACAAAATCAGCATCTACCTCTAACTCCTTTTCTATCGGACTTTTTAGAAGTCTGGCCTTTTCAGCCCTTAGCTGTTTGTTTTCTTTCTTTAATCTTTCGTTCTCAGCCACAAGGAATTCCACATGCCTCTTCAAATCTGCAATTTTGGTGGCCTGCTCTTCTATTATTGTTTTATCATCTTTTGGAGCTTTACTTCCAATGCAAGGCTCCGTCGGCTCATTCTTCTGCTGCAGTAAAAACAGCAGTGTGTCTGGATCCCTGTCGAAGACCCCCTGAATTTCAGGAAGGCGTTTCTCGGTAGAAGGGCTGTTCTGGAAAAGAAGGGAACTCTGGCTGTCCACATCCTCCGCAGCAGGTTTGAGAGCTACCTGGAGTTGGGCACCTGCTTCCTTGTCTGTGCTCTGCTGGGCTTTCAACCTTTCCTCCCGCTTTGCCCTCTTCCACCGCTCCTGGATAAGGAGCAGCTGCTTCAGATGACTATCCCTTTGCAGTTCCAGTGACAAATGAGCCTGTTACAGAGGAGGAAAGGTACATTTAACATTTCAAATCTTTCTAGGCAACCCAACAACTTCAATTTTATATACTGTTTCCAATTCAAGAAACCCTCCAAAAATATCCGAAACTTTTTTTTAAAAAAAGGTTTGTTTTTTTTTTATTGAATCACCAACAGTCCAGTTACAAAGTTGTTGATGACTGGCTTTCAGTCATACAATGTTCCATCACCTCCCCTCACCAGTGTACGTTTCCCACCACAAATGTCCCTAGCTTCCCTCTTGCCCTCCTCCCCGCCAGTCTGCCTCTATGGTAGGCACTTAAAAACTTTTTTTTCCTAGATAACATTCTCATTTGTAAACAAAACACCAGTCGGAAAATCAGGAGTCTCCATCTCAATACTCCCAATCAACAGGCTCAGGCTTTTCTTGGATGTGTCTTTGCCTTCTGCACTGCCATTTGCACTCAGCTGAAAGATCACAAAACCTGTCTTTATAATTTTTCAGCTAGCTAAAAAATTTTCCTGGGCTGGAGAGATAATTTCACAGGCTGAGCAAATGCTTTAATGTGGGAGACCAAGGTTCAATCTCCAGTAAC
Source organism: Sorex araneus (assembly GCF_027595985.1). NCBI lineage: Eukaryota > Metazoa > Chordata > Mammalia > Eulipotyphla > Soricidae > Sorex > Sorex araneus. Next base: position 104,146,887 of record NC_073306.1, on the reverse strand, counting down.
TCACAGCCCTGGGTTTTGCCCCAAACAACAAAATGGTTAAGAAAGTATTTAGATATATAATACACATCTGTACTAGGTGGCTAATATTAGCAACTCTATAACCAAAGGAACATGCACTGATACCTACTTGCTCCTTGCTGGGCTCAGAGGACCATCTGAGGTGCCAAGGATCAAACCCAAGCTGGCTCTGCATGCAAGGCAACTCCCTAGCCACTGGATTATCTCTCTAGTTCCAAGATCATTTAAAGTCACTGGGTGAAAATTAAGTAGCAGAATTTTTTAGACACTTCCACTTTGCCGCGCCCGCAGCCCCAGTATGACGGAGGAAGACAAGGGAGCTGCTTTGGACACCAGCAGCCCGCCAGCAACCTGCAGTATGTGATTTGAGCGTTTCCGCCAGGCCCCCGTGCGGGGGCCCGGTATTTCTCTAGGTTTTCCCATCTTATGAGCACCATAAAAGGGTAAAAGATTGTAGTGACAGAATTTCAGGCAGAATTTTCCCTGGACTTTATACAGAAACCCAAAACCGCGACCTAATGTCATCTAATCATCCCCAATTCTTTTAACCTCTCTCTCTCTCAATCCCTTCCTCCCGAGCACAGCGCAGGGTCCTCAGCTTTCTGAGTGCAAAATGGAGACGCCGAGCCAGCTGAAACAGGATGCGCGCTTGGGAGACCCCAGGAGGGCGGGGGCGGTGACCCCCGCCCACCGCAGATAGATACTTAAACCCACCTCCCCCACTGTGCGTTCCTTTGGGCCGTGCTGTGGATCGAGCATGATGGAAGAACCCAAAAGTGCGCCCTTGGACTCCAAGCAGCCCACTGAACTAATTCCGGCACGGGATCGGAGACCCCACGGCGGGCTGCGAGAGTGGAAACCGGGAATTTTCCAATTCTTTTAACCTCTCTCTCTCAATCCCTTCCTCCCGAGCACAGCGCAGGGTCCACGGCTTTCTGAGTGCAAAATGGAGACGCCGAACCTCTCTCTAGGTTTCTCCATCTTACGAACACCATAAAAGGGTAAAAGTTTATAGTGATGTTATTTCTGGTTGTACTTTCCCTGGACTTTATACAGAAACCCAAAACCACGTGGCCGCGGCAGCAGCCGGGCGACCTAATGTCATCTTAGTATCAGCAATATGTAATGGTTCCTTTTTAATGGGTCGGACTTTTGTGGGAGATCCTAACAAGAATAGTAAGTCTGTTGCTGAAATACTGAAGGCAATCAAAGTGGAAGCCATCTCTCTAGACTGAACTAAGCTATATCCCCACGCCGGCTGAGAAGAAATATCCTTCTTTCTCGGGAAGAAACTCGGCGTGGTGTCAAACATAGTGTGATGTCCATTAAGCAAACAGACCTGGTGGCGTGGGAATGGGATATAAGGGGAAAAATTATGTACATGGAACAGCGGGACGCTGGTGGAATCTCGAGCCAGAGCCGATACCAGCGCAAGACCTTTGGTTCCAGAAACTGCTTGCAGACACTCTACTAGACTATCAACTAAGCCAGAGCCCCACGCCGGCTGATAACGGGAAATAACCATCCTCTTCGGTTTTTTTTTTTCCCCCTTTGTCAGATAGCGTGGCGATTACTAAACAGGCGTGAACTCGGTGGCGTGGGGCAAGGGGGAAAAAGAAAAGTTATGTAACAAACAGCGGGACTTAATATCTCTATATTCTTAGCAAGGGAGAACTATCAAATGCTTCCTTGGCAATAGGACTGTCTTTTTCTTTTTGGGGGGAAACCCCAGCAACGGTAGTGAGTTGTGTGTTGAAACATGGAATGTAATCGAGATAAAGTATAAACGAAGTGAAACATATCACGTACAAGGGTGGGGACTGGGGAGGTGGGAGGGGGCGGCAGATATACTGGGGGGGTTGGTGATGGAAGATGGGCACTGGTGAAGGGAAGGGTGTTTGAGTATTGTAGAACTGATATAATCCTGAGAACTATGTAACCCTCCACTTGGTGATTCAATAAAAAAAAAATTTTTTTAAAAAAAAAGAATTTTTTAGACACTTGGGAAAATTGGGGAGCCATTAAGGTGGGAAACCATTTAGATTCAAATAAGGAAAAAAGGAAAGTACAACCGGCTTCCTCTTGACCCAGTCTGCTTGTTTAGTGTGAGCCAATGTGCCCAGCAGGACCCTCAGTGCAGTTTCCACAGAACACTTAGAAATCTGAGATCATGATCACTAGAAAAAGACTCTAGGGCCGGAGCAATAGTACAGTGGGCAGGGCGTTTGCCTCGTAACTAGCTGACCCAGGTTCACTCCCCGGCATTCCATATGGTTCCCCCACTAGGGGACCGCATGGAGTAATCCCTGAGTGCAGAGCCAGGACTAACTCCAGAGCATCGCTGGTGTGACCCCAAAAAGGGGGAAAAAAAATTCTGCAAGCTATCAACAGTAGTTCTTTCTTTAAAAATAGTCTCCTTTCTGAAGAACTCTGCTCTCTCCCTTTTATTATTATTTATTACTACTTTTTTGTTGTTGTTGTAATACCCAGCAGTACTCACGGCCTACTTCCAGCTGTGTTCAAGGGTCACTACTGGCAGTGCTGAGAGACCAAACACAGTGCTGGGGATCAAGTGCTGGAGGGTCAGTCATGAACCTTAACCTCTGTACCTCTTCCCCATTTCATACAGCACATCTTCACTTAATATCACAGGTTCTCAAAAACTGCAGCTTAAAGGGGGCTGGAGTGATAGCACAGCAGGTAGGGCATTTGCCTTGCACGCGGCCAACCCGGGTTCGATTCCCAGCATCCCAAGCACCACCAGGAGTAATTCCTGAGTGTAAAGCCAGTAGTAACCCCTGTGCATTGCCGGGTGTGACCCAAAAAGAAAAAAAAAAAAAACCTGCAGCTTAAAACAATATATAATGAAAGCTTAAAACCATAGCCCAATTGATACAATAGATAAGAGTTCTTGTGGCAGGTTTCTAGTCACAAAAGCAATTTTAAAATAAAAGACCCAGGGCTGGAGAGATAGCATAGCAAGGAGGGTGCTTGCCTTGTGTTCAGCTGACCAGGTTAGATTTCTAGCATCCTATATAGTCCTTCAAGCACCTCCAAGGAGTAATGCCAGGAGTAAACCCTAAGTATCACCAGATAGGACCCAAAAACTATAATGACCTGAATAAACGAAAGACCCCAAATACTTCTGATATTAAACAATAATTTGTGGGGTTGGAGAGAGAGCTCAAGGAGCTGGAGAACACGGGCCTGGGATGCTAATACCTTCGGTTCGATTCCTGCTACTGCATGGTCCTGCACTCTAGCACTACTTGGAAAACCAAAAAATTTATTTAAATTTTCTTTTAAATTAAACCAAAAAAAACTTTTTTAATCCAGTATTTGGTATTGGTATCCATTCATTTTCCTACCCACTTACTCCAGCAACCAGGATAGAGAGTATCTTGGCATACAAGGTTTTTACAGCAAGAAGGGTCTTATCAAAGGACACAAACACCACACTCACCTGAACTGGGACAGCTTAGACACAACAGTAAGCCTAAGGTGTAAATTTTCTCCTACCGAGACAAGATCTCGGCAGGAGAAAATTTTTGCCTCATTAACATTGTCATAACAAATGACAAATTGAGGGCCTGCTGTATTTTTTTATTAGTGTTGAGAAGGACATTTTTTTTTATTTTATATACAATTTAATTCTCCACAGACATTAAGAAAGTGTCTCACCTGCTCAGACTGTGTCAGCTTCATGGCTTCAGAAAGATATGCTGGTTAAAAAAAAAAAAAAGCAGGCACATAAATAAGTAACATAATTTATGTAACTAACAGGTCAAAGAGTTTTTCATACTCATATGACAAAGAGAACTCATCTTATAAGCAATTCTGCTACAGTTATTCTGTTCCTGAAAAGAAACAGTCAACATATTTACAGAAGATTCTGAACTTTCCCAAAACTGATGTTAAAGGCAATCAAATAAAGTTACTTCCTATTCCTTCCCTGAAGGTTTCATCCTTCAAAACTTCTACAGATTTTAGCCAGGATATATTTAATATATCCAGGAGTGGATGTTTCTATCAGGTCTCCATATTTGATCCAGATTCACAAACAAAAGATTTTATAATTAATAAACAGTAGCCTAATTAGAAAAAAATGGATTATTACTCATTGGGGCTGGAGCAACTAGAAAGCCGGTATGGAGAGGCCTCACTCGCTGCTGACTCAGGCCCAACTCCCAGCATCACACACGGTCCCTGAGCAGCATCAGTAACTTCTGAGTGCGGAGTCAGGCACCACTCCCGAGCCTTCTGGGTGTGGACCAAAAACCAAAGGCAAACAAAATACCTTATTATTATGTTGGTAAAAATACCAAGGGATTTATTATTTCATGTGACTTTACATGCATGACTACCTGGACTACATCATTTGTCAAGAACTACTTTTTGTTTTAGGACCACATCTACCTGTGCTCAGGGCTGACTCATGGCTCTGCAGCCAGACATCATTCCTGGTAGGCTAAACGGACCATTTGGGGTCTGGGGATCAAAACTGGGTTAGCTGTGTGCAAGGCAAATGCCCTAGCCACTATACTATCATTCAAGCCCGAGCAGAGAACTAATTTTATTGAACTGTTTCTTAGCTATAATATACTATTGACATATTTTAAGCTGTATAGAGCAATACATCATTTATAAAGAGAATAAGTGACTGATAACTTAACAGACTTCTTCCTGACACCAGAATTATTTTCTGAGTAATCAAATTAATTACTCTAACTTAAACAGTTACTGAAAAATATCCATAGTTATCATACTTCAGCTATTGGAAAGCTTAAAGCTAAGTTCTAGGAAGTTTGTAAGAACTCATGGTGCTTTTTGTCAACTTTAATCCCTGTTCATCCCCATTTTATCTTTCTACATATTTCCTTAGTCAAATTAGATTTTGTGTAATGTACCTCTATAGGTCATTTTTTAGTAAGATTGGTATATATAACAAGGATCTAATAGATCACTCATTTCTTTTTATTTTGTTTTGGGGCCATACCTGGTGATACTCAGGGATTACTTCTGGTTCTGCACTCAGAAATTACTCCTAGCAGTGCTCAGAGGACCATGTGGGATTGAAATTTGGGATTTAACCTGGGTCAGTCACATGCAAAGCAAACACCCTTACCCCCTATACTACGACTCCAGCCTCAAATTGCTCTTTTCTTTTTTTTTACATGCCAGGGGCTGAACCAAGATCCTCCACACATATGCAAAGGTATGCACTCTTTGTATGCTCTCTACATCCTGATCCCAATTATTCCCAAGTCTGTTTTGCTGGCAGTACATAGAAGAAAATGTGGTGCCAGGGGCAGAACCGAGAGCTGAGCATACAAAGCACACACTCCAGTCCTTTGAATTCTGTGTCTGGCCCATAATTTCCATGGTTGCTTGTCTTTCCTTGCTTTGTTCTTTTGGTACCTCCCAAGCAGTACTAAGGTGTCCTGAGAACAACTCAGCAATATTCAGCCAACTGGCCATCCAGGTCAATGTGGACTGAGGACATGAGAAGATAATGCTGCTCAGGCCCTGAATAGTCTGAATTATCTACATATCCATCCCTTGCATTGTGTTTGCCTATTATATTCATTTTCTTAGCAAATGGAATGATTTTTTTTTTTTTTGCTTTCTGGGTCACACCCCGCGATGCACTGGGGTCACTTCTGGCTCTGCACTCAGGAATCACCCCTGGCGGTACGCAGGGGACCATAGGGGATGCTGGGATTTGAACCCAGGTCGGCCGCGTGCAAGGCAAACGCCCTACCCGCTGTGCTATCACTCCAGCCCCTGGAATGATTTTTTAAAACTGGACACCTCCCTTTATAGAACTTAAAGCTACAACACGCAGAAGAGGGCAGTGAGTTCCCAAAGTATGAAGAATTCAAAGATACTGAAATTTGTATTTATAAAATCTAACTTTAAAACCAGTACCTTGGGCTGGAGAATATAGTACAGTGGGAGGCGTTTGCCTTGCACGCAGCTGAGCTGGGTTCAATTCAACATCCCATATTATGACCTCTCCCCAGCCCCCATATAACAATGCCAGGAGTGAGCCCCTAGTGCAGAGCCAAGAGTAACCCTGAAGCACCACAGGATTGTCCTCAAAACAAACAACAACAAAACAACAAAAACAGTATCTACAGTTGGTATTAAAAGCAAATGAAAAGAAACAAAATCTTCACTATTTAGATTCAAACAGTGCAAGCTTAATGCAAATGCATATATGCAGCAAGATACTCGTCATCACAATAAAGAGAGATCTACTCTAAATCATTTTTATCTCATTTTCATGAGACAACCCAAGTCGTTCGCAACCAAATACAAATACTGTAACTCGAGGTCTGCACGTTTTTTGACGTGTTCATTCTGAGCAACCAATGGTTAGAATAATTTTCCCCAATTAAACCTCTGCTGCTTTCAGTTTCTGGGTCACACCTGGCACACCAGGACTTACTGTTGGCTCTGCTCTAACTCCTAGAGGGGATAAGGGAACTATATGAGGTGGGAATCAAATGAGGGTTGGCCATGTGCAAACCACTATATTATCTCTTTAGCCCCAACCCAAGAGACTTTTCTCTCACGATGCCCAACCTTTGGAGGTGTATGACTTCTTGAACTTTTCCTGCTCCAAATACAACGTGGAAAAAGAGATACCTCCTCTTCTGTGCCTCCTGCCAAATGTAGGCAGCTCTTTCCTGAGTAACTTACTCTCTCAATTTATTCAGGAAATGGGTGCTGGGGCCAAAGCAATGGAACAGCAGGTAAAAGACTTATCTTGCACACAGATGACCTGGATTTGATCCCCACCACCTCCCCATCATTTGATCCCCTAAGACCACCGAAGAGACCCCTGAGTGTAGAGCCAGGAGTAACTCCTGAGTAATACCAGTGTGAACCAAAAACTGAAAAGAAAAAGAAAGCTCTCTAGAGTCCCTACTATGCGTTCAGCCCTAACTATGAAAAGCCATACGTCAATGAAAAATTAATCATTTAGAACTTTTTTTCTGACATAAAAAGCCAACAATCCTGTATTTTGCATTCTTGAAAGAAAACTATTACCAGAGAGGAGAATGGAAGCTGGGAATACTGGTGAAAGGAAGCTGACACTGATGATGGTTCTGAACACTGAAACTATTGTGAACAATTTTATTAGTCACAGTAAAATTAAAAAGAAAACTATTATCAATATAATACTACAGAATCTATACATCTCGGTTACAGATAAAATACTCAGAAGAAAAGCTAAAGTAAGACCACAGGAACAGTTTAAACCAACCTGGCAGTTTAGCATTTTAGAAAGCAACTCAGTAAAAATGAAGTGGCTAGAATTCTTTCCAATGAACCTAAAATGGCTAAGTACTTTACAATTCAGGCACTGTTCTGACTATTAAGGGATCCTCAGTCTCAGAAAGCTATATCCAAAAATCAATTATAAACATAGCAATATAATATCCTTGGTTTAGAAAGACAAGATTGGGAGAAACTGGGAAATACAAACTCACTTGGAAAAATAAATTCAAGTTGATTTTTCCAGTAGATTAACAGTTTCATCCTTACGAACATAAGGTAGCATATCAGTATTAGTCTGACCCTCATCATTATTAGTGTGACTTTCATTCTAAAATGTATTGAGAAATACTGGATAAAGAAATGCTTTCCAGTTTGACGTGGAATTTCTTTAAAGGAATACTCACCAGCAGCCTTTTTATGACAAGAAATAGCTTCTTCGTATTTCCCTGCAGCTAATAGACGATCTGCCTGTCTGCTCTGTTGATGAGCCTAGAAAACAAGCATTCCATAGTTCCTCTAAATAAGACAGTAAGACAGTAAACAAGCATGATCATAAAAACAAACCTAAATATCTATGTTGGGGGCCAGAGAGACAGTACAGCAAGTAAGCCTTGCTCATGGCCAACTCAGGTTTGGTCCCCTGCACTCAGGTTCCGTCCCAAGCCCAGCCGGAGTGATCCTTGAGCAAAGCCAGAAGCCCTGAGCACCACCGGGTATGCCCCTCCCCGCAAAAATTAATAAATTTCATTTTAGTGCTGGGAACTGAATCCAGTCTTCATATACACCCAAATATATGCTTTACTAGGCTACATCCTTGGCTCTGAAAAAGCTTTAAGACAAAGCTGGGGGGTGTGTGTGTGTGTGTGTGTGTGTATAAAACAAATGCCCTACCCTACCACCCCCTTGCCTCAAAATAAGGCTGTTTTTTGGTCACAAACCAAACCATTAAAGTTCTGGAGCAGGGAAAATAGCACGGGGTTAATAATGCATGTCCAACCTGGATTACTGGTTCCAGAGCAATGCCAAGTGTGATCCTGGAACCATCCCCCAAACCCTGTCCCATACTCCCAAACACACACACTCCCAACACTTAAGTTCATAGGCTCTAGTACTGAACCAAAACCCTAGTTGGCCAAGTTTATGTCTGAGTATCACCAGGAAAGGCCCCCTAAGTACTGCCTGGCAGCCTCCCACCCCAACAACCCAAACCATTAAGACACTACAACTGGGGCACCTAATGGGTATTGAATCACAGAATCTGAAATGACTGACAATATCTCAAAACTTTACTAATAAGCTATTCAAAGTTAACATCAGGCACTTTTAGTGCCTCAATTTTCAAGTCTTCAAAGATTAACCAAGAGTTACAAAGAATGCAGTATTTTCTCAATTTTCAACAACCTTTCAACAAATTATTTTGTAAATTTTCATGACTATGTAACTTTTTTTTTTTTTTTTTTTTTTTTTTTTTGCTTTTTGGGTCACACCTGGCGATGCACAGTGGTTACTCCTGGCTCTGAACTCAGGAATTACCCCTGGCCGTGCTCAGGGGACCATATGGGATGCTGGGATTTGAACCCGGGTCGGCCGCGTGCAAGGCAAACGCCCTACCCGCTGTGCTATCTCTCCAGCCCCGACTTTGTAACTTTTAATTAAAAATAGAAACTTTGGCCCTCGGCCCAGATAAACCTGGAGCCGCTGAGCGCGAATCAGACCCTCTGCGCCTAAAGATTTTTGATTCCAAAGATGTAACACATTCGGACATCCAGCGCAGCATCCGATAGCGATGCACTGGGACACCAAACTGGGCTACAACTCTGTGCTGCCAGGGGGTGGATTTTTTTTCCTCCCCACCCTGTCTTCCTGCATGGAAAGCGGCAGGCTGGCGGCACCCATGTGGCAGGCGCCATCTTCTGTGACTCCAAACCCACAGGTATTCAGATTTTACTTTGGGGGCTCCCAGGAACTCATGGGAAGGGGGCGTAACCGGCACGCCATCGGCCCAGATAAATCCGGAGCCGCTGAGCGCGAATCGGACCCTCTGTGCCTAAAGACTTTGAATTCAGAGACTTCTTACAGCAATGCACTGGGACTGTGAGCTGGGCTATGTAATTTCTGGCAGAATTTTCCCTGGACTTTATACAGAAATCCAAAGGCAGCGTCCGCGCAACTTAACATTTATAATTGTCAGCAATGTGAAACGGTTCCATTTGAACAGGTCTGACTTGGGGGGGAAACTCCAAATAATAACAGTAAGTTTTTGTTGAAATATTGAAGGTTTTTAATGTAGCAGCCACCTCTGGACTGTGAACTAAGCAAAAGCCCCATGCTGGCTGACGCGGCGTGGCGTACACCATACTATGAGGCGCAGGAAGGGGGATGAGGGGGGAAAAGAAAAAAAAAAAAGGGAAAAGGAAAAAGAAAAAAAAAGAGAGAGAGAGAGAGAGAGAGAGAGTTATGTCAACTATAGTGAGTTTTGTGTTGAATTATGGAATGTAATCAAGGCAAAGAAAAAATGAAGTGAAATTCATTAGTTATACAGTAGGGGGTAGGGGGTGGGGGCGGGGGGTATACTGGGGTTTCTGGTGGTGGAATATGGGCACTGGTGAAGGGATGGGTGTTTGAATATTGTATAACTGACATATAAACCTGAGAACTCTGTAACTTTCCACATGGTGATTTAATAAAAATTTAAAAAATAAATAAATAAATAAATAAATAAATAAAAAATATATAAACTTTGGGTCCAGAGCATAGTCCAGTGGGAAGGGCACTTGCCTTGCGTGAGGTGACCAGGTTCAATCCCCAGTATCCTATATGGTCCCCTGAACACTGCCAAGTGTGATTTCTGAGTGCAGATCCAGAAGTAGCCCCTGAGCATTACTAGGTATGACCCCAAAACTTGAATAAAAGAAAAAACATATAAGCAGCATGCTAGGAGGATAACTTCAAAGGCTGGACTGCACACTTGACCTGCAAAAGCTCTAGGCTGAATCCCTGGAGCAGCACAGTTCCTTCCAGCACTGCTGGAACAACTCCCAAGCACCTTTTGCTACCCCTGTACACAGCAGCCCCTCCTCTCCACCACCCCCCATATCACCTAGAGCAGCAACCAGCAATAACTTTTAAAAATATATTAATAGGGGCTGGAGTGATAGCACAGTGGGAGGCATTTGCCTTGCATGCAGCCAATCCAGATTCAATTCCCAGCATCCCATATGGTCCCCTGAACACCACTAGGAGTAATTCCTTGGTGCATGAGCCAGGAGTAACCTCTGAGCATTGCCGAGTGTGACCCAAAAAGAAAAAGAAAAGTAATAATAATAATTTAAAAAACACCAAAACACCACTTGCTGGAAATGTGGAAGGTAAGCTCAGTTCTAAACTGCTTATCCAGATATCATAGCAAATTCAGGATAATCTTAAAAATAGCCTAATGAGCAAACAGAAAATATAGTACTAGTGATCTAAGAACTCACACTAACATGGCACCGCAAAGAACCCCAGAAACCAATCTCAAAAACATGTATCATAACAAGAATTCAAAGTAATTATAATGAAGAAACTCAAAGTCAACAACTCAGAAAAGTGAGTTATATATCACAGAAAAACAATTCAAAAAACAGGGATAAAACAGATACAGAAGCGGGATCTTTATATAGAAATTAATTTTCAGGATATAAAGGGGCCAGAGAGATAATACAAGAGAGGTTAAGAGGTGCTTGAACTGAATGTAGGATGTGTCAGTTCACTCCTCAGCACCCTCATGGTCCCAAGCACCAAGGGGAGTGACTCTGAGGTCACCCCCTGGAGTAACACTGGATGTGGCCTGGAAACAAAAACAAAACAAAACACTCGGTTATTTAAATGGTCTATCATTAATGTAAAACAAGATGAATGGGAAAGATAAGGAGCAGGTAACAGATAAAGGTGCTGATCACCAGACTTTCAAACTTCCCTAAAGAAATTCCACAAGCAATGACATTCAAAATTCTCGAACATGAGGGGGCTGGAGCAATAGCACAGCTGGTAGGGCGCTTGCCTTGCACGCGGCCAACCCAGGTTCGATTCCCAGCAGCCCATATGGTCCCCTGAACACCGCCAGGAGTGATTCCTGAGTGTAGAGACAGGAGTAACCCCTGTGCATCGCCAGGTGTGACCCAAAAAGGAAAAAAAAAAATTCTCGACATGAAAATTACCAGCCAAATTCTCTATCCTGCAAAATTCTAATAACTTTACTGGTGGATGCCCTCTTATAACGTACCTTCAATACGAATAGACCTTAAGAGTGAACCAGTAAAGAGAGCTCTGCCCGCTGCTGTAGCCTAACCATGTGACAAGCACTCCAAACAACAAACTCATGCAAAAAATCGGAAGAGTAGATAAACACAAATTTCCTCAAATATAACAGGTATATGAAAACGTGTTTGCCATCACAAATTATGAGGAAGACGTAAATCAAAACAAGGAGATTATCACCTCAGAATAATCTTAAGCGGTCTAACAAAAAGTACAGAAATAAAGAAATAAGGTAATAGTGCAGCAGGAAGAGCACCTGGACCTGGGCTGATCTCAGTCATCCCATATAGAGGCCCTATGGTCCATCCATCTATCTGTCCAGCCATCCGTCCATCCCACTGTACATATCCCCCCTCCTACCATGCCCCCATCCTTGGCCAGGAGTGACCCCAAGTGCAAAGACAGAAGTGTGGCCCCAAAACAAACAGTAGAGAAACAAGTGCTAGCAGGGCAGGGGTGGAAAACAACTTACTCATTGCTGGTGGGACTATTGTTTGTTGTTTGGTCCAACCTCTTTGGAAAACAGTTTGGAGATTCCTCAAAGGAGCTTACATATCATCCCACAATTCCACTCGTGGGCATCTACCCCAGGAATACAAAACTAGGGGCCAGAGAGATGGCACATGCCATGCATGCAGCCAACCTGTTTGATCCCCAGGATCCCATGTGGTCCCCCAAGCACCAACAGAAAAGGCCCCTGAGTGCAGAGCCAGGAGTAACCCCTGAGCCATGTGTGGCTCCAAAACAAACAAAAATACAAAAACATTCATTTGAAAGAACAAATATACGCTATGTTTGCTGCATTATTCACAACAGTCAAGATCTGCAAACTCCCATGTTCACACATGAATGGTCCAATATACACTAAGGAAAACTACTCAGCTATGAAAGGACAGATTAGGAAAGACAGCAACAGATGTTAAGGTGCCTGCACTTGCATGCAGATGATTCAGGTTCAATCCCCACCAGCTCATATGGTTCCCTGAAGCACAGAGCTCCTGAACACCATTGGCTATGGTCCAAAGACAGCCTTCCACACACCCCCTCCCCATGCCCCACAAAAAAAACTTGTTACAATGTGGATGGAATTTAGGTTGTTATACTAAGTGAAGTGAGTCAAAAACAAAAAAACAAAAACAGATGATCCTGCTCATGTGTGGAGTATAAAGAAATAAAGAGATTAGACAATCTGCAAAAGAAACAACCCTGAAATAAGGTCAACAGAGCTGTGATGTAAGGATTTTTTAGAGAATGAAGGGTCCTTGAGACAATGGAAGATGAATATGTACACACTGCTATTACTATCATAAGTGATTTATCTTCAATGTTATACAAAATGTGTCATACAAAATGCACTGATATCTCCCTTTTACAATCAAAATTAGAAATAATGTTGACCTGTCCTGTTTGCAAATCATACTCAGTATAAAATATGTTAGAAACAAAAGCAGAAAGTGGTACTTTCACTAATGTAGGATGCTCATGTTTTCCTTCTATTTCTATATAAAAAATTTTAAAGATATCCTTTTCAATTGTTTCTTCTTACTGTTCAAATAGCAATTAAACACATCTTCTCTAAGTCTCAATTAATTCCTGAAAATAATACTGAGTAACAACAAATGGTGGGTGCACTTAAAATGAATTTAATCATAGAATCCTGGATAAGTCAACACATATGTTCTAAACACAAGAAAATCATCTAGTGCACAAAAATGACAGGTCTTTTAAGAAAAAAAAATTCATGTGAAGAAAGTTCATATACAACCAGTTATGATCAACATTTGTCTAACGATTGTGTTCTGATACTATATGAACCTCTGACAATATGTTAAGCAAAACAATCAAAGATTTAAAGGAAGGGGATGAATGATACGAATAAATCTACAAATGCCTTTACCTTTCTAAATTTTGAAAGAAGTCCCACATGGGTGGGACAAATCTAGAGATGCAAAGTACCTTACAACTATGGGTGGCACAGAGCCAAAGATAGAAAAGTAGTTATGGTACATGCCTAGCAGGTGAGAGAAAAATGATTAAGGTGTAATGATGCCCAAAGCATCACTAGATACACCCCTGGAGGACCCTGAGCACCCCTAGAATAGTCTAGGTAATCTCCAGCGGCAAGCCCCAAGCAGCACCACATCCTCGACGTCACACTAAACCATCAGCCACCTAGAGAATCTCAGGTCTTCAGAGAAAACACTTGGGAAATCCTGGCTCAAAAAATACTAGGTTAGCGCACAGTGCAGACCCAAGCTCTCATAAAATGGGGGTCTAAGATGGTACAGCAGATGGAGCATTAGCTTTGCATGTGTCCAACATGGGTTCAATCCCCGGAACTCCTTACGGTTCCCTGAGCCTGAGCCCCACACTGACAGGTGTGCAAGATCCACCCCCAAAAAGAGAAACTGTGACTCTAGTCTCAAATCCTGCTGTCCCACTAAACCAAATTATTTATCCTTGCAGAGTTATTTTCCTCACTGGTAAAATTAGTGGAATGGATCAAATTTGTTATCAAGTTTTAAATGAGGGTATAAATCACCTGGAGCTTTGCTTAAACTGCAGGCTCAATCAGTATTCTGTTTGAACAGAATCAAATTCTGTTCAATTTGATATTCTAACTGGAAAGAAGCTGAAACTGCTGCTTCACGGACACACCTTTAGAAACAGAAATGAGATGCTCTCTAGGTTTACTTTACTCAAAACACTGTCTCCATGATCTGTTTCCCTACTATAATCACTTGCTTCTTTGAATTACATTTATAAAGTCTCCTATTTACACACCATGCTCCACAATAACAGATTAAATTTTCAGAACACCTAAGAACAAAAATTCTCAAATGTAAGAACAGGACCTCAAGGCTTTCCTGCTCCTCTAAAACCTCCCCAGGAGAGGTCCAATCTCTGATCATACTGTCAATACATGAGTTACAATCCATTTAAAAACACAGGCCTCCTTTAGGTCTTATGGTACCAGTGATCAGACACCCTACTTAAAAAAATAAACAAGTTGGGAGTGGGGGGCGTGTGAGGAATATATATATTCCAGGGAAGAAGGTGGGTGCAAACATGGTCGTGTGGTGTTAGAATTGTAAAGGTTAAGATTAGGTGTATGGAGGCAGGCATTCTGGTGAGCAGCGCGGCCCGGAAAATGCTCCGGACCCGAATTGGGGCCAGCAACACCGGGGGGCCGGAAGGAGGAGGTGCCACCAGCACACCTTCTCCAGATGGAGCCCTGGCGACAATGCACAGCAACTAACACGGCTCCAGGATTCGGGACTGGGACACATCCGAGCTTATGCGGCCCGCGCGTCCTTTTTTAAAACCTGAAAATAGCCTTTCCGGCCCTGCGCGAGATCGACCCCGGAGGCAACTGAACCACTTTGGACACGAGCAGCGCCCCCAAAATGCCTCCAAACTGTGTGCTCGGAGCTTCTGGCCCAGGCGCTGCCGGCGAGTGATGCAATTACCAAAAGAATTTTCCTTGGACTTCATATAGAAATCCAAAACCGTGCGGCTGCAATAGCAGCTGCGCGACCTAATATCTCTTGATTGTCAGCAACGTGTAAATGTTCCTTTTTGGCAGGGCTTAACGTGGGGGGAAACTCCAAACAATAGTACTGAGTTTTCTGTTGAAGGGTAAAAGATTGTACGGATAGAATTTTAGGCAGAATTTTCCCTGGACTTTATATAGAAACCCAAAACCGCGTGGCCGCGGCAGCCTAATGTCATCTAATCATCAGCAATATGAAATGGTTCCTTTGTAATGGGTTGGACTTTGGGGGGACCATAATAGGGTTAAAGTTTGTAGCGACGTGTAATTTCTGGCTGTACTTTCCCTGGACTTTATACAGAAATTCAAAGCCGCGAGGCCGCTGCCATGGCCGCGCAACCTATTGTCATTTAATCATCACCAATATGAAATGGTTCCCTTTTAACGGGTCGGACTTTGGTGGGAAATCCTAACAAGAATAGTAAATCTTGTGCTGAAATATTGAAGGCTACCAAAGTGGTAGCCATCTCTATAGACTGAACTAAGCCATATCCCCACGCCGGCTGAGAAGAAATATCCTTCTTTCTCGGGAAGAAACGCGGCGTGGCGTTAACCATAGTATGATGTCCATTAAGCTGACACGGACCTGGTGGCGTGGGAATGGGATACAAGGGAATAAATTATTATGTACTTGGAACAGCGGGACGCTGGTGGAATCTCGAGCCGGGGCCGATACCAGCGTATTACTTTTGGTTCCAGAAACTGCTTGCAGACATTCTACCAGACTATCAACTAAGCCAGAGCCCCACACCGGCTGATGACGGGAAATAACCATCTTTTTTGGTTTGTTTTCCCTTTGTCAGGCAGCGTGGTGATTACTAAACAGGCGTGATCTCGGTGGCACGGGACGAGGGGGGAAAAAAATAGAAAAGTTATGTAACAAACAGCGGGACTTAATATCTCTACATTCTCAGCAATGGAGAGCCATCAAATGCTTCCTTGACAGTGGGACTGTCTTCTCTTTTTTGGGGGGAAACCCTATCAACAATAGTGAGTTATGTGTTGAAACATGGACTGTAACCAAGATAAAGCGTAAACAAAGTGAAACATCACTTACAAGGGCGGGGACTGGGGGGGATGGGAGGGGGCGGGAGGTATAATGGGGTGGTTGGTGATGGAATATGGGCACGGGTGAAGGGAAGGGTGTTTGAGTATTGTATAACTGACATAATCCTGAGAACTATGTAACCCTCCACATGGTGATTCAATAAAATTTAAAAAAAAAAAAAGATTAGGTGCATGAACCACTTGGCTCCCAGTTGTGTTGGAGCATGGAGTTTAAATAGGAGGCTGAATAAATGTAATTCAAAGAAGCAAGTGATTATAGCAAGAAAACAGATCATTGGGGCCGGAGCGATAGCACAGCGGGTAGGGCGTTTGCCTTGCACGCGGCCGACCCGGGTTCGATCCCCGGCATCCCATATGGTCCCCCAAGCACTGCCAGGAGCAATTCCTGAGTGCAAAGCCAGGAGTAATCCCTGAGCATTGCTGGGTGTGACCCAAAAAGCAAAAAAAAAAAAGAAAACAGATCATGGAGCTTCTGCTTCACAGACACATTTTAAGAAACAGAAACTAGATCCCAGCACCTCCTACAGCCCCAAGCCTAGAAGTAGTGATCCTTGAGTACAAAGCCAGGAATAAGCCCCAAATACAGCTGAGTGTTACCCCAAAACTACACATACACACACGTGTATATATACACGTATATAAATGTATATATATATATACACATGTGTGTATGTAGGTATGTATGCATATGCACAGTTCCTATGTTCTTAGACACTCAGCAAGGGCAAAATCTCTTAGAGCTTGCCTGCCTAAATTCAAATCATAGCTTGAGGGGTGATTAAGTACTGTGCTGACCTGGGTTCGATCCCTGACAACCCATATGACTTCCTGAGTCCACCAGGAGTGATCCCTAATTGTAGAGCCTGGAAAAAATCATGAGCACAACTGGGTGTGGTCCAAAAAAACAAAAAATAAAATTAGTGTGCTGTGAAATGAAATCAGCAAAAGACAATAAAAATAAGCGACATGCCAGGAATGAACACCCCCCACAAATCAGTAAGACAATAAAAGAACTGGAGTTCACATCAAAATATTTCAAGGTAGGTGGGGATTGTAAGGACTGTGCTCTAAGCTGTGCGCCAGAAGGGCTCAGAGGAACATGATGTGAGGGATCTAACAGGGGCCCACCACATGAAAGGACTTTAAACACTGTACTCTCTCTCTCTCTCAGACCCTAAATTGCATTTTTTTAACTAAACATATAGGCAGATAAGGGTGGGGAGGGTGGCTGGGGGGGACATTGGTGGTAGGAAATATACACTGGTGAAGGGACAGGTGTGGAACATTGTATGACTGAACCCCAATCATGACAATTTTGTAAATGTATTTCTCAAGGTGATCCGATAAAATAAAGATATTAAAAAAAATAAATTTAAATCACACAGTAGGAGCCTGGCAATGGCTTTACTGCTAAAGTCTGTTGCTAATAAGGGTCCATGAGTTCAATATTTAGAATCTTGCTTTCAGATCCAACTATCACCACTTAATCTATACCCCTATCTTCACCGACACCACTATCTTCACCCCTAAAATGGGAGAGCTCTTACAGCTAACAAAACAAAATAAATAATACATGTAAAGTGCCTGATGCCAAGTTCAGCACTAGCAATTATTGGATAGTGCTTATTGTTCTACCACCTTCCTCTGAAGTGTTTTCAGTAAGCTCAGCCTACTTTGAGAACAGATTTACCTTGAAAATTGTCAGGCTGATTTACCAGCACAGCCTGGTCTCAATCTGGCACTGCCAACGGTAGTCCTATTAGATCCCAGCAAATCTTGTTAGACTCCCTTGCATAACGATTTTTTAGTTTGTTTTTGAGACACACCTGGCAGTGCCAAGGGCTTACTCCTGGTTCTGTGCTCAGGATCATTCTTGGAGAGATGGGGGTCCATACATGGTGCTTGGAACTGAACCCAGGTTGGCCGCATGCTAAGCAAACACCCTACCCACTGTACCATCTCTCTGGCCCCAAAAGCAACATTTGAAAAAATGTGAAATAGAGCAAAAGCACAAAATGCTGACGGGAAGCCTAGAGTTCTATATAGGTAATAAACATTACTAATGAAATGTCTCATTTCATTGAAATAAAATGAGTATATTAAAGTAGAAACACTGCTGAAAAATGGTATCGGAATGGGAATGGCAAGGCAGTACAATGGGTAAGGCACTTGCCTTGCACAAGGCCAACCCAGAGTTTGATCCCCAGCACCACATATGGCTCCCAGCACCACCAGAAACGATCCATGAGCGGAGCCCCGGAGAAAGCCCAGAGCAGCTGGATATGGCCCATAAGACAAAAAAAAAAAAATCTAGGGCTGGAGGGATAGTACAGTGGATAAGGCTCTAGCCCTGCTCACAGCCAACCCAGGTTTCACTCCCTGACACCCCATGTGGTCCCGGAGTCTACCATAAGTAAGCCCTGAGTACTGCCTGGTGTGGCCCCAAGCCTCCTCACGCCATCTAAATACCCATTAACCGTGGTGATCCCGAGTCACTAATCTAAGTAATTTCTCTAGCCTTTGCTTATTTATCTGTAAAACTGGCATGCAGTTCTTTGGAAATTTTAAAGATATTCTAAAGATATGATTTAGTTCTAGAAACAAAGTACAATGATCTTATACTAACCATAAACGTCACTAGGAAACGCTTGTGAGGGGTGTGGTTGAATGGTAAAGCTGGACAACCATAGAAGATATAGTCTTTTACTAAAAAACCCACTCTCCTAAAACTGAGTGAAAACAAACTAAATTGTTCAAGTAAATGTTAATGTCTGGCCCATAGTTATATTCTAGGCCAGAAGACAATTCTTCCCATCTAAAATGACTTAACTCAATATGCCAAATTTCTGATACTTGCCCGCCTAAATCTCATGACAAGATAATGGATTTATGCTTCACTGCTTCATCTTCACAAGACTTCAAAATTCTCTCAACTGGTACTGCACTTTTTAAGCAATTTTTTCCTAAACTGGTGTTTCTGCTGTAATGCAGTTCCCTAGATCTGAATTTTCTTCCTGCGCCACTCAGAGTAGTGGGGTATTTGGCAGGGTTACACTGATTGTCAAAGTGAAGCTAACTGCAATTGATCCCATGGTTATTTTGCAAGGACACTTGAACTTTGAAGCGCAGAGTAAACTTCTAATTATTCTCAAAAACAGCCCTGTGAAGTTTCAGTATTGTCATGTTTTATCTGCAAGCTCTATCTCTTAAATATCTCTTAAAAACAAGAAAATCCTGGGAGCTGGAGTGACAGCACAACGGGTAGGGCATTTGCCTTGCACGCGGCGACCCGGGTTCGATTCCCAGCATCCCATATGGTACCCTGAGCACTCCCAGGGGTAATTAATGAGTGCAGAGCCAGGAGTGACCCTTGTGCATCGCCGTGTGTGATCCCCCAAAAAAAGCAAAAACAAGAAAATCCCAGTTTCCATATTTTTAAAAAATACACAGATTTAGTTTAATTCTTCAGTGTAACCAACTCTTTCCAATGAGGGCAGGGTTTAACTGATAAACTGGGGGAAGGGGAACATTCGTTACAGGGACAGAGGAAGATGGGACAGGGGACTAATCAGAGCAACTAACCTATAGCCAATCATTTAGGAATCACAGTTTTAGGTTCTAGAATCTTTTCGGACTCAATCAAGTCCAAACCTTCATTTCACAAGTGAGACTTGAAATTAATGAAGGTGCCAGAAAGAGAGACCCAAGAGCTAGTGTACAGGTTTTAGATGCCAGAGGCCCCAGTATTATCCCTGGCACCACCTCACTGGAAGTAGTTGCCCCCCACTCCCACCCTTACCCGGCCCCTAGCACCGAAAGGCATGGCCCAAGTCTCACCCCTACCCCCGAACCCAAATTAAAGGTGCATGGCTTGTTTCAAATGAACTCCTACACCGTGCTATATAGAACAGATACTACCAGTATCGTTTAGATACTAATAATACTTTTTACATCCAATGACTTTTCTTTGCCGTACCTGGGGTGAACCCCGGCTTGTGTTCCAATACTGCGTCCAGCTGCACCCCTGGGGATCCACTCACTTTACTCCTTCCATCCTCCCACCCACCCGCAACCACACCGACGGGCACGCAAGAGTGGCCCAAGGTCACGCAGCTATTCGGTGCCAACAGCAGAATTCAAAACGAAGTCGTCCGGCTGCTGAAGCTCCCTCCGGACCCAGGCTCTCCCGCTTCCAAGTGGACCGGTTTCATGAACCCTGCCCGGACGCTTCCGAACCGCACCGGCGGCCCGAGTTCCAAGCCGAGAGGCTAAGGGTGCAGCCGACTTTCTTCCGCAGCCAGCCCCCTCCTTGCCATCCCGCCCCCCAACACCACGGAGCTGCAACAACCCGTGCGAGCCCCCTTCCTCCAAGTTCCCGCCTGGGCGGCTGGGGAAGCGGAGCCGGGCCGTGGGCTGGCCCCCGCCCCCGAATTAAAAACAAGAAAGAACGTCCAAGGCCTCTCGGTCGTCTGACCTCCGCCCCCCCCACCAGGGGGGTCTCCCGGTGGAAGCGCTCCGGCGGGCGCGTCTCTGCTTCTGCACGGGTGTCCCCCCCCGCCCCGAAAGGCCTCGACACCTAACGGGCGCGCCGCTCCGTCGCTGCAACGCCTGAAGCCCAAGTTTTCCCCCGCGGGCCGCGAACGGGCGCGGAAAGAGAGGGGGAGCCGCGGGTCCCCCGCGCGCCCGGAACTTCGGGGAGAAAGGGAGACTTCGCCTCGACGGCGCCGGCGCGGGAGCGAGGGAAGGGGGCGAAGGGCGACGGGGTCCGGACCCCGGCCCGGCCTCCGGGCGTGACACCCCGGCTCGCTGCCCCCGGGCGGAAGGTGGCGACGTGGCGCGGGGAGGCACTTCCTCCACCCCGGCCGGAGGGCGCCCCTCGCCCGCGGCTCTGCAACTGGGGGTGCGGGGGGGCTCGGGGGGCTGCTCCGGAGTCGCAGTCTGCAGCAAGCAGCCCCGAGCCCTGGCGGGGGCCCACGCCGGCCCAGGCGCGCCACCCCCGCCCCGCGACCCCCCGACTGTTTCGGCCCACCCCCGCCCCACTCGTCCCGGGCCCCGGACGGGCCCGGCGGCGCGCGGAAGACGCGCGGCGACTCCGCAGGCAAAGCCGTCCGGCGGCGGACGCCCGCCCGCGGTGGGCCACTCACCAGGTTGAGGGGTCCTTCCATCACTTCCATAGACCCCGGGGCAGGCCTCCGGAAGGGGCGCGGCGGCGCCGGGGCACATGGAGCTGACGGGCTGCAGGAGCGCGGCGCCGGGGCTCACGGCGGCCCGTCTCAGCGCCCCGGGAAGCAGCGGCGGGCGCGCCGAGAGCAACAACCACACCACTTCCTCCTCGGGCGCCGCGCCGCGGCTGCGCACGCGTCATGACGTCACACGCGGCGGCTTCCAGGTGGGACGGGCGCGGGGCGGGGCCGGGGAAGACCCGGCGCCCCGCGACCTGCCGCCGGCGTGCGCGCGAAGCTCCCCCGCGGCCTGGGCGTCGGGGCCGCCCTCGGGGCTCCCGTGACCCCGGGGAGCAGCGGACCCGCCCGCCTGGGAGACTGGAGAAGGACGGCGGGCTCCTGCCGGGGCCTCTCCCCCTGCCTCGCCTCTGCCAGAGGCGCTCCCTGAAGCTCACCCTGGCTTGCTCGCCCAGCCCCACCTTCCTTCTCGGACCTGCTGGGATGTTTGCAAAAAGGAAAACTGGAGCTAGCCGAACCGGATTCTGGACGGCGCCCTTCCCCCACCCCAAGGAAATAAACAAGCCACCCCACCCCCACCCCCAAGGAAATAAACAAGTCGGATTAAATGCGCTCTCCCCTTCAGCAGACTTTTTTTTTTTTAATTACTTAGATGGTAAATCGCCAAGTCTAATTTGTGGTCCGGTTCGCGAGTTTGCGTCAGATGACTATGATAAGCAGGAGGCCCTGCTTCTCTCCCCTTAGCACCATGGGGGGAGTAGCCCCTTGGACACCCACAGAGTGTTGCCCAAAAAACACAGGGGAAAAAGTGCAATGATAAATATACAAAATAACAAAGAGATAGGACATCTCTTTCATCAGAGATGTTGTGAAACTGTTTTCCCTTGGGACCTGAGAGATGGTATAGTGGGCACATGACTGACCTTGGCTCCATCCCTAGCATCCTATATGAGCCCTGGAGCACTGCCAGAAGCGATTCCTGAGGCAGAGCCAAAAGTAATCCCTGAGCATCAGTGGGTGTGGTGCAAAAAACAATAAATAAATAAATAAATAAAGTGAGGGAATTGATTCCCAGACCTTTTTTTTTTTTAAGTGGTTTCACTAGTTCTACACTACTTCAAGAAAAACATGAAGGGGATTTGAAAGAGATGCAGTAAAGAGGAAGATTAGATTTATGACCTTAAGACCCCACTTCAGGAAAAGAAGGGAGCTGACCCTCTAGTGTTTGGCTTTGTGTTCTCAGTCTCTGATTTTCCTCTCCACTCACCACAAAAGGTCCAAGAAGGAGGGAATTGAGGTTAGGTAGGCACCAGGAACCTTGTCACAATCCCTAGCTATCAGTACAACCCACCCTCTGAAGATCGGGGGTGTCTGGATGCCTGCTGTACCTGCTCTGTTTTAGCACTAACGTGATCTCTTAATTCACACAATCTACAGGGCCTACAGAGGCAATCAACAGGGGGAGCAGCAATGATAATGGCATTGTGAGTGCCTGGCAGTAACCACTTGTTAAGACCAATTAATGCAGGATGTCAAGAGTAGCAAGCAAGAGCCCAGGACAAAAAGCTGGCGTGGTCATGCCTGAATCACCACCACGTTTTTCAGTGGGTGTTAAGATGGTTGTGGTGGGTGATTCACACATGTCCTGGGAAGGTACATACAGGCATAACAGAGGTATACACAAAGGGTTACAACAGTGGGAGAATTGTTCACTATCTGACTAGTGCAGTAAGTGTGTGGGTGCTTACAGTTGTAATTTTTTCTATTTTATCATCTTTGAGATAAAGTGATCTCACAATTGCTGTCAGCTGAATGGCTGTCATGATAGTTACAGTGTTCTGGTAAACCTTAACCAATTTCTTTCACCAAATTTACATATTTGTGTATGCACAAGAGTAATATGGGGCAAAAATCTATTGTCTAAAGAAATATCTCTTTCACTATACATATCTTTTGGTTTTGGTTTTTGTTTTGGTTTTGGGGGTACACCTAGTGGTTTTCAGGACTTTCTCCTGACTCTACTCAGTGATCACTCCTGGTGGGGTTCAGGCACATGTTGCATGCAAGGCTGTATTATCTCTTGCTTATCTGCTATAGTATCTCTCTAGCCCTTATCTATTATTTCTAGGTATATAATTTACCCCCCAAAAATGAAGCAAAATTCTGAAGTAGGGCCCAGTCACACAGAAAATAAAAAATTAATGTTGGTCTCCTGATCCTAAGTTTCTCAGTATGATTCTGAATAACTTCTTTTTTAAAAAAAAAAAAAAACAAACCTTTTTTTTATTAGTGAATCACCGTGAGGTACAGTTACAGACTTATAAACTTCCATGCTTGCATTTCAGTCATACAATGGTGGAGTATCCATCCCTCCACCAGTGCCCATTTTCCACCACCAATGGTCCCAGCATCCCTCCCACCACCCCCACCCCGCCTCTGTGGCAGGACATTCCCTTTTGCTCTCTCTCTCCTTTTGGATATTGTGGTTTTCAATAGAGGCATTAAATGGCCATCATGTTCAGTCTATTCTGCTTTCAGGGTGTGTCTCCCATCCCAAACCGATCCTCCTAACACCATTTGCTTGGTGATCCCTTCTCGAACTAAACTACCTTTTCCCCCAGTATGTGAGGCCAGCTTCTAAGCTGTGGAGTAATCCTCCCAGTACTTATCTTTAATAATCTTGGGTGTTAGTCTCCCATTCTGTTACTTTATATTCCACAAATGAGTGCAATCTTTCAATGTTAGTCCCTCTCTTTCTGACTCACTGAATAACCTCTTTAATATATTTCTATTTACTAAACTTCACTTTACAGAAGATGGGTCAAGAGGTGGAGCGCAGGCTTTGTTTACAGGAGCCCCTGGGTTCAATGGGCATAGTGTGGTCCTGAGAACCTCGGGAACAGTGAAAAAGCAGTGAGCCTGGGCTAGCCCCTGAGCTCTACTGGGTGTGGCCTAAACAAACAAATAAGTTGATCTTCACAGTGATTATAGTTAATTATATCACTTTATTTTTGTTTATTTTGGTTTGGGGTCCACAATTGGAGATTCTTGGGGGTGCTCCTGTATGCAAAGCCTGAATTCACTCTGTTGAGTTTTCTGGCCCAGTTGTTTTTTTTTTTTTTTTTTTGCTTTTTGGGTAACACCCGGCGATGCTCAGGGGTTATTCCTGGTTCACGCACTCAGCAATTACTCTTGGCGGTGCTCAGGGGACCATATGGGATGCTGGGAATCGAACCGGGTCGGCCTCGTGCAAGGCAAACGCCCTACCCGCTATGCTATTGCTCCAGCCCCTGGCCCAGTATTTTTAAAACAGCATGAAATGCTGCAGAGAACCAGCACCATCTTGCTTCAAGTTGATGAGTCTTAAAGATTTGGGGCTGGAGAGATAGCACAGCGAGTAGGGCGTTTGCCTTGCACGCGGCCGGCCCGGGTTCAAATCCCAGCATCCCATATGGTCCTCTGAGCATGGCCAGGGGTGATTCCTGAGTGCAGAGCCAGGAGTAACCCCTGTGCATCGCCAGGTGTGACCCAAAAAGCCAAAAAAAAAAAAAAAAAAAAAGATTTGTGTCTCCCTTTTTTTTTTTTTTTTTTTGCTTTTTGGGTCACACCTGGCAATGCACAGGGGTCATTCCTGGCTCATGCACTCAGGAATTACCCCTGGCGGTGCTCAGGGGGACCATATGGGATGCTGGGATTCGAACCCGGGTCGGCCGCGTGCAAGGCAAACGCCCTACCCGCTGTGCTATCTCTCCAGCCCCAATGTGTCTCCCTTTTTCTTACAGCTCTCAAATGATCTTCATTTCCCACTAGTGATTTAACTTAAAATAAAATGTTGCAGTAAAACGTTTCTGAATGCTTTGATGACATTAAAAAAGAAAAAGACTGCGAATATTCTCACAGCTCTGCTTTTGTAATAATCAGGACATGCTAAACATTCATTATAATAAGATCATGCATGTGTCCCCTAGTTCTTTACCTACCTAGGTCTGGTCTTAGAAACGCTGCTAGATAAGGGGCTGAAGCAATTGTACAGCAGATAGGGCACTTACCTTGCATGCAGTCAAGCCTGGTTTAATCCCCGGCATCTCACATGGTCCCCCAAGCTCTGCTACAGAATCAGGAGTAACTCTTGAGCATTGTTAGGTGTACCCCCACCACAAAAAAAAAAAAAAGGAAGGAAGAGAGGGAGGCAGAGCAGGGCAACAGTACGTTGAGTAGGGTGCTTGCCTTGCATATGGTAAACCTGGGTTCAATCTCCGGCACCCCCTGGTTGTCCCCCAAGCCCCACAAGGAGTGATCCCTAAACACAGAGCCAAGAGTTAGCCCTAAACACCACTAGGTATGTGCCCAAAACAAGTAAATCATCATTATAATCATCATCAGGGGGCCGGAGTGATAACACGGTGGGGAGGGCTCAATCCTCAGCATCCGATATGGTTCCCAGAGCACCGCCAGGAATAACTCCTGACTGCAGAGCCAGGAAGAACGTCTTAGCATCGCCAGGTGTGACCCCCCTGCCCAAAAAAAATAAACAAAACAAAACTTTGGACTACAGTGATAGCATAGTGGGTAGGGCCTTGCATGTGGCCGACCCAAGTTCCTCTGTCCCTCTCAGAGACCCTGGCAAGCTACCCGTGGCATATTCGATATGCCAAAAACAGTGATAACAAGTCTCACAATGGAAACGTTACTGGTGCCCACGCGAGCAAATTGATGAACAACAGGAGAACAGTGCTACAGTGTTAATCATCATCATCATCATCACAATAATAATAAAAGAAACAGGAACCAGAGAAATAGTGTGGGCTTAGAGTGCCTACTTTGCAAGCATACTGTAATGGGTTCAAATTCCAGTGTCCTTCATGATCAAAGTAGCACCAGCTGTGCCCCTTACACCCAATACACAACAACAAAAGGAAATACCACACCCCAAATAAGTCATTCTTGATGGGCCTAAGTAAGACTTAATCCCTAACCCAGTTGCAGCTTCAGTCTCTCCTAAAAAATGGAATTTGCAGGGAGGGGCATTCCACTTGGTGCTCAGGGCCACTTCGAATGCAAGACCAGCACCTTCATTCACCACTGTTCTATCTGACCCCTCCAAACATGGAATTTTAAAATAATGAATCTTTTTTTCTGTTCGGTTTTTTGGTTTTGGAGCCACACCTGCCGATGCTCAGGCGTTACTCCTGGTTCTGCATTCAGGAATTACTCCTACTCCTGGTGGTGTTTGGGAAGACGATATGGGATGCCCAGGATTGAACTCTGGTCGACTGCATGCTAAGGCAAGCACCCTGCCCTCTGTACTATCTCCCAGACCCCTACACGAATGAATCTTGTGTCCTAGTCAGCGTCATTCAGGTATTTATCTACTGGAAAGACCCCACAGCTTTAGGAAAGGTGACTTTGCACAATAATCTTTTCCTACTATTCTTTTAAACTATAAAAACCTTGTGATGCAATGCGTCTCTATTTTCTACTTGGGTTGCTATCAAGATTTAGGAATTATTTAATAAAACCAATTAGATCTCTACATTTATTCAGATGAATTTTGCTTTTCAACTGCTCATTGAATTCCGACAGGTTCAAATTAGTGACTTACCCAATGATATAAAATTAGTAAATAGGCATGCTAGGTTTTGACTCTAGGTCTGTTTGGCTATAAGCCCAGTACTTACTTTAGCTGCTTACCGTAACAAGTAGCTAAATGTCTACGGAGTGACATCTAATATTGGTAATAGTAGAAATAGACAGAGTAACCCACAGTAATTACATAGGTTATTTTGGGTTTCCCTAAGTTCACAGCCTTAACCACCAAGAGATTCAAGCTAAAATGGGAGTTGCTATTGTTAGTGCCTCTTTTCTACTCTGAGGTATTTGCCAAGAGCTATTCACAAAACAAACTGGGCTGGAACAGGCTATTTGAAGGAGGCGGAGAAGAGCCCTGAAGTTGCAGGCTCTAACTCCTTGGATTTTGAACCAAGCTGACCAATTCCTACCGCATGAGCCAGGAAAAAGAGTGCCAAGTTAGACAGGAGTCAGGCATTCTATTCAACATAGTGCAAACAGAGAGCAGGCCAAGGAAAGTTGAATTTCAGGGCAGTTTTTTTTTTTGTTTTTTTTTTGTTTGTTTTTGCAGTAAGTTGACACCTGGGATAGTCAAAGACAGAAAAGCAATAATTTAACTGACTTTGCACTAGGTTAGTGTTTCTGAAAGAAAGAGAATCCCACATGTTCTTAGACTAAGTGTCTGTTGGTTCTTTAGCAGGACTGTGTTTTTCCACCCTTAATTGTTGTAATTGTTTTTTTTTTTCACTGAATAATTTATTTGGGGATGGAGTGATAGTACAGTGGGTAGAGTGCTTGCTTTGCATGCGGCCAACCTGGGTTCAATCCCCAGCACCCCATATGGTCGCCAGAGTCCCCCCAGGAATAATCCCTGAGTGCAGAACTAGGAGGAAGCCATCAGCACTGCCAGGTGTGGTCCCCAAACCCAAACCAAAACAATACCAAAAATGTATTTAGGCCCAGGAAGATGACTCAAGAGGACATACTTTACTCACAGAAGGCCAGGATTAGACCTCTGACACCTCAGGAAGCAGCACTCAGCATCAGCTGGAAGAAGCTCCAAGAGCTTCTGGGTGTAGCCACAAAACAAAAACCTAAAACCATAAGCAAATAAATAAATAAATTGCTCATTTGTGCTGAAGGGAAACTTTTTTCACCTCTATTTTCTTTCCAGTCATTTCATTTCAGATCAGGGTGATATTAAATCAAATCTTTTTCAGTGATTATATTCCCCATCCCCAATAATGGTGACCTCAAGCTTCCAGCTTCACCTCTTATTCTACCTCTTTGATGCAAAATTCTGATCCATTTGGACTTTAATGTGAACAGAATAGACTTGCATTGGTAAGGGAGGAAAGAATTCTAAGATCTTAGATGATAAGATTCGATTACCCCTAAATCATGGACCAGGAGAGGGATACTTAAGAACTAAGTGGTAAAGGAAGGAAATGAAGTCAAAAGGCAGACATTCACAGTTTGAGTTTTCTAAGAGAGGTGAGCCTTTGGCCTCCTTTTAAAAGTGTTTTCCACAGTTGCCAAGATTCCTAAGTTCCTGGTTACTCTATCCAGTCCCTCTGTGTTCCCGGCTGACTTTCCATCTAAGCAACACTGACTGGCACAGGACACCTTTCACTGACTGTTCCAGAAAGCCTTGTAAAGGTGTCAGAGAAGGAGACATCAAGTAGTAGGGAACAAGAAAAACAAGAATTTAACACATTGAGTCTTCTACTTTTACTGAACACTTTTCTTCTGCAAATCTCTTTTCACAAGTCATTGTTATTCACTGTATCACTGTATCACTGTCATCAATTTGCATGGGCGAGCGCCAGTAACGTCTGCATTCACCCTTGCCCTGAGATTTTAGCAGCCTCTCTTTACTTGTTCTCCCAGTGGTGCTGCACTGGAGGCTCTTTCAGGGTCAGGGGAATGAGACCCATCATTGTTACTGTATTTGGCATATTGAATACGCCATGAAGAACTTGCCAGGCTTGTTATTACTATTATTATTATTATTATTTCAAGACACACCTCGTGGTGGTGCATAGGGCCACTCCTGCCTCCTTGCTCAAGGGTCCTTCCCGACACGGGTTCCAGCTCTCTCAGCTATCTCACTGAGCCCCTTTTCACAAGTTTTTATATTCTGTACCCTTCAAGGAAACTGAAAACAAAAAAAACATTTAAAAAAAAAGAGGTTGAATCTCCCTCAGAACTACTTAGGCATGTGATTAAAAATAAAATAAAATGAAGAAGGAAAGAAAAACTGACACCTTATACCCTCTTACTGATATGTTTATGTCATGTCACGTACTGTTGACATTCAGTTTAGAAGCAACAGGAGTTAGAATGATGTAACCTCAGAGCTAGGACATCAGGACAAAGGCCAAAGAATGTTCACAGCATATGTGGCTGCTGACTAGACTTCAGCTTATGCCAGGCAACTTAGCTTATTTCATGCTGAATTCTCCCTTGCCAGTTCTAATATTCCCGAGATTCTGACTCTTCCCAGTGTGACTGCCATGTTCATCATGCTCTTTTTCCAGTTCTTGGGGGAAGGGAACAAAGTAGTTGAGGAAAAAAGATCAATTCAATATTATTTTAATCTCAGCATTGAAATAATTTTTAGAACTCCTGACAATTTCACAGTGTCACAGAATAAATACCCCACTTGATTAAATTATATTACTGACCTACTGGGCAACTACAATTGTATAAATAATTCAAAACTTTCTTGCATAAGTGCAAATTTCACTTTTGGTTGGAGGCTACATTCCGTGGTTCTCAGGTTTACTCCTAGCTCTGCACTCAGGGATTATTCCTAGTGGGTTCAGGGGACCATATGGGTTGTGGGGATCAAACCCAGGTTGACAGCATGCAAGGCAAGCATCCTACCCATTGTAGTATTGCTCTGGTCACCAAATTTCATATAATTATGACATTTCTCTATTATCAAAACCTTCAAATTATCAGTATATATACCAATCGCCCACCAATAGTACATCTATAATATACAAAGCCTGTGTTTGGTAGTTAGCCTTCCCCATATTTTTCTCCACATATTTGTTTGTTAAAAATTTTAAGTAAGGGCTGGAGAGATAGCACAGCGGGTAGGGCGTTTGCCTTGCACGCGGCCGACCCGGGTTCAAATCCCAGCATCCCATATGGTCCCCTGAGCATGGCCAGGGGTGATTCCTGAGTGCAGAGCCAGGAGTAACCCCTGTGCATCGCCAGGTGTGACCCAAAAAGCAAAAAAAAAAAAAAAAATTAAGTAAATTAAGAATATTTTACCTCTCTCTGCATCAATATTCATCTCTGAAAATTCAGAGAATTTTCCCTATTTTGCTACTTTACCCCATTAATACATAATAAAATTAACATTAACTACTTAACATTAATCTTTACCATAAAATTTTACCCAGTGTCCCCTAAGTGCCAGAATGCAGGTCAAGATCCAGTCACAGTCCACACCTTGTTTTGGAAGGAGAGAAGCCCCTTCCCAATGAGTGCGTAGAGGGTCTGGAGACCCCTACCAGTAATTGTCTAAGGACTGAGGATGTATTGCTCACCAGGGTGTATATGGCTCTCTACTCCCAGGGTTGTTCTGGGGTTGACGCTCAGGGGATCATGGGGTGGCAGGAATAGAACCCAAAACCTCACACATGCAAAGCATGTACTCAGCCACTTGAATTGTCTCTCTGAACCCCACACATCCTTTTCAGTCACTGTTCAGCAAGGGGTGCACTCCTTTCTGATGCTTTCACACACCTCACTGTGATGTGGCAGGAAATCACTTATGGCACTGGTAAGCACAACAGCACAGCTGCCAGGAAAGTGCTTTGTGCATGTGAAGATACTGAGGATTTGAACTAGAATGAACTCCCTCACAGAGGGCTTATAAATCACTGCATCATTCCGGTAAGCCCTGAGACAGGATAATCTCATGGATGTAATGTAGTACATCCCTATGAGTGTTTTCTCTTTCCTTCTTTTCTCCTTTTTCTTTCCTTTTTGTTTTTCTTCTTTTCTTCTCTTTTCCTTTTTTCTAGCCTCTTCTTCCCCTTTCTTTTCTTCTTTTCTCTTTCTACCTTTTCTTCCCTTTTCTTTCTTTTTCCTCTCTTCTTTTTGATGAATTATTTGGTTTTGTTCTTGAGTTGTGTGAGTTCTTTATATGCATGGATATTAACCTTAGTCAAATGCATGTTATACAAATATTTCTCTTTAGTAAGGTGTCTTTTTGCTTTAAAGATAGTTTCTTTTGTTGTGTAGAAGTTCTAGTTTAATGTAATCCTGTTTGTTTTTGTTTTTGTTTTCTTTGTTGATGGAGTCAAATCACTGAAGACATCACTGAAGCCAATTTATGGTATATGAAATTCCTACTTTTATTTTTTTCTTTTTGGCTTACACCCGGCAATGCACAGTGGTTACTCCTCATGCACTCAGGAATTACTCCTGGTGGTGCTTGGGGGGCCATATGGGATGCTGGGAATCGACCCTGGGTTGGCTGCATGCAAGGCAAATGCTCTACCCACTGTGCTATTCCTCTGGCCTCACCAACTGTTTAATTTTGAGTTGAGTTTTGTGCTTAGTGTGAAACAGTGATCCAATTTCATTCTTTTGCATGTGTTCATCTATTTTAGTTGATGCTTTTGCTGCAAATCCAGTCTTAATTAGACTAAATCATATGTGAACTACAACTGAAAATGCTTAATTAGAAATTGCATTTTCCTTCAACTGATAGCAAGTTCCATGACAAAAAAATTCATAAGATATAAAACAAATATAAAATAAATCTAGAGAAACGCAGCATTTGGGAGAAAGAAAAAATTACTTCCATCTCCACCTCCAGGCCTTACTCCTGATGTCTGCTCAAAAATGAATTCTGACAGTGCCGGGGGAACAAGAGTTAGTGCTTGGGATTTGAACCAGGTCAACCACAGTCAAGGCAAGGATCTTGTTTTCTGTACTATCTCTTTGGACCAGGAAAAAAATTGAACTAAATTATCCATGCTTAAGGAATCTACATAGATATGGAATCTATAGCCAGTGGTGCAAAATAGGAACATGTATCCTGAGAGGGATAGGAATTTGGGACTTCAAGGAGAGAGAAGGGCACTCTCATGATGAAGAGACAAGAACACATACATATAAGGACCACGGTAGCACTATCATCCCGTTGTTCATCAATTTGCTCCATAAGGACCATATGCTCCGTAATTAGATGTTTGCCCTGACACATAGGTAGGTTTCTCCAATAGTAAAGTTAGTTCATGTAGAACCCAGTTCTTTACGTTTTCATTCTTCTAGGTAGCAAGGGGAGTGGTAACAGTTCCTTGGGACTGCAGGCTCTCCATTGACCTCAGCTTGAAGTAATCC
Source organism: Sorex araneus (assembly GCF_027595985.1). NCBI lineage: Eukaryota > Metazoa > Chordata > Mammalia > Eulipotyphla > Soricidae > Sorex > Sorex araneus. Next base: position 104,114,544 of record NC_073306.1, on the reverse strand, counting down.
ACATACCAAACTGCCATGTCTTAGGGAGGACTACCTGGCCACCCTGGGAAGTCTGATCATTCAGTAAGCCAGGCTTGTATGGCAGACTCCTTAGTAGGCATGCAAGCTCTTGCCCCATTGTATAAGCTTCTCTCCTTCCAAAACAATGTGTGGACTGTGACTGGATCTTGACCTGCTATAATTCTGGCACTTAGGGGACACTGGGTAAAATTACTATTTTACTTTTTCTTTTACTTGTATTGGTGTGATTGGAAGGAGGAATGAGTACATTGTCAAGAACATTATCATGAAACTGAAAAGCATCATGATGAACAAAGTTTGATTGAGAAGGACAACCATCGGATCTCACCCATTTACGAAATAGCTGTAGCATATCATTGTTCATCAATTTGCTCCAGCGGGCACCGGTAACGTCTCCATTGTGAGACTTGTTTCTGTTTTTGGCATCTCAAATACACCAGGGGGAGCTTGTCAGGCTCTGCCATGCAGGTGGAATATTCTTGGCAGCTTGTTGGGCTCTCCGAGAGGGACGGAGGAATCGAACCCAGGTCGGCCGTATGCAAAGCAAACACCCTACCTGCTGTGCTGTCATTCCAGCCCAGGGGTGTAGGAGAACATGGGGTTTGGTTTGTTCTTTTAGCCTTGCCTTAGGGAACATAGTTTACCTTAAAGCAATGTCCTTTCTGTATGGACACAGGAAGACAATATTGTGCTTGTAACTTGGGAGTTGATTGACTCCAATAATATTTACTCCTGGGCATCTGCTTTCTTAACTCAAGTTGCCCTCAATTCCTAGCACCCCAAAAGCAGGATCCCAACGAGGGACAGGAAGGATCCAGGGCAAGCGGTGAGTTATGTGCTACCCTGGCATCGAAATGGGCCAGGCCAAAGTGCCACAATACTCAACTATAAGTTGAGGGCATGATCATGGACAATGCTGTCATGATCCAAAAGTAACATCGAGATTAGGATCCTGCTGGGGTTAGGAAGATTAACCTGGCCTGAGGACTGTGGTCTGGAGATGCCCTCAGGAAAAACCGAACTTTATATCACTTACTGTGCTCATACAGAATGACATTGCTAGAAATATTAGAAGTAGATTTACTATAACTATTTAAGTAGATTACTACCTCACACCCTGACACACCCTTGTTTGGACCCCCACCCTTGAGTGGATCTCCTTAGATGAGATTTCCTTAGATGAGATTTTGTTAATCTCCTCGAGAAATGGTTTTACCCTTCTTTGTTGATTTGTTGATGTTAAACCCACCTTTGTGTCACCACCCTATGTAATTTGCTATATAAACTAAGACTGTGGGGCACTGAGGGGAGATAGAAGAGACGGGGGTGGGGGGAGGGGGAGAAAGAAGACAAGGGAGACAGAGGAAGAAGGAGACAGAAGAGGGAGATAGATGAAGAAGACAGAGAGATAGAAGAGACAGAGAGGCAGAAGAAGAAGACAGAGGAAGAAGACAGGAAGAAGACTCAGAAGCAGAGGCAGAGAGACAGGCGCAGAGAGACAGACAGAAGAGAGCACAGTGGCACACACATAAGCAGAGCACAAAGTGAAAGAAGTGAGAGCGAGCAGGACAGAAAGGGGAATATTAGAAGATCCAGAGAGAGATCGAGAACGGGGAGGAAGCAACGAGAGAGACGGGAGTGTATAGAGAGGAGTTTGGAATAAACTGCGATTGAGACCAACCAGCTTGGCTCCGTTCCTTCCTTTGCCTGCCTCATCATCGCCATCAACCTCCCCGGGGTGGGGGAAGCGGCTGGAGACTTCCGAACATGGGCAGCGGGAGAGATAGAGCCCCACTGAGCCCCCTCCTCTCTTCTTTTTTGTGTTTTTACACAAGGGGAAAAGAAAATATAGAGGGTTGGTGAGATAGTACAGCAGGTAAGGTACTTGCCTTGCACACAACACACTAGGATTCCAGCCTCCGGCCTACCGGGAATGATTCCTGAACTTGGAGTAACCCCTGAGCACCATAGGGTATGGCCCCAAAACTAAAACAACACAAAAACAAAGAAAAAATATTGAACAATAATCAACCCTTGACCTGGGACTCCAATATGTATCTCAAATCCTGGGGGGAGGGAATAATGAAGCAACCAGAGGTCACTTAGGAACAGTGGTGGAGGGTCTAGGGCACTTTAGTAGTGGGAGGCAGTACAGTAACTTTGTATAGCAATACCTTTTAAGGGGCTGGAGAGACAGGAGAGCTTGTAGGCCCTTTCTTTGCAAGGCACCTTCAAGAAGTTATCTGGAGCTCAGAGCCAGCGATAAACTTTGAGCGCTGACAGGTGTGACCTCTTCCCCAGAATAGTTTGGCACTAGTGTAACCATCTAACCAAAATTGTATTAGCGTATATTTAAAGTTTTTAGGGCCATACCTGGCAATGCTCAGGGTTATTTCTGGCTCTGCACTCAGGAACTACTCCTGGTGGGGCTCAGGAGACCATATGCAGTGCCAGGGATTGAACCTAGGTCAACTGCATGCAAGGCAAGTGCCCTACCTCCAGCCACTGAAATTTTTATTTTAGAAAATTTCCTGCAAAAAATATGGAAGACAGGACTGAAAAGATAGTACAGCAGGTAGGGCACTTGCCTTACATGTGGGCAACCGGGGTTTGAGCCCCAAGCTTTGCCAGGAATAATCCCTGAGTGCAGAGCTATGACCAAGTCCTGAGCACCACTAAGTGTGATCACTCTTCTGTCGCCACCTTCAAAAAAAAAAAAAGAAAGAAAGAAAGAACAAGGATCACAATCACTGGGGCTTCTCTCATTTTATTTTGGATCAGTACATACCAAATTTTTATTTTATTTTATTTTATTGAATTACCGTGAGATAGTCACAAGCTTTCATGTTTGGGTTACAATCTCACAATGATCAAACATCCACCCCTCTACCAGTGCACATTCCCCACCACCAATATCCCTGGTATACCCCCCTTTTCACATCTTCCCCCTGCGTCCATGGCAGACAATATTCCCCATAATCTCTCTCTACTTTTGGCATTATGGCTTGCAACACAGACACTGAGAGGTCATCATGTTTGTTCCATTATCTACTTTCAGCATGCATCTCCTATCCCAACTGATTCCTCCAGCCATAATTTTCTTATTGATCCCCTCTCTATTTCATTTGCCTTCTCCACTCTGCTCATGAAGCAGTCTTCCAGCTATGGGGCAATCCTCCTGGCCCTTGTATCTACTGTCCTTTGGTGTCAGCCTCATGAGTACACACCAAATTTGAGTGAATTATAATTCCTAGTTTAAAGTCACTATCATCAGAGGTTATGTATGACACTTTTTACTTGCTATTTATCTATTATTGTGAAGGTGGTCATACCCAGTGGTGCTCAGGGGCTATTCCTGGCTCTTTTTCTCAGGATTGACCCCTCTCCATACTTGGGGGACCATACAGGAATTGAACCAGGATTGTCTGCATGCAAAGTAAACATCTTACCCTCTGTAATCTCTCTCCAACCTCTGCCACTAATGTATTTTAAATTTAATAAAAACCCATAAACCCACCTCTACTCCATAGGAGAATGTAAATAAACATTCTTGTGCATGTCTTTTGGAGTACATGTGTAAATACTTCCACTGAGAATACACCTAGGATGAAAATTACCAGTCATGTATTATTTATATATTCAGTTTAGTAGGCATTATCAATTTTTCAAAATTATTTTTCATATTTACACTGCTGGCAATGAATGAATACTCCTCTAGCTCTAAATTGTTGTCAATACATTATATTTTAACATATGTTTTGTTTAAACTATCAGTGGTACTTAGTCTATCTTAGTTTTTACCTTCTTAAAATTTGGCTTGTATTCCCATTACTTTACTCTAGTAAAGATATGATTCTGAAGATGCCACTACTAACTTCTTAATCATCAACTCATGACTTTTATTCAACAGTTATCCTTTATATCACAGTAATATTTGATACCATAAACTACCTATTTCTTCTTTTTTCTTTTTGTTTTTGTATTTGTTTTTTTGTGGGGGCCACATGTAGTGATGCGCAGGGCTTGTTCCTGGCTCTGTGCTCATTAATCACTCCTGGCAGGGCTCAGAGGACTGTAGGGGGTGATGCCAGGGATGGAACCTGGGGTTGGACACCTGTGAAGAAGTGCTCTGACTCTGTACTAGTGCTCTGGCCCTTACCAGTTTCTTCTTGCAACTGTTCCTTTGATTTTCATGTCATTGTGTACTCTAAGAAGGCACCTGTCAGAGTGATAGTACAGTGGATAAGATACTTGCCATGTGCAAAGCCAAGCAGGGGTCAATCCTTGCCATTTCATATGGTCCCCAAGCCCAGCAGAAGTGAGTTCAGAGCCATGAGCAAGCCTGGGTGTGACACCAAAACAACAATTTTTAAAAAGGACATCTTTATTCACATAAAAAAATCCAGTACACCATGAAAAAAAATTTTTTTTTCATTTAGGCACTGTAATGTATAACATTATTAAAGGCCAAGACTATCTCAAAGGGCTGGGGTGCATGTTTTCTAAGCAGGAGGTTGGGGTTTGATCTCTGGCACTCCATGGACCCCTGAGAACCACCAACAGAGACCCCCAGAGTCAGGAATACCCCCAAGCACCACTGGATGTGGCCAAAATAAGCAAAAATAAATAGAGTTGTTAATATTCATGTTTCAGGGATAAAGTGCTGCTACACATACTATCAGAGTATCAACATCCCGTCACCAATGTCTCTAGGTCTTCTTTCACTTCTGTATTCATTGCTCTCACATAGCAAGAGCAGTTCTCTTGGAAGACTCTCAGGGTCTGTTATCCTTGGCCATTGTTGATTTCCTTACTATGTTTCTTTATAGTTATGTGAGGGAGAATATTCCATACTCAATATCCTTTTCTTTAAAAAAAATTTTTTTTGCTTTTTGGGTCACACCCAGTGATGCTCAGGGGTCACTCCTGGCTCTGCACTCAGGAATTACCCCTGGCCATGCTCAGGGGACCATATGGGATGCTGGGAATCGAACCCGGGTCGGCCGCGTGCAAGGCAAATGCCCTACTCGCTGTGCTATCACTCCAGCCCCTCAATATCCTTTTCAGTCTTCTCACTGAGCATGGTGTTTTCGGTTCCATCCAAGTTGTAGTAAACAACAGGATTTTATCTTTCTTATAACAGAGTAGTGTTGCATTGTGTTTAAACCATAATTGATGTATTTGTTCATCTCTTCTGGGGGTACTTGGTTGTTTCCAGATTTTGGCTGTTATGAATAGCACTGAGATGAGCGCAGGAATGCAAATATCATTTCAAATGAATGCTTTTGTGTTCTTGGGGTAAAGGTCAAGTTGTGAAATTTCTGTATCATATGCGAGCTTAATAATTAATTTTTGAGAAGTATCCATACTATTTTGCAGAGACTGAGCCGGCAGTGGATGAGGCTTGCATTTTCAGATTCCTGCCAGCACTGGTTATTTCCAATGCCTTTAATGTATGTGCTTCCCACTGGTGTGAAGTGAATCTAATTGTCATTTTGATTTGCATTACCCTGATAATGAATGATGAAGGGCAATTTTTCATATAACTATTGACCATCTGTAAGTCTTCTTTGAAAAAGTGTATTTTGATTTCCTCTCTACATTTTTTCATGGGGTTGTTTTTGTTTGTTCTCTTTTGTGAATGCTTAATAGTATCTCAGGTATTAATCCTCTGTCAATTGTGTAGTGAGTGAATATTTTCTTCGGCTCAATAGGTGTCTTTCTGTTTTAGACATAGGCTCTTTTGCAGTGCAGAAATTAGTGTGATGTATTGCCACTTGTTGATTTTCACTTCTGTCTTCTTAGCCACTGGCACCAAATTATTGCTGGATTTGTCTCCGAAGTTAATATCATGGAAAATTCTGCTTATTTTCCTTGATGTTTTATGGATTCAGATAAAATATTGAGGCCTTTAATTTTTTTAAATTTTATTTTGTCTATGGTATGAAAGAGAGTCCAATTATTATTTTATAAACATTTGATTGCTCAGTATTCACAACACCCCCTTGTTAAAAAAGCTTTACTTGCTCCACTTCATGTACCTAGCTTCTTTGTTAAAGATTGATTATGTGGATCTGAGACTTTCTGGGCTTTCCTATTATTTTGTTTAATTTTTTTGGTTTTGTGCCACACCCAGAGGTGCCCAGGGATTACTCCTGGCTCTGCACTCAGAAATTACACCTGGTGGTGCTAGGGGGATCTTTGGGGGATGCTGGGGACCGAACCCTGGACATCCATGTGCAAGGAAATGCCCTACCCACTGTGCTATAGCTCTGGCCCCTAATTCTCATTTTATTCTACTAATGAGTCCAACTTTATTCCCAAAGTACAGAGGGTTGATTACTATTGTCTTTTGTATAATTTAAATAAGGGAGATAAAATTTTCCCATCTTTTTCCCCTCTGGGTTGGTTTGGTTATTTTGGGAAGTTTTTTTACTCTAAGTGTTAGAAGTAATTTGTCCCTAAAAACGTGCTGTGGGAATTCTGATGAGTACTACACTGAATCTGTATAGTGCTTTAGGTAGAAAAGATATTTTATTTAGTTTATTTCTTGATTGATTTTTAGATTATCTGATCTTATATAGGAGCTCTTCCCTCAAACTGGTCCTTTGAAAATTCATCTATCCAAGTTCTGAGCACTGTTGGGTGGCCCAAATCCCCCAAATTAATTAATTAATTAATTAAACTAAATAGCCACTACCTAGCTTGCCTTTCTATCTCCAGTGTTAAAGGTTTTTTGTTTGTTTCTGGTTTCTGTTCTTTAAGTCAGAATACCCTGTCTATGATATTTTGTTAGACATCTCTTTATTACTCATGCAAAGTACTTCCTCTCTCTTCTCACAGCATGTAATAATTCTTCCATTAGCACATTCATCACATAATATTATAATCATATGTTTTGTCCTCCATGTTTCCTTTTAGACTAGAAGCTATTATAAGAACAGGTATTTGTATTTCTTGTTCACTGTTGTAGCCCTAGCTCCTTACATAGTAGTTCATACTTCATCAGCACTTACTAAATATTTTATGAATAGTACAGAGGGTAGGACATTTGCTTTGCAAGTGATTGACAGGCTTTATCTCATATCTCTTTATGATTTCATAATGATCCCCTGAGCCCACCGGAGTTATCCATGAATGCAGAGCCAGGATTAATCCCTGAGCCCCACTGGGGGTGACCAAAAAAAACCAAAAATAAATAAATAAAGTAGCATGAAAATGTCCTTGCATGCTTTTCAATAGATATCAACACTCCATAAATATGAATTGCATCTCTCCATTTCTCCTGTTATGAATTGTTCTTCCTAAGTTCTTTTCCCATCTCCATTGTATCACTTGTCATCCCATTGCTTATCAATTTGCTTGAGTGGGCGTCAGTAACGTCTCCATTCGTCCCTGTTGTGTGCTAGTGTAGCCCAATGCCGTCTGCTTGCTCTAGGAACAAGAAGAGCATCAAACCGTTTGTTCAGGGTCTTGACAAAGAAGTCTGACCATCTTGTAGGTGGGCAACCAGACGTTCTTTTGACGTCTGGTGGAATCCAGTTGGTAATGGCTCTAGTCTAGCAGTCATCTCCAAATCGCATTACATGTCCAGCCCATTACGTGTCCTTTCCCATCTAGTAGGTTTAATTATAGTTTGATGTCACTGTTTAAATTTAGACATGTCCAAGCATGTTTGAAGATTTTTATAAGACAGACTCACTAGACACTTGTATGGAAGAAGTATAAGAGTATATCAGAGTATATGAGAGTCCATGCTGTTTTTGAAGACCCAGACATAACACATTGACTTAGGAACAATAACCCCTGGTTTGTTTGGGAAAAAAATAACCCAAACTATAGTGTGGCATCTGATACCAAGAGAACTTACCAGCCAGATTCATTATTGTTTAGGTCAGTTCTGGAAAAGAGACCATTAGTATGCCATAAAAAATGTATGCCACAGACTGGGTCACTTAAACACAGACATTATCTTCTGGAATTATGGAGGTTAGGAGTCCAAGATCAAATGTTGGCAGGGTTTATTTCTTCTGAGGCGTCTCTCCTTGACTTGTAGACTGAGTCATCACATGATTTTCTCTCTGTATTATTCCATATTTCCTCTCCATATGAGCACATTCATATTTTCTTTCTTTTTTTATTTTTTTGGTGGTGGAGTGGGGGGAAACGCCTGACGGTGCTCAGGACTGATTCCTAGCTCTGTACTCAGGGATCACTCGTGGGGGGCTAAGAGGAGTGGTCCCTGAGTGGGTGCCGAGGATCAAAACCAGGTGTGTCACATCAAGGCAAGCATCTTACTCACTGTACTGTATAGCTCTGGTCCCAGGACACTTGTGTTTTCTAATACTGCCATTCACCTGATTTGATTTTACTTTCATTATCTCTTTAAAGGGAGATGTGAGTTTTAGGGGCTCAACAACAGCGCTTAACAGGGGACCTGGGATTCGCTCTTAGATTCTCCACCATATATTGCAGTTTTGAGATCACATGCCAGGGATAGGAACAATAGAATCAGCATATCACCTAGGAAATAGGTAAACCACCTGAGTGAGATAGAAGTGAAAACAGTGTTTAGCAAAGAAGGACTTCAAGAAAGAGGAAATGAAAATTCTCAAGAACTTCCAGGTTGAAGCACTATTTACAATATCAAGAGCTGGAAAATAACCTAGGTGCCCACTGACAGATAAGTGGATAAAGAAGTTTTGATACACACACACACACAAAAAAAATATATATATATATATACACCTATAACTACTTGGAGAGGCCTATACATCATTGTTTACTGAACTAAGTCAGAAGAAAGACAGGTAATATGACTGTATTCATTGGTAGACTTAACATTTAAACAAATTAACTAAAGCTAAACAAATTTTAGGCTGTAAAACAAGCTAGGGATTACCAAAAAGGAAGGTGGAAGAGAAGGTTGGTATAAATCAGGTAAAAGAAATCATGCACTGTAGCACTGTCATGCCGTTGTTCATCGATTTGCTTGAGTGGGCACCGGTAATGTCTCCAATGTGAGACTCGTTGTTATTGTTTTTGGCATATCAAATACACCACAGGGAGCTTGCCAGGGTCTGCAATGCGGGTGGGATACTCTCTGTAGATTGTGGGCTCCCTGAGAGGGACATATTTTTATATTTATGTACATGTATGTAAATATAAAAACATAGAGGATATTCCAACCCTGAGAAGGGCAGCAAGCCATACTGGTCACCTTGTAGCCTTTTTTGGCCTTTAAACAGATCTGAATCCTTTTTATCATTCTGGTGACTACTAGATTGATGGGACTTCGCTAATTCCAAATACAATACTTATTTTTTCGTCTGATATTACTGAACTGATGGGTGAGATCCAGGAATGTGACCAACCTTATGAGTAATCACAAGTAAATGGAATGGCCTGCTGGGATGTGAGGAGCTTGGGGAGCTGACCCTTATTCCCAACACTGTCGGACATTTGATTCAAGGGGCCCCTTCCATCCTTTCAAACGTCTTTCTACTCACAGTAAAGTTCATTTAAACTGTTACCAGTAGGGGCCAAAGAGATAGGACTGCAGGTAGGACACTTGTCTCGTATCAGGTTTAAGAGGGTCCCAGAGCACCACCAGAATTAATCTATAAAGGACAATATTGGAACTTCAGTGGTACTCAATCTAGGTATATATAGATGTTGATTTGCAAAGATGCATATCCAAAACTTATGTTGTAATGCAATGTTAAATCAAAACTAAAATTCCCAGAAACTCTTTGAAGAAAGTTTGAAGAGATTTGAGTCTGAATATGCTAGGAAAGAAGTTGCTGTAAAATACATATTTTTAAATTTTTATTAGTAAATCACTGTGGGGTACCTTGCTGTAAAATATTACATTGATATTTATCAACTGTTCTGACCCTTCTATCAACTTTTTTTACATTTCAATGATCACCTTTTCACAGTGAAAACTACTTAAAACTACTCTCTTATGCTCACCCTATTTCCTGAACTTTGGTTCTCCCCGAATATTCCACCTGTTTCTCTTAAAGCTGGTGACGTATTTACTTATTTTTTTTATTTAATTACTTATTTTCTTATTTACTTATTTTGGGTAGGAGCATAACTAGCAATGCTCAGAGTCACGCCTGACTCTATACTCAGAAATCACTCCTGGCAGTACTTGGAGGAGCACAGGGAATGCTGGTGATCAAACCCAGGTTGACTGTGCGCAAGACAAACTCCCTACCTGCTATACTATCTCTCAATACTCAAAGCTGGTAACCTTGAGTTGAAGTCAATAATCATTTAGCATTTTGAAAATTCTGGTGTCGTTAAGAATGATGCTAAACCTGTTCTATAAATGTATCAATTAAGTCTGGAAGACAGTGTAACGTGTTGTGTCACATGATTTACTAAATATTTTAATGAACCAATGAGACTTACTGTTCAGAAAAGCTGCTCTCAATATATCACTGCTTATCAGCAATCTAGTCACCTCTTGAGAGTTCTGGTGAAGCTATGCAAGGATATTATCAACCTTTTCTTGCCCACCAACACTACATCCATTCTGCGATCATTGGATCAGGAATTATCTCAGATTTCAAGTCTTATTCTTTTCAATTTCACTTTTAAGTCTTAGTTTTTTCCATTTAACTTTTTTAAGTCTTATTTAAAAAAAATATGTATTTCTGGGGCCAGAGAGGTAGTACAGAGAATAAAGTGGTTGCCTTGCACTGGCAGTTTTGATCCGTGGCACCCCATAATGTCCTCTGAGCCCACTGAGGATGATCCTTGAATGTAGAGTAAGCCCTGAGCACAGTTGGTTATGGTCCCAATTTTTTTTTTTCTAAGACTGTATCTGCCATAAACTCGCATTCCTTTGATGAATGTGAGTAGCATATACTGAAAACTTTCTGGGAAGGTCCACCATTTTAGATGACATAAAAACATCTGACAAAACATCAGCATTTATAGGAATTTAGAAAAAAATGATTCTAATCTTTTTTTTTTTTACAGGAGGACAACACATTTAGTTTTATTTCAATCAAATCACAACACTTTCTTTTCCAACTGCTGCAAAGTGCATCTACAATTTTCTATTACAGATCCACTTTCAAAAGGTTTTCTGTGACATTACAGCAAGCCTCTTGTTTTTTCCCCCAAACAGAGGAATAGTCCCAAATTCTTCCGTAAGTAAAAATAACTCCATTCCAGTAAATGGTAATACATGAAATTACAGTAAACCAGACACTTAAAGGACAGCCAAGAAATCTTCCAACAGTTTATTAGAAAGAATGTAGACATTAAAAAAAAAAGTCCCCACTGTCATGAACATAAATTGAGGTTTTCAGCCCTGATACAAGCTGAATTAAAAAAAAAAAGATAAAAAAATCCAATAGTGTATTAACATTTTTTCACTCATTAGCCATACTGACATACAAATTTGGTCTACATGTACAGACTCTTAAGCAACAATGTACAGCTTTCTTCGTCCTCCATGCTAAGAGATGTAAAAGTTTAAGGGTCAAACAATACCAAATGTACAGGCTTCAAAAACCATCTAAATAGGGCATACACTAGTTTTAGCTAAGATACATGTGGAACACTGACAAGTGATTACTTACATACAATAATGTAAAGTAAATTTTTAAAAAATAAAACTTTAGTGAAACAATCCTGAAGGACATACCAGAGGAACAAGGTTACCAATTTATGGTTTCAACCAATTTGTTTCAGCCACTTTGAGTCCATGTTCTAAAATCTAGTTATCGTTCCCTAAGTCAAGAGCTTCCTATCATGTCAGTTATCTATGTTATGAAGTAAAGGAGACTTAGGTGAAATGTTTTGTCTAACCACTGTATCAATTGCCTAGGACCTCAACAGTGTCAGAGAAATCTGGGAAATGTTCATGCATAAGGTTATTGCCTTAGCTGACTTAAAATTGCCCCATACAATGGTACATATCAACCCTTAGTGAAGCCTTTAAAAAAAAAAAAAAGGTTGAAAAATGGGTTAAGGAGGCAAATACAGCATCTGCCTTTAGAGCTACCAACTCAGGAATTCTCTCAATTATGAAATCTTGCAGAGAAGTTATTTTTTTTTCCTTTCTCAAATTCCGGTGCTGACGACATTCCTTATTCCAGATCAGGCATTTTTTCATCATCACTGTCTTGTGAATCATCATCTGCTCCATCTACTTCTGGCAAATCTACATCCTCATCACCACCCATGTTGCTCATCATCTCAGAGAAACGATCAAAATTAGACATGTCTTCATCTGAGTCATCTTCCCAATCTTTCCAATCATTGAAGTCCACGCTAAGCCAATTAAGCTTTGCTCTTTCTTTTGTTAACCTTGGCCATGACTGGCCAGATTCTCCTTTTCGTAAACAACATAAAATTGACCTATCCGTTCTTTTATGCTTGGAATCATTTGGGTCAATACAGTGAAAAAGATCAATTTCGTTTAAACGTTTAAAATTATCACTTCCTCCAAGACAGCTGAATGTAAGTTTAGATTTTTCAAAGTTTACATTAACATCTTTACTGTCTTCAACACAAAATTCAATGAAGACACAGTCCCTTCGATCGTACCATTTCGCAGAAGCAGGCTGCATTGTGACCGGGCAGGGACGGCGCGAGCGGGGGGCGGGCCTCTCCGGCGGCGGCGGCGGGCTCGACCCGGGTCCCACAATGCACCGCGCGCCGGCAGCGGCCCGGCCGGCCCGGGAGCGGCGGCGAGTGTCGGGAGGGGCGCGAGGACGGGAGCAGGAGCGTGCGTGCGCGCCAGGGCCGCTGGGCTGATTCTCATCCTTTTGTCATCAGTGAAGGAACTAACTACAAGAGTGTAACTAGCAAAGAACTGGGATTAGAAGTGGGGCCTAAGGATGTGGCTGAGTTGCTGCATCTCATGGAAGAACTTGAAGTCATGAGAAGTTCCTTCTTCTGGATGAGCAAAAAAAAGTAGTTTCCCGACATGGTATTCACTCATGGTGAAGATGCTAAGATGTTGTAAACACAGCCGACAGGCTAGACCATTCCGTGAACTTAGTTAAAGCAAAGGCAGAGTTTGAGAGCACTGACTCCAATTTTGGAAGAAGTTTCAGTGTGACTGAAGTGCTATCAGGCAGCCTTAGAGACGTCAGAGAAATGTTTCATGAAAGCTAGTGAGTGAGGGCTGGAGCGATAGCACAGCGGGTAGGGCGTTTGCCTTGCACGCGGTCGACCCGGGTTCGATTCCCAGCATCTCATATGGTCCCCCGAGCACCACCAGGAGTAATTCCTGAGTGCAAAGCCAGGAGTAACCCCTGAGTATTGCTGAGTGTGACCCGAAAAGAAAAAAAAAAGCTAGTGAATGGGGGATGGGAAGAGATTTTGAGATATTGGTGGCAGTTTGCTGACACTGGTAGTGGGTGTGGAGCTGGAACATTGTATGCTTGAAACTCTGCTATTAACGCTGATATTATAAATCATGGTGCCAAAATTTAAAACATATTTTAAAAAAGTAGTCAGTGGATGTGGCAAATATCATTACTGTCTTAAGAAATTACCGCAGCCATGCTAACCTTCAGCAACCATTGCCTTGATTAGTTGGCAGCTATTAATGTGGAAGCAAGACATTCTATTAGCAAAACAACTATGACTCAATGAAGACTTAAATGATGACTGTGTTCTATAGCAATAAAGTAGTTTTTAATGGAGATATGTATTTTGTGTGCTTTTTTAAAGACATAATGCTATTGCACAAAATTTTTGTGTTTTGTTTTGGGGCCACACCCAGAAATACTTGGGTGCTACTTCTGGCTTACACATGCTCAGGAACCTCTCCTGGTGGTGCTCAGGGGATCACCTGGGGATAAAATCAATGATATTCAAGCATGTGTTCAAATGCTTTGAGCAGTCTCCTGGGTCACAAACTTCACTCATCAACATTGGGAAACCAAAAACCTTGAATGACTTATTTTGTTGTGATATTTGCTTTCTTGCAATGACCCAAATACACAAAAGTTTCTTGATTTTTTGGGGCATCTAATTTTGGGCCACACTTGGTGATATTTCGGAGTTGCTCCTGACTCTGTACTCAGGAATCACTTCTGGTGGTGATAGAACCTGGGTTGACTGTGTGCAAAGCAAATTCCCTACCCACTGTACTATCTCTCTGCCCCCTCCATGTTGTTCCTTTACTCAAACAATTGAATGGTCTTGGTTTTATAACTAGTAAAGTTAATAGCTCTTTTGTTTTCTGGGACACCACTAATTGATGCTTGGGGACCATTTGGTAACCAGAAATTGAACCCAGGCCTCCGGTATACAAATCATATGCTTATCCTGTTGTACAATCTCTCTGATCATTGTTTTGTGTGTTTTTTTAAAATTTATTCTTTTATTGAATCACCATATGAAAGTTACAAAGCTTTCAGGTTTAAGTCTCAGTTATACAATGCTCGAACACCCATCCCTTCACCAGCGCACATATTCCACCACCAAGAATCACAGTATACTTCCCCCCAACAACCCCACCTCCCAGCCCCCCACCCCACCTGTGTAACTGATAAATTTCACTTTACTTTGATTACATTCAATATTTCAACAAAAAAAAAAACCCTCACTATTATTATTTGGAGTTTCTCCCCACTGAAGTCGGACCTGCTGAAAAGGAAGCATTTGATAATTTGTTTTCCATTGCTGAGAATGAAGAGATATGAGGTTACGAAGCCACAGTAGCAGCCACACGGTTTTGGATTTCTGTATTTTAGTATTTTAGTAACTAAGTCCAGAGAAATATCTGCCAGAAATCGCAACATTGCAAGCATGTACCTCTCAGCTACTTTATATTCCACATATGAGTGCGATCTTTCTATGTCTGTCTCTTTCTTTCTGACTCATTTCACTCAACATGACACTCTCCATGTTGATCCACTTATATGCAAATTTCATGACTTCATGTTTTCTGACAGCTACATAATATTTCATTGTGCAGATGTACCAGAGTTTCTTTAACCAGTCATCTGTTTTTGGGCACTCTGTTTTTTTCCAGATTGTGGCTATTGTAAACAGTGCTGCAATATATGCTTATCCTGTACTTATCATATGCTTATCGTGTTGTACAATCTCTCTGATCATTGTTTTGTGTTTTTTTAAAAATATTTTCCACTTGGTTACAGCTAAAAGAAAATTTTTCTTAGGAATAAGAAATAATCAAAACTTCCTAATTGTGGCTTAACATGTCCATTGCATGTAGAACTTAAAAGGAAGTCATCTTCATTTATCTTCAAATGAGAATTTTCATATTCTACAAGAATACTGATAAGATGGAGAGCTAAAGGCATTTATTACACAATTTTATTTTTTAATTAGTTTAATTTTTGGTTTTTGGGACACACCCAACAGTTTTCAGGATATATTTTGACTCTGCTCAGGGATCACTCCATGGCAGTCTTGGGGGACCATACGGCCTGTCAGGGATAAAACGTGGATCAACTGCATGCAAGGCAAGCACCCTACTGGCTATACTATTTCTCCAGCCCACGTATCACAAAATTTTAAATGAGTATCACCTCCCAGAATACCATGCTTGTAGTGTACTTTGAATTAATTTATTTTATATCACCCAGATATCTTTTTTCTTATTTATTTATTTATTTGTTTGTTTATTTATTTATTAGTGAATCACTGTGAGGTACAGTTACATACTTATATATTGTTTGCGTTTCAGTCACAATAATCAAGTACCCATCCCTTTACCAGTGCCCATTCTCCACCACCAGTGATCCCAGGAGCCCTCCCACCACCTCTATCCCATCCCCCCACACCCTGACTCTGTGGCAGGGCATTTCCTTTTGTTCTTTCTCTCCTTTTGGGTGTTGTGGTTTGCAATAGAGGTATTCAGTGGCCATCATGTTTGGTCTATAGTCTATGTTTGGCTCGTATTTCCCAACCCAAGCGGGTCCTCCCGACATCCTTTACTTAGTGTTCCCTTCTCTGTCTGAGCTGCTTTTTCCCCCAGCATGTGAGGCCAGCTCCCAAGACATGGGAGCTGAACCTTATCTCTTCCATTCTTGACACCCTGATATCTTCTGAATGACATCACCGTCAACTTATTCTTCTCTCGCAATATTATTTTCTTTCTCTCTCCTCAGGTCAGAATATAAACTTATCCTAACAGAATCTGTCCTCAAGCATCCCTCTACCTCGTGTGCTTCTTTTTCTTTTAGTCATATCACACTTCACTTCTCATCACAGCATATTTCTTTATTTGGGGGTGGGGGGATGGGTGGCTATATAAGCAGTGCTCAGGGTTTGTGCCCCGCTTTGCACTTAGGGATCACTCCTGGTGGGCTTGAGGGATGATATGGAGTGCCGGAGATTGAACCCCAGTCGACTTTGTGCAAGGCATATGCCCTACCTGCTGTACTATCGTTCTGGCTTTTACTATGCTTCTTGGCACCATTTGGTATTTTCTCCCTCTTTTCACCATTTTTTTTCTTTTTGGGTCACATCCAGCGATGCTCAGGGGTTCTTCTGAATCTGTACTCAGGAATTACACCTGGAAGTGCTCAGGGAACTATAAGGGATGCCAGGGATCGGATCTGGGTCAGCCACAAGCAAGGCAAATGCCCTACCCGATGTGCTATCACTCCGGTCCCTCTTTTTGCCTTTCTAAGAGGAGTCCACTGTGAAGTGAATGACGCATAGGCCACAGGATTCTTTAAGATGTAATGTGAATCTTTAAAAATAGAAAAATATTTTCATTACAATCATGAGTTAAGACTTCCATCTTTTTTCATTCTTATCTCTATTTTATCACATTTCTTCCTGCATTTGGGAGCAATTTTATGAGTTGAAAACACAGTTAGTATTGGTCTATTACAATGTAGTGGTACACATGTTTTAAGGTATTGCAGAAATACTCCTTAAGTCTGGAATGTTACCTTACCCAGAGCTGTAACATGTTGGTGTAAAGCCAGAGACCACATCATAATTACAACATGTCTTAAGGCATATAAATAAGTAGATATAAGGAAAAGCAGTGTTTCCAACAGGTAGAACCAGAAAGAAATGTGGAAAAAATTAGTCTCCTATTTTTTAGACATATTATTTTCAGACATAATAAGCAGAATTAAATTTTTATTGATACTTGATATATAGCATATACATAAAAATGTACTATTTTTTAAAATGGGGATCGTGCAAAAATAGATTTGATTAGAATTCCAGTATTTAGAAGGCAAGAACCTGAACTATGAGTAACATATGCGTGAAAAGACACATTTTCTACATCCTAACATTTTGTATTCTATCTCAGTATACATTTAGTCCTTCAAAACCTGGTTGCTCTAGGTCCAACAACCTGGCTTGGTGATAGAGTATATGTCACACATGTTGAGGCTCAGGGTTTGATCCTTGGTATCTCAAAACAAAAACCAAACAAAACAGATGAAAGGGCAGCAAAGGTTAGGAGACTGGTCAATAGGTGGATCTAACTACAAGTGTGTATGGGACTGTATCACTGTCACTGTCACTGTCATCCCATTGCTCATCAATTTGCTTGAGTGGACACCAGTAACGTCTCCATTGTGAGACTTGTTGCTACTGTTTTTGGCATATTGAATATGCCACGGGTACCTTGCCAGGCTCTGCTGTGCAGGCGGGATACTCTCGGTATCTAGCTGGGCTCTCTGAGAGGGGTGGAGGAATCAAACCCACATTGGCCTTGTGCAAGGCAGATGTCCTACCCGAGTGCTGTGGGACTGAGGGTAGGTAAAATAGAGAAGAAACCGCTATGACAATAATAGCTGGGAATTATCATGCTGAACAAGAACTGAGTGAAAATAGTAGGTAAAGGTATATTCTTGATAACCTTTCAGTATCAATATTGCAAACCACAATGCCCAAAAGGGGAGAGAAAGGGGGGGAGGGAGGGAGGGAGGGAGGGAGGGAGGGAAAGGGAAGGTACAGGGAAAGAGAGAGGGGGAAGGGGAGGGCACAGGGAGAAAGAGAGAGAGGGAGAGAGAGAGAGAGAGAAGAAAAGCACCTGCCATAGAGGCAGGCAGGGTGTGGGGGGTGATAGGAGGGAACCTGGGGACACTGGTGCTGGGAAATGTACACTGGTGGAGAGATGGGTGTTGAAATATTTTATGACTGAAATCCAATCATGAACGGCTTTGTAAGGGACTATCTCAGTGATTCAATACGAAATTTAAGAAAAAAAATTTAAAAAGGGAAACCTCTCACCTCCCCCCCCCAAAAAAAAAACACACCGAACAACAAAAACAAAAACAAAAATAAAGGGCAACAAAGTTGGCACCAAGAAAAAGAAATGAAATGGTTGGAATAAATCAGTGTTCTAGATGCAGAACTCCTACACTTGCTTATTAAGTCAATGTTTGAGAAAACAAAGGATTTGATTCAATCGCTTTATATAGTGTTGCAGGTGTTTCTGTAAAGTGGGGAGTGAGAGAAGTAGCCCGAGAAAACAGTGTTTCCACCTCTCTGCAGACACTTGGTCATTATTTTGGGAATTGCTATTTGATATTTCATTGTCGTCATTTGTAATACTGAATAATGAAAGAGTTCACCTTTCCCAAATTATGACCTGAGATAACCTTGATGTTTTAGCTCTACGTCAGTCAAGGCCTATCAAACAAGAGATGAGATGATGCACTAAGAGAAAGAGCTTTATTGGCAACCAGCCGGTTCTTGGACGATGGTGCACTCAAGTCCTCAAAGTAACCATCCTGTCTGCACAGTCACAAGGAGAGTTTTACAGGAAAAGCACAAAGACAGCAAAGTAGACAGAGCAGGCACCAGAATGAACAATTACCCCCGCTGTGGACTGGACCCCGAGACTCTCCATCTTATCTGTAACTCCAAATAAAGCAAGGGTTAAACTTTTGGGGAGGAGTAAACTGAGGCTCAGCAGGCCTTTAGGCATTGGGGCATCAAACATTAAACTTTGGCTGAATTTCACTAACCTTATGTGGATGAGTTGAGACTGTCTATTCTATAGAAAAACCTGAAGATTTGGGACATTTTAGCTAGTAGTCCTTTTGCCAGCGGACATTTTGCTGGATTTATGAAAAGTCGGTTCTCTTCATGTGTAAATGTTTATTTTAGTCAAACAAAGCTTCTTCACCCAGAGGGTCATGAACTGTCCCTATCAAAACTGCTCTTAGAATTGGGCTAGCCTAATCTTTAAAGATAAGGTTGCACTTACTTTGTCTATGAACTATTTTCAATAAGACACAAAATTACATCAGACTGATTCTTAGACTGGATAAATAAATTGTTTTAAAAGTCAGGGACAGGGATCGGAGCAATAGCACAGCAGGTAGGGCGTTTGCCTTGCACATGGCTGACCCAGGATCAATGTCCAGCATCCCATATGGTCCCCCATGCACCGCCAGGAGTAATTCCTGAGTGCAGAGCCAGGAGTAACCCCTGAGCATCGCTGGGAGTGACCCAAAAAGCTGGAAAAAAAAAAGTCAAGGACATTCCACAGAGCACTAGGAGGTGAGGCCATATTTACTAGAAATACATGGAAATTCAGTTAAAAAAAAAATGCACTCTGCCTTTTGAAAAAAAAAATGCACACACACAACCAGAAACAAAACCAGTTTTGAATTCTTTTGTAATGCCATAAAGTGTAACTGAAGCTATACAATTTTTCAATGAAAATAACTATTGAGGTCAGTGAAAAAATTGTGTTCTTCAAGCAAAGGCAATTTGTGAGGATCATTGAACTAACTGCTGAGTTCATTTCTATTATTATTTTTTCTCCACCCTCCCCGCCCCTCATTTCTATTATTGCCTAAGGACTTGGAAAAAACGACAAAACAGAAAAAAATATGTGATATCTAAAAAAATTATAAAAATAACGGAAGGATATAAATCCTGATATAAATCGAACTGATACTAACATGATACTATATCAGATGCTATTACTCTGTTAATCAGAATTAATACTGTATACAACAAAAACTGATCAATGGTGTTCCATTTGTGAATTTATTAAGCTAATGCAATCAACCAACTTTCAGGGTCAGTTATTCGTTTATGTCACTGTCACTGTCATCCTGTTGCTCATCAATTTGCTCAAGTGGGCACCAGTAAAGTCTCCATTGTGAGACTGGTTGTTACTGTTTTTGGCATATCGACTACGCCACGGGTTGCTCCATGCTTTATGTAATGTTAGAAAGCTAGAAGAGGGGCTGGAGCGATAGCACAGTGGGTAGGGCATTTGCCTTGCCCGTGGCCGACCTAGGTTCGATTCTCAGCATCCCATATGGTCCCCTGAGCACCGCCAGGAGTAATTCCTGAGTGCAGAGCCAGGAATAACCCCTGTGCATCGCCAGGTGTGACCCAAAAAGGAAAAAAAAAAAAAGAAAGCTAGAATGAGGGTTAGGCTTAGTTCCTCACACAATCAAGAAGTACAACTTTTAAATTCCCCAAAGAATTGACCTTAACAGGTCAGAGCCATAGCATAATAGGTAGGGCTCTTGCCTTGCAAGAAGCAACCTGAGTTTGACTCCTGGCCTCCCACTGGTTCCCTGAGTGTGGCCAGGAATAATTCCTGAGTCAGGAGCATCCCTGGGTCCTACCCCCAAAACAAAAGGAACAACAATAAAAAAGAATTTACCTCAAAGCAAAACAATCTAATTACGAAACTCCCTAAGGCAAGCTAAGCAGGCTTTTTTTTTTTGCCTTTTTTTTTTTTAAGTGTCGGGGTACTGGGTCAGACTCTGCAGTGGTCAGGGGTTGTTTCTATCTCTGTGCTCAGGACTGGTCCCTGTAGTTCTCAGGGAGTCTATGTGTGGTGCTAGAGATTTGAATCAGGGTCAGCTGCATGCAAGGTAAGTACTTCACCTCCTGTACCGTGTCTGTAACCTCTATTAGGGTCTTACATAAAAACATTATTATTGTTATTAGGATTTGGGGCCACACATGAGGATCCTCGGGCTTACTCCTGGCTTACTCCTGGCTCTGTAGTTAGGAATAAGGGATTTGGGATTAATACGATGTGAGGGGATCAAACCCCGTCAACCATGTACAATAGAAGTACTCTACCCATTGAACTATTACGCACCCCACACACAAACTTTTTAATATTTTTGCTTTTGGGGTCACACCCCTCAGGGGTTACTCCTGGCTCTGTGCTTAGGAATTACTCATCATCGTGCTAGAGATCATATGGGATGCTGGGGATCCAACTGGGCTGGCTGTGTGCAAGGCCCTACTCACTGTACTATCGCTTTGGCACTTACTCTACTTCTTTTGAAAAATATTATTTATTGAGGCATCATAGCTTACATAATATTATGGGGTCATTGTCTCATAGTTTAAGAACACTACAGTTATCAGCCTTTTTGTTTTGTTTGGGGGCCCACATCTGATTGTGCTCAAGGCTTTCTCCTGACCCCATGCTCAGGGATCAAGCCTGGCTGGGGTTAAGGGACCATGTGGTGTACCAGGGTCCAAACCTGGCTTAGCTGCATGCAAGGCGAATGCTTTAGCTGCTGTATGATCACTCTGGCTCCCAAGGACTGCTGTCTTACACCTTGTTCCATAATATCTATTGGGCTGTTAGTACCCCGAGTCACAGCTGACCCCTGTTAGGTGAGCACAGACCAGCAGGCCATGTGTAGTTCTTGGAGCTAAGTGTACGGTCTCTGGCAATGAACTGGAAGTCATCAATTTGCAGTTACCTTTGGATCCTGCATGAGCGTGTTTAAAATCTCTAGTAATACTTCTTTCTTCAAGCGAGTGGTGACTTTGAGTCCCGTGCTCCCTCCCTTTCAAACCTAATCTCCCTTTCACAAGCGCCTTCTCTAATCAGCTTTGGTAAAGAGTTCCGGCCTCTGGGAAATTTCTCTTAAGAGTCAAAGAACTTGGTTTTCTACATTAGGAGAGATGAGAGCAAAAGCTTCAGGTGTCTTCTAAAATATGAAGTTTAGGACATGCAAAAATTCTGTAGAGAGTGGTTGGAGCGATAGTATAGCAGGGAGGGTGTTTGCCTTGCAGACAGCCGACCCGGGTTTGATTCTCGGCATCCCATATGATCCTCCTAGCACCACCAGGAGTAATTTTGGAATGCAGAGCCAGGAATAACCCCTGAGCAACACTGGGTGTAACCGAAAAAGTCAAAATAAATAAGTATTTCTGGATTTAAAAAAATTCTGGGGAGAAAAAGTTGCTAACGAGTTACAGACTACTTCCATGTTTTGAAGCACATACATTGTGTTTGTTTGTTTATTTGGGGGGTTTACCTCACACATGGAGACTATTAAGCAAGCAAGCCAAGTTGCCCTTTTACTCTAAGAAGCCTGTGAGAGTGAGTCCCTAGAGATAACTTAAGGGGCTGGAGTACTCGCTTTGCATGTAAAAGGCCTGCATTGGATCCTTGGCAAGCTCCAGTGCCCCAAGGACTACTGGGAGTGACCTCTGAGCACAGAGCTTGGAGTTGCCTCACCCCTACAACAAGCTCTCAGTGTATTGAGGTTATTAGCCCATTACAAAGCATTTTTAAGCTTTGCAAGATGAATACAAATGTAAGGACTCTAAAGCATATTTTTCAGACTCACATAGCATCAAACTTGCAAAATTTCTTCTTTTTTTTTTTATTGAGTCATCTGTGTGCAAAGCAAACTCCATACCCTCTGTACTACTGCTCTTGCCCTTCAAAATTTTTCTTTTTTTTTTTTGAGGTAAATTGATTTTATTTAGAGGTTTCTGAGGGAAGGAGAAAGGGATAAGTGGGAGAGAAAACAGTAAGAATAACGCGCTCAAGGAAGAACGCGGGCTTCTCCAAGGGTGGAGAGAGCAATACACACATCCTAGCACTGGACACGAGAGCGTGAAAGTACACATCTCAAGAAGGGAGATGCAGGCGACACATGTGCTCGGGTGACACATGTGCTTGGCCACGTGGGCGCAAGCAGCACATGGGCTCAGGCAGCATATGCACCTACCCTGCAAAATTTCTTAAAGGTTGATCAGGTTTGATTATTGCTGTTTTAATTGCAGTTTGGAAAAGAATTCTTTTTTAATTATTATTATTATTATTTTGCTTTTTGGGTCACACCAGGTGATGCACAGGGGTTAACCCTTGGTTCTGCACTCAGGAATAACTCCTGGCAGTGCTCCGGGGACCATGTGGGATGCTGGGAATCGAAACCTGGGTCGGCTGCGTGCAAGGCAAATACCCTACCCACTGTGCTATCGCTCCAGTCCACGAAAAGAATTTTTGAATATTTAAAAAAAAAAGTGGAATTATAGATTTAAATTTTTGACTCATATAAAGGATTTTTGTCATTTAAAATGTAATTACATAGTAATGGAAATAAAATTCAGAAAAAAAGGTAATGGCATGTCAAACTGTACTGAGAAATTATTCTGATGTTGAGAAGCAAATTGTAACAAAAATTCTCCAATCAGTATTTAGTAATTATCCATTAAGAGAGGAAAAGATGCATTTTGTGTAGCACCAGTAAACTGGATTATTTAAAAAACCCTGAATGAAGAGAAGCAAATAAATAAGCATGTAACTGTGAAAAGTTCAGAAAATAATAAAGATCTTTGTTTTAATAATTTTGCATCTTTTAGCTGAAAGCACATTCCTCAAGGTGCTGGAGAGATTTCCAGAGGTTAAGGTGTTGACCTTGCTTGCAACTGACCCTGGCATCGTATGTTTCCTCTGCCCCACCCCCTCTCACCCCCCCCTTCAAAGCAGATTCCTCATAGAGGAAGCTTTTAATTAGTGCAGTTTTGAGTGCAGAGTGTGTCAAGCAGCAATTAATCAAATATCAATCCTAGACTGTCTTTGGCGTAGAGGGTCAGGATGAGCAATTGCGTCACTCCTGGTGTTGCTCAGGAACTTCTGGATCTAAGCTAGGGGTTACTCCTAGCAATGTTCACAGGACCGTATGCAGTGCCAGGGACCGAACCAGGATCATGAATGTGCTAGGCAAAAGCCTTAATCCCTGTTCAAGCTCTCTTGCCCAAAGTATATATTTTTGTAGTTTAAGCAGCCATTAACATTTTTACGAATATCAGGCTGGGTAGATAGCACAGCGAAATGGATGCTTGCCTTGCATGTGGCCAACCTGGATCCTATCCCTGGCATCTCCTGTGGTTTGTGCCCTGCCCTGCAGCACTGCTAGAGTAATTCTTACGTTTAGAGGCAGCAGCGACCCCTTGAATATCTCCCAGTGTGTGGCCCCTAACAAAGCAAATTCTAGGAATGCCATTAGTCTATAATTTGATAAAAGAGAATCCTTTTTTTAAATTCAGTTTTAATTTTTGTATTATTGTTATTTAAAGGGCTGGAGCGATAGCATAGCGGGTAGGGCATTTGCCTTGCACACGGCAGACCGGGGTTTGATTCCTCCACCCCTCTCTAAGAGCCACTGGGCAAGCTACCGGGAGTATCTCTCCTGCGAGGCAGAGCCTGGCAAGCTACCTGTGGCGTATTCGATATGCCAAAAACAGTAACAACAAGTCTCACAATAGAAACGTTACTGGTGCCCGCTCGAGCAAATCGATGAACAACAGGGCGATAGTGCTACAGTGCTATTCTTTAAAAAATTATTTATTTTTTGGCTGCTGCCGAGATGTGACCCGGGGGGCCGCACGCGTGTGCGGCTCCTCCGAAGCTGCACGAGCATGAATCCAGACCCAGCTGAACCAACTTCAACATGGACTGCTCCTTGCAGATTGTCTCCAGCCAGAGAACTAAGCCGCGACCCCATGCCCGCCCAGGAGGGGAAAGGTATTTCTCTCTCTCGCCTGTCCCTTCCCGGGGATGAAGGGCGTGGGGACCGCCATATTATGACAACCACAGATGGGGTTTACAAGCTTGCAATGATCGAATATCCGGAAGAAATCTCCCTGGACTTAGTTGTTAAAGTACAGAAATACAAAACCACGCGGCCCGGCCGCGCGACCTCATTTCTCTTCACAACAGGTCTGACTCTAGTGGGGTGCCCCTAATAATAATGGTGAGGTTTGTGTTGAAATATTGAATGTAACCAAAGTAGATAGAAAGTAAAGTGAAATTTATCAGTTACAAGGCGGCGGGGTGCAGGGGTGGGCGGGATGGGAGGTGTACTGTGGTTTTTTTTTTTTTTGTCTTAGGTGGTGGGATATGGGCACTGGTGAAGGGATGGTTGTTTCAGCATTGTATGACTAAGACTTAAGCCTGAAAGCATTGTAATTTTCCACATGGTGATTCAATAAAATAAAATAAAAAAAATTATTTATTTTTTACCGAATCACTGTGAGATACATAGCTACAAGGCTGTTCATGATTGGATTTCAGTTATACAGTGTTCCAACACCCATCCTTCCACCAGTGTGCATTTCCCGTCACCTTCCTTTTACTATTCCCATTTAATAAGTCATGTCACCCAGGGTAATATATCATCAGTGGACATTTGTGCTTGTTACATTAGTGGTGATTCAATAAATGTAAGTATTCAATAAATGTAAATGAGATATTTGATAGTCTCATGATATATATGACTATAGTCATGCCCCATCATTTATAGGTTAAAATGCATATTTTATTGTAAATTATGTTGGTTTATTCCTCCTTTTGTTATAGGTAGCAAAACTGTATATTTATAGCTATAGAGTGTGTGAGACAACTGTATCCTCTATGATTTTTATTTTAGAATTATAACTCATATTAGAAGACATTTGTCATGAATATAAACTATTGAATTCCATAGGACTGAAAAATATTGAGTTCTCCAAAGTAGCTACCCAGTGTTTCCCTATTACATGTGATCACTTTGTTTTGCTTTGTAGCAATTATTACTCCCTAATTGGTTCTTGTTGGTGAATTGATTGGATTGTTCTTTGCTTAGCTAGCTTGCTGCAGGATGGAATCTGAGAAAAGTGAGCTCTGTCCTAAAGCGCTATCTTTGTGCCTGAAGTACTGCCAGGAACAGAGTTGCTGTCAATCAATATTAATGGGAGGGAGGATGGATGGTAGAGAAGATGGTGATGGCGCTTATTTTCTGTCTGGTCCCTCTGGATGTGAGCATATCTTAAGAAATGGAGGTCATAAAACCCACAGCAAGGCTAAGTGAATGTCTGTGATTGCTTGGTATGAGTCTCTTTTGGGATATTCGAATGCAGATGGAGTTGTGATGGGGCATGGGTAAGAATCTATGGTACTCCTGCACGGGATGGGAGATGCACACTGAAAATAGAATACAGAGCAAACATGATGGCCATGCAGTGCCTCTGTTGCAAACCACAACACCCCAAAGGAGAGAGAGATCAAAAGGGAATGCCCTGCCACAGAAGTGGGGTGGGCTGGTGTGATAGGGTGGGAGGGTGGGAGGGATACTGGGAATACTGGTGGAGGAGACTGGGCACTGGTAGAGGGATGTAAACAAAATGCAAAGAGGAAAGCTCATAAGTTTGTTACTCATGGTGATTCACTAATAAAAAAATAAAATAAAAGAATGTATGGTACAGGATTGGGGTGGGGAAGATAATTATCCTCTTTTTTTTTCTTGCTTTTTGGGTCACACCTGGCAATGCACAGGGGTTACTCCTGGATCTGCACTTAGGAATTACTCCTGGCGGTGCTCAGGGGACCATATGGGATACTGGGAATCGAACTCGGGTCAGCTGCATGCAAGAAAATGCCCTACCCGCTGTGCTGTTGCTCCAGCCCAATTTTCCTCTTTATCACATTACTCTAAGTGTTTTGTTGGCAGTGTCAAAGCTGGTAATGCTAACTTCTATGGCTTCCAGAGAGTCATATGAAGTCATGAGTAGTTTTCAGAGAAATCAGTATGCTGGCAGCAGGGAGCTGGAGCTGGAGGCAGGTATACTATCTCTGTCCCTTGGAGGTGATGGAATACCTTGTGGTGCCTAAAACCATCAACTGGGATGGGGCATATGTGAGGCTCCCCTTCGAGGTTTTCCAGAAAATATTTGTGTTGAGAGCAAGAAAGTGCTGCTTGGACAGGTAGTACTGGGGACACGACTGTGATATATTTAGAATACAGGTCATTTAGATACTAACACTGACTTTTTCAGTTTATAGGCTGATTGGGCAAGCAAGAAAATTAAATGAGGCTTCATTTTTAATCACTTAGCTCTTTGACATAAACTGCAAACATGAGTTACATGAGACATTATCTGAGTTACATGATAATTTTATGGTCTTGTCTTTAATTTGGAATCACCATATGTAGATGTGACTGTCAGGAGCGCCCACTGAGCACTGGGGAGGTGGCTCAGGGGACTGGAGCACACGCATTGCAAGTTAGGAGCCCCAGGTTTTATCGCCAGCACTCATGGTCGCCTAATATCATCTAACACAAAAACAAAACAAAGCAAAATAATAAAGAACAAAGGTCTTCCTGGTAAGCAATCCTGTGAGTGTTGATGTCCAGGTCTGGCTTTGTTAGCTAAAAAGTTGTTCTGTAGTTCAAACATTTTTGGGAGAAGTGCTTTTTCTTTTTTCTTTTTTCTTTTTTTTTTGTTACTTTTCTTGTAGTGTTGGGAATAGAACCCAGGGCCTGACACACGCAAAGCATGAACTCCACTGGAGAGATCCTGCAGCAGGCAAGGTTCTTTCCTTGCATTCACCAAAACCAGCTTTGATCTCTGCCACTACTTGTAGTTCCTTGAGCCCCAGTGATCCCTGAGTGCAGAGTCAGGAGCAAAGCTCTGTGTATGAGGGGTGTGGCTCAAAAAACCAAAATCAAACAAAGCAAAGACTGGTCTCTTCCACTGAGTTGCTTCCTGTGTAAGTAGCATTTTTTCCTTTCTTTCATTTTTTAATGTATCTATTGGTTTGGGGGCCACTACCAAGGTTGGACTGCCCACACAGTTGACACCTGCCTAACTGGGATTACCATCTCTGACTGGATCCTCCATCCTTGTTGCCGATGTGAGTGTGCAATCTAGTAAACCCTTGTCCATTTTCCCCAGGAACTGTTGAAGCTTTGGCCGATCTTTTGGATTATTCAAGAGGACTGTGGTTACAAGTCCTTAGGAAGTTTTAGGGAGTAGAAAATCTCTGCATTGGTAACAGACAAAATGAAGTTCAAGTCCTTTGTAACTTCCAACTGGTGCAAGAACTGTGAAAGGCATTTTCAAGTGTACCTTTCCACATTCACAGGAAGATTCTATCTTCCCCTCTTTCCAAAGAGCTGAGGCAGAGGTACAATAATCATGCCCTTCCGAAAGAGTGGTAAAGTTTAGATTATGCAAGGCCATGACAAAGGTCAGCAAATTGGCAAAGTAGTTCAGGTCACAGGAAGAAACATTTCATTTTCATTGACCAAGTGCAGCGGGAAAAAGCAAATGGCAGAACTGTCTCCATTCCCCCCAACTGGATAAAGACAGCAGAAAGATCCTTAAGTGCAAAGCCAAATCTTTCCAGGTAGGAAATGAGAAGGACCAGATCAAAGGTGGTGACAACATAAAGGTGAAGGAATAAAGTTATTTTTTATGCCACTTTAATTAAAGACTATACAATGAAGACTGTTATATATATTTGAACATCAGTTCTTCAATGACTGAGAGAGATTCTTTATAATAATTTCTAAAATCACGACTGATGAGATTTTTAGATTGGTTAAAGTAAGCAGTTCCTGTCTCTTCCTGTCAGTTTCTGCTGGGATAGAAAGGCATGACTATTTTCTTTATTTAAGCTGCACCCAACTATGCCCAGGGCTTACTCCTGTTTCTGTTCAAAAATCATTCCTGGGAATTGAACTGTTATTAGCTGAGCAAGGCCAGTACCTTAACTCTTTTTTTTTTTTTTTTTATTGAATCACCAAGTGGAGGGTTACAAAGTTCTCAGGATTATGTCAGTTATACAATATTCAAACACCCCTCCCTTCACCAGTGCCCATCTTCCATCCCCAACCCCCCCAGTATATCTGCCGCCCCCTCCCACCTCCCTAGTCCCCACCCTTGTACGTGATAAGTTTCACTTCATTTGCGCTTATCTCGATTACATTCCATGTTTCAACACACAACTCACTACCGTTGCTGGGGTTTCCCCCCAAAAAGAAAAAGACAGTCCTATTGCCAATGATAATTCTCCATTACTAAGCATATAGAGATATTAAGTCCTGCTGTTTGTTACATAACTTTTCTTTTTCCCCCTTGCCCCGTGCCACCGAGTTCACGCCTGTTTAGTAATCGACACGCTGTCTGACAAAGGGAAAAAAACCGAAGAGGATGGTTATTTCCCGTCATCAGCCGGCGTGGGGCTCTGGCTTAGTTGATAGTCTAGTAGAGTGTCTGGAAGCAGTTTCTGGAACCAAAGCTCTTGCGCTGATATCAGCTCCGACTCGAGATACCACCAGCGTCCCGCTGGTCCATGTACCTAATTTTTCCCCTTATTTCCCATTCCCACGCCACCAGGTCTGTTTGCTTAATGGACATCACACTATGTTTGACACCACGCCACGTTTCTTCCCGAGAAAGAAGGATATTTCTTCTCAGCCGGCGTGGGGATATAGCTTAGTTCAGTCTAGAGAGATGGCTACCATTTTGATTGCCTTCAATATTTCAACAAAATACTTACTATTCTTGTTAGGATCACCCACAAAAGTCCGACCCATTAAGAAGGAACCATTACATACTGCTGATACTAAGATGACATTAGGTCAGCGGCCGCGCGGTTCTGGGTTTCTGTCTAAAGTCCAGGGAAAAAGTTGAAGGAGAGAGAGAGAGATTTCCGCACGGGGGACCTGGCGGAAACTCTCAAGTCACATACTGCAGGTTGCTGGTGGGCTGCCGGTGTCCCAAGCAGCTCCATCCTCTTCGTCAGTCATTCTGGGGGTGCGGGCGCGGAGAAATGGGAAAGCCCACGTGGCTGCACTCTCTTTAAGTGTCCGATGTGGGCGGAGACCGGCAGTACCTTAACTCTTATACTACTTCCCCAGCCCGCTGAGCACAGCATTTATTTATTTATTTGTTTATTTGTTTCATGAAAGTCTTTGTTAATGTACAGGGTTTTTTTTTTGCTTAGACTCCTAGAGGAGCTGCTGTGATTTCTTAGTAGCTCCTATACCATGCCTGAAGCTGCCTCCGATACTATAAAAAAAATCCTGAGGGATCTGGGAGTTTCCTGAACTAAAGGATAGTGTGTGGTTTTTACTGTCTTTTTAATTCCCCCCCCCACACACACACCTGGCAGGTGGGGATCAAACACGGGTCAGCGGCATGCAAGGCAAGCACTTACCTGCTGTGCTATCAGTCTGGCCCCTCTTTTTAGCATCTTGTTTTGTTCACTGGTGCCAAGTGAGTGCCATTGGACTGAAACAGGGATTTTGGAAATAAATTGCACATCTACTGCCAAAAGAAAGAGGAGAAAAAAATGATTCAGTTGGACTAGAGCATAGGCTTATTTACTTATTAAGGTTGTTTGTTTGTTTGTTTGCAATGCTAAGAATCAAAACCAGGGCTTCAGATGTGTGAGGCAAGTACTCTACCACTGAACTGTGTCCCTAGCCTGCTGACCCAAGAGCATAGATTTTATTTGTAGTAGAAGTGAAAAAAGCAAGAATAGTATTTACAAATGACTGATGATGGCTATAATCAGAAAAAATTGCATTCCAGAGTTGGAAAACAAAATAAGGAAGCTAAAACAAGCCACAATGTTTATTACATGTTATTACTTACCAGTTATGGCTAGCATGGTGATGCAGGCAAGTTTTCCTTGTTTGTAGTACACAGGTGTCTGCTCAGGGGTCATTTACTCTTGGCAGTGCTCAGGGGACTATGTGGTCCCGGGAGCCAAGCCCAGGCTTCATGCAAGCATCACTTGGGCTCAGTTCTTTGAACAGTCTCTTGGGCATTTTCTTGTTTGTTTTTCTACTAGTGACAGGGATCAATCGCAGAACTTTACACATGCTTACTCAACTCATCCCCCAGCCCCAGGTGGTAAATATTGTAAAGTATTTGAGGCAAGTATTTTTTCAAAGTATGTATTTGGGCGGGAGGGATAGCTCATAGGGCTGAGGACATGCTTTGCATGTGGGAGGCCTGGATTTAATCCTCAGGATCTCACAGTTCCCTGAGCACCACAGGGAGCAACCCCCAAGCACAGAGCCAGGAGCAACATCCAAGCAAATGCTAGATGTAAGCCCCCCTCACCTCTCCCACCCCAAAGTTTATGTGTTTGCATGGTGAGGAAACATGCTTGCACAATGATGGCATAGTGTAAACAGTATAATTGCTTTGGGGAACATTGGAAGTACCTGTCAAAATTACTAATGCACACGCTATTTTATTCAGAATTCCACTCTAAGTAATTAGCCTACATATATAGGTATTTCTTTTATCTATAGGTATATACAAACTTCTTCACTATATCATTCCTTTTAGGGGGGGAGGAAATTTTCTTTGCTATATCTGACAATGCTCAATGTCTGCTTCCTTTTCTGCTCATAACTCCTGCTGGTACTTAGAACCATGTGATGTTAGGAATCAATCCTGGGCCTTCTGCATGTAACTGTATCCTCAAGCTTGTTGAGCTATCTCCATCCCACTATATATTTGTGATAGCAAAAGTTGGCAACAACGTTTGGAAAAAGCAGAATTGCGCACTTAAAAAGAGTTCAGTGGGGGTGGGGGATGCGTGCGATGGGAGAGAGCCTGGGGACATTAGTGCTGGGAAATGTACACTGGTAGAGTTGGAATATGTACACTGGGTGTTGGAATACTGTAATGACTGAAATCCAATCATGGACAGTTTTGTAAGGTGATTCAGTAAAAAAGTTAAAAAAAGAAAGAGCTCAGCTCATCAAGTAAATTATAGCATGTGCATATGGTGGACTATATTTGCAGCTGTAAAAGAGACTGAGAGGAGTGGAGAGATAATAAAGTAGGTAGGGGCTTGTCTTCTACTTGGCCGACTCGAGTTTGATCCTCAGCATCCTATATGGTCCCTTGAACAATGCCAGGAGTAGTTCCTGAGTGCGGAGGCAGGAGTAAGCCTTGAGTACTTCCGGGTGTGGCCCCAAACCCAACCACCCACCCACCAAATAAACAAACAAACCCCCATCCCCAAAAACTGACAAAAAATAATTAACCCCACTCTCCCCACCACAAAACAAAACATAAGAGATATTGAGAGAACCCTATGTGCTTTTCCAAAGGTATAAGGTCAGATATGTGGTTCAGTGATAGAGCTCATGACTCTTGTGTGTAAAGCCCTGGGTTTGAGTCCTGGCACCATAGAAAACTAGAAAGAAATTCAGGCAGAAAATTACCATCTTTGAGTCTTCAGGTGTTCCAGGAAATCTAAGATGGTTCCACCATCTGAGTCGGTTTTCCTTAAGGAAAGAATAGGGATGGAGATTTCATTGCAACCTCATTTCCTGGGCCTGGTGAGATGGACCTTGCTGAAGCACTTGGCGACGGCTTCTCTGGAAGCCTTCCCTCAGATCTTTCCCCACAACTCTTGCAGGACGCCTTCCATTTCAAGTGCACAGAGACTTTGACAGCCATTGGGCAGCTCTGGCCCTTTCCTACTCTGCCACAGCGGAGACCATTAGATGAATTTTTTCTCTTGAGGGATTACTTTAAAAGCAGAGATGGATGGATGTACTGCTTGCTCAGAAGGTTTTCTCCAGGAGGTGCCAGCTGCAGGTGGTGGATTTCTGCCTCACTGGGGACAAGTTTGGGATCAAAAGGGTATTCCTGTTAGATGGAGGTCAAATTGTCAGTGTGCAGTTCCAGAAAAGGACGGACCTCTGCTCTCTCCTGAAGGTGATCATAGATCTTATAGTCTGTATAGGTTCCCTTCCTAATTTAACAGCCTACATCATTAACTGGGTGAAGCAGAGAAATGAAGTTCAGCTGTGCTGTAGAAAGATAATGTTTTTGCATATACTCATCTTTGCATCTTTGAAATCTGCCGAAGTACCATTGAACTGAACTGTGTCCAAGAAGTAGAAACAAATTAACACTGTAGTACTGTCCTCGTGTTGTTCATCAATTTTCTCCAACGAGCACCAGTAACAGTCTCCATTGTGAGACTCGTTGTTACTGCTTTTGGCATATCGAATACACCACAGTTAGCTTGCCAGACTCTGCCCTGTGGGCGGGATACTCTCAGTAGCTTGCCTCCCTCTCCTAGAGGGACGGAGGAATCTAACCCAGGTCGGCTGCATGCAGGTCAAATGCTCTGGCTATTGCTCCAGAAACACATTAACCCTGGAAAATGGCTACCCTGGAATGATTGGCTCCTGTTATGTATCAGGTGAGGAATTTGCAGAGACTAATTTTCTCTGCTGTTGTACCTTGCAACATCTCTTCCCAAATATTGCAGGATCAAGGGCAGTTTGTGGCTCTGCTGTCTAATAAGTTCCTCTGGCTACACTGCCTGGGAGGTTTATCTGCACTCAGCCATTTTCCTCAAAGGACATTTGGACCAGGTACTCAGGTGCCTGAAGACCCCTTTGCAGCTGATTCTAGAACCAGACTCGACACATTTGGTGCCAGTGCCCCAACCTCACTCAGCTCAAGTTGTGTCCATGGCAGATTCCCCCCGTACCTTGTTGGGAGCCCCCGTGAGTGCTGATGGAGAATCGTGCATTCCCCCTTAAGGACCTGGGCTTAGGGGCTTGTGGGCTCCTGGACTCCCACCTGGAGGTCATCCTGCCTGTACTGAAATTGCATCAAACTCAGGATCCTGAACCTCTATGGGAACTATGTATCCATGGCGTCCTGGTCCAAATTCCACACCAGCTGGCCAGGTTGACCCACGCCAGAGCCGTCTCTGGCCCCTCTGAACACACTCACTCTGCCCAAGAACTTTGAATTGGCTTGGTGCAGAGCTGATGTAGGTTCTCGAGAGTTAGCAAATCCTGGGTCCATCTTTGTCAGCACCAAGTTCTTGCTGTGACAAGATTATCCTACTGTGATAGCATGCCATATTCTGTCTCCTGTGGCCTCAGTTATTAGATTTGAAAGGTTTCATTTTGAATTTAGAAAGAGAGAAGAGTAACCTTGTATCTATTCCAGGGACACAGACCTATGGACTGAAGGGAAGTTCATTTGATGGTCAAAGCAGAGATATGTAGCTGGTACCTTTGTGAGTGATAGTTGTACTGGGGTATGATGGGACCTTCTGGGATTTGTCTCTAAAGGAAGTAACATCTGAATTATTGAGGCATTTTGTCTTTTGGGGCACACACAGGGAGTGAGCGTTATTAACATAGAAGCTTTTAAAGAAATTCAGAAAACAAAAGATTGGATTAGGGGGATGATTCAGTGGTAGAGTTCATGCTTCCACAGTAGAGTGGAAGGTCAATGATCAATCCCTGACTGTGCAAAAACAAAATAAAATTGAAATGAAAAGAAAAAAAAAGAGAAAGAAATGCAACATATGTTAAATGGGAAAAAGAGAGGCATGGAATACACTGTTTAGA
Source organism: Sorex araneus (assembly GCF_027595985.1). Lineage (NCBI taxonomy): Eukaryota > Metazoa > Chordata > Mammalia > Eulipotyphla > Soricidae > Sorex > Sorex araneus. The sequence goes on along the minus strand of NC_073306.1, from coordinate 104,080,126 downwards.
ATACTCTAGCCAGTGCAAAAAAGCAAAAGAAAAAACATGTGTTATGTTTTTGTGTAAAATAAAGTATTTATTTCAAAAAATCTGAGACAATGAGCTAGAGAGATAGCACAGGAGTTGGGGCACTCACCTTACAAGTAGCTGTCCCTGGTTTGATCCCTGGCATCACAAACGGTCCCCAGAACACCAACAGAAGTGACTCCTGAGAAAAGTCAGGAGTAGCCCTTGAGCACTGCTGTGTGTGACCTTAATCCCCACCCCCTTTAAAAAAAATCACAAAATGATAGTATTGACTCCTTCTGAGGGAGAAAATCATTGTTTTGGGAAAGAATGGGAGAAAACATTTTATAGCATATATTATTCTTCTGAAACTTTGAGTTCATGTGGATTTATTATTACTTTAAAATAAATTAAATTGAAAAAGAAACATCTTAGACCATTTAAAAATAACATATGTACATTATTTACCAACGTTATTGTTGTTATTATTATTAGTTTTTGAGACAGACCAACGGTACTCAGGTTTTACTCCTGGCTCTGTGCTCTGGCATCACTCCTGGTGGGCTCAGGGGACTATATAGGGTGCTGGGGATTGAACCCGAAACAGCCTCGTGCAAGGTAAGCACCCTCTCTACTGTCCTCTTGCATAATGTTATTATTTTTATGTAGTTCAGGTAACATGGTCACAATAGTGTTAACATTTGTATATTTGATGTGCAAAGTTTTAGGACGTTCATCACCACCAAAGTGCCAAGGACGATCCACCTTGATCCCTGTGCTACTTCCTGTCCACTTTCTCCTCTCTTCACTTCCCCAACTCGGTGGTACTATTTTTCTGGCCCCTGATTAATATCACTTGTATCACTTGTAGTCCTGTTGATCTTCAATTTGCTCTAGCAGGCACCAGTAACATCTCCATTTGTCCCTGTCTTGAGCTAGTGTAGCCCAATGATACCTGTTCGCTCCAGGAACAGAAAGAGCCTCAAATCGTTCACTCCGAGATTTGACGAAGAAATCTGACCATCTAGTTGTTGGGCGGCCACGAGGTCTTCTGACGTCCCGTGGAATCCAGTCTGTAACAGCTCTAGTCCAACGGTCGTCTCTGAATCGTATTGCATGACCGGCCCATCTGCCCATCTGATCTTTGATGCCTTGGCAAATGAGACAGCATCCCTGATTTTTGACCGTCAGCGAAGGTGAGAACTCCGGATTCCTTCTTTCACTTGAGTGAGACATGATATTCCCAGCATAGCTCTTTCGATTCCTCTTTGGGATACCCTAATAGCATTCTCATCCTGCTTGCATAGGGCCCAGGTCTCTGAGGCATATGTTAGTGCAGGAAGAACTATATTAATCCTGATTAATATATTCATTTTAAATTAGGCCTTTTTTTGTACCTGTATGAGTCTTCTGGATAACTGTCTTTGTATGAAATATTCTAGAATTGGTCATTTGGTTCCGCTTAATTTGAAATCTCATAACATCATCTGCACTTAATGAGCAACCCCAAAACATTTGATTGCACTTAATTTTTGCATAGACTTTAATGAGTTATATCATTCAAGTCCCAAATGGAAACACATTATAAATGGAAATAATAATTCTTCTCATTACTTAGTTATGTCTAGCCTATGTATTATATTCTAGAGAATAGAATATGTAGGTGCTCATTCATGATTCAACAATGGTACTATGCCCACATATATTAACAAATTTCCCTCCTGACTTTGGAACTAACAAGTATACGCATTGTTTGAAAAAGAAATTGAAAATTGTCAAATGCACATTTCCTCCAGTTCCAAGTCTGTGTCCAGCCACACCCTGTCTAGACAGAAAAATGCAGCCTCATATTTGAGTTTGCTATTGGTAAGTGCTACCAGACTCTGCTAGGCAACTTCTTCCTGTCTCCTACATTCTTACCCCAAACAGAAGAGGAAACATTTAGGCAGAAAGCTTAAATATTTTAAATCAATAATCAGCTCAATCAAGAAGATATTTCTGTAGTAATACCCTCTAGCAACAAGTCATTTAATCCATTTGTAACAAAGGAAGGGCTAGAGCGATAGCACAGCGGGTAGGGCATTTGCCTTGCATGTGGCCAACCTGAGTTCGATTCCTCTGTCCCTCTTGGAGAGCCTGGCAAGCTACGGAGGGTATCTCACCTGCCGGCAGAGCCTGGCAAGCTACCCGTGGCATATTCAATATGGCAAAAATAGTAACAACAAGTCTCAGAATGGAGACATTACTGGTGCCTGTTGGAGCTAATCGATGAGCAAGGAGATGACAGTGACAGTGACAGTAACAAAGGAAAAGGAAAATTTCTCATAAACTTGTGTGATACCTCCAGAACAAGGTCCTGATTAAATTTCACTATGCAAGAGGAATTCTTTACACTTTACAGTGCTTAAATTTCACTGTAAGTTAGCCTACATTCGTGTGTAAATATTAGCACTGTCATTGATTTGCTCCAGTGGGCACAAGTAACATCTCCATTGTGAGACTTGTTGTTACTGTTTTTGGCACATCGAATACTCCAGGGGTAGCTTTCCAGGCTCTGCTGTGTAGGCGGGATACACTCGGTAGCTTGCCAGGCTCCTCGAGAGGGACGGAGGAATGGAACTCACGTCGGCCGCAAGCAAGGCAAATGCCCAACCCGCTGTGCTATCGCTCTAGTTCACAGCCTCTGCCCATGAACGGGCGGGTCAGCCCGCAGGCCCAGGGCTGGCCGAACCTCTGGGCACAGTGGCCAGGCTCCCCAACCCCGCCCTGGCCCCACCCTGAGTTCCCTCTCAGTCCTCCCCACCCCGTAGCTCTGCATCCGTGTAAATACTACTTTTAATATTTTAATCTCTCATTGGTCTGTGGAATTTTGGGTTAAATAATAGTTGTTCTTGTTATGGTTGCAGCTGTGCTTTTTTGCTGCTCCCCACCCAACTCCAGGCTCCTAAAGCAGTGGAGCACTGACTTCGCCAGATGGCTGCTCGTCGGAAAGAACTGTAGGCTGGTACACACAGTGGGGCAAAAATCAATCATTTCCTCTTCCCCAAGGGCAAGAATGGGATGAGTCTAAGTCAAAGGGAATTTTCAGTGGCTTTAAAACAACTGAAGTTTGGGTTGGAGTGACAGTACAGCGGGTAGGGCGTTAGCCTTGTACACGGCTGACCCGGGTTGGATCCCCAGCATCCCATATGGTCCCCGGAGCACTGCCAGGAGTAATTCCTGAGTGCAGAGCCAGGAGTAATCTCTGTGCATTGCCCGGTGTGACCTAAAAAGCAATAAAATAAAATAACTCAAGTTTATATAATCCATAACAAGTAGAATGAAACTATAACAAATCAGGCATTAGGGCAAATGCAGCACAAATTTTCCTGCCTGCTCTAAAAGCTGTTCATCACAGAGCTGGAGTGATAGCACAGCGGGTAGGGCGTTTACCTTGCAGGCAGCCAACCCGGGTTCGATTCCCAGCATCCCATATGATCCCCTGAGCACCGCTGGGAGTAATTCCTAAGTGCATTCAGGAGTAATCCCTGTTCATAGCCAGGTGTGGCCCAAAAAGCAAAAAAAAAAGCAAAAACAAAAACAACAACAACAAAAAACCCCACAAAAAAACAAAGCCCCCCCTCCAACCTCCCCAAACTGTCAATCACAATGTAGGTATTTATATAAAATGAATGTTTTGGACTCCACCATTTGTCTTTTGGGAAACAGGTACTTCTAAATATTAAAAAAAATGTTTTAAAGTCTATTTATTTTCTTTTCAGAGAGTGACACTCATTCTTAGCTATTTAAACAGGGCTATCACAGAGTATGTATGCTTTTATGGAAGTAATCCAGTGTCTTAAACATCCTGGAGGATTACTCTGGTATGTGCTGAAGATCTAATTTTCCAGTTATTAGTACCAAAGAATTGATTCCCAACTCTCTCCTCTTCCTTTCATCCGCAGTCCTTGAAAAGCATTAATGATGCTTTCTGGCAAGCAGCCTCTGAACATCGAGGCAGCAGCAACCGGTGGTGGCTGTAGAGTTGTTCTTTTTCATGTAGTTTCTGACTGTGTCCTCTAGGTGTCTGCAGTGACCAGCTTTCTGGGAGATTTTTGTGCATGTGGGCCAGCTGGCAGGGTGCGTGTGTTCAGCTTGCAAGAACAAGTTCAGCAATCACTTCTTGAGAGCATTTTGATTATACAAAATAAAACGTTTTGGGGAATAGGAATTTCTAAATATTTTTAAAAGTCTACAATGTGGCCAGTTAGAAAGTTTCTCCTAACGTAAGTGGTTTAAATTACCCTTAGGGCTTAAAACCAGCACATTATTAGGAGAAAGAAGATTCACAATTCACTAAATTGTGAATCTAGTGTGTAATATGCAAATGACAACAGTTGGCACAAAAGACAGTTTGAAAAAATAACACGAGGGGCCAGAGCGATAGAATAGCAGATAGGGTGTTCACCTTGCACGTGATTATCCTGGATTAGATCCTAGCATCCCATACGGTTCATCTGAGCACTGCCAGGAATAATTCCTGAATACAAACCCAGGAGTATCCCTTGAGCATTGCTAAGTGTGGCCCTAAACACACCTCTCACGCCCTCCAAAAAATACCTAGGGTCCAAAAAAACTGTCTTAGGTTGTCCTTGACCTCCAAACTGTAGTCTATTTTCCTTTGCTATTAGAGGCTTAAAGTGGGGGAAAGTGCTAAGAGCACATCACTTGGGAATATGCTGTTTTCTAAGGAAAAGAGTTTGAGGAAGGAAACCTGATCTGGAATTTGACCGGGATTAGTGTGAATTGGGTTAACTGTTCATTGGAGTGGGGGGATTTTTGTTTAGAGACCACAGTCCAATATTGACTTCGTTAGCAAAGCTTCATGATGCTTTAGTGTAAGATATTAATGAACCAGTAGATTTTTCAGTTGAATTATTTGCAAATTATGTTTCAGAAAGGGTTTTACATTCAAATAAGTGATCAAGGTACAATTACAACAAAAAGGGAATAATAATTTCCCTTTGTTTTTAGAAATAAAAAAACACCAATTTACTTATTTATTAACTTATTCATATTTGATCTATCAAGTGAGCCCAGGGGTCACTCTTAGTGACTCCTGTGGTTCTGGTTTGGTGGCTCAGTGCCAGGGCCTGAGGATGTGGTGTTGCTCAGGTACTGCAGAGCTCAAGGCCTCCAGGCCTACAGCCTGCAATGCCTGGGGCACTGTGCAGTGCCATGGATCAAACAGTGTAGGGGACATGCAAGGCAGGGGGCCTTCACATTGGTATTATTTCTCTGGTTTGCTCCTCCCTCCCTCCCTCCCTCCCTCCCTCCCTCTTCCCTCCCTCCCTCCCTCCCTCCCTCCCTCCCTCCCTCCCTTCCTTCCTCCCTCCCTCCCTCCCTTCCTTCCTTCCTTCCTTCCTTCCTTCCTTCCTTCCTTCCTTCCTTCCTTCCTTCCTTCCTTCCTTCCTTCCTTCCTTCCTTCCTTCCTTCCTTCCTTCCTTCCTTCCTTCCTCCTTTCTCCTGATTGTGCTCAAGACTTACTCCTGGCTCTGAGCTAGGGTAATGTATATGGTTCTGGGGGATCAAACTGAGGCCAACTGTGTTCAAGGCAAGGCCCTCCCAGCCACTGTATTCTCTCTCTTGCCACTTTTTAAAAAGCTTTGATTTGGAAATAGTTTCAAATTTAGAAATAGTTGCAAAATAAAGATAATTACAACGAATACTCCTAGACATTAACTTGTTATTTATTTATTTGTGCTTCCTAAGTAGTGCTCGGGTCACTAGTGATTCTCAACCTGGCTGGTGGTTCAATGCCAGGACCCAAGGGTGCGATGTTACCCAGGCCCTTCACTGGGTGTCATACCTGGGTTATCCGGGGGGTGCTAGAGTTGCACCCTGCAATGTTCAGCAGGTCCTGCAGTGGTGGAATCTGCTTGGGTGCCCAGATTGGTGCACACTAGCTGTGCACTCTCACTGCTGTTACCCCCTGGCCCCTTCCTAAAACTTTTAATCCAGATTCCTCTATTGTGGATGCTTACACAGTTGCATTAATTGTGCTTGAGTTTTCTCTCTCCCCACTCCTTCTTTCCTGAACTATTTGTTTGGGGGCAGGGGAATTGGGCCCCTCCTAGTGAGGGAGTGTTCGGTGCTGGAGATTGAACCTGTGTGGGCTGCACTGAAGCAAATGCCTTAATACCGATACTATTTTTTCTGACCTATTTTCTGAACTACCTAAAGATGAATTATAAACACCATGGCCTTTAAATTCTTCGGTATACAGCTCCTAAGAACAGCTATATAATGCAACTAATTAGTTCTATTTTGTTGTTGTATGTTTGGTTTTGGTTTTGGTCACTCCCGGCATGCTCAGGAATTACTTCTGGTGTTGCTTGGGAGATCCTTGTGTTGGTCATTTGCAAGGCAAGTGCCCTACCCACTGTATTGTCACTCCAGACCCGTGTTAATTACTTTTTAAACTTGCACTGATACAATGCTTTCCCCCATCTACTATATATATATATATACATATATATATATATATACACACACACACATACTAATTTATCAGTGATCTAGATATGTCCTTTTGTTTATTTACCTTTTGATTTTTGAGCTATACTTGGCAGTGCTTAGGGGCTATACCATAATCTGTGCTCTGGAATCACTCCTGGTGGTGCGCAGGGTACTGTGTGTGGTATTGGAGACTAAACTAGGTGCATGCAAGACAAGCACCTCCTGTTCTGTCTCTATGACCCTAGACATGCTCTTTTATAGTGTAGCTTCCTCATTTGTAGTTCCAGCTGGGTTCAGATATTGCCCGTTACTCGTCACTCTGGAACAAATCTACAACTCTTCCTTGTCCCCTTTTTTTCCTTTTGGTTTTTTGTTGGGGATCACATCTGACAATGCTCAGGGGTTATTCCTGGCTCTGTACTCAGGAATCACTCCTGACTATGCTGGGGGATCATGAGGGATGCTGGGAATAGATTTTGGGACCGCCGTGTGCAAGGCAAGCACCTTACACGTTGTACTATTGCTCCAGCCCTGATGCTGACATTGAAAGAAAAATCTAATATTATTAAAAATACATATGATATCCTTTTTATAAATCTGATATCTGGCCTTTTGTTTTGGCCTGAGGTTTCCGTGTGATCTCAGGTTGAGGTTGTGCATTCTCTCCTAGATTACTACAAACTGGATGTGGCGGCACAAAATGCATCTGGAAGCACAGGTCTGTCGCTTGGCGGTATTGATCTTATTATGTGTGTATTTATTTACTTTCTTTTCTTTCCTTTGTTGTGTGTGATGCTGCCATGTCTGGGAATTGCATGCTTGGCTCAAGTGCTTGGGTACTCGTGCTGAGTTGGAGGCTGCTCTTGCCGTGGTGCTGGACTGCGCTTGCTCACGTGGCAGAGATCCAGCTCAGAGGCAGTGCGTGCAAGTAGGCATGCTACCTCCGAGTCACATCCCTGGCACCTGATGATACTGATTTTGATACCTTGATCAGGAGGTTTCTGGTTTCTCCATTACATAATTATCTACCCCCACCTTTTTTTTTGTGGAGGGGGGAGTCACACCTGGCGATGCACAGGGGTTACTCCTGACTCATGCACTCAGGAATTACTCCTGGCGGTACTCGGGGGACCATATGGGATGCTGGGAATCGAACCTGGGTTGGCCGAGTACAAGGCAAATGCCCTACCTGCTGTGCTATCGCTCCAGTCTCTTCTTTTTATTTCTTTATTATTATTATTATTATTTTAAATTTTGGTGTTCGGACCATACCTCTTGGTACTCAGGGGCTCCTCCTGCTCATTGCTCAGGTTTCAGGGGTTGCTCCTAAAACTCAGAGCACCATGTGGTGCTGAGTACCAAGTCTGGGTCTCTATGTAAAGCATGTACTCCAATTCTTGGATATCTTCCTAGGCCTTCATGTCTCTTCAATCTGATCGAACTATGCAAATATGATATGTCTCATCAAGATTTCACATTCATTTAACTCTTCCTGCATTTAATTTTGACTAGAATTATTGCAAAATGATAATTTTTGAACTTGAGTGCAACTTCTGTGTCAACTATTTGGTCCTTTGCTGTCTACTATAAGCAAGAGACCATACATTTATCACCTCCTTTGTTCAGTCAGTCATTATAATCATTATTTCTATTATCTATGTAGTTTTGGAAGGAAGGGGACAATTTAATTTCTACTTAGTGACTTGTTAGGTTTCCAGCTAGTCTTTTTGACCTTGTAACATGCTCCCTTCATTGTTTTAAGCATATTTTTATTTTATGGCACAGCAAGGTTCTTTTACACTTAAACTCTAACCTTTTCCTGGAATCAGATAATTCTCTGAGAATTTCTGTACCTTTTACTGCAAAATGATGTTAGATACCAAGATCTGGTGGGCAGAGCAATAGCAGTGGGTTGGACAGTTGCCTTGCCCGAAGCTGATCTGGGTTTAATCCCCTGCATTCCATAACTCAGGTTCAGTCCTCTAAGTCTGCCAGGAATGGTCCCTGAATGTTGAGCCAGGAATAACCTCTGAGTACTACTTGGTGTGGCACCCAAACAAAAACAAAAACAAAAACAAAACAAATAAGATACCAAGATCTGAGTAGTATGCGGAAACATTGTACTACTGAAACCTGATCATGAACAAATTTGTAACTGTGTATCTCACGGTGATTCAATTAAAAAAAATCTGAGTAGTAGGTTTACTCATTGCAACTCAGAGCCTTTTGACTATTTTAGAGTATAGACCCCCAAGTTAAGAAATACATAAATGTATTATTGGTTCCAAAAATAAAAACTGTTGTACCTTGTCTTCACAAATCAGTTTTAATAAACCTATTGCTGAAATCAGTTTCAGAACTTAGGAAGCCAGAGAGATACCTCAGTGGGCAGGGGTGCATGTCTTGTATGTGGGAGGCCCAACTCAATCCCCTTCATGGCAGGAACCCCAAGCACAGCCAGGACCAACTGCTGAACAGAGAAACAAGAGTAAATCCTGAGCATACTAGATGTACCCTCCAAACAAAACAAAACAAATAGAATTATATGTTGATAAATATGCTGGAGTGAGAGCACAGTGGGTTGGGCGTTTGCCTTGCATGTGGCCGACCCGGGTTCAATTCCTCCTCCTCTTGGAGAGCCCGGCAAGCTACCGAGAGTATCTTGCCCTCTCATACTGGAGACGTTACTGGTGCCCGCTTGAGCAAATCGATGAGCAATGGGATGACAGTGACAGTGAAGTATGCATTGCAGTCAAAGCTATATTTATGGTATTCAGTCATGGGAGAATTTATGAATGACTGTGAGATAGTTACAAGCTTTCGTGTTTGGGTTACAATCACACAGTGATCAAACACCCATCCCTCCACCAGTGCACATTACCCACCACCAATATCCCCCGGTATACACCCCCCTTTCCCACCCTCCCTCTGCCTCCATTGCAGACAATATTCCCCATTCTCTCTCTCTCTCCTTTTGGGCATTATGGCTTGCAACACAGACACTGAGAAGTCATGATGTTTGGTCCATTATCTATGGGAGAATTTCTTAAAAAGAGAAAGCATGGAGTTGGAGAGATGATAGTGGGTAAGGTCCTTGCCTTGCATGCAGTTCATCTGAGTTTGATCCCAAGCATCGCATGGAGATAGACCCTGACCACCACCAGGAGTGATTCAAAGTGCAGAGCCAGGTGTGAGCATGGCTGAATGTGGTCCAAAACACCAAAAAAAAAAAAAAAAGGAGAAAAAGAAAAATTCCAAACAAAAAAGCAGAAACAAAAAAATACAAACAAATAAAACAAAACCCAACAGCAAAAAACAACAGGAAAGCATACAACAGTGAAGTACACTGATTTTAGTTCTCTTTAAAAATGAGAAGAGATTGCTTCTAGCTTCAATGTATTTTTGGGAAAACCTCTCTGAAGGTTGATAGCTCATTGAAAGTATCCCCAATTCATTTACATTCTTTAAAATTCTGTCATTCTATGAATGAAAAGGTATCAGCATATATCAATTATAAGAACTATTAGTTATAACTAAAAGGATCAGAACTATTTAGTACCTCAATTACTGAATAATTTATCTAATTAAAGTGCAGACTTTTATTTCTGGAGTGACAGCTACTTTACAGGGAACTTTACTCCTCTGACCCAGGCTCCCATCTATACATACTCTTTTGTCATTTTTTTTTTCTTTTTGGGTCACCCTGGCGATGCACAGGAGTTACTCCTGGCTCTGCACTCAGGAATTCCTCCTGGCAGTGCTCAAGGGACCATATGGGATGCTGGGAATTGAACGTGGGTTGGCTGTGTGCAAGGCAAATGCCCTACCCACTGTGCTATTGCTCCAGCCCCCTCTTTTGTCATTTATGCCTTATAAACCTCCTGATTCTTTTTTTTTCTTTTTGGGTCACACCTGGCGGTGCTCAGGGGTTACTCCTGGCCTCTGCACTCAGGAATCACTCCTGGCAGTGCTTGGGGACCATATGGGATGCTGGGGATTGAACCTGGGCTGGCTGTGTGCAAGGCAAACGCCCTACCAGCTGGGCTATCACTCCATCCCCTACCTCCTGATTCTTTAGTTACTCTCTATGTTACAATGAAATATGAGGGAGAATTTTGACCAGCTCTAAACTCAGTACAAGATAGATGCTAGAAAATGCTCACTTTAGCTGCTCACATTCCCTTTTTTGCTTCTTACTTTTAAATTCTATTTTTCTAATGCTTTATCTTTGTCTTCCTCCCTTGCTATATAATTTTTCTCATTAGAAGACCATGACTAATGGACAACATTCCATAGTGTGGCACTCATTCATTTTAAAATTTTACAGGACTTGCTTTGATACTGATGATACTTATTCCATAATTCCCATAATTATTTCTTTGGGGTTCTTTAGGGCTGTTTCTGCTGCCTTCAAAAGAAGCACATCGTCTTCAGTGAGTATGAGATAATGAAAGAATTCAAAAGATAATCTTATCCACCGCCTCCAAGTGTCTGGCAGGAGCAGTTTTAATTCATTCAATAAGTTTTTATTGAGCACACACTATGTGCCAGGTAGGTGATGAACAATAGGTAGTAAATAAGTAAGTACAAAAATAAATGAATTAAAAATAGTATAATGAAGTACTGGTAAACCTTATGAAGGAAGTAAGCAGGGTCACCATAGAAGGTATAACTAGAAGAGAGGTTTCATTTCTTAATTCTTATAAGAAGAAAAGAATTAAGATGAGGATTCTACATCATTAGCTCCATGTTGTCTTCACTGTACTCTTTTTTTTTTTTTTTGCTTTTTGGGTCACACCTGGCAATGCACAGGGGTTACTCCTGGCCCTGCACTCAGGAATCACCCCTGGAAGTGCTCAGAGGACCATATGGGATGCTGGGAATCGAACCCGGGTTGGCCGCGTGCAAGGCAAACGCCCTCCCCGCTGTGCTATCGCTCCGGCCCTCACTGTACTCTTTAGGACTCAGAGCAACAGTACCGTGGGTAGAGCTCTTGCATTGCATGTGGACAACCTAGCTTTGACCCTCGGCATTTGATATGGTCCTTCCACCCCAGAAGTGATCTCTGAGCATAGAGCCAGGAGTCAGACCTTGAGCACTGCTGGATGTGGCTCTAAAACAAAACAAACAAAACCCAAAATTGCACTCTTTAATGGGAAAATGATTCATTTCCTTAAAAATACCCCATTAATTTTTTTTTCAAATCAAGACACCATGATTTATAAGGTTATTCATAGTTAAGTTTTAGTCGTATTGTGTTCCAGCACCAGTTCCCAGCAACGTCTGCCAGTGTCCTCAGGTTCCCCTTCCCACCCCATCACCCAGCCTGTGTCCTTGAGAGGCACGTTTTTAAGTTTGTTGTTTGAATCTCCTGCTTCCGGTGTTATCGACTCTACAATTTGGATCTATAACCAGACTACTCCAATGAACCGAAGGCTTTTGACCCCTGCCCCCCAATACTTCCTATCCACAAGACCTTTCCCCTGTTTACAAAAATTTGGAGGTCATACCCGGTAGTGCTCAGGGCTTTTTCTTGGTTCTGTGCTCAGGAATCAGTCTTGTCTATGCATAGGGGACCATATATGATGCTGAGAATTGAACCTGGGTTGGCTGAGGGCAAAGCAAGTGCCTTACCTCCTATCTTGCCCACAAAGGCTCCCTTTACCTCTATCCCTGTTGTGTTGCACATAATGGCCTGTCATTATTTAGGGTGGGTGGTGGGGGTGAATGTAACTGGTGCTGTTAGTGCTCGATGAACCATATATACAGTGCCAGGGATCTGACCAGGAGTTGCTCCTAGCATGGTGCTTGGAGATGGCTAATGGTGGTGCTTAGGGACTCACGGGTGCCAGGGATCAAACCCGGGGCTTTGCATGTAAAGCATGCACTGTCTCCCTGAACCCTCAGACCAGGGTCAATGCCCCTTCTTTACTTTGGTGTTCAAGCGACTTTTGGTCATAGAAGAAGTGTTTGCTACTTACTTTGTGTTATACTTATTGATTTGTATTGTTTGGTTAAAGAGAAACAGGTTAGCTTTGCACTACCGTTGCAGGCTAGTTGAAGAGTTACTAGATGGCCAGAAAGGCCTTGTTCTGTACCTTCAGTTATGCCATGTATTTGGTTGCTTTACTTCCTACACAGAAGCTTGGCATTACACTGAATTTCCCAGCCTGATAAAAGCTGTCTTCAAAAATGCAGCACTTGCCACTAACATCTCCTCCCTGGCAGACTGTACACCAAAACTCCAGACAAACCACAACTTCTTTTTTTTTTTTATTTCAGTCATAATCCAACACCTATCCCTCCACCAGTGTACATTTCCCAGTATCAGTGTCCTCACATTCCCTCTCATAACCCCCCCCAAAATTTCTTTTATTTAGTAACAACACTAGTCTTCACTGTTTCCAACCCTTCATTCTCCCCTTCCTCATATATAACTCTTATCTCTAGATCATAACTGGCTTACAAGTGCAGTTATTACTCCTTGTGAAATTGGGAGAGATTATTTGCTATATTGTATTACTGTGATAAGTAAAATGATCTGAAATAGGAATCTCTGCAGGCAAAACTATATTTTCCCATAATCATAACTTTTTAGTAATATAGTTACTTCTTTTTAATGCAGACCTGAACTATTTGAAAACCAAGCTTTAGTGTGGTCATCTTAAAGACAGCGTAGCATTAGTTGATGAACCATTTGGTGTTGGGTCACACCGGCAGAGCTCCGGGGCTGTCTTAGTTTCTGTGCTTAGCAGTGACCCCTGGCAGTACTCTGAGGATCCTAGAATGAATGGTTTTGCCTGCAGAGGCTCCTTATTTCAGATAATTTTACTTATCACAAGTAGTGTTGGGGATTCAAACTCATTTTGGACGACACAGTCACATGCAAAGCAGGTGTCTTATCTTCTCTACTATCTCTCCAAACCCACCGGGTAACTTCTGTACTCAGTGGGAGCATTTTTTCTATGGGTGCACACTTGGTAGTGCTCCTGGCTTTGTGCTGGGGGACCGTATGCCATGTTAAGATTTGAATCAGCATCACAGCCACAGTTGTGTGCTGCACAAGTGCCTTAATCTTTGGGTTTTAAATTTAGACTTTTTGTTTGTTTTCAGGCGACACTAGGCGATGTTCAGGGTTTACTTGTGACTCTGCACTCAGAACCACTCCTGGCAGTGCTCAGGGAACAATATGAGATTCCGGGATTGAGCCAGGGTCGGCCATAAGCTATACTGCTATAGCACATGGTCACCCTGGTATGGTGCTGTACTTGCTGCACTATCTCTCCAGTCCCTTAACCTTTGGACTGTCTCTCTAGTCCAGTTCAGTGGGGGTATTATAGGTTTGAGGGGTGACACCCCGGATATGTTGGGGGTTATTCCTGGCTTGATCCTTAGGAGTGACTCCTGGCAGTGCTTGGGGAACCACGTGATGCTTGGGATAGATTCCAGCATTTTCTTGTTCAAAACATGTGTTGAACAGACCTATTTATTTCAAATGGGGTCATTATAAACCACAAAAAAGATAGTACAGTGGGTAGGGTGTTTGCCTTGCTTGTAGTTGAGCAGGGTTGGATTTCTGGTACATTGTATGATTCTCAAGCCTGCCAGGAGTGATCCCTGAGTGCAGAGACAGAGTATCTGAGTATCACTGGGTGTACACCCTACACCTGATCCCCCAACCCCCTCCCAAATAAATGCATCATAACTTTATATATATATATATATCTTCCTTCCTTCCTTCCTTCCTTCCTTCCTTCCTTCCTTCCTTCCTTCCTTCCTTCCTTCCTTCCTTTCTTTCTTTCTTTCTTTTCTTTCTTTCTTTCTCTCTCCCTCTCTCTCCCCCTCCCTCCCTCCCTCCTCCCTCCCTCCCTCTCTCTCTCTTTCTTTCTTTCTTTCTTTCTTTCTTTCTTTCTTTCTTTCTTTCTTTCTTTCTTTCTTTCTTTCTTTCTTTCTTTCTTTCTCTCTCTCTCTCTCTCTCTCTCTCTCTCTCTTTCTTTCTTTCTTTCTTTCTTTCTTTCTTTCTTTCTTTCTTTCTTTCTTTCTTTCTTTCTTTCTTTCTTTCTTTCTTTCTTTCTTTCTTTCCTCCCTCCCTCCTTCCCTCCCTCCCTCCCTCCTTCCCTCCCTCTCTCCCTTCCTTCCCGGTGGTGCTCAGGGCTTACTCCTGTCCTGGCCCAGGGGATAGTAGGTCTTGACACTGTGGGGCCAGATATTGAATCTGGATCAGCCTCCTGTAAGACAAACGCCCTACCAGGTCCATCCCCTGTTTTCCTATTCATTTGATATAAACTGGATGAATTATATAGTGAAGCCTGAAGCCAATTGATTTTGCCTCACAAAATCCATTTATTTCTTGCCCTTATAGCTCATATATAGCCCTTATAGCCCTTGAACAGGTATTTTGCTTGCTTATCTCAATGTTCTCTGCGTGCCTAGTTTTACTCTAAAGAAGCCTGTTTTCTTTCTCAGACATGTACTTATTTCTCTCTCTCCCCTCACATCTTTCTAAGTGAATCCCGACAAAACCTACCTTGCTTCACCCCACTCAAAATCTATTAATTCATGAGATCTTATATAGATTCATACTGTGTACAAATGAGAACACTTGTTTCAGTGTTGGATAATAATGCAAAGCTTAGGGGAAACACATGTTCTCCTCAAGTGAGGTCTTAAGTTTTCATGTAATAAATATTTAGACTC
Source organism: Sorex araneus (assembly GCF_027595985.1). Lineage (NCBI taxonomy): Eukaryota > Metazoa > Chordata > Mammalia > Eulipotyphla > Soricidae > Sorex > Sorex araneus. The sequence continues at coordinate 104,064,934 of NC_073306.1, read as the reverse complement.
TGCACGTCACTTCTCATTAAATATGCAACGAAAAAGTTTCATTTCATTCTATAGAGAACAAGTCAAACGTACACGCTTAAACGCCAGTGCATGGGAGGGAAAAGTCATAGTTTTCCTGTGGTTACAATTGAAACATTCTGAAACAGTGCCTGGTGTATGAAGAGGTTTGTGTCCTTAAAAAAGAGCCTGGCTCTGAATGGACCCAATAGTAGAAGAGCCTCCTGCCACACCAGCGTTTCCAGTCTGGAATTTGAGTGGGTGGGAAATGCTTAATTGCTATTTACCTGCCGAATGCTGCCTTTGACACACATGATGAGCCAGCGTCATTTGATTGTCATCTCCTTAGGAGGCAGGATTCTTCAGCCCACACTCTGCTCGGCACTCACTTCTTCCCCGCGCATGCTTTGTGTCTGTGTTTTTGCCCAGACTGTGCACTTTGAGGGAAGCACCAACCCAAGTCAGGCTCCCCAGTTTTGTCATTGTAGCGAGACCGACAGAGCCTCCCACACAGCCACATCCTCAAAGGGAGACGGGGAATCTGATTGCTTTGAAGACTTTTTTTTTCTTTTTTAAAAAACAAAAGGGATTCCCTATGTGCTGGTGTGCCTGGCACTTTTTCCTTTCTCACCACGTGGTGCAGAACTTACAGATGGATGGCAAATTTGTGCTTATTAGGCTGGATGTTGACAAAAAAATAAATGAACAACAAATAAGGAAAAGAAATGTCATAGACATCTAGGCTCTGGTTTCAAATTATTTAAAAGTTCCCATTGCAAATAGCAATTTCAGATTTACCAACAGATTAAATGGGTTTCTAGACTAACATCAACTCTGGAAGCACTACGATAGAGCTGGCGAGGGGAGGCAGTGTTACTAGTTCATCAAGACCTCTTTCAGTTCACATTTGATTGTCTGAAACATGAAGAACTGAAGGAAACAGTTGCTCCCAGGCCCAGACGACTGACTGCACTCTAGGTTGTGAGTACCTTCTGAAATCCAGCAGATCTGCACCACGCTCAAGACTTCTTGCTAAAAATGGACTGGGGACAATCAGATCAGTTCCAAAGCAAACCCATTCTTTGAGGGATTCCTGGGAAAGAAAGAGTCTTTGACGTGCCAGGTCTCCCGGACCTCTGTGGTCTACGTCTCCAACATTCCTGCCATCTGACCTGTAATCCCCGAACTAAGTGGAAACTGAATCAGTTGTCATTTGGGGTACCGTGCCAACGGGGAAGCAGTGGTTCTTACAGCGTTCCTCAGCGTGTCAACCCATGTTCTTTTGGCTCTCCTCTCCTCACAGAGGCTCTGCTCCACAGACTGAGACAACAATAGGAGGCCCAACCCAGGCCCAGAGCAGCTCCCACCCACCATGCAAGGTGCTGGGTGAGAGTCCCTGAGGGCCTGGGCAGAAGTCTGAGCTGCCCTGGCAGGCCCAAACATTAGCTCTGGAGCAGACGTACCTAGTCCAGGGGGCTTTCCATCAATTGTCTAAACTGGTTCAACACTCCATCTCTCCATCTTTCCATCTTTCTTATATATTTCCCCCTCTTTGGCCTCATGTTCTCTTTGTCCTTCAATTCACTTGCAAATTCAGTTTCCTTGCTTACTCTCACTCCCTCCAAAATAGCGTGAGTCTTCCAAGAGGACCTAACAAGTTAGTCGTGCACTTTTATTTCATCTCAGAAAATCTCTGGACAGTTCCCTTTTCTTGTAAAAAAAAAACCCCATTCTGTTGTACTTTACTGAGCCATGGTTTTTGTTTTGTTTTGGGTCCATAACCGGCAACGCTCAGGGCATACTTCTGGCCCTGTGTTCTGAGATTGATTCTGGCAATGCTCAGGGGACCATATGGGGTCTGGGGATTGAACTTGGGTGGGCTGCTTGCAAGGTAAGTATACCCTGACTGCTGTACTGTATCTCTACCTTGACACGGGAGTTTTTTTTTTATATTTTTATTTTTTACAAGCAATGGCAGACAGCCATTAGACCACGTCACCAGGTTATAATAAGACCTCTTGACAATTTTTTCTACATCTCATTTTGGGGCCCTGGTAACTGAATCCTGTCTTTTAAGTTAGGAACTAGAGAGGTGTCAGATGACAAGAAACTAATATCTATTAAAATTCCTTTCCTCCCTTCTATTTTGAGCCTGGCTGCCAATTTAAGTTCACAGAAAAGAAAACTTATGAAGTTGTTATTGGTAGGTCAGAGGAAGGTTGATGGAGCCAAGATATAGCCCAATGTTATGTGATAATCTTCCGGCTTTGGGAAGAGGCAATATACCCAAGGGGTGGTGAGAAAATTCCTTCTATAGGAGATAAGAACCAGAATATACTGTGAATTTCTCTGGGTCGAACTAAAGGCAGAAAGACAAAGATTCTGTGAAAAGCAAGATGGCCCCTTTATCTAGATATAGTATAACAGAGACAGGGATTCTAACTTTGAGCAGAGTTTGGAGGTCTGATCAGAGCGAGCTATCTATGAGTGTATTTCAGTTTGTGCTGAATGCCTAAATGTGTGGGAGATGGGATCAATATGCCTATCTCTGCATTTTATATCACCTTTCACCAGAGAACCCAGGTGCTCAGACTGCATCCAGTTGGATGACTTGCCCCCTCCCAAAAACCTGGCAGGAGCCCAGGCTAAACATAACAGCAGTGTTTGAGCAAGAAAGGCTCCACCCCTGCCCAGATTTTGCCCCTCCACCTTGTCTCCTGTGCCAACCAAAGCAGCTAGGTGTCTTAGGGGATCAATTGAAGAATTGCCTCTCCTTATAATGAGATGCTGGGCTCCGTGCAAAAGTGAGTTGGAGATGAGCGCCTTAACATTATTCATCGCCTAGTCTGGAGGCTCTGCACTTTCATTGACTCTGAATGATACTGGGAGGCAACTCTTGATCGGGAACATGGTACCTAATTGGCCCAGCCATATGGGGAAACACAGAGGAGGGGGTGTGCATTTCGTCACATTCATCAAAGGGTGGGGGTGGAGAAAGAGCTGGTCACCAGGCCTAACCGGCATGAATCCTGCTCGGAAGGTTCCCACCATGACTCAGAGCACTATCAGCAGTGTTTCCTTGGCTTCATGGTTTTTGCCATACCAATGCACAGAACGTCCTATTGTTGACTCGCTTCTAAAACCATCTTTTTCATTTTATTTATTTATTTATTTAATTGAATCACCATGAAAAAAGTTACAAAGATTTCAGGTTTAAGTCTCAGTCATACAATGATCAAATCCCCATCCCTTCACCAGTGCACATGTTCCACCACCAAGAACCCCAGTATACCTCCCATCCCACCCCCCCACCTGTGTGGCTAATCATCTTCACCTTACTCTCTCTATACTTTGATTGCATTCAATATTTCAACAGAAAACTCACTATTATTATTTGGAATTTCCTCCCAACAATCAAACCTGCTGAAAAGGCATCATTTGATAATTTGTTTTCCATTGCTGAGAATGAAGAGTCTGTGAGGTCATGCAGCTGCTTTTGCGGCCATGCGGTTTTGGATTTCTGGTATTTTAGTAATTAAGTCCAGAGAAATTTCTGCCAGAAGTTGCATCACTGCTAGCTCGTACCTCCAGTTAGTGGGCCCTATAAGATGGCGGTCGCAATGGTGCCACTGCCGCAGCCGCCACCGCCACCACCACTGAGGAAAGGAAAGGCTGAGAGGGAAAAACTTTTCCCCTCCTGGGGCAGCATGGGGTTGCAGCTCAGTTCATAGTCTAAAGGCATTTCTGTAAGAAGCCGCTGGATGCTGAAAGTAGTTAGTAGGCCTCCGGGATCATGATCTTTTAGGAGCAGAGCTATTTATTTATTTTTTGTGGTGTGGTTATATCTTTAGATGTTCACTCCTAGATCAGTGTTCACTCCTAGATCAGTGCTCGAGAGTTACTCCCAGCTTGGATGACTGTGTGGTGCTAGGGATCAAACTCCGAGCTTCTGCCTGAAGTGTGTGCTCTTGCCCTTTGAGCCATCGTCCCTGCTCCTTACCCCTACTTTAAACACAAATAGCTCCTTTAGCTGTGTTTGAGCGACAATATTCATGAAGTCACAGATTTGATACCTATATTTTTCTAATATACTTCCAAATAAATATGTAAGTGCTAAAATAAAAGTAAAATATAAGGTGTAAAGGCAAAATGAAATGGTGCCTATTTGTAATAACCTACAATTGTCTGGAATGTTCTGGGAAACTGAAGTGGAGTGCAGTGGCCTTGGAGGATAGGACAGTCGTGGACTATAAAGTACCATCTTTATCCCTTGTCAACATGAGACTTAGATGATGCCAAATTGTTTTAACCAGAGACTCAAAAAATCCTATTCTTCTTGAGAAAAAAGGTAGAGGAGAAGAAGAAGAAGAAGAAGAAGGAGGAGGAGGAGGAGGAGGAGGAGGAGGAGGAAGAGGAAGAGGAAGAAGAAGGAGTAGGAGGAGGAGGAGGAGGAGCTGACCTGGGTTCGATCCCCAGCAACACATATGGCACCCCAAGCCTACCAGGAGTGACAGCTGACCACCAGAGAGCCAGGAGTAAGCCCTAACCATTGATGATTGTGGTCCCCAAACAAATAAACAACAACAACAAGAGTGGACTGTGCTAGATCCATGAGATTCCTTTTAGCTTTTAACATCTATGATTCTATTTTTTACAATGTTAATATGGGGGAGCTTTTTTGCGGCAGGGGCGCACACCTGGCAATGCTCAAAAATTACTCCTGGCTCTGCACTCAGAAATTACTCCTGCTCGAGGGACCATATGAGATCCAGGTCAGCCGCAAACAAGGCAAGTACCTCACCCTCAGTACTATCACTCCGGATCCACAATGTTAATTTTTGCAACTATTATTTCAGTACATAAGAAGTATCTGTATATAAGCTTTACAAAGGGACCAGAGCAATAGTGCAGTAAGTAGGGTGTTTGCCTTGCATGTGGCTGACCTTGGTTCAATCCTAATGACCCCATATGGTCCCCTAAGTCCACCAGAAGTAATACCTGAGTGTAGAGCCAGGAGTAAGCCCTGAACACTGCTGGGTGCGGCTTCAAATTAAATAAACAAAACCAAAAAAAAACATGTATAAATAAGATAATGCAAAAATGTATTAAATATTTTTTAGTTTGGAATAATTTATAGAAGAGTTGGACTGGAGCAATAGCACAGCAGGTAGGGCGTTTGCCTTGCACGAAGCCAATCTGGGTTTGATTCCTCCATGCCTCTCGGAGAGCCCGGCAAGCTACCGAGAGTATCCCACCTGCATGGCAGAGCCTGGCAAGCTACCCGTGGCATATTCGATATGCCAAAAACAGTAACAAGTCTCACAGTGGAGGCATTACTGGTGCCCACTAGAGAAAATCAATGAACAATGGGATGACAGTGCTACAGATAGTGACAGTGCTATAGAAGAGTTACAAAGATGGCATGGGTGTTTTGTCCACTTGACATCTTATGTGAACATGGTTGATGATGTCAATGTAGAGTTTATATTGGCATTTGTTGATGCAATGCAACTTAGTGGATGATTTGAGCCATACTCAATGGTACTTGGCATTTTCTCCTGGCTCTGTGTTCAAGGGTCAATCCTGGCGCTGCCGATGGGCAACACTCTGTGGTGCTGAGACTCGAACTGAGGTTGAGAAAGTCCTTAATCCCCACACTATGTCGCCAGCCCTGATACAATACTACTAACTAAATTGTATTTGAATTTCCATAATTTTACTAGCTTCTTTCATTTTGTGTGTGTGTGTCCCAGCATCCAGTTCAGGCTTTCTTATTGCATTTAGAGATACCATAATTTTTAAAAAATATTTTTTAATTGAGTTACAGTGATATGCACATTTACCAATTTGTTAATGATTGGATTTCAGTCATAAAATGTTCCAACACCTGTCCCTTTCACCAGTGTACTTTTCTCACCATCAATGGTCGCAGTTTCCCTCCCACCCCACACCCCATCCCACTGCCTGCCACTATGACAGGCATTTTTCTTCTTCTTCTTCTTCTTCTTCTTCTTCTTCTTCTTCTTCTCTCTCTCTCTCTCTCTCTCTCTCTCTCTCTCTCTCTCTCTCTGAGACCATAATTTTTCATGAAAAGAACGTAAAATATTGCCAGGAAATTACTAATTTTTAGATAACAACAATGGGGCTGAAATTTCTAAGTAAAATCTCTCAACATTAACACACAATTTAAAAGTTCACTTATATCTGTAGAAAGTCAATACTGATCAGATAGATTAAAAGCAGCCATAATAGTGTTGTAAATCTCTGGGATAAAATAAAACCCAAAGATGGATTTTTTCCTACACTTTCTCACTTTCTCTTCTTGTAATTAAAATAGTTTCCATTGACTCTAGGACAGTATTCCTAAAGTGAGAGATGCCATCCTGCCCTTCTTCCCTTTGAGTTATTAACTTAAGGAAGGTAGATTTCCTAAGGGGCATTGGATTATTTATGTTCAATATGCCAAATAACAACAAATCTCACAATGGAGATGTTACTGGTGCCCGCTTGAGCAATTCGATGAGCAATAGGACTACAGTGATAGTGATACAGTAATGCCAAATAAGTTCAGGAATCAGTCTTCTAGGGGTGAAATGTTATTTTTTCTTATCAGTTTGTTTGCCTTAGTAGTTCATATTCTACGTTTTATAAATGTTACAACATATTTTAAAATTGTGGTAAAAATGTCTACTATTAAATTTATCCTCTACACCATTTTTCAACTGTTTACTTAATAGTATTAAGTCTATTCATATTGTTATGCAATGACTCTCCAAAACTGTTCATCATAAATAACTGAAACCTGTTCACAATTACTCATGCTCCTCCATTTTGCCACTGTTCCTGAAAACTACTGTTCTGTGTTCTGTTTCTGTAAATTTGAGTGCTTCAGAGACTCATATGGAATGGAGTAATATCAACTTTTCGTTAAAAGCCATGATTGGGAAGCAGCAAGTCTTCAGAGATTATGAATGGACTATTTCTCTCTAAGCAAACACAATTTTTGAAATGGAGAAGGAATTACAGGATCTGTGACACTGGTGGACTTGATGGATCTAACATCTTCTCTAGCTGCTGTAAAGCAATTAACAAAACACAACCGTGGAAGTTGAGATCCTTATATTTCCTCATAAAATTCACTTCTTGTGCTTAATCTGTTACTCTCAGTAGTGAAGTTTCAGAGTCATCAATATGACAGTACAGCAATATTGCCTCATCAGTCATGATTTACTTAATGTTTTCTGAATTTAGTAATATTTGATTAAAATTTAATGTGAACATATCATATCATGCCATATATATTATTGCATCCATTAATCAGGTAACTATAGTAATGAAATGCCGGAAGGTTGGATGAAAAAGGAGCCAAAGTCTTGATATATTTTTGACATAATTCTGTGAGTGATTAACCAAAAAAAAGTCAGTCATACAAAGCTTCATTAATATATATTACTTTTACAATCATCTATGTATCATCAGATATTTTTAACCTTTGTTAGCTTGATTTTCTTAATTTACTTAAAGACACTAAATATTAATAACCATGAAAGATATACATTATTCCATTGAGTTACAAGTTGACAGAATGATTCATAGTTTATTCTAATTTTTTGTATAACATATTAAAACATTATCTAAGTTATTTAATCAGTTTGTCATGGGGAAAATGGCACCCATTTAACATATGGTTGTGTAAAATACTAATCTAAATACAATATTATATTTCTATCATTTTCAACTTCTGTGTCATTGACCGTAGGGGGCAATCACTATGAGAATTCATAATTTATGTCTGATACGAGCTGACTTTGTGTAATAAAGGTTTTTTTTTCCCTTAGTACAAATTGAATAGTTATACTCTTTTAATACTATCATTTTATTTAACCAAGAAGAACCAACTAGCATATAAACACCTACCCTACCTGTAAATCATAAGAGTTAAGGTATGTATTTGTAGGAACAATCGGATAAAATAAAAAGTTAAATTGATACAAAATAAATTAATTTTGACTTTATAGATAGATATCAATTATTTAAATATAATTTTCTTTCAAGTTGTTTCCTCTTTAATATTCTATTTTTTTGCTTTGCTTTTTTTGTTATGGCCGGAGAAGCACAGGGGTTACTCCTGGCTCTGTACTCAGGAATTGCTTCTGCGGTGCTCGGGTGACTATACAGGATGCCAGGAATTGAACCTGGATCGGCTGCGTGCAAGGCAAATGCCCTACCTGCTGTGCTATTGCTCCAGTCCCTCCTCTTTAATATTCTGTGACCTGCACTCCATTTATTTGTACATTCATCATGTTTCTCATGAGGAACAAAGTAAAATGAATAAGGCCCTTAATTTCCACAAGCTCACAACTAATTGGTGAACAGAAGCTTACACTCAATGTGCAGGGATAAACTCCCAAATGGAGTCTCAAGAAAGCAAAGTGGTGGGGCACTATAGCACAGCGGGTAGGGCATTTGCCTTGCCCACAGCCGACCTGGGTTCGATTCCCAGCATCCCATGTGGTCCCCTGAGCACTGCCAGGAGTAATTCCTGAGTGCAGAGCCAGGAGTAACCCCTGAGCATTGCTGGGTGTGACCCAAAAAGCAAAAAAAAAAAAAAAAAAAAAGAAGCAAAGTGGGCCACAGAGAAAGGGGAGAGGCAGCCTGGGGCATCCAGTAAGGCTTCTTAATGGCTGCGGCTGTGTTGCCTGATGATTTAAGGTATAAGTAACAGTTTCCCAGTTATACGTCTATCCAGAGATTAATAATTTTTTTGTTTGTTTCTGTGACACATCCGGCAGTGCCCAGGGCTTACTCCTGGCTCTGTGCTCAGGGATCACTTCTGGTGGGTCTCTGGGGATCATATAAGGTGCAGGGGACTGAACTCCAGTTCATTGTGTGCAAGGCAAAGGACCCACCCTCTGTGCTATCTCTCTGGCCTCAACTAAATTTTTTTTTTTCTTTTTGGGTCACACCTGGCGATGCACAGGGGTTACTCCTGGCTCTGCACTCAGGAATTACTCCTGGCGGTGCTCAGGGGACCATATGGGATGCTGGGATTTGAACCCGGGTCGGCCGCGTGCAAGGCAAACGCCCTACCCGCTGTGCTATCTCTCCAGCCCCTCAACTAAAATTTTTCACTTTGTTTTTCCCCCTGAATTTCAGATGGTGAACTAACTGTAGAAGGAATTAGGATGTACAGGATTACAGTACACTTTGTCACTTTGTATCTTAGTTCTTTCTTATTGTAGAAGGAATCATAAAAACATAGACATTAAGAAGGGCTTTGCGTTACTATTTGGTGGTGCAAGGTGGTGGGGGCAGTGATGGGATTCAAGAAAAAAAAGAAAAAGCCTGCTTGTGTAGAAGAGAAATTTCCTCCTGCACCTATCTAGATTATATATTTTGATAGCACAGCGGGTAGGGCGTTTGCCTTGCACAAGATCGACCTGGGTTCGGTTCCTCCGTCCCTCTCAGAGAGGCCGGCAATCTACCAAGAGTATCTCGCTCGCATGGCAGAGCCTGGCAAGCTACCTGTGGTGTATTCTATATGCCAAAAACAGTAACAAGAAGTCTCATGATGGAGACGTCACTGGTTCCCGCTCAAGCAAATACATGAGCAATGGGATGACAGTGATACATTGATACAGTGAACATATATTTTAAAAGTATGGTGTGACAGAGATGTCAAGATTGCCAAGGCACTGCATACCCCAGGGGTAGACTGCTGATGTTTAACCTTCCAAGGAAAGTGCTAGTTTTGCAACAAGGAAGGAGAAGGTAAGATGAGGATATGGAACAAGAGGCAAAGGTGACATATATGCAGTTCCTAATGTAACAGATTCCAGATATTGCCTGAGGAACTTAACTAATAAGACACTGCCCAGAAATTAACATCATCATCATCAACAACAACAACAATTTTTTTTGAGGGGGTGGGAGCTATGCCCATTAGTGCTCAGGGCTCACTCCTGGCTGTGCTTTCAGGGATCACTCTTGGAAGGCTTGGAGAATCATATGGAGTGCCAGGGATGAACCCAGGCCGGCTATGTGCAAAGCAAACACCCTAGCTGTATGGTCACTCTGATTGAGAAATTAACAAAAAATTTTAACTTTATCCTTGAATGTTCAAATGGAGTAACTGTAGATGGAATCAGAAAGTACAGGACTACAGCACACTTTGTAGTTTAATTCTTTCTTGGTGTGGAATGAATCATAAAACGTAGACATTAAGAAGGGCTGGCTATGCATGGACTATTGGACTCCTGGGGTGTTGGAAATGGAATCATTTCTAGGATGAGATTGATTCAAAATAAGGAGGTAATAGAGTTAGGGATGAAGGAAAATGATATCCGGAAAGACAGATTAAAGCTGCCTGTTCTATGTATCTGAAATGTTTGATCCTGTCCTTGGGAGTGGGAAGTGGCTCCCAGTTGGAAATGAATGCTCCTCATGGATGGATGAGTCCAGTCCATGGTGAGGTCAAACATCATTTTCAGTGACTTGTTGCAACATTCATGATTAATGTTGATTTATTACTCAATCATTGTGTTATGTAAATAGGCAGCAGTTTTTTTTGTGTGTGTCTTGGTGTGATGCTGGTTTAATTGAGTTTGGGGATGGGGGGAAGAGGTGGGAGGTTCCAGGGTTAATACTGTTAGCTTCTTCCTCAGTAGCTAACTCTTCTCATGATGGATGAAACAGCCAAACTGTTAATGGAATTCCTTATGGAAAAGAGAAGTTTCATTACTGTGGCAATTTTGTGATAGTAACAGGGAAGGATCTACAAACTAAAAGAAAGTTAGTTATAAATATCATCATGAACAAAAACTGCAGCAAAGCAGATGTTAATTTGCTGACTCTTAACCACACTAAAATTTATTATTTTACAGAATAGGGAGTTTAACAGACACATACACCACATATACACAGAAATAATTGAAACTAAAAGCAAACTTACATAATTCCTAAAATAAAATTTATGCTGAATGAAATTAAATCCCCTGTAATATTTCTGTAACAAAAATTACATTGTTTAACCAAAAAATTTTTAATCAAACCCAAATTGAGTCAGTTATCTATTTAGGTATCTGATGCATTATCTAGAACATTCCATTGGGCATTTGAAACTCAATATGAAAAAAAATTTCTTCAAAGAAATGCCCCTATATTATTATTATTATTGTTGTTGTTATTATTATCTTTTCACATTTAGGATTTACTCAGTACTTGGAATCACAAGTGATAGGAAAAAGAATCTCTACCCAAAGATTCTGTGATTCTGAATTGATACCTAAGTTTCTAACAACCGGGGAATCTTTACTACCAATCTCCCTTATCCTTATGTAGCTGCTGATACAAAGAGTGTGGGAGTGCGCAGGACAAAGCCTCTTCGATTGTGATCAGATAGCTGTTCACAGAAAAGTCTTCCCAGAGTTTGCTGTATAGAAAGCACAACCCACACATCATCATTATTCATTCTTCCAGCTTAAGAGGCTTGTTTTTCCACAGATGTGCCTTTCCTATTTGGCATTTGGAACTGTGGACTGTTGTTTAGTTGAAGAAAATGCGTCATCTAAATGTAAACTGGGATTTTGAGCTGATGCATGAACACCTTTTGTTAAGTGAAACATAAAAAAGGGAGTATCACTGTGGGGAATAAGGTACAAAGATGGTAAAATTGTATTACACTTTGCCACACTAGGCATAAAAAAGGACTACAACTAGTGTCATCAAGAGAGCCTTTTCTCTTGAAAAAGTAAAATATGAGAGATAAGAAATATCCCCGAGGAGATAAATGTTAACTTCCTTTTTGCTTGTGTACACACTCTATATTTCTTTTGAAGAGTTTCCCATAGAGATAGGGGCACTATTTTTTAAACCAACTCCCTAATTCATTCTTTGAAGCAAATTAACCTTCCTCCTACGCTCTGGTTCAGACATTTGTTTGGGGGAATGTTGTATCTATGGAGGCAGTAGAGGGACGGGGAGTGAGTGAGTGACTCAGTCAAAATGACAGGAGGGACTCTTATAACGAAAGGGGATGTGTTTATTCATTTAACTTTTATTGAGCATCTACTGTTAGCCATGCAGTATAGCAATCAATGTGGATTGATCTTTTGTGATAGCCACATCATTTCAAACCTTGTGTGTCAGATGATTAAAATAAATGTGATATTTAGTATGAGGATTTAGAGCGTAGGGACAGTGACTATTATAAACCATGAAAATGCTTAAAACACTCTAATTAAAGTATTATACTTTTTATTTGATCAAAATAAAAAGTTTACTAGCTTTAATCAGATAAAATGGGATCATTCTTACAGAAGACACATGCATTTTTTTCTTTAGTGCCTATTATTGATTCTACAGTGAATTTTTATCTAAGTTCATATTTGCATTTCACAAAAGTTTACATTTACATTTCACAAACATCTTATTTTCTAATCAGTATTTTATCATAATACTACAATTTGATCAAAGTTCTGCATCTCATTTTCAGGTACTTCTCCACTTTGAGATCACGAAGTTCTCTGAAACTCTGTCTTCTTATTTTGGTATGTGTGTATGTGGGAAAAGCCACCCCTGATGATGCTCAGGGATTACTCATTATTTGTGATCAGGAATCATACCTGGTGGGCTCAGGGAACTCTTCAGGGTACCAGGGATCAAACCTGTGTCTGTCTTTTGCAGGGCAAGCTCCCTACCTTTTGTACTATCTTTCTGGCCCAGAATTCCAATTTTTTGACTTGAAGAAAGTAGAGGGCTAGAGAGCTAACTTATTTGCATGTGTTTAATCCTGGTTTAATCTCTGGCACTGCATTTGGTCCCCTCAGCACTTTCAGAAGTAATCTCTGAGTTCAGAGTCGGGAGTCATCCTGGAGCACTGACGGATGTAAAGATGAAATGAATGAAACTCGGAATGAAATAATGATTATCAAACCACTATTGAAATAACAGAAACTTGTGCAAACAGCAAATCATATAGCAAGTAAAAGGAATTAGCTCAAGGACATTAAACTAAATCAAAGAACAACTTTTGGACTAGATAAAAATCAATTTTTAAAAAAATATTTTGTTTTCTTGGTATAGATTCAAAGATATGGTAGTTTTTTTTTTAAATTCTTGAGAATTTTCCTTAGTGACTAAGCCAGACAGCATTCCACAATCAGCAGCTGTTTAGTGAACAGTTTCCTGTTCTCTAATTCCTCTCCCCCTCCAGAAATATTTGCTTCAAAGCTTTTTGATATTGGCTCTTCTCAGATGTAAGGTGTTATCTCACTGTCCTTTGATTTACATCTCCTTGACTATCAGAGATGATTGTTGATCATCTGTATGTCTTCTTTGAGAAAGTGTCTGTTCATCTCTGCATTTTTCGATGGGTATAGTATGTTTTGTTGTTGAGTTTTGTGAGTTATTTACATTTATGGGAATGTATATATATTTATATTTATACTCATACGTGTGTCTCACAAACATGTGCAAGCTAATGACTTACCAGGGTGGTTCTCTGTTGGCATATTTATTTTTCTCCCATTCACTAAGGTGTCTTTATTTTAGCCTCAGTATCTTTTGTATGCAGAAATTTTAAAATTTGATATACTCTTACTTATTTGTAGCTGCCTTCCCTCCTTCCTGACCCCTGGTCTCTACCACGAAGTCAAATAGTTGAAGACACTTTGGAAATCAATATTTTGGAGAGTTCTGCCTGTGTTTTCCTAATTTATTTTATGGGTTCAGGTATATGAATTGAGGTTTTTAATCTATTTTGAAATAATTTTTGCGTATGGTAGTAAACAGGGATCTACTTTTTTTTTTTTTTAAAAAAAAAGTGGTTAACCAGTTTTTCCAACATCGCTTATTGAAGAGACTTCCCCTGCACTTCTTCAAGCAATTAGCTGTTTTGTAGAAGATTAACTGCCCATTTATTGAAGGGTTTATCTCTGGACTCTTAGTTCGGTTTTATCATCCTGAGATCCTGATTTTATCCTCTTACCACACTGTTTTGATTGCTGTAGCATGATGGTCCAGTTTAATGATAGGAAATGGGAATGCAATTTCCTTTATCTCCTTTTTCTACAGAATTTCTTTGACCATTCGGGATGTCTAATGATTTCAGACAAATTTGTATTTATTCTAATTTTAACAAATAATATTTGCTCTATGTTGTTGAAGACTGGATTTAGTATTTTTATAACAATTGTACTGAATCTTTGGTGGGATGGTCATGTGAATATTACTACATCAATACTCTAGTTCACGAATATGCTATGTTTTCTATTTCCTTGAGACTTCTCTGTATTTTTCCAGGAGGGGCATAACTGTCAGTGTTCAGGGGCTACTTCTGCTCAGTACCCAAGGTTCTTAGTTTGTTTCCTGGTGTATACAAAACTTGTAGTTAAAGTCTATTCCTAAGGCCTTTGGGGACCACACAGCTATGCTCCTTAGCATTTCCCTACCTTATATCTCCATTGTAATAGATGTTTATAATTCCATAGTGGGGTTTCTCTCCTGAAAAAGCTTCCTGGATTCCATGACTTTTTTTTTTTTTTTTTTTTTTTTTTGCTGGAAGTCTGGCAAGATTCTGTATTTATTTATTTATTTATTTTTAATTTTTTTTTTTATTAAATCACCATGTGGAAAGATACAGTTTCCAGGCTTATCTCGGTTATACACTGCTCGAACCCCGTCCCTTCACCAGTGCTCATATTCCACCACCGAAAACCCCAGTATACCTCCCACCCACTCACCCCCCACCCCCGCTTGCGTAGCTGTTAAATTTCACTTTATTTTCTCTTTACCTTGATTGCATTCCATATTTCAACACAATATTCACTATTGTTGTTGGAGTTTCCCCTCAAAAAAAAAAAAAGCCCTGCTGACAAAAGAAGCATTTGATAGTTTTCCATTGCTGAGAATGAAGAGATACGAAGTCGCATGGCCGTGATAGAGGCTGTGCGGTTTAGGATTTCTGCATTTTAGCACTTTAGTTGTTAAGTCCAGTGAGATTTATGTTAGAAATTGCCTCATTTCCCTTCCTGGGACAGCATGGGGGCTCTGGCTTAGTTCACAGTCTAGAGACATTGGTGGAAGCAGTTGCTGGTACCAAAAGTAGTCTAGCTGTCCTCTGGATCGTGGTCATCATAAGCAGCAGAGCGGCTGCACAAATAAGCATGTGGCCACTTGAGTCGCATCTTGGCAGAGTGCGCACCGCTATCGCCCTGGCCCAAGACCGAGACCGATTCTGTATTTAATACAGCTTTTATGTAAATATTTACCTCAGTGACAGGAGGGTGCTAGATGAAAGCACTGAAAACACAATTTTTTTTTGGCGGGGTCAATAACTCACAGTGACAAAAATCTGTTTTTTTTTTCTGAAATCATTTGGTAACAAATATTACTCTGGATGAATCTGAGGTTGTTAACTTTCCCACTTAATATGATGAAATATTCATATGGTTTGCTACAGAATATTGCTGGGTTTCCTTATGAAGTAGTTTTCCCCAGACCTTCTGGGAATGCTTGGTAATCCCTGTTTGCATAAAACTTGAAAAAGTTTAATTTCTGAAAAACATCAATCCTTAGTGACTTTGCCGAACCTCTGCAAACATTTCATAGTGACCAGATTACTCCCAAAATAGTATTGTCTCACCTTGCTGAATCCTTTACTTATTTATTTATTGTGCCAAGCAAGATAGTCTTCATTGAAACTACTTAGATTCGAGTGGAGAGAAAGAGAGGAAGTACATGTTCAAGAGAGAACACAGCTTCTTCAGAGTTGGAAAAGCCGAGACATAGAAAAGCAAGTGAGATGCATGTTGAAGGGAGAACACAGACTTGAAGAGCAAACTCTAGCTAAGTCCTTTATAAAGCTTGACTGTGACCAAGAGAAATAAGCCAAATTGTATGTAAAGTTAAATTAATGCCCTAGTAGATATTTAAAAACCATAGAATTAGCTTCAAATTTGCCTCATTTTGCATATTTGCATTCATTTCTTTCTCTTGGACTTTAAGATCATTCTCCTATTTCTCCTATCAACTGCATACTCCGGTTCACAATATAGTCAAACATTGCTTTGTCTCAGTATTCTGTCTTCTTGCTGGCATTGTATTTGCATGCAAAGACAGTTTCCTAATGCCAAAGCTATTGGGGGAGGGGCAGGGACTGTGGACCTCTAATCTCTAAGGTAGAGAACTAGGTAAGAAATAATTCTTACTAGGTGGTCCTACAGTTTGTCATGTTGTTCATCGATTTGCTCGAGTGAGCACCAGTAGCGTATCCATTGTGAGACTTGTTGTTACTGTTTTTGGCACATCTAATATGCCACAGGTAGCTTGCCAAGCTCTGCTGTGTGGGCGGGATACTCCCGGTAGCTTGCCTGGTGGCTCTTCGAGAGGGGCCGAGGAATCGAACCCGGGTTGGATGCGTGCAAGGCAAACACCCTACCCATTGTGCTATTGCTCCAGTCCAATAAGCATGTATATGATGGAAATACATATTTAGTGCACTTAGGTTTTGCTCCTTAAAATGTGGTCTCAGGACCAGGAAGATCATGGGCTCTAGCTGGAAGCTGTGATAAAACAAGACTTCAGATGTTCTGAACTAGAATCTGCATTTCACTAAAATCCTGAGAGGCTTTAGACGATTGTCCTCACTGCCCAGCATGGCTGTAGGCTGTTCACATGGAAGTGAGTTTCTACTGAGAGACTAATAAAACTGACACTTTGAAATAAAGGAAACTTATATGTTATTTTATTATTTTTTTTGAGAAATTCTGTCTCATTGCCTTTTTCTCAAGATTATTAGGCAAATAAGAGCTTCAAGAAAAGTTTTCTTCTAAGAATTCTGTTTTTAATACAGTGGTTTAAAAAGTTCATTTTGAGGGGCTGGAGTGATAGCACAGCGGGTAGGGCATTTGCCTTGCACGCGGTCGACCAGGGTTCGATTCTCAGCATTCTATACGGTCCCCCAAGCACCGCCGGAGTAATTCTTGAGTGCAGAGTCAGGAGGAACCCCTGAGCATCATTGGGTGTGACCCAAAAAGTGCAAAAAAAAGTTCATTTTGAGCAATATAATTTTATTTCTCATGACACACAGATTTGTAGGATCTTCTAGTTTGTTTTTGAACCACACCTGGAAAGAGAAAGAGCCTTCCTGGACCTGAGACCACATTTTAAGGAGCAAAACGCAAGTTGCACTTAATATATATTTCCATCACATACATGCTAATTGGTGGTATTCAGGGATTAACTGTAGGACCACCTAGTGAGAATCATTTCCTACCTAGTTCTCTACCTTAAGAGATTAGAGGTCCATAGCCCCTGCCCTTCCCCTCAGGGGTTACTCCTGGCTCTGCATTCAGGAATCACCCCTGACAGTTCTTAAGGGACCATTAAAGATGCCTGGGATAGAATCATGGTTGGCCACATGCAAGGCAAGTGCCTTACCCACTGTAGTATCTCTCCAGCTCCAGGCTTGTGGAATGGAACAGAGAAGGGATCACTGAGAAAATGATGGCTGGAGGAATCAGTTGGGATGGGACATGTATGCCAAAAGTAGGTAATAGACCAAACATGATGACCTCTCAGTGTCTGTGTTGCAAGTCATAATGCCCAAAAGTAGAGAGAGAATATGGGGAATATTGTCTGCCATGGAGGCAGGGGGAGGGTGGAAAAGGGGGGTATACCCTGGATATTGGTGGTGGGGAATGTGCACTGGTAGAGGGATGGGTGTTTGATCATTGTGTGATTATAACCCAAACATGAAAGTTTGTAACTATCTCATGGTGATTCAATAAAATTTAAAAACAATTAAAAAAATAAAATAAAATCTAAAAAAAAGGAAACAGTAGATTTTACTTTATTTTGAATTTTCATGTATATAGACCATTCTACTGTCACTTAAAAGACTTAAAGGGACATATTTGCTTTGCCCCTTTCCATTTTTTTAAATTTTAGGTCCATACTTGGCAGTGATCAAGTCTCGCCACTGGCTTTGATGATCATATCTGGTAGTGATCAGGAACCTTTAAGTGGTAACAGGGATCAAACCCAGGTTGGTTGTGTGCAAGACAGCACTGTACCTGCTATCCTATCTCTGATTCCACCTCTGCTTTTTTAAAAATAGGGATTTTCATTGGTTTATTTTAGTTTGTTTTTATTTTGGGGCCACTTCCAGTGGTGCTCAAGGCTTACTCCTGGCTCTGCATTCAGGAATTACTCCTGGTGGTGCTTGGGAGCCTTAGGGGGTGTCAATAATTGAACCCTGGTCACCTGTGTACAAGTACCTTACCCACTGTTCTATCTCTCCACCCCTCCTCCTTAAAAATAGTTTTATTGAAGAAATATTAGTGAGGAGAAAGAGAAAGTCTTATAAAATAAAAAAGAGAAATTATGCAGCTAAGCTGAGATGTGGGTGATTGCAGAAGGGATGTGATCTCTCTGAGTTTTAAGTATAGTTTGTCCAGATGTAACTATCAAGAATATTTTATTTATTTATTTATTTATTTTTGCTTTTTGGGTCACACCCGGCGATGCACAGGGGTTACTCCTGGCTCATGCACTCAGAAATAACTCCCAGCGGTGCTTGGGAGACCATATGGGATGCTGGGAATCAAACTTGGGTTGACCATGTGCAAGGCAAACGCCCTACCCGCTGTGCTATCGCTACAGCCCCAAGAATATTTTATTATTATTATTTTGGGGGGCATCTGGAGACTTCTGACTCTGTGCTTTGGGGTTTGCTCCTGGTACTCAGGGGAATATTCAATGCTGGGGAAGGAAACTGGGCCTCCCACGTGCAAAGCATGTGCCCAGCTGTTGAGTTAACTCTCTAGCCCAGAAATATTTTAAAACATTAACTTTTTTTAATTGACCCTTTCTCTGAGTTACAAAGCTCATCTATATAACACTGTTACCTTCAAAAGATCAATTTACTGTCTCACAATTAGTGTTTGGGGGCTAAAGGGAGCTTCCCCAACCCTCTGAATGATCTCTCTGGTCTAACAGGTAGATTTTAAGCCTCAAATTAATATTTTATTTATTTATTTTTTAGTTTTTAAGAACCACAGGGTTACTCCTGGCTCTGCACTCAGGAATTACTCTTGGTGGTGCTCAGGGGACCCTATGGGATGCTGGGGATTGCAATCCTAACTGCGGTACTATCAACCCAGCCCTTCAAATTAGAAAATTCTTTCTCCATTCACACTATAGATTCTTTGGCTAAGTAAGAGGCACTGCTTAGCTGACGTAAATGGCCACATCATTTTTGCAGGCAATTCTTAATTTATCATCTGTTCATTAGAATTATGGATATGATATGGGGCCTGGGGATATGTAAGCACAACAGTAGGAGAATTCCTGGAGTTTTCCCTTAAGGAACATACAACCCAACAAACAACCCACAGCATATACTGAAATGCAGATGCTATAAAGAGAATAATTGCCATAAAGGTATAAAGTGGGTGCCCGCAGACTTTGGAGAAAGGAGACAATACATCTTGTTTGGGGATCAGGATATGTCTAGAAAAGCTTACTAAACATATTTTAAGCATATACATTAAATGTAAATTTCTACCACAAAATACGTTTTTGTGTGTGATTTAAAAAAAATCAGTCTTGCCTATATGGTTATTTTTTTCCTTCCATTTTGTGCCTTATTGCCTTTCAAGGAAGACCACTGAATGGATAGAAGGGAATGTGAGAGAAAGCAAGAGAGAGAGAGAGAGAGAGAGAGAGAGAGAGAGAGAGAGAGAGAGAGAGAGAGAGAGAGAGTTGTTTGCTAGTTATTTTATTTTTATGATAAAGACCCCAAGTTACCCAAAATGACTGATATCCGAAGATCTCAGAAGACTGATATACTCATTATTCCATGTGCGGTCGGTATGCCACGTAGGCAGCTATTGGGTTGCTCCTTTTCCTCTCTGCTACATTTGAGATCTGAAGTTATCTATAGCCTAGTGCCACTAGGGTCTTCAAAGATGGGGTTTCAACTTTCAAGAATGAAGGAGATGAAAAGAAAGGAAGCAAGGGCGTGGGAGGACTCTGAAGACCCATAGTAAAAGGCCAAAGGCCATCGACCTACAACAGCTTCAAATGGGGCAACTATGAAAGCGAGACTTTTCATAATGATTCATAGTCACTAAAGACCTCAGTATATATAAGATTTATCATAGAGTTCAATATAAAGTGTTTGATCACTAGAGTAGTAACTGAGTAATTTGGTCCCTGTAGCATGGAGCAGAGGAGTGACTTGACTTCTGGCTTAATACAGGCATTGCCAAATTGCCATTAACTGCCCTGTCAAATCCCTCCTGTTTTTACCTTTTACATGCAAGTGATAATACCTAAAGATACTATGTCTAGAAGACTCTAAGAGTCACTAACCAAAGCATTCTCCTTAAGCTCAATAAATATGGGATTATGTTTAATGATAAAATAAGAAAATCTGGTCATGAAAATTTGGAATTATTAAATTATTAAATAACTGGTATAAAAATAAAAATCATATTTTTATTATTTAAAATAGTACATTAAAATATTTGTGGATGCTAATCCTTTAATGTGTGATGGGGAAATAAATTTATACATCATAAATCAAAATGCTAAATTATCTCCATTTGAAGCACCTATAGACCTATTTGACAATGTAAAAGTAGTATTTCCAAAAGCATTCATTTTGACTAAAAAGTGAGGATCAAAATGAAACAGATTTCAGCTGAAAACCTATCAGAATAAGCTTGGGATATGCAACATAATTATATGTTTGTCTATCCAACATCTTGCCTGATAATTGAACATTCAGAGCTGAGGCACAGAAATCAGACTGAAGGCCGATACAGAGTTCCTTTCTCCTTGTAAATGCTCGAGAGCCAGGCAGTGTGGGAAATTTTACAAGGCTCACACTCTTCTTCTAAGAAGAAGGGTTGAGTGCCCTGGGGCATTCTTTGGGAGGAGTGTGGTCACATGTGGGCTCTTTCCAACATGAATTTATTTGTTAATTCTCTTCCAGTCCGTGTCAACCCTCCCCCTAACTCCACTGCTTGTTTTCCTGGACACTCAAACTGAAAAGCTGTTTAAGGCAAGATGCTTTATTCATTTTAAATGGAAAATAAAAACCCAAACAGAGTGAGGCTTTTAGTACACCTATGCCCTTTTCATTTATATCGAGAACTTTGTTTCAGTCTAATTTTTGGTTTGTGTGAAAATGGCTGTTTGGATGTTTATAACATTTTTTTTCCAAATTTTTATTTTATTGAATCACCGTGGGAAAAAAAACCCCAAAGATTTCAGGTTTAAGTCTCAGTCATATAATGATTAAACCCCCATCCCTTCACCAGTGCACATGTTCCACCACCAAGGACCCCAATATACCCCCTCCCACCCCCTCCCCTAAGTAGCTAATGATATTCACTTTATTCTCTCTCTATTTTGAATACATTCAATATTTCAATAAAGAACTCACTATTATTGTTTGGAATTTCCCCCCAACAATCAGGCCTGCTGAAAAGGCATCATTTAATAATTTCTTTTCATTGCTGAGAATGAAGACTCTATGAGCTTGTGCGGCCTCGACAGCGGCCACGCGGTTTTGGATTTCTGATATTTTACCTCAGTTCACAGTCTAGATGCATTTCTGTAAGAAGCCGTTCTGGGTGCCAAAATGGGTTAGAAAACCTATCGGGTCATAGTCTTTAGGAACAGAGGGTCCGTTTCGCACGCGGCAGCTCTGGATCTTATCTGGGCAGAGGGCGTTGGATGTTTATAACATTTAGACAATTGGAATGATGTGATTTGAGTATGACATTATCTTGGTATGATATGGGGTGGGAGGAATTAGAAGTTATGCCCCTGTAGACTGAGGAAACAGTATACAATTGAAAGGTAGATATGTGAAAGACAACGAAAACTGTCCCAAACTGTGGAAGTTTCATTTTTGGACAGAGGCCTAGAAGTCAGAAATTTGGAAATAAGGAAAAAAAATAGTATTTATGAGTACCTTCTTCACTGTGACAATGAGTAACCAGACCACTCAGCACTCCAAATTTTAGGTATTAATTTTCTCTTTTGTTCCCTAAATTTCTGCTTTTAAGCATTTTTTTTTGGATTTGTTTTGTTTTGGGGCCATAACAGGCAGTGCTCAGGGCTTACTTCTGCTTCTGTACTCAGAAGTGATCAGAGCTTGCTCCTAGCTCTGTGCTCAAGCTTATACCTGCATCAGTGCTTGGGGGACCATATGGGATGCCAGAGATAGAACGCAGGTCAGCTGCGTGCAAGGTACTATCTCTCTGGTCTGGACTTGAGCAATTTTATATGAGTACTCTTTGATGATATGAAACAGCTATTTTTTTATAAGTGACTCAGATAGTGCATGGTATATAACCTTGATATAAAGATTTATGTGAAGTTATATATATATTACTTATATAAGTTTTATAAGTTTTGTAATAAAGTAAAATGAATTATCTCTATGAAATTGCATAAAGTTATGATCGTAGCACTGTCGTCCCATTGTTTATCTATTTGCTTGAGCGGGCACCAGTAACGTTTCCATTGTGAGACTTGTTACTGTTTTTGGTATAACGAACATACCATGGGTAGCTTGCCAGGCTCTGCCGTGTGGACAGGATATTCCCGGTAGCTTACCAGGCTCTCTGAGAGGGTCAGAGGAATCGAACCCGGGTTGGCAGCGTGGAAGGCAAACACCCTACCCTCTGTGCTATTGCTCCATTCCAAAGTTATGATTACATAGTTATTATTGTACTTGAGTTATTTTTAATTGCTTCATTTATTAAAAAAGGATTAAAGTTGTTTTTCTAAGACATAGTAGGTATCTGCCTCTGGATATTGTTGTTTGATAAAATTAAATTCATATTTGATTCTATCACTGTGGTAGAGGATTTTGTTACATGCAGCCAGATGTACTCCTAATTCCTATTCCTACAGTGTTGTGAAGACCCACTTTATATCCACTTATTTCTCCATGGAAAGAGATTTCTTTGCATTTAAGGATTGGTTCTGCATCCTGACATACTAGCATCTTATGATAAAAAAGCTGCAGTTCTATTAATGTTGGTTGAATGAATGATCACATATATTCTATTACCACATGTATTTGATTGTGTCTTACTGCATTTAAGATGTGCTGAATGAATAATAATTAGGAGATAAAATAGATGTTGTGTTTCACTGCATGTGAGGAGGGGAGAATGAGAGGGAGAGAAAGAAAAGAGACATTTACTAATCTAGGTTGACTCCTAGGTGTCTGAATTAAGTAATTTTAAATGCACTGAGTGACATTCAAATAAACAGGAAATATGAGCTGAGCAATTTTTTCAGATAAGAAAAACCTGAGGCGGGGGCTGGAGGAATAGCACAGAGGCTAGGGCGTTTGCCTTGTATTCGGCTGACCTGGGTTCAATTCCCAGCATCCCATATGGTCCCCCGAGCACCATTGACTGACTCCGAGCACCACATTACTCCTGACTCTCCACTCAGGAATAATTCCTGAGCGCAGAGTCAGGAGTAAACGCTGTGCATCGGCAGGTGTGACCCAAAAAGCAAAAAAACAAAAACAAAAAACCTGAGGCTTAGAAAATTAAATATGCCTAAGATTAAGAAGCCAACCAGTGTCAGAGCAATGATTTAAATGCATCGACATATTGCCTAAACATCTGCTATTAAAACCAGAGCAATCTTTCTATGTCTGTCTCTTTCTTTCTGACTCATTTCACTCAACATGATACTTTCCATGTTGATCCATTAGATTGCACTCATATGTGGAATATAATGTAACTGAGAAGTACAAGTTGGCAATGATGCAACTTCTGGCAGATATCTCTCTGGACTTAGTTACTAAAATACTAAAATACAGAAACCCAAAACCAAGAGGCCGCTAAGTGTGGTCACTAGACCTCATACTTCTTCATCCTCAGCAATGGAAAACAAATTATCTAATGCTTCCTTTTCAGCAGGTCTGACTTTAGGGGAGAGACTCTCCAAACAATAATAGTGAGTTTTGTTGAAATATTGAATGCAATCAAAGTGAAAGTAAAGTGAAATTTATTAGTTACACAGGCGGGGGTGGGGTGGGGCTAAGGGTGGGGGGGCTAGGGGCGTGGGGGGCTTAGGGGTGTGGGGGTACGGGGTGGAGCTATACTGGGATTCTTGGTGGTGGAATATGTGCACTGGTGAAGGGATGGGTATTCGAGCATTGTATAACTGAGATTTAAACCTGAAAACTTTGTAACTTTCCACATGGTGACTCAATAAAAAAATTAAAATTTAAAAAATAAAAAATAAAAAGAAAAGAAAAAAAAACCAGAGCAACAGTACAGCAAATAGGGTGTCTGCCTTGCATGAGGCTGATTCAGGTTTGATTCCTGGCATCCCATATGATCCCTCAAGCACTGCCAGGAGTGATTCCTGACTGCAGAGCCAGGAATAACCAGCTGAGAACCACCCGGTATGACCCAAACAGCCTCCCTGGCCCCTAATGCCCATCCCCCACCCCCAGTAAATAAACCATGTGTGTGTGTTGCTGGGGATCAAACCCAGAAACTTGCATGTGTAAGGCATGAACATCCCAAGCCTTTAAGAAGGTCTCAGCTTTGGGGCTGGAGTGATAGCACAACGGGTAGGGCATTTGCCTTGCATGCAGTGGACTCGGGTTTGATTCCCAGCATCCCATATGGTCCGCGAGCACCGCCAGGATGAAGAGCCTGAATGAAGAGCCAGGAGTAACCCCTGTGCATTGCCGGGTGTGACCTAAAAGGCAAAAAAAAAAAAAAAAAGGTCTCAGTTAGTTTGGGGGCCACACCCAGAGGTGCTCTGGGCTTACTCCTGGCTCAGAACTCAGAGATCGCTCCTGGCGGACTCGGAGAAACATATTAGGTACCAGAGATTTTGTCCAGGTTAGCTGTGTGCAAGGCAAGCACCCTACCTGCTGTATTATTGCTCCTGCCACTAAAACTTCTTAGTCTTATCCCTTGTCTATCTTCCTGGTAGCACCATGCATTTAAATAAGCGTATTATGGGAAGACTAAAATTCCTATCTTTTAACACTGTGAGCATCTGTGAGTGCTACCAGAAGCCAGGAACTTCACGTATTTAGGCAAACCAATATTTTTAGTGCTGGAACTTCAAAAAAAATTTTTTTCCTGGTGTTAAATATCTTAAAGCTTCATCATCTATGGGCTAGTGATGTAGCTTACTAATAGGTCATTTGTCTTGAATGTCGGAGACCCTAGTTTCAATCTTTGCACTGCAAAAGAAAACCAAAAAATATGTCTTTTTTTTCAAAGAGAACATTATGAAAAGTGTAAACAAATATCCAAAAATATCCAAGCTTTTAAAAAAAGTTATGTTTTTAGAATGAAATACCTGGTACGTATGTGTTCATTGTTTGGGTATACTCATTGCTAATTCTTTGATATTATGGGGCAGGAATTTATAAGTACCACATGGCTTATTAGATATGCCAAAAAGCAGTAACAACTCTCACAATGGAGACATTACTGGTGCCTGCTCAGGCAAATCGATGAACAATAGGACGACAGTGTGACAGTGCTCCATGGCTTATATGTGTGCAGGTCTTGGTTTAATCCTCAGAGTCAAATAAGTCCCTCCTCCACTCTGAGCAGGGTCTAGCTCTATTGGCTCTCAAGAACCTCTGGACCTGAGCACTGCTCGGCTTAAGTTTTCCGTGAGTGGCTTCCTCACTCTCTCACCATCCTTCTATTTTATAAACAAGTGCTTGTAAAGTTCCCCAACCAAAATGAAAACTTAAAACATTTAATTTGCAAAATCCATTATTTTTTTCTGTAAACTAAAAAAGTAATTTACTAGTTCAAAGAACTAAAGGAGTTTAAGTATCTAAAATGCTCAGCATAATGTCTGCCACTTAAGAAATTTATAAATATTAGCTATTACTATTGATAATATATTTTATTCTACCTCTCAACAACTATGTATTAAACTCCTGCTCTGCCCCAAGCATATGTAAACTGACAGTCCTGCTGTTCTCTTCTTGTTTTTTCTTTGGGCCACACCCTGTTGTGTTCAGGGTTTACCCCTGGTTCTATGCTCAGGGCTTCCTCAGGAATCACACATGTGGTGCTGTGTATTGAATTGGGATTGACCGCTTACCAGGCAAGCACCTTAACCCCTGTACCATGCCTCTGACTCTAGCCCTGCTCTACTTAGCACTTCCACTTCAGAAAAAAAGTTCAAAGATTTTATTCTTAAAAGTAAAGGTATAAAATATATTAAAGATTGCGACCATTGCTTTAATCTAAGTCATTTCCTTTCAGGAATAAACCAGTCACACGCCATAATGGAAAATAATTCACTTCAAATTTATGTGTAACAATGCACATATCTTTAATAGGGCGGAAATTACATATTTATTTAAACATTTGAAAACTTTACAAAATCTTATATTTAAGATATTACTTTTTAATATCCTTGCATAAAAATGAAAATGATTACTTTTTAATATTGCTGGAAACTGCCCTATCCCCAATTGTAAAGATATATTTCTTGTGTAATTTTATTATATGCTTAATAATAGTACCTGTGAGCTCAGATTTCTTTTGAATAAAATTGATTGGAAACTCTATCTACCCTAAAGCATCTTTAATGTCATTATAGACGGGTAGGAGTAAATTAAGCGGTATTTAGGCACCAAAGTCTTTAATTTCATTGCATTCGAGTAGGAGTTAGACATTATGAGGTCCAATTAAAAAAGTCGCTAATGTTTTTACATCTGAGTAGGAGTAAATTAAACAAAATCACTCCTGAGCTGCTAATATCATTTTAATTGAATGTCATTCAGTTTCTAACTGTTGTTACAACACTACAGATAATGAGGCTGTTTCTATAAAGCATCTGAGACTTTTCGGCTGTGGTTGCTGAAAATAAAGTTCGAGCCTAGGAGATGACAGGGAAAGCATTGGTATGTGGCAAAAGAAGCCAACCAACATGATGAGAGAGGTGGCATTCTGTTCATTACATGACCTACACGTGTTAAAACTATTGGTTCAAGGAGCTTAAAACTTGCTGTTTGCAAGTTGGATCATTTTTCCTAGGGCATTGGCATAGGAAAACTGCATCTACCCTGATGATGAGATTTGTAGACTCTAAGAGCCAGGAGCACTAATCCTTTTTATTTAGCCACTATGAATTATTCATAGGTTTGATTCAATGGAAAATTTGAAGTTGAGACAATAGTTAAGAAAAACATTCAAAAAAAAAAGTAGAGGGGTAGCTTTTAATC
The DNA here is from genome assembly GCF_027595985.1 of Sorex araneus. NCBI lineage: Eukaryota > Metazoa > Chordata > Mammalia > Eulipotyphla > Soricidae > Sorex > Sorex araneus. Next base: position 104,037,672 of record NC_073306.1, on the reverse strand, counting down.
AGAAGAAATACAAACATAGAGATAATTTCTTCTAGTCTAAGAACTTTAAAATATTTTAATAGTTGAAAGAGGAAAAACTTTTAATGTAAGTCCAGTTTTGATACATCAGCTCTATCACTCCCCCTCTCCTCCTCACTGCTACTTACTAATATTACTACTTGCATTAAAGTTTATGAAGTGCTGATTTGGGAATGAGAATATTTATGGATGAAAGTACTATTGATCTTTTTAAAATTAAAAAAAATCAGGGCTAAGGATATAGTTGAGCATATGTGAGGCCCCAAGTTTGATCCCTAGCACTGTGAAAATAAAAATTATTAAAGGGTGTTTATACACATTATTTAAAAAGTTAAAGGCATACTGGGGCTGGAGCAATAGCACAGCGGGTAGGGCGTTTGCCTTGCACGCGGCTGACCCAGGTTCAATTCCCAGCATCCCATATGATCCCCTGAGCACGGCCAGGGGTAATTCCTGAGTGCAGAGCCAGGAGTAACCCCTGTGCATCGCCAGTTGTGACCCAAAAAGCAAAAAAAAAAAAGTTAAAAGCATATAACATGTTCGTTTTCAATTCCTCTCTTTTTTTTTTCTTTTTGGGTCACACCCGGCAATGCGCAGGGGTCACTCCTGGCTCTGCTCTTAGGAATTACCCCTGGCGGTGCTCAGGGGACCATATGGAAGCTGGGAATCGAACCCGGGTGGGCAGCGTGCAAGGCAAATGCCTTACCTGCTGTGCTGTCGCTCCAGTCCTCAATTCCTCTCTCTTGAAAACAATGTTTTTCAGTTGGTATCCATTTTTCTGCTATTTCCTCTATATTTATAAATATGTTAATCAGTTGAGCGATAGCACAGCGTGTAGGGCATTTGCCTTGTACACCGCTGACCCGGTTTTGATTCCTCCGCCCCTCTTGTAGAACCCGGCAAGCTACCAAGAGTATCTTGCCCACATGGCAGAGCCTGGCGAGCTACCCGTGGCATATTTGATATGCCAAAAACAGTAGCAACAAGTCTCACAATGGAGACATTACTGGTACCCACTTGAGCAAATCGCTGAGCAATGGGATAACAGTGATTTATAAGTATTAACTTTATGCTGCTCTTTCTTGGTTTTTGATGTTAGGAATGAACTATTTACTTTGAATTATGGAAGAGCAAGAAGAAGTACTTTGAACTCGACTGATGTTATAGGAAGGACATCTGCCTAGCACACTACCAACTTGGGTTTGATCCCGGCATCCCATAGCCTAAGCCTGCCAAGCATGATCCCTGAGCACAGAGCCAGGAGTAAGCCTGGAGTACCACAAAGTATGCCCCCAAACAAACAAACAAAAAAGGAATTAGCACTTTTTCACACACCTCTCTCTAAACTTCTACATATTGCATAAAAGTTTAGTTGAAAGAATGATTGGTGTTGCGATTTTTATGATAATGCAAATAATACATACAGCATACTAATATTTCATTGATTTTTAAATAAAATTTAATTTATTGCTATGAAATAAATATATTTATTTATATGTATTTATATTTATGAAATAAATATAGCCCATAAAATGCATTTAGCTTTCAAAATACCCATTATTATTTTTTTAGAAACTCTGCATTCAATCCACAAAATACCTATTTATTGGGTCAAATATATAATATAATCTCTCAGTTCTACTTAAAAGTGTTTTCAAAATATCCTCTAAAAATATATCCCCAGGATTCTACTTCCTTTTGCTCCAGAGAGCTAGTATTACTCTACAGCTGTCATTTTAGAATTTTTGAACTTTGGAATTCTTTCCCAATATACTGGGGACCACTGGTACCTCTTATCTATCACTCTCTCTTTTTGTAGAATTTTCAGTAGACTTGCTATTGGTATTCCAAAAAGTAAGCCTTGATGAACAGGAGGAAAACTGGGGACACTGGTGGTGGGAAATGTGGACTGGGGAAGGGGTGGGTGTTGGAACATTGTATGACTGAGACTCGATCAAGAACAACTTTGTAATTATCTTGCTCATGGTGCTACAATAAAAAAAATAACAAAAAAAAAGACTTGCATTTTTTGACTTTCCTTACTGTTGGTGTGGCCATCTGGCTACATTCTGGGCTGTTAGATATAAGCGGAAGTGTTTGTAATAGATTCTGAGAAATTTGCTTTAAAAAATCCACCTGTATTCTTTGTTACCCTTTGAGACTTCCTTTTTCCTCATACCAAAACTCAGGATACCAACTTGAACTGTCTGGTGGAGGACCACTGAGGGCAGCACATGGCAAACCTAAGCTCTTCATACCCCAAAAGTTTTTGTTGGTTCTGTTTTTTTGTTTTTTTGTTCTATTTTTTGGTTTTGTTTGCCCTGTAGTATTTGATTGTCATTCTTGGTGGTGCTCAGGGGACCGTCTAGAAGAGAGAATAAAACGCAGACCTCCTGCAGGAAAAGTGTGTACTTTAGCCCTTCAAACTGTCTCTTTGGCCTTACCTCAAGGTTTTTTTGTGTGAGAAAAATAAATATTTATCTAGTTTAAATCTTTATTTTAACTTTCAAAAAACATGAGGGGAATTCACGTAAGATAAAATTTGCTATAGCACAGAGGGTAGGGCGCTTGCCTTCCATGCGGCTGACCCGGGTTCGATTCCTCCGTCTCTCTCAGAGAGCCCGGCAAGCTACCGAGAGTATCCCGCCTGCACGGCAGAGCCTGGCAAGCTACCCATGGCATATTCGATGTGCCAAAAACAGTAACAACAAGTCCCACAATGGAGACATTACTGGTGCCCGCTCGAGCAAATTGATGAGCAATGGGACTACAGTGCTCAGTGCTAAACTTAAATTGATTGGTGTTAAATGTATTACAAGATCCTGTAAACTCCCTCATCTGTGTTTCCATTAATCCCAAGAGGGCTGCCCTCACCACTAAGGTGAAAGGTTTGACAGTTGCTCCAAATTCCCTCTCCCTTCTCCATTGGCTAACACTCATCTCCTTCCTGTCTTCATGAATTGGCCTAATCTAGACATTTCATACATATGAATCTTACAATATCTGTCCCTTTGTGACTGAATTATTTATTTTATGAAGGCATTGTGATTTACAAAGTTGTTCATAATAGAGTTTCAGGCATACAATGTTCCAATCCCAATCCCACTGCCAGTGTAAATTTCCTTCTATTCCTTTCCCCAGGTTCCCTTACAGCCCCCAGCTTGACTCCTTAACAGGAAGGCAAATCCTTCCTTTTCTTGTACTCTGTCTTCCCTAGCTTCTGTGATTTAATTTTTGCCATACTTTTCAAAGTAGTCTCTCAAAACTGGAGAGCTAAATGCAAAAAAAATGGGCTTAGATCTTCACCTATCACCATGTACAAAAGTCAGATCAAAATGGATTAAAGACCTCAACATCAGACCAGAATCCCTAAGGTACATTGAAGAAAAGGCCGGCAAAACCCTCCACGACATTAAAGCCAACGGTATCTTCAAAGCTGACACGCCATTGGCCAAGCAAGTGAAAACAGAGATAAATAAATGGGACTATCTCAAACTAAGAAGCTTTGGCACCTCAAAAGAAATAGTGACCAAAATACAAAGACAATCTACAGAATGGGAAAGGATATTTACGCAGTACCCATCCAATAAAGGGTTGATATCAAGGATATACAATGCACTAGTTGAACTCCACAAGAAGAAAACTGCCAACCCGATCAAAAAATGGGGTGATAAAATGAACAGAAACTTTACCAAAGAAGAAATCCGAATGGCTGAGAGGCACATGAGAAAATGTTCAATATCACTAATCATCAGGGAGATGCAGATCAAAACAACAATGAGATATCATTTCACACCACAGAGACTGGCCCACATCCTAAAAAACAAAAGCAATCGGTGCTCGTGTGGATGTAGGGAGAAAGGGACTCTCCTTCACTGCTGGTGGGAATGCCGACTGGTTCAGCCCTTTTGGAAAACAATATGGAGGATTCTCAAAAAATTAGAAATTGAGCTTCTATTTGACCCAGCAATACCACTCCTGAGAATATATCCTGGAGAGGCAAAATGGTATAGTAGAAATGACATCTGCATTTCTATGTTCATTGCAGCACTGTTTACAATAGCCACAATCTGGAAAAAACCAGAGTGAGTGCCCAAAAACAGATGACTGGTTAAAGAAACTCTGGTACATCTACACAATGGAATACTATGCAGCTGTCAGAAAAGATGAAATCATGAAATTTGCATATAAGTGGATCAACATGGAAAGTATCATGTTGAGTGAAATGAGTCAGAAAGAGACAGACATAGAAAGATTACACTCATATGTGGAATATAAAGTAGCAGAGAGGTACAAGCTTGCAATGATACAATTTCTGGCAGAAATTTCTCTGGACTTAGTTACTAAAATACAGAAATCCAAAGCCGTGTGGCTGCTATTGTGACCACTCGACCTCATATCTCTTCATTTTCAGCAATGGAAAACAAATTATCAAATGTTTCCTTTTCAGCAGGTCCTACTTTGAGGGGAGAAAATCCAAACAATAATAGTGAGTTTTTTGTTGAAATATTGAATGTAATCAAAGTAAAGTGAAAGTAAAGTGAAATTTATCAGTTACACATGTGTGGTGGGGATCTGGGGGCTGGGGGGGGGTGGAGCTATACTGTGATTCTTGGTGGTGGAATATGTGCACTGGTTAAGGGATGGGTGTTTGAGCATTGTATAACTGAGACTTAAACCTGAAAGCTTTGTAACTTTCCACATGGTGACTCAATTAAAAAAATGGATTAAAAAAATCTGATTGTGTTGCATTTCTCAAAATATTCTATTAAGCTATCATTTGCAGTTTTGATGCTCAAACCTCTGATAAACAGTTCCCTCAACTGCTCTGGTTTCTTCAGATCCTGTCCCCTGTCCCCACAGCTGTGACTGCTGGGGAGCAACCAAGCAGCAGTCTTACTTCTGTCTGACTTACCTTTTGCATATAAGATAATGGTATGAGATAATGATATTTTCTCTTTTGTATGTGGCAATCAGGTTTTCCCAATACCATTTACTGAAGCTATATTCCTTTTTCTATATTATGGTCTTAGTTTCCTTATCATAAGTAAATATGTGAATTTATCTCAGGGCCCTCAATTGTGGTTTTAGTGCTTTTTAAGTATTCTATTTCTTTTCTTCTTCTGGATTTTGGGCCACACCTAGTAATTCTCATGGGTGACTGCTGGCTGGTCCTGGCTTACCTGCTGTATGATCTCTCAGGCTCCAGAAAGTATCCTATTTCTTTGTTGATGTTTACCCCCACTATTGAAAATTTACTACTTTCAATTAATAATAAATCTATTATTTTTGTATCCCTTCAATTTTGTTTTTTGCTTCATGTATCCTTGAGCCTCTTTATTAAGTGCAGCGATGTCTGTCACTGTCACTGTCACTGTCATTCAGTTGCTCATCGATTTGCTCGAGTGGGCACCAGTAACTTCTCCATTGTGAGACTTGTTGTTACTGTTTTTGGCATATTGAATACGCCATGGGTAGCTTGCCGGGCTCTGCCATGCGGGTGAGATACTCTCAGTAGCTTGCCAGGCTCTCTGAAAGGAGTGGAGGAATTGAACCCAGGTCAGCTGCATGCAAGGCAAACACCTTACCACTGTGCTTTCGCTCCAGCCCACAGTGATGCCTATAATTGTTATATCTTTTTGGTAGGTAGGTTCTTCTATTACTATGTACTATTCTTCCTTTTGTTTCATAAGTTTCCCCTCCACCAACCTTTTTGGTATTACAACTCTATTTAACAGCTCATGTAGGCATATCTCCATAGATTCAGCAGCTGGGGAAACTGGACCTTTTATTTCTGGGAGAGCAATCCCCATTGCGGTTCCTCTGAGCCACTGGCTGCTGCCCTAAACTGCATTTCTCTCTTACCCTTGCCACTTAGACCACTTCTATGTCATCTGCTTTCTGCCTCTTGCTGGTCTCTGGTTACCCGTGACAGCCTCTCTGAATGCCTGCTATTGGTTGTTTCACTTGCCTCTGGTTGTCTTGCTGTTTCCTCCTTGTGTCTCTGTATTGTCTTTCATCATCATCATCCCCATCTGCTGGTCTTAGTCAATGCATGTGTTGTCTTTTGAATTGTGCTGCTCAGTTGCTGGTGCTCCATGGCTTGCTTGCTCAGTGCTAGGTTCCCATCACTGCTTCTTGTATACATGGGCATATGTATGAGAGAGAGAGGGGGGAGCTCAAAAATTGATTGTGAAGACCAATGCCAAGGAGTTTAGTGCCTCTGTTTTCTTCTATATTCTAGTTCTCTGGTTTTAGATCATGTGTAAGGTGTTTAATTCACTTTTAATTGATTTGTGTGTATGTAGATTAAGACAGTGGTTCATTTCCATACTTTTGATATAACTATTTAAGTTTTTTTGAAGAGCACAGGGGAGGGTGCAGGAGCACACTGAGTGATGCTTAGGGCTTACTCCTGGCAATCTCATAGGATCATATAAGATACTGGGGATCGAACCAGAGTTGGCTGTGTGCAAGGAAAATGTCCTACCTCCTGTACTATCTCTCTGACTCCAGTGACTAGTTTTACCAATACCATTTTCCTTTCTCCTCTTTTCCTTGGTTTTGGGCTACACCTGGTGATGCTCAGGGGTTATTTCTGGTACTGCACTCAGGAATTACTCCTGGCGATGCTGGGAGGACTATATAGGATGACAGGGATAGAATATAGGGCCAGCTGCATGCAAAGCAAATGCCTAGTTGTACTATTGCTCCAGCCCCAAAGTATAATTTTTCTATTTTTTCTCATAAAACTGCATATTTATGTAAAATTGTTATTGTTATTATTATTATTAGTTTGGAGGGCCACATCTGGCCCAGGTTTGTTCTGAACTTTGCTCTCAGAGATCACCCCTGGTTCAAGAGACCATATGTGATGCCAAGGATTGAATCCAGATTGACGACATGCACTCCTTACCTGCTCTCTTATCTTTCTGGCCTCAATTTCTAAGTCCACAACTATTTTATTGATATATGATTCTCTCTCTCTCTCTTTTTTTTTTGCTTTTTCGGGTCACACCGGGTGTTGCACAGGTGTTACTCCTGGCTTTGCACTCAGGAATTACTCCTGGCAGTGCTCGGGGGACCATATGGGATGCTGGGAATTGAACCTGGGTCGGCCACATGCAAGGCAAATACCCTACCTGCTGTACTATCGCTCCAGCCCCATGACTCTCTTTTTATACCAGTAAGATGCTTTTTATCATTTCATTTTTGGGCCATAACTGTGTTCTGATAGTGCTTAGGGGATCGCATGCAGTGCTGGCTATTAAACTAGGATCAGTTGCATGTAAGGCGAGTACTTATGCCTTGTACTATGTCTGTGGCGCCCTGATGATATTTTAATTACTGTATTTTATAATATCATTTAAAACCAGGAAGTGTTATACTTCCAGCTTTGTTCTTTTTCATCATTGCTTTGACTTTTCAAGATTCTTTGAGGTTCCATATAAATTTTAGGATTATTTCTTTAGTTTCTGTAAAAATTGCCATTGAGATTTGAATAAGAATTACAGGAGAAGATACCTTGTATATTAAAACCCCTAGATTTTAATTTTTGCTTTAAACACAGTTAAATATGAAATAAAACCCAACAGTGAATTTAATATACACCTACTATGTGTCAGGCAATATTATAAGCACGAGGTCCTCAGTGGTAGCACTGTAACACTGTTGTTCCGTTGCTCATCGATTTGCTCAATTTGCTTGAGAGGGCACCATTAATGTCTCCATTGTGAGACTGGTTACTGTTTTTGGCATATCGAATACTCCACGGGTAGCTTGCCAAGCTCTGCTGTGTGGGCGGGATACTCTTGGTAGCTTGCCGGGCTTTCTGAGAGGGATGGAGGAATTGAACCTGGGTAAATAATATAATAAATACAACAAAAGCCCAACGTCAACAATGAAAAGAATGGAAAAAAGGACCATAGAGATAATATAGGGGCAAGACACATGCCTAGGGGGTGGAGAGATAATACAGTAGGTAGGGTGCTTGCTTTGCAAGCTGGGTTTGATCCCTGGCACTCCATATGGTTCCCTGACTCCCCCAGGAGTGATCCCTGAGAGCAGAGCCAGGAATAAGCCCTGAGTACTACTGGGTGTGACCAAAAAATATATATATATATAACAAACAAGACACATGCCTTCATATGGCAGTTCAACCCACAGCACCACATGTTACCCCAGGCTTTCCTGAGCACTGTCAGAGTGGCTCAGGTAACCTTTGACATCTCAGAGGCTGAAAAGCACCACTTGCAAGGTTCCAAATTTTTCTTAAAAAACAAAACAAAACAAATCAAAAAACCACTAGAAGAAACCCAATAAAATGTATAAAATAAGACTTCTTCTTTTGGCCAAATTCAGAGACCCTTATCATTCTTCCAATTTACTAAGTTTCAAGTGTTTTTTTGCTGTTGCTGTTTTTGTTTTTGGTGCTTGTGGCATTTTTCAAGCTTCTTCCTGATATGCACAGATTAGAATGCATAGCTTCATCGAACACTCTCCCTTTTGGGGTGGGGGGGCATACCTGAGGAGCTCTGGGCTTATTTCTGGCTCTGTGCTCAGGGATCACTCCTGATGGGCTAAGGGGACTAGATGGGGGACTGAGAATTGAACCCCGGTTCACTGCATGCAAGGCAAACACCCTGCCCACTGTGCTCTTGTTCTGGCCCTATCATATATTCCGTGACCATTTTTTTCCCCTCCAGCCTTAGATGAGCTGCTAATAGATTTCATAACTTTTACAGGGGGCTTGTGTGTGTGTGTGTGTATGTATGTGTGTGTGTGTGTGTGTGTGTGTAGGGATGGGGTCATACCTGGGTATATGCTTAGGGCTTACTCCTAGCTCTATGCTCAGAGACCATTCTTTTTTAAATTTTTTATTTTATTTAATTTATTTATTTTTACAAAGCTGTTTATGATTGGATTTCAGTCATACAGTATCTCAACAACCATCCCTCCACCAGAGTACATTTCCCCAGTGTCCCTAGGTTTCCTCCTATCATCTCCCACCTCTTACCCCCTGCGTGCCACCTATGGCAGAGAATTTTTTTCATCTCTCTCTCTCTCTCTCTCTCTCTCTCTCTCTCTCCCTCTCTCTCTCTCTCTTTCCTTTTGGGCATTGTGGTTTGCAATATTGATTCTGAAAGATTATACAGAATATTCCTTACCTACTTTTAACCCTCAGCTCTTGTCAAGTGTGATCATTCCCAGCTATTATTAGCTATTATTGTCATAGGGGTCTCTCTATTTTTTTTGCTTTTTGGGTCACACCTGGCGATGCTCAGGGGTTACCCCTGACTCTGCACTCAGGAATAACCTTTGGTGGTGCTCATGGGACCATATGGGATGCTGGTAACCGAACCTGGGTCAGCAGTGTGCAAGGCAACCGCCCTATCAGCTGTGCTATTGTTCCAACCCCTCTTCTTTATCTTATCTACCTTCAGCCCACTTTATCTTATCTACCTTCAGCCCCACACCAACCACACACACACTTTTGGCTAGTCTTAACCATTGACCAGTCTTCCTAAGCCCTGTTTCCCCTGGTCATGGATGTTATTCTTCTAATTTATATATATATATATATATCACAAATGAATGATATATATATCACAAATGAATGCAGTCATTCTATATCTCTCCCTCTCCTTCTGACTCATTTCACTCAGCATAATACTCTCCATGTCCATCCATTTATAGGCAAATTTCATAACTTCATTTTTCCTTACAGCTGCATAGTATTCCATTGTGTAGATGTGCCATTCATCTGTTCTCAGAGATCACTCTTGATGGTGCTTGAGGGACCATAAGTGAAACCTAGGATCTAATCAGGGTCAAATGCATGCAAGGCAAGCACCTTAACTTCTATTCTTTCTCTCCTGTCTAGAATTTTGTTTAATTCTGTTTTTAAAACACACCTGCTGAAGCTTAGGGGTTACTCCTGGCTCTGCACCCGCTGAACGTGATTGGGGAACTGTATGGGATCCTAGGGATCAAACCTGGATTGACTGCCTGCAAGTCAAGGGTCATACCTGCTTTACTAGCTCTTTGGCCCCGATTCTGTAATTTTTATCATAAATCTCAAAGAGTAAAGTTTTCTAATAATATCACAAGTCATAAGACCCTAATCAATTCAATAAATTCAACCTAAAATTGATACTTAGGACTTCATTCAAAGTGAAAGATTTTCCCTTGCTCCTAGGATAAACTCCTTCAGGTAGGCAAGGCTGTGGTTGGGGAGATAAAATATGGTTGGATTCTTTCTCCCATCTTGCTTTCATCTTGCTCTCTCAACAAGTTTAATGTTTTTGCCTTCTCTGGAATTGACTAGAAAGCAGAGAGAAAAAACTCGCATAATGTCTCTAATGACTGACACACATGTAATTTGGTGATTGTGCCTGCTGGTTATGTAACAAATTCAAAATAGACTTCTTTTTCTCTCATTTGATGTTCATTTCAGAGTTTTCTCGTGAAATATTCTTGCTGAGAACCCCCCTCAGTCTTCATGATATACTAAAAAATTACATTTTCTGGCTGGTCTTTTAGCATTCCTTTCTCAGACTTTGCACTTTCCATAATCCACCTCCTCACTTAGGTTACTTAATTCAGGAAAAAAGTCCTCTTAGACAGGATTCAGCTTAATTATAGTCTAAGTCCTGCTGATGTATCTCAGATGATAGATAAGAAAACAGTCATGTGACTTTGCTCTGTCATTGTTGGAGGTACCGTTTTCTCTCAACACAATCACACAATCTTTACTCTTCCAATTTTTTTTCTTTATTGCATCATCGTGAGAACAGTTACAAAGTTTTCAGGTTTAAGTCTCAGTCATAAAATGATCAAACACCCACCCCTTCAACAGTGCGTATGTTCCACCACCAAGAACCCCAGTATACCCCCATCCCCCCACCTGTGTGGCAGATGATTTTCACTTTACTCTCTCTTTACTTTGATTACATTCAATTTTTCAACAGAAGATCCACTATTATTATTTAGAATTTTCTCCCAACAATCAGACCTGCCGAAAAGGCATCATTAGATAATTTGTTTTCTATTGCTGATAATGAAGAGCAAATGATGTCACGCAGTCGCAACAGTGGCTGCGTGGTTTTGGATTTCTGGTATTTTAGTAATTAAGTCCAGAGGTATTTCTACCAGAAGCCACTGGTTTCCAAGACTGGTTTGTGTGCCTCTGGGATCATGGCCATTCAGGAGCAGAGGAGCGGTTCATGGACAACTACTCGGGATCTCTTCTGGGTGGGGAGCAGGGCTGGTTCTGCCCCCCCATCTTGAGATTTCTTGCTTGCCCCGTCACTGCAAGCTCCTACCTCTCTGTCCAATAGGCTCTGAAAGATGGCGGTCGCCATGCTGCCGTGGAGGGGAAAAGTCTGAGGGACAAAAACCTTTCCCCTCCTGGGGCGGCATGGGGCTGTAGTTTAGTTCACAGTCCAGGAGCATTTCTGCCAGAAACCGGTGCATTCCGAGATTGGTTTGTGTGCCTCTGGGATTATGGCCGTTCAGGAGTGGAGGAGCCGTTCGTGGGTGGCTGCTCGGGTTCTCGTCTGGGCAGGGCTTGCTTCCTAATTTCTATCCTCTCTTGATTTTGAAACTCTTTCTTCTTTGGTTTAACTGCTATACAACCTCATTTATCCCTTTGCTCATTGGTGGAGGGAAAGAAGCCCAGTATCTCCAAATAAACTCTGTTTTACTTTAATTTTTTATATCCTTTTATGTCTTTAAGAGGACTGATGTTCTAGGGATCCAGAAATTGTTTTTGATTACCCCTTTGATATGTGCTAATAGTTGGCCTTGAATGCAACTTGAAGTAATATGAGCCTTGGTACATTCGTAATTTTAGGTCCTATATGAAATTGAGGCAGAAGTTGTTCTATGTTAACATCCTATTGCACAAACTACCTAATCTTTGACTTCTGGCACAGTTGGAGAAAATATTTCTATCTATAACCAAATTTAACTGTATCTGTTTTTTCATTTTCTTTCTTTTCTTTTTTACAGGATCGCCCCCACCTCCCATGGTACACTGCCATTTCTTCTTTTTATCTTATAAGAGGAATATTATAATTCACTTCAGGGGAGATATCTTTCTATTTATTTAAAAACATAATGTGATAAAAAGCCTTTTTGATATGGTGATTTTTTTTTGGTGTGTGTATGTGTGGGGGGGTTAGGGGGATTCATAAGGAGTGGAGCCTTTTTTTTTATTGAATCACCATGAGATATAGTTACAAGCTTTTATGCTTGAGTTACAATCCCACAATGATCAAACACCCATCCCTTCACCAGTGCACATTCCCCATCACCAATATCTCCAGTATACTCCCCCTTTCCCACATGCCTACTGCCTCCATGGCAGACAATGTTCTCCATACTTTCTCTCAACTTTTGGGCGTTGTGGTTTGCAATAAAGATACAAGAGGTTATCATGTTTGGTCCTTTACTTGCTCTCAGCACACATCTCCCATCCTGATGGATTCCTCCAACTATCATTTTCTTAGTGATCCCTTCTCTGTTCCAGCTAACTTCTCCCCTCCGCTCATGAGGCAGGCTTCCAACTATGGAGCAATCTTCCTGGACCTTGTATCTACTGTCCTAGGGTGTCAGTCTCATGTTATGTTATTTTATACCCACACATGAGTGCAGTCCTTCTATATCTGTCCCTCTCTTTCTGGAATGGAGCCTTTTGGACTACATCTAACCTTAATCTCCTACATGCAAAGCCTTTTGAGCCATCTGCCCTCATGAAAAGGTGATTCAAGCAATTTTGCAAGGATAGGGCGATACAAAGAGAGTGTTGATATATTATGTTCACTAGGTGAGAGAAATATTTGACTTTTGCAGGAAAAAGAGGCACAAGAGGCCTGGAAAAGGAACCCAGTGGGGAGTTGTAAAGTCGTTTGCTGAAAGAAGAGGCACAGGAGCTTATCGGGAGGTCATACCCTAAGGAGAAAGAATGATTAATGACAGGAATGGTCAAGGGAATTTAAAAAACAAGGATGCCTAACATAATTGTTAAAGTGTTTAGTACCACTTCTTTATTAGAAGTTGACTACAGATAGTAACTTAGTGTTTAGTAGTTGCTTACAGAAGTTAAAACAGAAAGGAATTTGTGTGATGTTTGTGATGGTGTTAAACACAGGAAATGGGACACGTTAGTGAGAATAGCGGAAGCAAGAAAGTAGCATGAGTGTTGAAATGAGAGGCGAGTCTTGGGGGATGTCACTAATCTTCCTGTAGCACAGGATAGAAGGCTCGTTTATATATATAATGTATGCATACATCTACCAGAGAAACTTTGGGAAAACTCCAAAAATGGCTGGAAGAGTGAAAGGAAATCTTGGTTACCCATCACTCAGTTTCAAAGCTTTGAGACATTTTGAATATATAGTGAAAACTGAGGTCAGAAGGATATGGGGTTGGGACAAATTCAGAGGGCTCATCCATGGAGAAGTAATTCTAATGTTTCACTTTTTTCAGTTTCTAGTGATTTGTTATTCCACCAGAAACTTATTTATGAAAGTTGTGTTTTTTATTATTTGTCATACATATTTCAATATGCATGTATCAATATACGTGCAGTGCTTTGCAGGGCACTTTTATTTTTGTTTGTATTTTACTTATTTCTGATCAAATTCCATGTTTTAGGAGAACTTGCTGGGATATTCTTTCATCTTCTTTCATTTCTATTTCTGGTGCCACTAACTTAATCCAGTCACTGTCTGGGTCTTTTGCAAACTTGAGTTAAACAATTATTATTTTAGTTTCTTATTAGTATCCTACTTTCTTCCAAATTTCTTTTGTCCCAAATTATAAAGTAAAATTTTAGTTTATGTTAAGGTGACCTTTCTCATCTAGCCTTTTATCCTATGGTATGGAGTTCTAACATTCAATTTCCATGATTTGGAGGTTAAAAAAAAAAAAGCACATTAAAGACAGAGCTAAAGAAACAGAGGGAGACTCTGAGTTTTTGATGACATTATTAACCCCCTGGAACAATTTATCATGAGTCCTGAAACAAACCTGACTTGCTGTATAAGAGAACATTTTTTTTTACTATTTAATCCAAACTGACTTAGGAGTACCTGATATATGCAATAGAGTTATCTTAAGTGATAAGAACCTCACACTGGTTATGGTGAATGGTGAGAGAAGAAGACAGTGATTACTTAAGAAGAATCTTCCTCAGTTGAAAGTCTGAATTAAGCGTAGCTGACACTCATAAGATGTCCAAAATATTTGAACAGCTCTAGCAAATGGGTCAAAGTATGAGGAAGAGGGGGATCATGATTGCACTGGTGCTGGGGAATTAACTGTAATGGTCACCACACCGATATTTAAGTGAATGCGAAGTCATGCATGTTCAGTGGTTTAATTATGTTAAATTATTGCTTTGAAATATCTTATAAAGTCTGATTAAGAATTTCATAGGCCTTAAGGACTGGTAGTTTTGTATTATGTGCCCAAATGAAGCTGTCTACCTATTGAAATCACCTGGAGAAATCAATATAAATAGTGGAGCAAACTATTTATTTTGCTCCAAAGGACTCCAAAGGACTCCCTCTGACTTATAGGTCTGGCGTAGAGATTTGGAGTCTGTGTTTAAAATATGCTTCTTGGGGGCTGGAGCTATAGCACAGCGGGTAGGGCATTTGCCTTGCATGTGGCCAACCTGGGTCGATTCCCGGCATCCCATATGGTCCCCTGAGCACAGCCAGGGATAATTCCTGAGTGCATGAGCCAGGAGTAACCCCTGTGCATCATCAAGTGTGACCCAAAAACCAAACAAAAAAAAACCAAAAGCAAACGAATAAAAAAGTATGCTTCTTTGGGAGGTGAGTGGGTGAAATGGGTCAAGGTTATTAAATGTTACACACTTCTTGTTCAAAATTAAGTTCTGAGAATGTATTGTGCAGCATAGCAAGTATAATTAATCAAGATATATTGCATACATCAAAGTTGCTAGGAGAGTATCTCTTTAAAGTTTTTATAATAAGAAAAATATGCAACTGTCTGATGATGGATGTTATTGTGGTTTCATTATGACTGGTTTGTTATAAAAATATAGCATTATTCTGATGTATACCTGAAAACAACACAATGTTATATAACAACTATAGCTCAAAGAGTTAAAAAAAAAACCCTCAAGATTTGACACTTTTTTTTGGGGGGGGGTCACACCTGGCAATGCACAGGGGTTACTCCTGGCTCTGCACTCAGGAATCACCCATGGCAGTGCTCAGGGGACCATATGGGATGCTGGGAATTGAACCCGGGTCAGCCACGTGCAAGGTAAACGACCTACCCGCTGTGCTATTGCTCCAGCCCCGATTTGACACCTTTTTGAGCTTAGTTCAGTCATCTTTTTTGTTTTGTTTTTGCGGGAAACTGAGATCTGAGAAATTCAAGTAACAACTTGCTTTTGCCACTTTTCTAGATTTATTTACAAAACCTGGCAAGCTACCCGTGGTGTATTGGATATGCCAAAAACAGTAACAATAAGTCTCACAATGAGAGACATTACTGGTGCCCGCTCGAACAAATCGATGAGCAACGGGATGACAGTGACAGTGACAATGACAGTGACCATTGATATACTGTCTAGCTTTGAGAACTAACACTTTCTTTAATATGAGAGTCATCCTTGAAAAACCTCAATTATGGCTTTAAAATTTTTTTAAATTATGGATTTGTTTTTATTCCATAATACCACCATACATATTTTTCCAAAAATGATCATTTGCCTTTTTCTACAAAGGGGAGAGTAAGTAATAACAAATTAACTGCTAAATTAAGAGTTCTGATTAGAGAGACTCTAGTTAAGAAAGATTTCCTTTGAATAAGGGGAACCATACCTGAAGATTTCAGAGAAATAAAGGAAAAAAAAGACAATGTTTTTATTTATATAAACAGAATTTATTTTAGAGGCTTACTCTTAGTTCTTCAAAAAGGAAATATTAAGATTTTTTAAACTAAAAAAATCTTGTAATTACTTATTTAGCACCAAGGTCATTTGATTCTCATGCTTAATTGAGCAAATAATGTTTCTAAGTATTTTTTATCCCCAAATCATTGGTACCATTAAGGAAAGAAATTATACAAGTTTTCTTATATTTATATTATTTTCTGATTTTTTAAAACTAATTTTCCTTTATAATAAAAGATTATTTAAACTTATCAAAATCACTTTGATTTTACACCTACAGTTGGAATCTTAACATCTTGATTTTCGACACTTATAAATGCTTTAATAGATACATGGACAGTAATTTAGTTTGACTTAAATGTAATAATCGAGCCCATTTATCCAGGCTGACAAGATTTCATTTCCTAATGATCTTTTATTGTAAATTTATTTGATTTTCTTTAATATATTATCTCATTTCTCATCGCCTTTCCTTTTGAAGAAGTATGAATAATTTTGTATGGAATTATGAAGAGTTGGCTTTAAGCTGACAGCTCTGAGGAGCACTGAATATCTCCACCCTTTTAAACAAATTAAAGAGTTTGATAACAAAGTCCCAAGAAGAAGAGAACATTAGTTTATCAAGAAGGTATTCTAAAAGACACCAAAGATTGTGCTTCCAGAATTTCATATTTGCTTGCAAGAATGAGAATCAAAATAATTAGGCCAATCTGAGTCTATTTCTACATTTTCAACTACCCACTTAGGCTATGAGTATTCCACGGGCAATTAATATTCAACATCCACTACTCAATTAAGCTGAGCATTTGCAGGGTACTTTAGAAATTGCCCCCCAAAACAGTAATGTCACAATGTCTTAACTTCCAAAAATTCCAAGTTTGTTTGGAATCAATTTGGAATCAAATTGGCAGCTTCTCAACATTGTCCTTAGTTTCCTATTCCTGCCATTATTGTCTTTAGTATTCCGGTATGAAAAATTATTAATTTCCTTCTTTATTTGCCTACCTTCAGTCTTATTCCACACCACCCATCAGAATATTGCTATAAGAATGATCCTTTAGGAAATATCAGTTTGACTTCCCCCTTTAAGTCTTGACTTCCTATTCCCTACAGAACTAACCGCTGACATCTGAAAATCTTCAGGATCTATTGCAAACCACAATGCCCAAAGTGGGGGCAGGGGGGGAAGAGAGAGAGAGAGAGAGACAGACAGACAGACAGACAGAGACAGAGACAGAGGAGACAGAGAGAACACACACACACACACACACACACACACACACACACACACACACACAGAGCGAAGAGGTAAAGTACCTAACATAAAGATGGTTGTTGGAACACTGTATGACTGAAACCTGATCATGAACAGCTTTGTAAGGGTCTATCTCAAAGTGCTCAATTAAAAATATCTATCATAAAAAAAATTCCTTCAGGATCTGGTTCCAGCCTAGTTTCATCTCTTATCATTATTACTCATGCCTCCCTACCTACTCCAAATTTCTCTCTAACTTTAAAGAGTAAACACAAACATCACTGTTATTTTACTTTGTATACCCTTTCAGATACTGTTGAGTCATTGCTGTAATTATTTATTTTTGTCAGTCTCTCTCTCATAGGATTGTTGGATCTACAAGAGAAAGTACTATATTCTATCCATTGTTTTCTCAGTTCTAGAATGTTGCTTGGCAAGTACTAATTACATAGTGAATATTCACAAATAGAGTTGAGTAGCTAGACCTCTAAGGAGCTGTTTAAATTGTTTTCTTTTGCTGGAGGTCTTATAAATGTGTCTGTAAATCATAATTAGAATTTTCAAATCATTATAGTTTATTTGTTGAAATGGTATTTGATTTGTTTAACAATTTCATGGTAAAAGGAAGTGCTAATAAATATGATGACAATTAAAAAACCAATAGTTGTATAAGGCATATGTTGTTTGTAATTTTAATAATTTTGAAAAACTTTTATTGCAAAATTACATTTTTTCCCTCTCCCACTCCCACCCTTTCTGTAAACACTTCACACATATTTTCTTGCTTATGTTGTAGAGAAGTCCTCTGAATGGTTCGCCCTAGGTTTATTGAGTTATAATTGATAAGTAGCGTTGTGTAAATTTAAGGTGTACAATGTGATTCTTTTAGGCACATATTAAGAAATGACTCCCTCTACAAGTCTACTTACTTAGTATATTTATAACCTTATATACATCACATAGTTAGTTACCTTTACATCTGTGTTAAAACATTTAAGATCTACTTTTTTAAAAAAGATTCAAGTATGTAATATTCACTGCTAATTACCATTTTGGTGCTTTGCAACAATCCTTTATTTCTTCAGAATCAGGTTGATAATCATCTCTTTTATTCCCAGGATGTGAGGCAACTTCAAATAAACACTAGCAAAAAAAATGCCATAGGTATTTTTGTGAATGAAAAGAACCATTAAAATCTACGTTACTTACATCCTGAATTGTTCAAACCAGATTTAAGATAGTTGGTAGTTTTAAATATAGTATATATTTTATTGATATAAGGGGGAAATGCACTGAAACTTAATGTAGTTTCTTTAAAATATAGGACAATGGGTGGAAGAGATAGTTTATTCGATTGAGTATGTAGTTTGTATGCAGAACACCTGGGTTCAGTCCTTGGCACTATGTGGTTCCCTGAGCATCACTGGGAGCAACTCCCAGAACAGAGCAGGGAGAAGTTCCTAGGCATTGCCTGCTATAGTAGCCCAAATAAAAAAATATATATGTATATATATGAACACACATATATGTATATATCCCCTCCTTCCTTCCTTCCTTCCTTCCTTCCTTCCTTCCTTCCTTCCTTCCTTCCTTCCTTCCTTCCTTCCTTCCTTCCTTCCTTCCTTCCTTCCTTCCTTCCTTCCTTCCTTCCTTCCTTCCTTCCTTCCTTCCTTCCTTCCTTCCTTCCCAAGTGAGGGTGCTCAGGTCTTCTCCAGAGTGGAAAAAAGAGAAGAGAATAGCTTTTGGAGAATGGCTTTTGGGAGACAGTTTATATACAATTTTCTCCAAATTATTGTGACCTGGAGTTCTCTGCATATACAAAAGTTAATCTGACTGTTGTCACAGGGAAAGCCTTTAAAATTTTTTTTTAGATGAAAAAAATTTTTTAACTCCTTTAAAAAAATTACTTCATCACTGTTAATTGAACAAAGTTACTCATGATTGGATTTCAGTCAATGTTTCAGCACCAATCCCTTCACCAGTGTCCACTTCTTTCTATCAATGTCCTCAGTTTCCCTCCTTCCCCAAGCCTGCCTCTATGGTGGGAACTCTTTTATTTTTCTTTTATCCCTTTAGGCACTGTGACTTATAATGTTGCTAATTGGTATTGTGTATATCACTTTACCTCTTTTCAGCACCCAGTCAAGCCTTAGACTCTGGATGATCCTTTCATATTCTTCATTATGACCTTTAATTTTTCCTATAATGTTTCCTTTTCTGAGGGACCCACTCTTCTCTCGGTGGTACCCAATTTTTTCTTCTCCAAGAAGCCCATGATCTGTATCTCAAAGGGATGTGTTCCTCATATCTCTGGGCTGCTTTGGGTCTAGGCATTTTCTACTTAGTTTTATTATTTTTCCAAAAGTCATTGCCAGGACCCCAATATATCTGCCTGCAATATTTCTCCCTCTAAGATTTTTTGGTTTGCTTTTTTTAAAACCCCTTACATTTTTTGGTTTGCTTTTTTTAGAGGTCAATGTCCAGATTCACCCGACTTTCAGTTTGGAGATTATATAATAGCACTTAAAAGCTGAGTAGGAAGCTGGAGAGACTTCCAGTGTAAATAAAATCATAATTTTCCTTTGGTTCTCAACCACTAGGGTTGCCCTAAGAAAACTTAATTTGAAAAACCAAAAGCAACACTAGATTAAGTATTATATTGCTAATGGAAGCATAAAAGAATTATATACTTGAATGATCCCTGTAGTTTTATATAGTTGTTTTTTTTAAATTAAAACTTATTTTTCTAAAAAAAATTTATTTGACGGTTTGTGAATGTAATAAACCAACCAGTTCATTGAAGGACAGTGCTTGCTTGAAAAACCTAGAAAAGGACATAGATGAGAATAAAATTAACCTTTCTTCTTGAAAAATCCTCATCTTTCTAGGCTTAGAGGAAGATCTCAGTGACTTGAAGGCCTGTTTTACAAGCGTATGGTTATGAGTTTGGTCCCTGGTGCCACCGTGTGTGCTAAGTATGATCCTGGTAGGTCTGGTCTTCGAGACTGGAAGCCATGCTGTCTGTGATCCCCACACTGCAAGCAGTTTCCAGCCATGTCCCAATGGGTGTGAGCACAACAAAGAAGTATGTCCCCCGGGAGTAACACAACTGAAATAGATGAGAATACCAGGTCAGAAAGTGGAACCCCCTGGCAAGCATGTGTGTGAGCACTGTAGCCACTCCTGGAGAGCTTTAAAACCAGCATGAGTATGAGCAACACAGCTGAAGAGTGTGGTCCAGTGAGTACTTGAGCAAGCATCACAACTAAGTGAGCACAACCCTCAGCATGTACCAAGGCCAGGCATGCTAGCATTGCAACCTCATGGGTGACCCCTAGTGAGTACCACGATACAAAAATGTGAGTGCTACAACCAGGCAGGTGTGTGAACCCCGGCATCACAAGAACAGCAGCAACATGAAAGGGAATGGGCAACATGTTTAAAATATCACCTTTATGTTTAATAGAAGGATGGATAACTTTAAGGAGCTCAATTTGAAAAGTAGTAAAGGAACATTTTCCCAGTTCATTCCTTCGTTCTCCACTTTCCTCTCTTCCTACCTTTCTCTCCCCTCCCCCTTTTCCATACATATATACATATATATACATATATATGTATGTATTTTTGTTTTGAGGCCACAAGCCAGGACTTACTCCTGGCTCTGCACTTAGGCACCATTCCTGGTGGACTCAGGGAACCTTATGTCAGGAATTGAACTTGTTTTAGCTGCTTGCAAGGAGAATGCCCTACCCTCGGTACTACCTCTTTGACACTGTCATCTCATCTCTTTCTTTTTAAAATCTTTCTCTCTCTTTCTCTCTTTCTCTCTCTCTTTCTTTTCTTTCTTTCTTTCTTTCTTTCTTTCTTTCTTTCTTTCTTTCTTTCTTTCTTTCTTTCTTTCTTTCTTTCTTTCTTTCTTTCTTTCTTTCTTTCTTTCTTTCTTTCTTTCTTTCTTTCTTTCTTTCTTTCCTTTCCTTTCTTTCTTTTCCTTTCTTTCTTTCTCTCTTCATTTCCCCCTCTTCCCTTTGTGTTGCTGTGGTGGTTAGAGGCTACACACACCTCTAGTTGTGACACTTGTAGATTTTAGTTGTGGTGCTCACCGGGAGTCACATATTAGGTTGTGGTGCATGCACACTAAGCGGTATGTGAAGACTCATCAAAGGTTCCACTTCTTTACTTGCATTGCTTGTGTCTGTGCTATGGAGCTCATGTACATTCTGGTTGCAGTGCTCAGTATGAGTCATCAGATTTGTGCTTTCTAGGGCCTGCACCTCTTTGTTGTGGTGCCCACAGATACCTGACTATGACGTGAACCAGAAATTGCTTGTGGTAGAGGAGATCACAGCCTGCAGAGCTGCCAGGCGCACACAGCAGAGCTGTCAGGATTGCACCGAGTGCGTGTGGCAACACCAGGCACTCAACTCCAGACCGCATGCCTGTAAGGCAGATGTTCTAAGCCCCTGGACTCATCCAGGAGGCCATCTCTTCATTTATTTTATAAATTCTATGCATAAATTTATTGGGAAATGAACTGTCAAAGTCTATACTGTAGGGACCATATAAAGAGAGTATCAGAGGTAGGCACTTGCCTTGCATATGTCAGGAGCTGGTTCCAACCCTCAGCACTGCCTGAGGTGCCCTGAGCATCTCTAGTGGTCACTCCTGAGCATAGAACCTGGAAGGGCCCAAATGAATATGTCTCCAACATCCTCTACTCCCCTCTCATCCTCCCCAAGTGTAAATTGGAGGTCCTTGTGGATGTATGGTTCTTGCACAGTGGTCTTCCTGCCACCACTCCACATCACCTCAGTGGTGACAGGCTCTGTCTTCCATCTTATTCAGTTCCTACTTGTACCTTTTATGTTCCCAGCCTTCTGATTTATGCTTTACAATATTCTGTTTTGCCTTGCTGCAACCTGCTGAAAATGTGCCACCTCATCAGCCCTTGTGAAGAAATGAAGATTTATTTATTATATCCCAAGTTCCTCCCAGCAATGATGTCCTTTGAGGGTGTGTGGTGTGAAAGTTTTCAGCTGAAAAGGATAAATCAGTCACAGGAAAGGAGCGATAGATATGAATTTCCCGTTGCTTTTCTGTATACAACTTAACTTATTCTCACCTGTGTGGCCTCAGACTCACTACCAGAAAGCTCTTTTGCAGAAATGAATGTTTGCAAGTGTGTATGCTAGACTACCCCAAATTGGAGGCATTTTTAGAACTATTATCTGGAGGGGAAGAAGGAAAGCTATCGCTGTGCCTTCCACGAGAACGCCACTGCCGAGGTATAAATTACTCACTTCAAACCCTGCATTAAGCAGATGCTGCTTTGCCAACTGAGCTCTCAGATTCTTATTCTCCTCCATGTATATGCCCTTTATGCCTATAAAGTTGGGTTTTGTTCTGCGGCTCTATAAATCAAAGCCAAGGGAGTTTCTTTTTGCTTTATGACTGGAACCTCGGTGAGGCATTCTCTGTAAACCAGCACTTTAGACACTTCTGTGATATGTGGGTAGAAAACGAGGCGGAGGGAGTTCTTGAGTGCACTTTTCACCTGGTTTAAACAAGAGCTTTGGTTTCCCCTTCCTCTTAATCATTACAGGGCTTCGAAGTGAAAGCAGGAGTTATAGAATTTTTTTTAAAAAGAAAGACGTTACAGAATGTTTAGGTTTTAACACTTAAACTTTGGCTGAAATGATCCTGCAGAACTTCTACAGTCTGGCAGAACATTGTGTGGTCTTTCAGGTTAGGTAGGTTTTCTGACCTTTTTGTAACCCACCTCTATAAGTCCACTGATTATAGAAGCTAAAAAGACAGTTTCTTACTAAAGCTAGAGATGCTTGGAAAAGGCTTGTCCTCTTACCTACTTATTTACGCAGTACTTAACTACGTGTTTGTGATAGAGTCAGGAATCCAAACACAAGGTCTTTGGAGTCAACTGACTAGAAATCAAGGTCAGGAAAGGCAAAAGAAATTGGACAAATGGAATAGGCATAGAGATGGCCATTATCAGTACTTTAAAGGACAAGTAGCAATTAACCAGGTTGAAGTGGGGTGGGGAGTGTGTGTGTGTATCTGCAATAAATTTATTTATTTATTGAGGAGAGAGAGAGAGAGAGAGAGAGAAAGAGAGAGAGACAGAGAGAGAGAGAAATTGCCAGCCATAGAGGCAGGCATCAGGCATGAGGGGGAGCAGAGGGAAACTGGGGACATTGGTAGTGGGAAATGTATACTGGTGATGAGACATGTGTTGGAACATTTTATGACTGAAACCCAATCATGAACAACTTTGTAACTGTAGCTCACTATGATCAATTTAAAAATAAATGAATAAAATTGCAATTAAAAAATCAGTGTGGGGCTGGAGCAATAGCACAGCGGGTAGGGCATTTGCCTTGCACACGGCCAACCCAGGTTCTAGTCCCAGCATCCCATATGGTCCCCTGAGCACCGCCAGGGGTAATTCCTGAGTGCAGAGCCAGGAGTGACCCCTGTGCATTGCCAAGTGTGACCCTAAATGAAAAAAAATAAAATAAATCAATGTTAGGTGCATAGGAAAGTTGAGTGTAGAGTACTAAAACTTACCTAAATCCCTTGTCACTCCTCACCTTACTCCATCTCCCAGTCTGAAACCAGAGTGGGGACCAGAATGGTATATTTATTTTAGATGGTGAACCAAACTTGGCATTATTCTCTCCAAAATTCATAGTTTACATTAGGTATAACACTTGATGTTGTCTATTCTATGGATTTGGAAAAATTGTATAATTATTTATGTTGGTTATTATAATATTACCAAACTA
The DNA here is from genome assembly GCF_027595985.1 of Sorex araneus. Classification (NCBI taxonomy): domain Eukaryota; kingdom Metazoa; phylum Chordata; class Mammalia; order Eulipotyphla; family Soricidae; genus Sorex; species Sorex araneus. The sequence continues at coordinate 104,013,662 of NC_073306.1, read as the reverse complement.
TCTCACTGGCCTAAAAAATAATGCTTCATTTATTAAAAACACTCCCATTGGCAAATCTCTGGAAAACAAGTGACTTTTTACTGACTGCATAATCTTGCCTTTTCTATAATATTTTATCATTGAAATCATAGAACATGTAGCAAATTTATATTGGTTTCTTTCAATTAGTAATGTGTAATTTAAGGTTTCTTTACGTTTTTGTTGTTGTAATTTTGTTTTCCTTTTGGGGCCACAAGCCTGGTGTACTCAGGGCTTACTCCTGGCTCTGTGCTAAGGGGTAGTCCTGATGGTGCTCACAAGACCAATGGGATGCTGGGGATCAAATCTGGGTGGCCACATGAAAGTCAAGCATCCAATCCCACCATCCTTTTCTCTGTTTTTTTTTCATGTTTGATAGCTCATTTCTTTACAACATTATTGAACAATAGAGCTAAATATGTTATCTTGTCTAAACAGCATGCACCACTGTTTATCCATTTGCCTATTGAAGGACATCTTGGTTGTTTCCAAATTTCGGCATGGATTGCTATTTGACATAGGATAGAGTAGGGGTCAGAGTCATAGTACAATGGATAGAACATTGGCCTTGCATGTGGCCGATCATAGTTCATTCCTTGGCACCCCATATGATCCCCCAAGCCTCACCAGGGGTAATTGCTGAGTGCAGAGGCAGCAGAAGTCCTGAGCACTGCTGAGTGTGACCGCAAAAGAAAACAAACGAACAAGTAGATAGAGTCAAACTTGTAAAGGTGCAAAGGAATGTGAGCAAGGGCTTTTGGAAGTAGGGTATGGGGGAAATGTTGCATGAATTGTGATAGGGAAGACATTTTTCCTTTGGGAGGGTAATTCCAAACTACAATGTAAATTCTATTACGCTGGTGGCATATCCAGTATTCTACTTTGTTGACTTATAAATTGTGCCTGGATATAGAATATTTCAAATTATGTAAGACTCACAAGGTTCTTTGATTACATTTATAATCTTACTCTAAAAGATATTAGGATGCTTTAAAGTTTTAAGTTATGCTATGAAAACCAAGTAAAAGGGAACAGTGACTTGTGGGTTTGAGAGAAGTTAGATCTTTTATTACTCAGAGGATTGTGTGGAGTTCAGACAGTAGGCAACAAATCATAGAGAGTAATATATATTTACATATGTATATATATGTGTATATACATATGCCTCTTAGAGAGCCCAGCAAGCTAGCAGGGCAGAGCCTGGCAAGCTACCTGTGGTGTATTCGATATGCTAAAAACAGTAGCGATAAGTCTCATTCATCTGACCCTGAAAGAGCCTCCAATCTGGAAAAACCAGTAAGGAGAGGCTGCTAAAATCTCAGGGTGGGAGGAATAGAGACGTTACTGGTGCCCGCTCGAGTAAATCGATGAACAATGGGATGACAGTGACAGTGACAGTGTGTAATTTTGGTCTTTGGTGAATACCATATTTGCACAGTTTGAGTTGAAGCTTAACTTTGGGGGTTGATGGGTTGAACCCCAACTTCGAGGGTTGCTTGAGGTAATCCATCTAATTTATCTCAATGCTGATGAGCCACCCTTCATTTAGAATAAACTAAATAATGAGTGAGTACTCCAAAAGCACAGTCTATGGCCTCATTAGCAGGAAAATGATCAGTGTTCCTGTCCAATATTTTATGAACTGTTATTTATATGTTATATGCAATTATGCCTTCGTTATCTCTATGATCAATCAGATCAACACTTTACTTGAAGCACCCAAAGCTACCCTTTTCCTCTGTCCTGACTAACATCATTTCAGGTCTTCATGTAGAAAACATTGGTTTATCTTGTAATGTTTCCTTTGGAACTTACTTTAGTTGGTGATGAGTTCCATCAAGAACTATGGAGGAAGGGGCCAGAGTGATATGACAGTGGGTAGGGCATTAAAAAAAAAAAGAAGTGTGAAGGGAAAAATGATACAAAATTTCATATTGAGGAAAACTTGAAAAAAAACCTCTTCCTTTTTTTTTTAGGGCCACCAAATGCATCATTATATTCAAAAGGTTCCAACACATGTCCCATCACCAGTGTACATTTCCCACCACCAGTATCCCCAGTTTCCCTCTGCTCCCCCCTGTCTGATGCCTGCCTCTATGGCTGGCAATTTTCTTCTCTCTCTCTCTTCTCAATAAATAAATAAATTTATTACAGAAACACACACATACACACATAGTAGTGATTTGTGGCCAAGGATTATTAATACTTGTCCTCTAGTATCCTTTTAGTTGGAAATAGATGATTCTGGTCTTAAGGTATTTGCTTATATAATGATAATACTTATAATATTATGGTGCATAAAGAATGTGACTGAAAAACATAATACAATTGGTCCTTTCCATTTTATTTTTATTCTTATTTATTTATTTTTGCTTTTTGGGTCATACCGGGTACTGCACAGGGGTTACTACTGGCTCATGCACTCAGGAATTACTCCTGATAGTGCTCAGGGGACCATGTAGGATGCTGGGAATCGAACCCGGGTTGGCCGAGTGCAAGGCAAATGCCCTACCCGCTGTGCTATCACTCCAGCCCCAGTCCCTTCCATTTTAAACTTGTCATTGGTAGCTTCTAGAAAGGCTAAAAAATAGAGTTTCATAGGAATTGGGAACCTGGGCTTTGTAGTAGAAAGAACCACATAAGCTTGAGATTCCACACATATCAACTGTATGACCATTATCACTTTGTTTTTTTCACCTACTAAAAGGGTATTATTTTATTGCTTTATAGTATTCTGTGGATAATTAAACTTGCACAGGAATTAGTGATGTAGTACATGTGTTTGAAATGTAAAGTGTTACTATCTTGACCGACCATTATTTTAACTTTTTAAAATTTTTTATTTTTTAAATTTTATTGAATCACTATGAGATGGTTACAAGCTTTCATATTTGGATTACAATCACACAATGATCAAACACCCATCCCTTCACCAGTGCACATTCCCCACCACCAATATTCCCAGTATACCCCCCCTTTCCCACCCTCCCCCTGTCTCCATGGCAGACAATATTCCCCATTCTCTCTCTCTACTTTTGGCCATCATGGTTTGCAACACAGACACTGAGAGGCCATCATGTTTGGTCCATTATCTACTTTCGGCATACATCTTCCATCCCGACTGATTCCTCCAGCCATCATTTTCTTAGTGATAACTTTTCTATTCCATCTGCCTTCTTCCCTCTGCTCATGAAGCAGGCTTCCAGTTATGGGGAAATCCTCCTGGCCCTTGTATCTACTGTCCTTGAGTGTTATTTTAATTTTTGATTCATGTTTTCTTGGCATTGATCTTGGTGCTGAAATAGAACAAAGAAATGAAAAAATTGAATCTTGCAAGAAAATTTCAATGGCTTTAGGAGATAACATGTTTCACTCTAAAGGGGTGAAAAACTACATATCATTGTTCTTAAGATAGTATTCATTACCTTTATGCCTATAGTCTTGGGGTTACACTGACATTCAAAAACTGGCAAAATCATTTCTTTTCAAGGCATTATGACAGTACATTTTGCAGCTGATGGTGCCTCATATTCAGTGAAATGTGGTAGTTAATAATAATATATAACATATAAAAATATTTACTATGGACCAAGTAGAGGATGAAATAGATCATAAGCAATAAAAAAAACATTCAGGATAAGTTCTATGAATTTGGAAAATGAAAAAAAACTGGAAAAATCATCAATGAATCTTAATGAGATTATAAAAGATGTCAAAGGTCAGATGAGCTAACTTGCTAAATAGAAAAAGTAAATTTGAGTAAGTATCCATGAGGAAGGTAGGGATTTCAGGAAGAGATGCTGTCCGTGTAAGATAGTGCTTGGAGAGGTAGTGATATGATTTGTTTGCCAGCTAGGTCACTCTATTATTAGGATCTGTCCCACCTACTATGGGACAGACTACTATATCATGTACTCTGGCTCTTGTACATGACATAATGGGCAATATATGCTTTTCTTTGGCAGACTGCGACTATCTGCCTGTGTTGTATGACACACAAATGATGTTGTAGATATCCAAATTATTCTTGACAGTAAAAAGGTTCCCCATCCCTGGCCATAAGGGAGGACCCAGTTCAGTCTATCTGTATTATTTCTTTTCATTCCTTGTTACATTTGAATTTTAACTTTTGGGGGCAGGCAGGGAAAAGGAAGAGGTTGGATCACAACCTGCATTGCTCAGTATCTATTCTTAGATCTGCTCAGAAGTGACCTCTGAAAATGTTTGAGGAACCATATATGGTGCAGGGATCATACGGGTCAGCTGCATGCAAGAAAAATCCTTTATCTCCTGTACTATCTCTCTGGCCCAGAATTTTACATCAGAGTTTCTTAACCTCAGTGCTATTGACATATTAAACAAGATAATTGTTCGTGTTGCAATCTTTCTGTGCTTGTGAAGCAAATCACTGGCCTCTATCCACTAGATGCTAGTAGCACCTCCCAGTTGAAGCAACCAAAGAAATGCCTTTAGATGTTGTAAAATGTCCTCTGTTGTGGGGAAATAGGGCAAAATTACCTTCATTTGTGAGCCACTGACTTCAAAAAAGATTGTATCTGCCATTTTACCATTTAATTTCATCATTTTCTTTCCTTTAGTGTATGTGTATGCACATGTGTTTTTCTTAAGGAAGAACATTCATGATTTAGGGTTTTAATTTAATTTAATTTAATTTTTGAAGCTTTGTATCCATTTAAAATTTAACATTTTAATTTTTTCATCTTTTATTAATGATCTAGGTTTGGTTTTTAAAGAACAACTCTCATATTGCTACAAAGCCTCAGATATATGTCATTTATGATATATGCTTGCATATATATATACACACACATGTATATATATACATATATATAAGCTTTACAAAGGGACCAGAGCAATAGTGCAGTAAATAGGGTGTTTGCCTTGCATGTGGCTGACCTAGGTTCAATCCTAATGACCCCATATGGTCCCCTAAGTCCATCAGAAGTAATACCTGAGTGTAGAGCCAGGAGTAAGCCCTGAGCACTGCTGGGTGCTGCTTCAAATTAAATAAACAAAACCAAAAAAAACCTGTATAAATAAGATAATGCAAAAATGTATTAAATATTTTTTAGTTTGGAATAATTTATAGAAGAGTTGGACTGGAGCAATAGCACAGCAGGTTGGGCGTTTGCCTTGCACGAAGCCAATCTGGGTTTGATTCCTCCATGCCTCTCGGAGAGCCCGGCAAGCTACCGAGAGTATCCCACCTGCATGGCAGAGCCTGGCAAGCTACCCGTGGCATATTCGATATGCCAAAAACAGTAACAAGTCTCACAGTGGAGGCATTACTGGTGCCCACTAGAGAAAATCAATGAACAATGGGATGACAGTGCTACAGATAGTGACAGTGCTATAGAAGAGTTACAAAGATGGCATGGGTGTTTTGTCCACTTGACATCTTATGTGAACATGGTTGATGATGTCAATGTAGAGTTTATATTGGCATTTGTTGATGCAATGCAACTTAGTGGATGATTTGAGCCATACTCAATGGTACTTGGCATTTTCTCCTGGCTCTGTGTTCAAGGGTCAATCCTGGCGCTGCCGATGGGCAACACTCTGTGGTGCTGAGACTCGAACTGAGGTTGAGAAAGTCCTTAATCCCCACACTATGTCGCCAGCCCTGATACAATACTACTAACTAAATTGTATTTGAATTTCCATAGTTTTACTAGCTTCTTTCATTTTGTGTGTGTGTGTCCCAGCATCCAGTTCAGGCTTTCTTATTGCATTTAGAGATACCATAATTTTAAAAAAATATTTTTTAATTGAGTTACAGTGATATGCACATTTACCAATTTGTTAATGATTGGATTTCAGTCATAAAATGTTCCAACACCTGTCCCTTTCACCAGTGTACTTTTCTCACCATCAATGGTCGCAGTTTCCCTCCCACCCCACACCCCATCCCACTGCCTGCCACTATGACAGGCATTTTTCATCTTCTTCTTCTTCTTCTTCTTCTTCTTCTCTCTCTCTCTCTCTCTCTCTCTGAGACCATAATTTTTCATGAAAAGAACGTAAAATATTCCCAGGAAATTACTAATTTTTAGATAACAACAATGGGGCTGAAATTTCTAAGTAAAATCTCTCAACATTAACACACAATTTAAAAGTTCACTTATATCTGTAGAAAGTCAATACTGATCAGATAGATTAAAAGCAGCCATAATAGTGTTGTAAATCTCTGGGATAAAATAAAACCCAAAGATGGATTTTGTCTAAGCCATTTCATCTCATAGTATTTCTGTAAATGATGAATACTAACGGAGTTAACAAAAGGTACAGTTCCAAATTGCTCTTTCATATTTAGAAGAAGCCAAATGGTTCTTTCTCAGTCATTCCTGACAAATACAACATGAACTCAAAGTGGCATGGAAAAGCTGTAATTTATTGAATGTAGCAAATGTAAGTAATTGAGGCTCCTTCTTAGTCTCATTTGCTGCTCAACCATTTCTCATTATATGATCCCTTAAAGCCAAACTGATTTGGGAACAGATCAATTCTAGGGAAACCCTTTTTTCTTCTTTTAGGGCATAAAAGTTAAAAGATGCTTAAGTCAATACTTCGTTTAATAATGTGTCTTTCGGAAATGCCTGGTTTCCCCCTTCTTGTTATATAATTAATTGAGCTGCCTGCCACCCACAAGGTATAGTCATTCCTCCCTATAATTCTCCTTTGGCCTAATTGCCATTCTGTTTTCAGAACTATTTGTCTTTAGATATTTCTCCCCCCACCCCCAATAGTATTGGGCATGCTTCATAGTTAGTTTTATCTTTCTGTGCTTTTGCTTCTAAATGTCAGCATAATTTTTCTGCCTTATAATATTGGAGATGTTATAACCATCCATCAAGCCAATAGAAGAGCAGAAAAGATTAGATATCATTTATCTGTATTGGTTGTTCATTGTAATGACCCAGTGGACAACATGAACAGATAATCTGTTGCTTTGATGGAAGTTAATTATTCTTAAGCATGACAGCATCGAAATAGCTTTTGTGACATTGTTTTTAAAAATGACAGCTACCTAGTAATTACTAGTGCAAGGAGAGGTTCAGTTATGTTCTCTGATGATTTCCCTATATAAACAACATCATGTTTTGGATCTTTTTATTGTTGCTTTGTGAAAAAAACCCTACAAATTTAAGAACTTTAAAAATTCAAATTTTAGGACTACCTAATAAAAATTTCTTTAGTGTAAAAATAATTTACTATTCTCTTGATAAAAGTAAAAGTACAACTAGAAGATACTTTTGCTTTGAGTGGCTAATATGAATTGATTTTGCTTTTGCTTTTAGAGAACTACTTTAATTCTCCAGGGGGTTTATAAAGTTGCTATGAATTAAAAATTCATTTCTGATGCAGTTTTCTAAGTGAGAAGCAAGGTAACACGATTAAGTTTTAAACTAATATCATTTATTTTTGCAAATAAGAAAGGAAGCTTTATTTTATGTAGGTTTATGTACAAACTTAAAAATACCCAATGACTAATGGATTTCTTTTTTTGGTATACTATTCTTAAATGCTTAAAAGCTTAATCAATAGTTTAAAATAGCATTTGTATTACTGACAGCAGTAAAGCCTAATCTAGATGTATATATTATTATTGAACCATGAAGAGGAAACACACTGGAGTGTGCTTGGTTTGAAAACAAAAACAAATTAAATAACCTGGTTTATGCTAAATGTTTATTACTTGGAAACATTTTGCAAAAGATTTTAAACTTTGGGGTGCTTCAGAGGATAAAGAGCCAAGATGAATATATTAAGCAAGTTTATATTTATGTAATTAACATATAATGTTAACAATTACTGTTATAAAAGCATAGAATAAAAGATACGGGGGTGCATAGAGATAGTACAGTGGGTGGGCACTTGCCTTACATGGGACCAACTGGGCTTAACCCAGCATCTCATATAGTTCCCCAAGTCTGCCAGGAGAAATTCCTGAGTGCATATCCAAGAGTAATCCCTGAACACCCCAGGTGTGGCCCCCTCAAAAAAGGTGGGATTGTACAGTGGGTAGAGTGTTTGCCTTACCCAGGTGGGGCTTAATCCCTGGTACCTTATATAGTCTTTGTAGCACACCAAGAATGATCTCGGATCACAGAGCCAGGTGTAAGCCCTGAGCACCACCATGTTTGACCTAAAAAAAATAAGCAAACAAACAAAAAGTGTCCTTCTATCATTTACTTATTCTTCTTTCCTCAGTTCTAGTCCCTTCCTCAGAGGGTTGCTAACAGTTTGGTGGATAACTTTCCAGATTTTATTCCATCCACTTATGTACACACATATAGTCATGTATATACTATTCTGTGTTGTTTATGGATTTGCTATGGACCATGCAACTTGTTTTTTTCCACTGAAAAATGTTTAGAGTATGTTTGTACTAAAGTATAAATGAATCTTTTTATAAAATGGTCTATTTTTAACTATTATATGATTTTATTAAATTATTATTTTGTTTTTGTTTTGGTGGCCACACTCATCAGTGCTTAGAGGTTACTCCTGGGTCTTCACTCAGGTTACTCCTGGAAGGACTCGGGGGACCATATGGCATAGAATTCTGGTCAGCCATGTGTAGGGTAAGTGCCTTATCCACTGTACTATTGCTGTAGCCCCTAGTTCTATAAAACTGTTATTTTTGTGCTTTTTGGTGGTTTTTTGGGGGAGTGACACTTGTCATTTTTCATATTCCTACCTCTGTGCACAGCGGTTGGGCTTTCGTCTTTCACATGGCCAACCCGTGTTCAATTTCTTCGTCCCTCTCGGAGAGCCCAGCAAGCTACTGAGAGTATTGAGCCCGCGAGGCAGAGCCTGGCAAGCTACCCGTGCATATTGGATATGCCAAAAACAGTAACAATAAGTATCTCAATGAGAGACGTTACTGGTGCCCGCTCAAACAAATCGATGAGCAATGGGATGACAGTGACCTCTGTGCTCAAGGATCACTATTGATAGTGCTCAGAAGATATATGTGGTGTTTGAACTGGGATTGGCTGTGTTGAAACAAGAAACTTTAACCTCTGTACTATTTTTTCACCCCTATGAAATGATTAGTGCTTTCATATTAATCTCTATTTTAAGAAGTCTCCTTCAGACCCCAAATAAACTGGACGGAAACTTCAATTTGAACATTAGCTAGTTCAGTAGGTCACTTGGATCAACTCCTTCTGGCAATATCCAAAGAGAAAACTCATTCTCGGTTAGAGAAGATGTAAACCCTCAATTTGGTGGAAACCTGATGAATGGACACAAAGGACCTCTCTGACCCTCAACTGGAAAGTGACTTCTGGAATAGATTGTGCCAGATTTGGTCCTGCCACTGTCTAAATCTTACAACCTTGACTTTCAACTTTTGAGCTAAATGCTACATTTAACAGAGGACAGTTATTCAAGGGTCACTTATAATTGATCACTAGTGACAAACACCTAAAGGAAATTAAGTATAAGCATGCAGGTACATTTTTAGTGAGAGTGGACATATGCTTTGGCATTTACAAGCACTGCTTGGCATGGCCAGTGTAAGTGGCTGACGAGCAGGTAGAGAGAGAGGAAGCCCGCTTCCTTGGCAGACACAGGGAAGCTGCAACGGAAGACTCCCTGCTGTTGTGACTTGTTTTTATAAAGATGATTCTGAATGTAGCTAAACAATCATGAAAACCATAATTAACTTTAGATTGTACCGATGATGCTTTTGAACAGGTGTTCTTCCACAACATAAACTTTTAGAATGATGGGTTCAAGCATTGTAGAATTATTATTAGCCACTAACATTAGAGACTTCTCTGTACCAACTACTGTTCCAAGCATTTAAACAGCCACTCACAACCATCTAAAAATAACTTACAGATAGTAAAATTAAGTCTTTGAGAGAGTAATTTATCCAGAGGCACCAAATTTTAACTGGGATGCAAATTCCTATTCATATGAGGAATAAAGTTACTTGAATAAACTTAATTTTATCAAGCGATAAAATGACCAAACACTTAATAAATACTGAAGGGGTCACAGATGTAACCATATCAGATTGTAAATGCTGGTACTTCTTGTGAAAATGCTGCGATGAGCACTGATTTAAAACTTTGTTTTTTCTCCCCCTTGGTCTTTCTCATAGTGCTACCTATTGTAGTTGGCCCTTTAAAAACATATAAACAAAGCATTTCCTCATGTTCTGCTACAGCTACAGATCATTCACGCCGACTTTTGCAAAGCTCCTGCCCTGTTAGACAAGCCCTGGTGTTGGAATCTGAAAAGTTGATGATTAGTTGAAACAGTCTGGACTGCAGCCACAGGACATCTTGTAGCACAATCAAGTGCCACTTCATCATGACTGGTGACAGCAGTTTCCCTGCTAAGTTTCCATCAGGAACAAGGAGCCAGAGCACAGCTCAGCAGCTAATTAGACAGGGCAACATACAAGGCTAGTACATGCCACCTTCAATAGACGGGAGTGGAGGATCTGTCAAATAGATGTGTCTTGCCCTCTGTGCTTTATACCCGTTACTGTACCTGGTTGAACATTAACCCTCAGAAATCTGCTGATTTTCTCCAATATCCTGGCCCATGCAGAGAAGGAGCTGAAAAGGAACTGTATGTCTTTAAGATAGTTCCATTCTTCATTATTCTCTAAAGCATCAATCTTCAACTTATTGTTAAAGAAGCATCACAAGATGTGGAAATGTTGGTAGGATGGATGGAAATGCAGTGTATGGACTTTTTTTTTAGTGTCTCTGTTTTAATTTTTTTCTTTTCTTGTGATGTTTGTTTTTTAAAAGAGTGAATGACTAAAAAAAAAAAAATGAAAATGGATTCCCTGTTGAGACAAAAGCCAGCACTTTGCAAGTGTCTCCTTCCCTCTTTATTTTTCTGCATTTCCTACAAGACTAAGGCTATTTAAAATAAAAAACCAACAGTAGATTTGCGCATATGTTTAAAAAGTTGCCAAAATAATGGCAAATATTTAAAAATTTAAAACAAATGTTTGAATATAAAGGCAATATAGAAGTGTTTAAATATTTTTAAGATATTTAAATATTGCAATATTTAAAAAATATTTTAAAAATATTTAATATTGTAATAGCGACAACAGCAAAGTAGCAAGAATTGAGCATCAGTCTGGGATATACTTTTGACAACTTAGTTAATTCTTTCTAGTATGTCAATCATAAAGAAGACAGCTTTGTATATATCTCTGTATATGTTTTTACCCAAACTGGTCCCTAAAATTTGTGGTAGAAACAGAAGATGATAAAACTTGACAATTTTCGGAGTCATCTCATTCAATCTTATTACTTCACAGAGGTGAAGGCCAAATGCAGAGCAGACATATCCATTGCCATAACTCTTTTCTGGTTGACTGCTAACAGCTTTTTCTACATGCTGACATGGTACAGGAATTTGGAGACTGAACATCTTTTTATAAGCTGACACCCTTGGGTCATATAAACCTCAGAATTTTGAGACTAGAAACCATGATTGCAAAGAACCACTCTAGCCTTGTACTTAGAGCCTGACTACAGATAAATATTGAATTGAGCATTTCTTTTTTTGGGGGGGCGGGTCACACCCGGCGATGCACAGGGGTCAGTTCTGTCTTTGCACTCAGGAATTACCCCTGGCGATGCTCAGGAAACCATATGGGATGCTGGGAATCGAACCCAGGTTGGCCACGTGGAAGGCAAACACCCTACCCGCTGTGCTATCACTCCAGCCCCTGAATTGGGTATTTCTGAGCACGAAACGCTGCCATCATCTGATTTAGTAATTTTAAAAAAGGGTGACCATGATGTACTGTTTAAATGTGTATTATACTGTGGAGGACAACATTGGTTTGTCCTTTCCGCCTTGCCATAGGGAGCTTAGGTTTATCGGGTTACTCCCCTCACAGTGCTCCCAGTCCTCGGTGTTTACTTATAACTTCTTTCTTTGTGCTCTATTGACTTGAAAATATTGTTTTTCTCTTCTCCTTAAGCCCTTTGCATGGTTAATTCAGAGCAATTTTTCTATGGGCACAAGAAGACAGTTAATGTTATGCTTTTGTAACTTGGGAGTTAATTGACTCTGAATGCGATTTACCTCCTGGACATCTGTTGTCTCGACCTAAGCCTCAGCTGCCCTTACTTCCTAGTACCTTCAAAGCAGGGTCCCAATGAGGGACTGAATGGATCCAGGGCAAGCTGTGCTACCCTGGCATTGAAATGGGCCTGGCCAAAGTGCTATAATACTTAACTATAAGTTAAGAGCATCGTCATGAACAAATTCTGTTCTGATCCAAAAGGTAATAACTAGATTTGGACCCTTCTAGGGTTAGGAATGATTAATCTGGCCTGAGCACTGTAGTTGGAGTCTGTAGCGAGATGTCTCCAGGAGAGCCAACCTCCAAACTCAATGTATCTCTTACTGTGTCCATACAAAATAACTAATATTAAGAAGTAGAATTAAGATGTTAATTAAGTTATTGGACTAAGGAAAGCAGAAAAACAATATTTACAACAGAGCACAAAGAAAGAAGTTACAAGTAAACACAGAGGAATGGGAGCACTGTGAGGGGAATAACCCCATAAACCTAAGCTCCCTGTGGCAAGGCAGAAAGGACAAACCAATGTTATCCTACAGTACTGGACAGTGAACAAAGAGTTAGGAGCTATGTAATATCATAGAATGTTGTCTCTGGAGCTATAGAACTAATAGAAATATGAGAGTCAAGAGTAGGTCTGGAGAATTAAGAGCTCCTATCTAGCAAGCATGAGACCGAGTTTTGATCCCTGGCACCATCCCACTTGTGCAATTAGACACTCTCTGTACTGTTGTTTGTGACCCCAGTTACTGTGACAACAGCAACTCTAAAGGGAAGGAAAGAAGGAAGAGGAGTAGGTCCCTAAGTGTGAGCAGAGTTGGCTGAGTACAGGTCTCATTCTGCTCATTTCCAACTGGCTGAGATCTTCCAGCCACATGATAGTACTGTAGAACTCTAAGCTAATATAAAAACCACACTGAATGTGGATACTAGATCTTTGGGTCCTGGGTCTGGGTCCTGGGTCTGGGTCCTTGGTTCTTTTGCCTTAAAATCCTCAGATGACCGGAAATGAGCTTTGTCTAAGAGTAACATCATAACTGATAGTCAATGAAGGTCTGATCTGAACAATTTTAGTATTACTGATGTGGTTGATTATTTGCCTTCATTGGTAACGTGAGCTGTTTCTGTGTGTTTCGGGATTCAGTTCAGTGAAGGACATTTGGCACTGCTTCACTGCATTTTCACAGATGTCACATTTCACTGGGACGGGTTAAAAAAAAAAGCCTCGCGATTCATCACAATAGATTGTACCTAGATAAGAGCATACTAATGTTCACAATTGGGAGAGAAAAAAGAACTTTTAAAGTGCGAGTCTTACTAAGCATAAACGTCTCAGAGAAAAGCGCAGAGGAGAACAAATGATCTTTGTTAATCCCAAAGATGTGTACTGAATTTAGAGTTAGCTAAAAGGAAGGCATGGGAGTGGAGGGTTGTGTATGAAGGGCAAAGGTGGAGTGGGGTGAAGTGGGTGGAGAGACAAGGAAGGGAAGTAAAAGCTAAAGAACCAACACAGCCGTGATTGCAAGACCTGAAGGCAGAGACTGCACACAGGTTATTCTTTTTCTCACAGTGTCACATGAGATAACGTTGCTTAAACAAACAAACAAACAACAAAACCAGAATAAGTTGCCAAACATGGGAAAAGTTCAGATTTCTTCTTCTCTTGAAACATCCGTCTGGCAACCTAGGTCCTGAATTTCAGCATATCAGCAGTTGGTGTCTGTGGTGTAGTACCTACTGTCACTTTTTTAAGGCTTATCATGCATTTTACACTGTCTGTCCCCACCACTCACCTGACATTGAGGTCTAGTGTCAATTGTCATTTACCATTTATTTCCCTTATAATTTTATTTTCATGTAATAGAATTAAGGTGAAAAAAAAACCCCTATTTCTTATATTTATGTCTCCATTTATAAGTCAACAGAGCACAAAGAAAGAAGTTACAAATTAAACACAGAGGAATGGGAGCACTGTGAGGGGAGTAACCCAATAAGCCTAAGCTCCCTGTGGCAAGGCAGAAAGGACAAACCAATGTTATCCTACAATACTGGACACTGAACAGAGAGTCAGGAGCTACGTAATATCATAGAATGTTGTCTCTGGAGCTATAGAACTAATAGAAACATGAGACTCAAGATGTGAATGTGAATGTGAAATGTGAAAATAGAACCTGGAATGTCATTCTATGACAAAGCATATATTTCACACGATGAGGACTTGGGTTCAATTCCCCCCCTCTCTTTCTCACACACACACACACACACACACACACACACACACACAGTGGGAAAACAAGTGAAACTGAATAGGTATTGTTTCTTGTACTCAACATCAGCTTTATACATAAAAATAGAGAGCTGAGTTTTCAAATCTTGCTCTATCCAAATTGCTCTTCTCGACTTAGTAAGGGGGTGTGGGGGCAATCAGCTAAACTAGAGAAGCAAAGTAATAAATATTAGCCTTGGGATTGGGCGAGAGAGATAGTATGGTGGGTAGGCACTGGCCTCGTGCTCAGCTGAGCTGGGTTTCATCCCCAACATCCCATGCGGTCCTCCAAGCCCACCAAAAGTGACTCCTGAGTGCAGAACCAAGAGTTACACCTAAGCATCGCTGGGTATTGCTCCCAAACAAGCAAACAATCCCTGCCTCAATCCCCACCTCCTAAAATATTAACCCTTTACTCTCTCCATCCTAGTCTATGATTATCTTGATTGTGATTCCTTAACCATTTAAAACAATACAAACACAATTTTGGAATTCCCTCCCACCTCCCGCTTTTTTTGTAGGTGGGAGTTAGAGGGAAAATGTAAGGAAGAGACAGGGTAGATATTGATGTGGGAATGTAGTTTTCCTTTGGCTCTCTTGCCTGGAAGCCAGCTCACCAACTATGCCTTTGTGGTGAAATTGCCAGAGCAGCTACTGTCTACAAGTAAGCTTCTTCTAATTATTTGTGGTTCCCAGTTTAACAGTTTAACCTGGAGATCTCCTTGGAGAAATACCTTGGGGTTTGAGGTTTGCTGTCTCAAATTCTGAGGGCACTGGGAAAACCTAGAAAGACTATTGTAATGGCCCTTATTGGTTATTTCTAGGATTAGATCCACAGTAACTGGTCAGGAGTGATTTTTCACTTCAGAAGGAATACCTTAATAGTAAACCTAATTAAATGTCTGAGTCTTAGCTATGCTTTTGTTCTTGCATGACCTTTTCATTCTCACCTCTTATGTTCTTTAATTCCTTAATTAATGAGATTATGAACTTTTCAAAGGAACTATACAAATGTGGCAGCATTAAAGTGCTAGTATAGACATGAAATTGGATTATGAAACTGGGAATAAAGACAAGTCATAGCACTTAAATTCTAAGTACACTTTTTTATCTATTATATTCTCAGCTGCACATTTATTCTCTCAAGAGAAAAAAATTCTGACATAACAGAGTGAAATTGTTAAATAATTATCAAATTCGGCTTTTTTGGGGGACTCTGGTAGCAACATGGAAACGTTGCTTTTGTTTGTGTACATGCTGGTGGGAACTTGTGGATTATTTAGTTTGGAAAAAGTCAAGTTTAAGACTCAGATAAACATGCCGGCATTTCAGTGCTCACCCAGTAGCTCTCTTTGGTTGGGAAACAACATGAGAACAGCCTTTGTTTTTTATATTCCATTTCGTTACTGGTGGGATGTTAGCCAAGAAGAAAATGCTGTCAGAACAACTTCAGAATTCAGACAAAGAATCACGTCAGTTCTTATTTTAGACAAACTGGTTCGGCCATTCTTCCTTCAGAGAAACAGGGTGGGTTTCCCCTAGTGAGCCTAATGGAAAGGACTTGCTTCCACTTGAAAGATGTGGTAAACATCTGGCAAAGTGAGGAGAATTTGGAACTATGTAGAAATCTTGGAAGAGACCAGGAGCCAGAGGCATAACTAACTAGATGCAGAGCTAGGGTCACTAGTTTCATGCCTGACTCCACCATTCATTTGACTTTGACCTTGGATGCGACTTACTTATGTGTTTCCCCTCAGTTGAATGGGAAAGATGGGATGATGAGTCACATTTGCCACTGGGACAATTAATGTGAATAGCCAGAAAACACTTTGTGAGCAAGGACTTCCCCAGGGGCCCAAGAATGTAAAATAGCTGAAAATGTCTCGGTAGAATAGAAATTTCAAGGAATAATAATAAACTATAGATTTTGCTGCATTGGGAAGTATGATCTTACACCATTCTGTGGCAATTCTAAGATATTATTATTAAAGATATCTCCATGTCAGGAATATAGAATAGTAGGTAACACCAACAATATTCAAAGAAATTTTCATTCATTCCTTCACTAAACATTTATTAATTGGGTTTTCTATGCCCATGGATGGGACTGAAAATAAGTAACTAAGTACACATAGTCTTTCCCCTTATCCAGCTCATTGTCTTTGGAGCTTTAGAATAGGAAGTGGTAATAAAAAGTTATAATCAGAATGGTCTGGTTAAGTAATCTCTTATTCTTGTTTTACATTCATTTATATTTTTAGTAAAATAATATAGTCTTTATTGAAAGAAATTTACTTAAAAATATGTGAGGGGAAAGAGAGGAATACATGGCTAAGAGAGAATATGGCTTGAAAGAGCAAGCCTGGGTAGTTAATCTCTTACTCTTAGCAGTCAATTTTTACAACTGAAAATTGAGGGTCATACTCATCCTCAGAATTCACCCTAGGGTTAAGTGATTTTTTTTAATATAAAGAAATTATCACAGTTCCTGAGAGCAATGAGATATTTGTGGTGGTTGATTTTTGTTCGTTTGTTTGGGGGCCACACCTGGCAGTACTCAGGGCTTACTCCTTGAGGGATCTCTCAAGGATCACTCCTGGCTAAGCTGGGGTGTAGGTGGAGGGAGGAGCAGCAAATGAGGTGTAGGGAACCTGGGTCCACTGTGTGCAGAGCAAGTGCCAAATATCGCTCTGACCCCCATGGTAGTAATTTTTTTTATTAAAAGTGACTTTTAAAATATTTATATACTTTTATAATTAGTCAATGAAGAAATAGTTTGTCAACTGTAGGAAGACTTCTTAGATAAAGGTAGGTTTGGAAAAAGGATTAGACATTTCAATAGCCTCATACACAGTTATAGCCTTACATACAGGCATAACAGAGAGGCATCACTACAGGCTTAAAAAGAGGGGGGTTGGGAGAGAAGAAAAAGAGCTAGTTTTAATCTTGGCTAGGTCACAAAACTTCACTGTGAAATCTTAGAAAAAATATATTTTTGGTTTTTGGGTCACACCTGGTGATGCACAGGGGTTACTCCTGGCTAATGCACTCAGGAATTACTCCTGGCCATGCTCAAGGGACCATATGGGATTCTGGGAATCGAACCCCACTTGGCTGTGTGCAAGGCAAACGCCCTACCTTCTGTGCTATACTCTAGCCCCTAGAAAATATATTTTATGGTTTCACTTTCCTTATTAATGAAGTGGTTAGTGGCTATACTTATATTCGTGGCACATTCATTTTGAATTTTTTTGTTCTTTATGATAAATGTGATTGAACAGTAGTAGAAAACAAAACACAGTGTAGTGATAATTTTTTAAATGAGAACTAAGACTAACAAGCATAGTTTGCATGTATAAATACAGGATAATAGTATAGACTAAACCTAATCTTCGATGGAAAGAATGATGTGTGTATTCATATTTATCAGCTTGCATATTGCCATGAATTGTGTTGCTAAAATAATTGGTAAGTACCTAGGAAAAGTGATTTAAAATATACTAAGGAAAGTAATAAGTAGGAACAAATTCTTAACTGACTGAAAATGACCATTAAAACAAAATCAAACCAGTATTCAGTCCTTGGACAAAATTTCTTTTTTTTTCCTCCCTCCCTCCCTCTCTTCCTCACTCACTCACTCACTCACTCACTCCTTCCCTCCCTGCCTCCCTCTCTCTCTCCCTCCCCCTTCTTTCCTTCCTTCCTTCCTTCCTTCCTTCCTTCCTTCCTTCCTTCCTTCCTTCCTTCCTTCCTTCCTTCCTTCCTTCCTTCCTTCCTTCCTTCCTTCCTTCCTTCCTTCCTCTCCTCCCTCCCTCCCTCCCTCCCTCCCTCCCTCCCTTCCTTCCTTCCTTCCTTCCTTCCTTCCTTCCTTCCTTCCTTCCTTCCTTCCTTCCTTCCTTCCTTCCTTCCTTCCTTCCTCCCTCCCTCTCTCTCTTTCTCTCTCCCTCCCTCTCTCTCTTTCTCTCTCCCTCCCTCTCTCTCTTTCTTTCTTTCTTTCTTTCTTTCTTTCTTTCTTTCTTTCTTTCTTTCTTTCTTTCTTTCTTTCTTTCTTTCTTTCTTTCTTTCTTTCTTTCTTTCTTTCTTTCTTTCTTCTTCTCTCTTCTTTCTCCTCCTCCTCCTCTTCCTCCTCCTCCTCTCCTTCTTCTCCTTCTCCTTCTCCTTCTCCTCCTCCTCCTCCTCCTCCTCCTCCTCCTCCTCCTCCTCCTCCTCCTCCTTCTTCTTCTTCTTCTTCTTCTTCTTCTTCTTCTTCTTCTTCTTCTTCTTCTTCTTCTTCTTCTTCTTCTTCTTCTTCTTCTTCTTCTTCTCCTCCTCCTCCTCCTCCTCCTCCTCCTCCTCCTCCTCCTCCTTCTTCTCCTTCTTTTCTTCCTTCTTTTCTTCTCTTCCTCCTCCTTTCTCCACCTCCTCCTTCTCCTCCTCTTCTATGGATCACACTAAACTATGCTAAGGTTTTACTCCAGGGACTGTATATATTTCTGGGGACCAAACTTGGGTTAGACACATACAAGGCAAACCTCTTAACCTTTATACAGTTTCTCTGGCCTTAATCAGTGATTTTTGCAGTGCGGTTCTAGGACAAATGCCATCAGAATCACATGGAAACTTGTTAGGAATAACATTTTTATGCCATACCCCAGATCTTTTAAATAAGAAAATCTGAGCATGGAACCCAGTAATCTTTTTAACAAACCATTCAAGTAATTATGGTTTTTTTGGGGGGTGTGGTGTGTGTGTTGGGGGTGTTACTGTTGGGGGATTGCAGAGGGAGTGGAGGGGGTGAAATCACAGTAGACAGGTCTCTGGAGCTAATTGTGGCTCTATGTTCAGCAGTCAACCTGACAGTGTTCAGGGAGATCATATGTGGTCCTGGGGATTTGAACTAGGCTTCGAAGGATGCAAGGCAAGCCCCTTAATCTGTATAATCTTTCCACCCCTTCCAAGTTGTTCTTGATCATGCTCAAGTTTGAGACCCACTGAATAGATTGTTTTTTCAGTGCTTGAGATCAAACCCAGAACAAGTGCAAGGCAAGTGCTCTACTACAGATCCATGTTCATAGCCCAGAACATATTAATATTATTATTATTTTTGCTTTTGGGGTCACACCCGGCGATGCACAGGGGTTACTCCTGGCTCTGCACTCAGGATTTACCCCTGGTGGTGCTCAGGGGACCATATGGATGCTGGGACCTGGTTGGCCGCGTGCAAGGCAAACACCCTACCCGCTGTGCTATTGCTCCAGCCCCCAGAACATATTCTTGTCCAGATGAATGGTAAAAAGTCAATTTAAAAGTAAAAAGGGGGAAATAAGTTTGAGATTATCATTTGCTCATGTTTATATGAAGTACTCTGTTATAGGTAAAGAATTCTGCCTGATTGTCAGGAAATCCCGTGATATATTATGAAATAAAATGAAATAAAAGAATAATAACACAGAAGCATAGGTGAAAGATCACCCAAAGTTAAAATTCAAGTGGATTTGGGGAGAAAACATATGCATTGCTTATGTGAGGCTCTGGGTTTAACTGCCAGCTTTTTCAAATTTCATTTGAAAAAAAAAAAGAACTCTGTGGACTCTTTTTTTAAAAAAAAGTTAAAGAAATTTGATAGATATTACCCCTCTACTTCCTCCAATCCTGGACCCACTATCTCCAATCTTGGACCACAGTTTCTTCAGCAGAACCAGAATGCAGAATTTTTATGTAGAAATACATCACTAGGCATATCAGAATCATCCAGAAGTGTGCATTCGCAACAAGAAAGCATCTCCCTTAACTTGTCTTGAAGAAATATGGGAGTCTTTTTTATAAGTGGGCATAGGAAAAAGAGAAAAAGAAAACAAAAGACAACTGAACTAGAAGAACTGGAAGTATTCTTGATTAGGATCTGGGAGACCTCAGGAAAACAAACTGAGTGAATTCTGAATTATGGTGAAGTGTTTTAAAGGTAAGGTGAAGTCATCTAGGGAATGAGGCCATTTATAAAGCAAGAATAAACCCTACAGTTTTCAAGGACTGAGTAGTAGCTTCTTAGGGACCAGGTGCTCTGGCTTGCTTGGAGGTAAATAGGAATGAGATCTGCATATCCACAGTACTTTTCTTCCAAGGATGTGATCTTCATTGTCTTCTTCTCTCTCTTGGCCTCTCCGTGAGATAGGCGTGGGTGGGTGCTATTTCCCCATCTCATCATAAACAAGAACACCGGGAAAACCAGTGCCCTTGATTGGAGCAGGCTCAATCAGTCAACAAATGTTTATTAAGTATCTGACATTGTTTCCCCAAATCAATATTTTTATAAGCATGTGTTGGTTTATATCTTCATTTGGTGCTATATGGAGCATAACTAAATGAATTAAGGAAACATTAAGGTTCTTTGGAAAGAGAGGTAGGAACACAAGCTCAGGTACGTTTTCTCCTAAGCACAATAGATGGTCATGACTCATTACTGTTCTTCAAGGCACTGTTCTTTCTGCCACCTGCTAAGCGTTCAGTAGTGAGGCTGGATTGTGATGAGGTGAGATGGTGAATAAACACAAACATTAGCTAAACCAACTTGTCCTATTCACTGAAGTCTAATTAAGAAAAAAAAATTCTTCAAGACAATAATGTGTAACTTCACAATTAAAATTCACAACATGGATGGTATCAATTACATGTAGAATGTAAGGAGAAAAAAAGAGGGTAAAAGACAGACAACGAGGGTAAATTGCTTGCTTTGCATATGGCAAACTCTAATTTGATCCTTGGCACCACATATGGTCCTCTGAGCACTGCCAGGAATGTTGTTTTTGAGCACAGAGCCGGGAGTAAGCCTGGAGCACCATTGGGTAGGACCTACAAAAAAACCCCACCAAATTCAAACCCCAACTCACAGATACATGAGAACAGACTTGTGTACATCAGAAGCAGTGGTGGATGAAGTACGTGAAGGAGTGAAAAGATGACACTTCTACTTATTAAATAAGTATGGCACAAAGATACAATGTATAGCATAATGACCGTAGTTAATAGCACTGTATCATATATCTGGAAGTGACCAGAGTGAAATTCTTAAAAGTTCTCACCATAAGAAAAACAAGTTTTATAACTGTGTATAATGATCATTTCACAATGCATTACAAATATCAAATTATTTTGCTTACACCTGAAATTAATATGTTATACCTCAATGAAAGAATATTTAACTTAAAGGATTGTTTAGCACTGTTGAAAAATGAGAGAGAGAAAGATATAGATAGAGAAAGATATAGATAGAGAAAGAGAGAGAGAATGTCTAGGAGTAATCACTGTATCACTGTCATCCTGTTGCTCATCGATTTGCTTGAGCAGGCATCAGTAACATCTCCATTGTGAGACTTGTTACTGTTTTTGGCATATCGAATATGCCACGGGTAGCTTGTCAGGCTCTAACATGCAGGAGGGATACTCTCTGTAGATGGGGCTCTCTGAGAGGGATGGAGGAATCGAACCAAGGTTGGCTGCATGCAAGGCAAACGCCCTACCCGCTGTGCTATTACTCCAGTCCCTAGGAGTAATACAAAAGTGCAAATAGTTTGAGAACAGTAGAATTCTTTGTTCTAGCGCTGCCTTTGCTATCCAGTGTAGGATATTTAGCATATGACTTAGACTCATTTGGCTTCAACTTTATCATATGTAAAATCACAGGGTAGCTCTAAACATTCTTTGAGTGCTCTCCACACCTCTCCCTTCTCTTTCCTTTGTTGTTGTGCACCAGGGGTCGTAGACACTTGGTTCTGGTGTTCACATACTTGCTTGTGGCACTCTGGGGATCACTAACACTGGCAGATCCAGGGATGCTGAGTGATATAGGGTAGGTAGTGCTGGGGATTGCTCTTGGCCTCATGTATGTAAGCAAGAGGTTCCACTTTCTCTCATGGCTATCATCACTCCAACATTAAGTCATATTCAATCTGTAGCAGTAGTCCAGTGAGCTCTAGAAATGAGAGGAAAAAGTGTTACTTTTGGGAAATGTTTTATTATGTTGCTTTAATATATTTTAATGTTTATTGTATTTTCATATATTGGTATAGGCATATTTTGGTATATTTGCAAGTAAATATATTTAATACATTTCCTATTTTCTAGAGTAATAGGATAGATTCTTCTTTATCTGCATTGTTCGAAATTGCAGCTGATGGTGCTAGGGACTGAATTCAGGATCTCACAATGCAAGGAATGTGCTCTTCATGGTTTATTTGTGGTTACTAGGTAATATACAGATACTTCTTATGTACTGAAATAATAGTTGCAAAAATTAACATTGTGGATCCGGAGTGATAGTACTGAGGGTGAGGTACTTGCCTTGTTTGCGGCTGACCTGGATCTCATATGGTCCCTCGAGCAGGAGTAATTTCTGAGTGCAGAGCCAGGAGTAATTTTTGAGCATTGCCAGGTGTGCGCCCCTGCCGCAAAAAAGCTCCCCCATATTAACATTGTAAAAAAATAGAATCATAGATGTTAAAAGCTAAAAGGAATCTCATGGATCTAGCACAGTCCACTCTTGTTGTTGTTGTTTATTTGTTTGGGGACCACAATCATCAATGGTTAGGGCTTACTCCTGGCTCTCTGGTGGTCAGCTGTCACTCCTGGTAGGCTTGGGGTGCCATATGTGTTGCTGGGGATCGAACCCAGGTCAGCTCCTCCTCCTCCTCCTCCTCCTCCTCCTCCTCCTCCTCCTCCTTCTTCTTCCTCTTCCTCTTCCTCTTCCTCCTCCTCCTCCTCCTTCCTCTTCCTCTTCCTCTTCCTCCTCCTCCTCCTCCTCCTCCTCCTTCTTCCTTCTTCTTCTTCTTCTTCTTCTTCTCCTTCTTCTTCTTCTTCTTCTTCTTCTTCTTCTTCTTCTTCTTCTTCTTCTTCTTCTTCTTCTTCTTTCTCCTCCTCCTCCTCCTCCTCTTCCTCCTCCTCCTCCTCCTTCTTCTCCTCCTTCTTCCTCTTCCTTTTCATCCTCTTCCTCTTCTTTCCCTCCTCCTCATCCTCCTTTCTCTTTCTCCTCCTCTCTTTCCTCTTCCTCCTTCTCTCCTTCCTCTTCCTTCTCCTGCTCCTCTTCCCTGGTTCTGCATAGGGCTTATTTCTGTGATCAGGGATCAATCTTGGCAGTGCTATGAAGACTATATGTGGTGCTTTTTCTGAACAGGAAAAAGCAATCTCTAAATGATTCGGAATTGTGGGTAAAATTAACTTAGTTGATTATCAAACTCAAAGTGAAGACAGAGACAAGTTATACATGAATCAACATAACATCTATAAGCTAATCAAGAATGAAGAGACACATGAAGAAATAGGTATATGAGATCTTTGATACTTAGTAAAATAGTCACTACATGGTTTTAAAAATAGATCACTTCTATATCATCAGGAGAGCAAAGTAGGTCAATCAAGAGATCACAAGGAAGAAAAATAATTACTAAGTAATTTCTTACTACAACTTCAACCTACAATCAGCCTCATTCTGAGTCTTAAAACTATACTACCAGGGCTGGAGAAATAGTAAAGTAGGTACACTTGCCTTTCACCTACATATTGTATTATCTCTCCAGCTTCTTAACTGAACATTTCTTATTAAAGCAGTAGTTGTATTAAAGTGTAGTTTCTTCTAAAAACAATGGAGGAAACAAAAAGAATAATTGTTCATTCTTGTTATTTAGACCCTGCTTAATCAAGACTTGGTTAGTCTCATGGCTTAGCCAGCAGCAACACTAGCTCTTTGATGTACTGGATTTCAGGATTAACCATTAAACTCTGGCTAAAATCATCCACAGTGCCTTGTAGCAAGGGTGACAGCCATTTTGTGATGTGCATCTCTCTCTCTATTCTCCTGTAGACTTTTATTTGTTGGTGGAGGAGAGCAAACTTGGTGGTACTTAGACATTGCTCTTGGCTTTGTGCTCAGGGGTTATTCCTGGCAGTGCTCAGGAGACCATATGTGGTGCCTCGGTCAAATCAGGATTGGTTGTGTGCAAGGCAGGCAGTCTCTGTACTGCCTCTCTGGGCCTTTGGTGTCTTTAACATCTACCTTTATGGTCATTAATTATTAGTTAAGAAGACTAAGTCTATAGAGGGGTGGTATAGAAAAAAATACGTAGAAAAAATAAATGAACAACACCTAGGCTTGTTACGATAATAAAATGTGCCACAGATTTCATTTATAACTAGCAATACCTGTGTATGAAAATTTAACTTTGTTTAATATTGTTTTCATTAGTTGTCCCACCCTTGACTCTGGTGCTTAAAAATAATTCAGAATGACTTGATTTACATAAATAACATAATTATATTATTACCTCTAAATGAATGATATTTCTGGATCCTGAAAGTCAAATGATAAATGTGAATTTGGTAGCAAGTGAATTTTATAGGACTGTCCTTATGTCAAAGCCAAGCTAGCTGAGTACTTTAATAGTGTGGAATGAGGTTCCTCAGAAACAACTGTTTTTTTGTAATCTCTATGTAATTTCTACTAATAAATATTCTTCTGTGTGGAAAAATTGCCTCCTACACAAGCCAGACCTTTCAGCCAGGTCTAAGCCTTTCACCATGAATGTTATCATTATACTTGGGATTCCAACAGCCTTTGGTTATAAGGATTTTATGCAAATATGAACCAAAGGGAGCAAAACATAAAACATTGCCATTTTCCCCTTTCCATTTCCCCAAGTTAAATAACAGTTTATTCTGCAGGCTTTCAAATTACTCCCACAAAATTGGCAATCTAATACAATCGACATATTCATGTTAATCCACCCAGAAGTAAATACACTGTGGTAAAACTGTGACATTTGCAAAGACCCTAGCGCCCCAATTACTGAAGAATTAAGTAGGGATATACACAGAGAGAGAGAGGGCTAAGTGTGATTCAGAGTGGAGGGAAGCAACCTTGCAATTCTGTGTCTAATCCTCAAGCGAGAACTCCCTATACATTGGAGAGCTGAAAAGAGAAGCATGGCTCTCTTTTTGACATTTCCTTTCAATAAAAAATGCTAATCACATTTTCTTAGTTTTAACCTAAGAACCGCAGAAATGCTCCTAAGAAAGGTTGGCTTTGGGGTTTTTCTGACTTTAGCTAATATTAGGATGTGCACAAACTCTTGTAGAAATGTTTGTGTCATAAAATGTAACCTGGGGAGCGGGAGAGATGGTCCAGTGGGCAGTACACTGCCTTGTATACAGCAGACCTGAGTTTGCTCTCTGGAACCCCGTATGGTCCTCCAAGCCCACCAGGAGTGACCCTGAGTGCTGAGCTAAGCCCTAAGCACTACTAGGTGTGGCCTCATAAGCAAAAATTTAAAGTAAAAAATAAGTAAATAAATGAACAGTAGAATCCCCTAGGTCCAAATCCCCTGAGTTGGATGTTCTGAAAGATAAGAGGCTTTAATCTGTTATGTGAGTAAGCAAATCAAGATTAGAATTTCAGATTTAGTCAGCCTGCTACTGATAATGACCCTAGGAAGAATAATTTTTTCAACCCTGTACAAATTACTGGAGACTTTTATATGCATTTTCACCGTATACTGACCTGTGAAGCAATGAAAATGTATTAGTCATTCCCATTTTATGGATGAGGAAACTGAGGTTTAGAAAGGTCATTAGTTGCATGTTTTTCATAGCAGCCGTTCTCCTCATACAACAAACAAGCCCAGGCAGAGATCCAGAGAAGGTAGGTGCTCCACCTGGCATCACACAGCAAGTCTGATGCTAGAAAGGGCATAATTAGTCTGGAATTTCCAGCCGATTGCTTAGGTCACTGGACCATGCTGTCTGGGTGCATCCAGTCTGGCCTGGGAAGCGAGCCACCTCACATTTCATCCCCTAGGTCAGGAAACTCTTTCTATGCCTTGATCGGGTTAAAGGGGCACAAGCACCATAGACAAGCCATTGAGGAGGAAATAAAACACTAATGACATTCTTTGCAGTTTCGAGAGCATCTTTTGTCCCTATAAATGGTCAGCTTGGATAGACTCTTCTGAAATTAGAATAAATAAAGAGTTTCTAGCACTTTAATCTCTGATCCCAGTCCACCTACGGGCTCCAGGAAAATGCCTGACTGAGCAGACAGCTTCACTGATTTCAGCCCCTGCGTCGATCAGGAAGGGAGGAACATTCTGGAGGCGTGGGCCCTCAGGGAGAAGGCCTCTATTCTCCTAGACTGATCCTAGATTACAGGCAGGCAGCCCGGAGTCAGGCTCTGCCTTGCCAAGGGAGCTTTGAACTTCTAGACACCATAGCTGGGACTCAAAAGGAACATTTTTCTCACTTTCACTGGACCCTCTACCATCATAACATATGTTATGTGTAGAACCAAACTCTAATATCTAGGAAGTGCCAATAATTAGTGGTGCAAAACTTTTTGTGCTGAGCCCTTTGCTCTCAAAATCTGACATTAATAAAAACATTTGAAGTCATAGTGGGAAGAGGAATTCACTTTTTGAAGATAGGGAGAAAGAAAACATTTACAAAACATAGTTAAATTTGCATTTATTAAAAACATTATTTGTAAATTTTGACTCTGGCTAAGAAGAAAAGTCGCACATTTTGCAATTTGGTTTATAAATGATTTTTGTGTGTATATTCTGATACAGGAAATCATAAAAAAGTGAAAATACAGAAATATGTGACAATGATCTATTTCATCTTTAGAAATTACTGTTTCTGACTTTGCTATTTTGTTATTTTTTTGCTCCCTGAACTATGTACATGTGTGTATCTATATCTATATCTATCTATATATATGCTCCAGTGAACTCAACTTGCTGAGTAAAAAAATATTTTTGTTAGCAAAAACAAAAACAATACATAAACGTAAACCAATAAAAACAGCTTAATATGTCTAATCCATAAAAGTAAAGCTACTTCATGCATTATTTTATCTTTTGTATTTAATTTTCTTTTGGACTGGAGCATTAGCACAACAGGTAGGGTGTTTGCCTTACACAAGGCCAACCCGGGTTTGATTCCTCCCTCCTTCTTGGAGAGTCCAGCAAGCTACTGAGAATATTCCGCCCACACAGGCAGAGCCTGGCAAGCTACCTGTGGCGTATTCAATATGCCAAAAACAGTAACAATAAGTCTCACAACGGGGATGTTACTGGTGCCCGCTCAAGCAAATCCATGAACACCTCGACGACAGTGCTACGTTTTGTTTTCCTTTATTTAATGGCTTAGACATTTCTATGATGTTTTCCGCCAGTGAATTTGTTTCTATTTTCCCTTGTACTTGCAGGGAAGCAGGTCCCTCTGCCTGTGGGTTTGAAAGCATCTACTGTGGATTCCTTTCTCCCCAGCAGAGGGAGGCTGAGTGTGGGTTGGGGAGGAGAAATAGTGCTTTCCTCTCTTCATCATATTCCCGCCTCTCTGCATAGCAATTCCTTCTGATTTCCCTTTGGGGCTGTGGAAGGATGTATAGGAGAGATCAGCTGGAACTTAAAAATAGGATAAAGATTTAAGTGTTAGATTTCCATTGCTCCTTAATAAAGGATGTCTAATATTTAATTGTCTGCTAGGTAGTTGTCTGAAACAGGGGATTAAAAGAAGAGAAAGTATAAAAGACAAGATCAAATCCCAAAGTTGTCTCATTTTCACTAAATTAAAAACTTAATCATGTGTGCAAGTTTGTTGTCCTTCCTTCTCCCTCCCTCCCTCCCTCCCTCCCTCCCTCCCTCCCTCCCTCCCTCCCTCCCTCCCTCTCTTCCTTCCTTCCTTCCTTCCTTCCTTCCTTCCTTCCTTCCTTCCTTCCTTCCTTCCTTCCTTCCTTCCTTCCTTCCTTCCTTCCTTCCTTGTTTTGTTTCTGAGCCACACGTGGCAAGCACTCAGTGCTTACTCTTGGCTCTGCATTCAGGGATCACCCTGGACAGGGCTCAGGGGATCATACTGAATGCCAGGGATCAAATCTGGGTCCGTAGCATGCAAGGCAAGTTTCCTTCCCACTTCACTATTGCTCTGATCCTATGTTATCCACTAACTTTTCATTCACTGTGGAATAAACAGTGACCAAAACCCCTCTATGTATCATGCCTAAGGTTGTATGCTGAGATTTGTAAATGAATGGCATAATCTTTATTGTTTGGAGGACAGGTTTTTCTTATCTTGTTTCATTTCATATTTACCTAACAACACTGAACAACCCCTATCTTCACCCTATTTCTGAGATGTAGGAATGGTATTTGAATATGAAAGTAACTTGCTTAAGGTCATAGATTGAGTCAATAGTGAACATGGAATGACTTGATGACATTCCCCCAACCCCTTACCCTCCCCATGCAAATCTGTCTCTTTCTTCTCGCTATAGCTGGATATAGTCACCTGAACTGTTTAATGAAAAATTGTAAAAGTTAAGAAGAGAGGACTTGCATAGAAGGATTGAAAAAAGGATGAAAAGTCTTGAAAAGAAAGAGAGAACAAGCCTGCTGCATGAGCAGTACTGAACAAGGTGTGTGTGTGTGTGTGTGTGTGTGTGTGTGTGTGTGTGTGTGTGTGTGTGTGTGTGATGGGTTGGTTAAGTTGGTGGGATGGATCAACTGGGACGTAAAAGCCACATGGAAGAGTTGAATTTGAAGCTAAATTTTGAAATTGAGATGAAACTAGTTGTTGAAAAATGGTAGAGATTGAATTTTGGGTATTTCGGTTTAAATAATCTGAGACTGCAGAAATAAACTTCAGTGCAATAATTTAAAAGGTAAGAGAGGGCATTGACTATTTCAAAGTCTATCTCTAATCATAAATTTCTAGATTATTCTGATGTTCACTATTTTACTTTGATCTCAATTTGATTTGGACTGGAGCGATAGCACAGCAGGTAGGGCATTTGCCTTGCATGGGGCCAACCTGGGTTCGATTCCTCTGTCCCTTTCGGAGAGTATCTCGGAGATACTCTCGAGAGTATCCCGCCCGCACTGCAGAGCCTGGCAAGCTACCTGTGGCATATTCAATATGCCAAAAACAGTAACAAGTCTCACAATGGAGACGTTATTGGTGCCCTCTCAAGCAAATCAATGAACAACAGGATGACAGTGTTACAGTGCTACTTTGACTTATACATGCTTAAGAACTCCTCTTGAGAGGATTTTGAAGACTTACATATAAGACTTCATGACTGAGTCTAGAGAAATGAATCACAAAAATTGGAGGACATTTGCTGAACTCTTACAATGTGTGAAGAACTTCCTTCCTGGTATGATTAAGAACAAGATAGGATGCAGAATAAAAGCACCTAGCAGTACAGGGACATCTTGACACATGACCAGTGAAAAACCATAACTGTACATGAGAAACTTATAATTGATATAAGTTAACATGGAGACTGGTCTCTGAAGCAGATAGAAATGACAAAAGCCAATTTTATGCATGTAGATGGACACAGTGACTAGGGCTATCTGCTTAAGTTGGCACCAGTGTAGTGATGCTTTGGAAAATCTTGTGAATGTATGGTTCTCTCATTCTACAGAAAAACATCGATAAAGGGGAACACAGTCATAATGAAGAAGACAATGTTAATGATGATGCCTGATACTGAGAGACAATGAGTCTGACCAGTTATTGCTCTTATTTGAAAATGAAAGGCCTGAAAACTGATGGTATCTGAAGAACATTAAGCTGCTGAAAGCCAATATTTCATTTGCTACAAATCTTTTTCATGTTAATAAACTTTGGCTAGTAGGATTCCTTGGGGCAGGAGTATATATCCTGAAAGGAAATATTGAAAAATTAGAGAAACATTCTTATTGCTAATGACTTGGTCAACTGAGAGTGGGTAATATAGGCCTCATTTCTATTTGTTATTAGGCATAACATGTTTTATTCCTTAGTGTAGAAAATATGAGCTTTTGATATCACTGCTTAGTATAATTGACTCTTCTGAGCCCTGTTTGAACTTAGTGATTCATCATTTTTCAAATTAGTAAGGACACGGTTTGGGTAATCTGAGGCTGTAATCAGTAAAACCTTCCGAATGCCTTGCACAATAATGGATTAGGCTGTCATTTGTAGTATCTCTTATTTCTGTTATTATCTGAGTTTGAATGTCAATTTAAACTCATTAGCTTAATTTTTAAGATGTTTCTCCTTGCCTCTGACAGCCATAGGAAGCATGTCCATTTGATGTGTGCTGCCTTATTTGTTGAATTTGGCAGAAGTGACCCCCCTGTCTTGTAAAAGACAAGATACTCAAGTGTCAAGCGCTTGCGGGGTCATCCATCTTCTCCAGCCCTTCCACCCACTGGGGCTGGACCACATGCATCCACTGTTCAGGCTCCTTCTCTGCTTTCTCTTTGTCATTATTCTGTTGTCAATTCTGCTGTTTATTCAGTGATTAATCATCATTTGGAAGGTTCTGCTGGGAGCAACAGAAAGAGGAGTATTCCTGCAGGTGGTTTCTCTCTGATTAGTCAAAAGTGATAATGACCTGCTGCTGGGGCTTTGTCATCAAGAGGAGAGGAAGGTAAATTCTTTTTTCTTTTGCAGAAATGCAATTGGATTTTATAAACCTGGGAAATAAACTTAATTGTACAAAGAACATTAGAATTGGTTTTTCAAAATGCTCCCTAGAGACAGTGTTTTCAGTTAAAGTACATTTAGAATCACGACTTGCTTACATTCTTACCCTTAAAAAAATTTAAAGCCTTAAGGGTACATTTATCGACATAAGTGCCTAAAAATAACTTCACAGAGCTTGAGATATGTGATGGTTTATCAGCAATCACTTGTCACTGAAGTAATCCATTTAATATTTTTACTTTTGACAGCCGCAAAGATGGATGTTGTTGGTATTTAACTTGGTATGGTGCTACTTTTTATATGATTAAAAAATATACCTGACAATAAAGATTTTAGTCATTTCATTTAAAATGATGCTTTTCATTATACAGATTCAATGCGATCCCTATAAGTATACCCATGACATTCTTCAAAGAAATGGATCAAGCAATCCTAAAATTCATATGGAATAACAAACGTCCAAGGATAGCTAAAACAATTCTTGGGAAAAAGATGATGGGAGGCATCACCATCCCCAACCTCAAACTTTACTACAAAGCAGTAACAATTAAAACAGCATGGTACTGGAACAAAGGCAGAGCCGTAGACCAATGGAACAGGGTGGAATATCCCTACACACAACCCCAAATGTATGACCATCTAATCTTTGATAAGGGAGCAAGAGATGTGAAGTGGAGCAAGGAAAGCCTCTTTAACAAATGGTGCTGGCACAACTGGACAACCACATGCAAAAAAATGGGTTTAGACCTTGACCTGACACCATGCACAAAAGTCAGATCAAAATGGATTAAAGACCTCAACATTAGACCACAAACCATAAGGTACATTGAAGACAAGGTCGGCGAAACCCTCCACGATATTGAAGATAAAGGTATCTTCAAAGGTGACACGGAACTAAGCAATCTAGTAAAAACAGAGATCAACAAATGGGACTACATTAAACTAAAAAGCTTCTGCACCGCAAGAGATACAGTGACCAGAATACAAAGACTATCCACAGAATGGGAAAGGATATATACACAATACCCATCAGATAAGGGGTTGATATCAATGGTATATAAAGCACTGGTTGAGCTCTACAAGAAGAAAACATCCAACCCCATCAAAAAATGGGGCGAAGAAATGAACAGAAACTTTACCAAGGAAGAAATACGAATGGCCAAAAGGCACATGAAAAAGTGCTCTGCATCACTAATCATCAGAGAGATGCAGATCAAAACAACTTTGAGATACCACCTCACAGCACAGAGACTAGCACACATCCAAAAGAACAAAAGCAACCGCTGTTGGAGAGGATGTGGGGAGAAAGGGACCCTTCTACACTGCTGGTGGGAATGCCGACTAGTTCAGCCCTTTTGGAAAACAATTTGGACGACTCTCAAAAAATTAGATATTGAATTCCCATTTGACCCAGCAATACCACTGCTGGGAATATATCCCAGAGAGGCAAAAAAGTACAATCGAAACAACATCTGCACATGTATGTTCATCGCAGCACTGTTTACAATAGCCAGAATCTGGAAAAAACCCGAATGCCCCAGAACGGATGACTGGTTGAGGAAACTTTGGTACATCTATACAATGGAATACTATGCAGCTGTTAGAAAAAAGGAGGTCAAGAATTTTGTAGTCAAGTGGATGGGCATGAAAAGTTTCATGCTGAGTGAAATGAGTCAGAAAGAGAGAGACAGACATAGAAAGATTGCACTCATCTATGGTATATAGAATAACAGAGTGGGAGACTAACACTCAAGAACTGTAGAAATAAGTACCAGGAGGTTGACTCCATGGCTTCGAGGCTGGCCTCACGTTCCGGGGAAAGGTCAACTCAGAGAAGCGATCACCAACTACATTGTAGTCGAAGGCCATGTGGGGGAAGGGAGTTGCGGGCTGAATGAGGGCTAGAGACTGAGCACAGCGGCCACTCAACATCTTTATTGCAAACCACAACAGCTAATTAGAGAGAGAAAACAGAAGGGAATGCCTTGCCACAGTGGCAGGGTGGGGTGGGGGGGAGATGGGATTGGGGAGGGTGGGAGGGACACTGGGTTTACGGGTGGTGGAGAATGGGCACTGGTGAAGGGATGGGTTCCAAACTTTGTATGAGGGAAGTATAAGCACAAAAGTGTATAAATCTGTAACTGTACCCTCACGGTGATTCTCTAATTAAAAATAAATAAATTTAAAAAAAAAATAAATAAATAAAAAAAATAATAAATTAAAAAAAAAATAAAATAAAATGATGCTTTTATTTGGGGAAAAAAAAAACATTTGAAAGGAAGGCCACCCTGTATGAATTTCCAAAGATGAGAAGGTTCTGAAAAAAATGGGGTATCTGGTTGTGGTGGTGAAATGTAACCAGAGGAGGAAGTAGGTGTGTCTTTGGTGAAGGAAGAGAGAGAACCTGGGAGGGAGGGGGAGCCCAGGAATGCCATTCAGCCAGCTCTCACCAGGAGGAGTCGCCACTAATTATTTTATGTGTGATTGTTAAGTGAGCAAACAGGTTTCCAGAGCAAAGCAACTAAGTCCTCCTGTGGTAAAGGAGAAAAAGTATTGTGTTCATAAACATTTTTTTACTTTTCAGTTGATCATGGTGAAGGAAGGAGGTGTGGGCTTCGAGACGATTATTCATTTCAGTCTTGTGCTCAGATTCAGAGATTCTGGATTCAGCTGTATGGGTTTATTCATTAGTTTCATCTTCTGTGAATGTGGAGTTTCTCTCAGTTTAGACTGTGCATAAAAAAAAAAAACTGAACATGTCCAGATTCCAGAACCAAGTCCCGGTGACGGTGACTCTTCTTGACTTTGAATAGCAAATTATCTCCCCAGTCTCCTTGCTCTTTACCACAGTTTACTTGTGGACCTTCATTTTTTTGATCAAAGTCTGAGTGTAGTATTTGAGCCCAGGAGTGATCTCTGTACTGATTGTGGTGTTTGAACTCAGGATTGATCACTGAAGGCTCCCTGTGTAGATGGAGGCAACAGTGTCTACTTGCAGCATCCCATTTATGGGTGTGCATGGTGTGTGTGTGCGTGTGTGTGTGTGTGTGTGTGTTTGTGTGTGTGTGTGTGTAGTGGGGAAGGGGATCCTTTCCCAGGACAACTGCCATGTGAGTTGAAAACTTGGGCTAGTACTGGGGTGATATTTGAATTCACAGCTTTGGCCAGTCACTCTTTGACAGGCCAATTCCCCAGACATTAAAAACAGTTGTTGCCTGACAAGGAGAAGGACAGGAGTGACCTGGGTGATTTGTACTGGAGGAAGGGCTCTTGCAGTTGATGGTCAAGAATAACAGAGCCAGTTGAATGTGGGAGGCGAAAGAAAGGATTTGGGACAAGCATTGGAGCAGCCCAAAACTATTTCTTGGGCAAAACAACAAAGCACTGAACAAACCCTTATTTTAGTCTCTCTTTTTCTTCCCTTGGGCCCCCACAATCTAACCCTACTTTTAGAGCCTTCCTGCATCTTTGGTGTAGTGATAGTTTGATCTTTGGTAGGTTTGTTTTAGGTAGGTTTGCTTTGAATGGACACCATGAGCTTGTGAATGATTCTCAAATTGCATATTAAAATCAACTATACAAAAAAAAATACTATGCTTAGGTCCCACCCTCAGAGATGATCTTGATGTCATTGTCATTGTTGTGGTTTGGCTTTCAATCATGTTATTGGGAATATTAGAAAGACACTTGAGGAGCGGGGGAAAGCAATGATACGTGAGTAGGGGGCTTGCATTGCATGTGGATGACCAGGGTTTTTTGATCCCAGGCATCCCATCTAGTCCCCGAGCACCACCAGGAGTAATTCCTGATGCAGAAACAGAAGTGATCTCTGAGCTTTGCCAGGTATGCCCTTAAAACAAAAACAGGAAGACACTGGGAATTTTGAAAGATTTCCATGTGATTTAGAAAAGAAAAGTTTGAGGGACAAGAGAGATACTACATCAGATAAGGTTGTTTGCCTTATGTGTAATTGTCTGTGTTCAGTTCCCAGCACCACATATGGTCCCTGAGCACCCTGGACACTGTCAGGAGTGGTCCCTGATCACAGAGCGAGGAATAGGCTCTCTATACTGCCAGGTATGTTTTCCAAGTTTCACTGCTACACACACGCGCGCGCGCACACACACACACACACACACAAAGTTTTGAGAATTTCAGAGTGAATTTAGGGTTCCCAAAATATGGTGTTTGGACCAAAAGTTAGCATCACTTAAAAACGTTTTAGCAATGCATAACCTCAAACCCTTCCACAGATCTGCTAAGTAGAAACTCTGAGACGTAGAACCTTGTGATTTAGTTTAACAATGCCTCTGAGTGATTCTAATGTATGTTATAGTTTGAGAATCACTTCCCGAAAGTGACCAAGCTCTGACTCAATAATAATTTGGGGAGTTGCAGTGGTATACAAAGAATTGAGAAGGAAAATGCACTAAGGAGAATGGAGATTTATTAACTTTTCTTGTTACTTCCTCCCGGACTGGAGCAATAGTGTAGGGTAGGGTGTTTGCCTTGCACGTGTTTGCCTTGCACGTGGCTCACCCGGTTCCGATTCCTCCGTTCCTCTCTGAGAGCCCGGCAAGCTACTGAGAATATCCAGCCCCGCCCCCCACCCCCCTCCCCCAGAGCCTGGCAAGCTACCCGTGGCATATTCGATATGCCGAAAATAGTAACAAGTCTCACAATGGAGATGTTACTGGTGCCCGCTCGAGCAAATTGATGAACAACTGGACAACAGTGCTACAGTGCTACAGTTACTTCCTTCCAGTGGATAGTCACACTATCCTTAGCTAAAGCCCTTCTTCAAGGCTTGCAAGCTGTTGAATACAAAGGAGTAACAGTAGCTTTTAGCATTTATTTATTTATTTATTTATTTGCTCTTTGGGTCACACTTGAGGATGCACAGGGGTTACTCCTGGCTCTGCACTCAGGAATCACCCCTGGTGGTGCTCAGGGGACCATATGGGATGCTGGGAATCGAACCTGGGTCAGCCCAGTGAAGGCAAACACCCTACCCGCAGTGCTATTGCTCCAGCCCCAGCTATTAGCATTTAATTTGCCAGAGTATTTTAACTTTGGCAAGTAAATTGTTTAGAAACCTAAGCAAGTATGACTTCCCCTTTCTTTTTCTAATGAACAGCTTCAGCTTTCCAACTATTCTTCTGGAGTTGAACCACTGCTCTCCAATGACTAGTCTTCATTCTCCAAAGTCTGGGTAGGGGAGAAAGGTATTTATGAATACCCAGCAAGACGTGTTAATAAAGAGATTTATAATTAGGAAAATTTTAAATACTTACCAAACTACTGAACTGGAGTGATAGCACAGCAAGTAGGGTGTTTGTCTTGCATGTGGCCGACCTGGGTTCAATTCCTCCATCCCTCTCAAAGAGCCCGGCAAGCTACCGAGAGTATTCCGCCCGCACGGCAGAGCCTGGCAAGCTACCTGTGGCATATTCTATATGCCAAAAACAATAACAACAAGTCTCACAATGAAGACATTACTGGTGCCCGCTCGAGCAAATTGATGAACAATGGGATGACAGTGCTATAGTGCTACCAAACTAAGTCTACAGCCCAGCTCCTCTCCTGAGCAACACGAAGGGACATTTGAGGGAAGAAAATGGGACTTTCAGAAGGTTAAGGATGTTTGGGGGTAAAAAAATAAAAGAAGAAATTTTTTCAAATGTTTGGGGACTGGAGCAACAGTACTGTGGATAGGGTGCTTGCCTTTCATGGGCCTACCTGGGTTTGATCCTTGGTAGCTCATATGGTCCTCTGAACCCTGCCAGGAATGATCCCAGTGCAGAGTCAGGAATAAGCCCTGAGCACCACCTGCTGTGACCCCAAAACAAAACAAAAAGAAGAAAATTAGGAGTGTTTTCAAAATAGTGGCCAGTAGCATTAGCAGTAGATACCAGGCAAATATGTAATTGAATTAATGCAGCTCGAGACTATCTTTCTTCATTCATATTTTTATCTCAACCTTATTGAACCCAATTTTAATTTTGTTTCATACAGACTCTTGCAGTAACAAGTTCCAGGTGAGGCAATAAGTTTATTACCTATGGTGGAAAAGAATGTGTCCCTTTATTTACCCTAAAAGTACCTCTTCCAAGTTTCAACGGTGCCTATCTGAAATCTTAACTCTGGGTTTTGGGTGTTGATGCTTCCGACTTTGATATAGTCTCTGTGATTGTGCAAAGGTGAGTCAGTTGCATTGATCAGCACAGTCACACAACACCAGGCAGAAAAATTTCCAAGGAAAGGAATGCCATCTGACTCTCTGCCAGGACCAGGCTTACCTGTGCTAGAGTTTGTGGTCATTTCCAGAGTATTGTTCCAGAATTCACTCCCCCCCACTTCCTGCCGCCAAATTTCTCTTGAATCACTGACTAAAATTCCACAATGAAAACTCAATTTGTTTGAGTAACATATTTCTTCTCCATATATTTTCTCCTATTGGATTTAACTTCCAGAAAAGAAGGAGCATGCCTTCTTCTTGTTTTTTGTTTGCCACTACACCTGGCATAGAACTTGAAATAGGTCTGCTATAACTTTGTTCTGTATTCATCCATACAAGTTACGTATCTGCACTATAGTATAATTAGGATGTGAGGATGAAATTAGCTTTACATCTGGGGACAAATTATTGGGGCATGTTCCTGATCCAGTGAAACTTAAATGTATGAGTAAACTATAAAGGAGTTGCTTTAGCTAGAGAAATGAGGTAGCAAGAACTTTAGGCAATGTTTAATCTGGCCAACTGGTTTGGCCAGACAGGAATCACCCTTCTCTCTCCTCTGTGTGATGTTTAGAAGGAATTTCGTCTTAGTGGAAAAGTTTTGATCATTCACTGACAAAAAGAAAGATCAAGGAAGCATGGGCATTCTGGTGAGTGGGAATAAAACATTAAGATACACTGCAATAACAACTAATATTTGTTGAGCATGTACTATGTATTTACTATGTATGTATTTACTATGTATATATTTACTATGTATTATGTATTTACTATGCATTTAATATGTATTTACTATGTATTCATTAATAGCACTGTAGCACTGTCATCCTGTTGTTCATCGATTTGCTCGAGCGGGCACCAGTAATGTCTCCATTGTGAGACTTGTTGTTACTGTTTTTGGCATATTGAATACAGCATGGGTAAGCTCTTTAATACACTTAATATTTAATCAACTCATTTGATTCTCATAATAATCTTTTGAAGTATGTACTATTAGTGTTCCCATATCATGGAAGAGAAATTGAGGCACAAAAAAGAAAATTTGCCAGAGGAGATCTAGTTACTAAGTCATTTGCCAAAGGAGATCTAGTTACTAGAGATCAAATCTATGCAATTTAATTTCAAATTTGGCTCTAAAACATTATATTCTACTGCCTTATTGTAAGAAGAAAAAGGGTATAGAAAGGTGAAAACCAGGACTAAAGTCTACCTAACTCTATTTTTAGCATTTTTTTTTTTTGCCACAGAGGAGCCTGATATGGATATAGCAGTGCCCCAGGGAGCCAAGATTGAATAGTGCCATATTCTGGGAGTGAATGCACAAACAAATGTTCTCTGAAAAAAAACTGCTTTGTGCAGAAGGACAGGAAAGGGTTATTTGGAGGAGCAGAAGCTTCCTTTCAACTCCTGCAGTGGTCCTCCCCTCTCCTGTTAACTTCTCCCTAATAATTTGATCAGTTCTCTGTGGAAAGCACTTAGTTGCTATGGTAATGAGAACTCTATAAATATTAATAGAATAAAGCCAAACAGAATATTGCCCCATTAACGCAGAGTACCTGGTATTAGCCTTGAACATCATGGTCTAATGATGTGCCACTCAGTCATTTTTGTTTTAAATCCCTCTGAACATGTGAGTTAGCTCTGGACCTCATAGTGATGCGTTACAGGGAACCACAGTAAATGCTGTCATGTTGTTTTTGAAGCTCAACCCACCTTTCCTCAAGTGCTGTGCATGTCATATATGTTCATTATTTCAGGCTTTTTTCCCCTTGGTGGAATTTAATAGAATCAACCATTATGCTGACTTCTTGATATTACATCTTATAGCTTAACTCAGGTTATTGTAACATGGAAGGAATATAGATTTATACAATTTAGAACAGAAATAAATTTCAGTGTTTCAAACTCAAACTACCAGGTAGAGCATTTCAAACTCTAATACCTACCAGGTTGAGGCAGATAAGACATAGGAGAGGGGCAAATTGTACACAAGACACCTGCAAATGGTACTGTGGCATGACTGGAGTTTGTAATCTCATTCTGGATGCATTGTGTTTTCTTCCTTCTTTTTAGTTTCTTTCAGTATTTAAAGGTGGCATGAAAAGCACAACAAAAATGAATGAGAAATGGGATGAGAAGAATAATAAGGAAAATAAAATTATGAATAATGTTAATGAATGTAAGAATTTTATTATTGTTGTTGATTGAATGTCACAAGTCTCTGAATTTCTTAGCAACCAAAGAAAAGAAAGGAACATAAACCAAATATTTATGAGGTCCAGATTGCTGCTCGTTTTAAAGTCTGAAGACTTTGTATGGGTCTTTAAACTCCCTTCTTTTAAATTCTATTTTATTTTCCTTTTCTCTTATTGTTTTTTTTTCATTTCTCTAATAATTCCTTCTGAGTTACCTTTGTGGGTACATTTCCTCCTTTGATCCAACCCTTTAGCCCCTGTAACCTATGCTATAGCATTTAGCAGTGGCCTGTTTTCATTGCAGTTTTCAACTACCAGTAAGGCAGATGCTGAGCACTCTGTTTGATCCCCCAATTCAGAGCTCTCTTTAACTTTCAGGTAACTACATCTGATTTCATTTGTCTACTGTTCTCATCACAGATGTTCCCTGTGTCTTCATATCCCCCAACTTTTCCTACTACTCCTAATCCCATCTATTTCCAAGCTGGCTTCTCTTGGTTTTTGTCTTACTAAATTATATCACTAACTTCTGCTCCTGGGTTGCCCTAAATAGAAATCTGGGGGTTTTCTCTTCTCTCATAACATATGCAATTGAAAGGGCTAACTGGTCTTATATCTTCTGTATCACTCAAATCCCCCCAAATTTTACATCAAGCCCAGGTTCTTCATCCTGATTTCTGCATCTAGGTATTCCCAGAGTACTTTCTCATATCATTTGTCCAGGCACATGGAAAACAATTCCAGATGACCTATAAGCTACCTTTTTAGAAAGTCTTGTCCTCTGCTAGAAATAATTCTTCCATTGCATCTCTGACTACATAATAATTTTTAGTTATATAGAATCTTTCTACTCTTTTACAAAGTGTTACCTGAACCTCCTGCCCCAAGTTTAGGTTGGGCATCTTTAATTTATGCTCCACTACTGGATATTCTTGAACTGGCATCCAAGAACCCTGTTTAATTTCAGAATTTTGGTTAAAGAACTTACAAGGACCATAATGGTCTAGGAAAAGCCAGGTGTAAATGAGTTTGAGGTCTATATATTTAAGTGCATAACTAAGACATGAATTTTTATTCATCTCTCTGCTTTGATTTTTCTCTCACAAATTTCTCCTAGGAAGTCTCGTAGTAGCTTCTCATCTACCTTAAACACACACACACACACACTCACACACACACACACAGACACACATACACACACACCCCTGCTCTAGACCCTGTAACAACTTTCCATTTCTTCTCTTATTGTTGGATATTAACCCCAAGTGCTTTAGTCTTCATCAGTGAATTGCCTTATTTTCCTTCCCCCACCAAAAAGAAATTTATAGTGCTCTTTTGAACACCCCTAATCCCCTGTGTTTACATTTAAACTTTCCTTTGTGCTTTACCTCTCATTGTTACATTTCCCAAGTCAGTCTTAGTTACTTGTAAGTCAAAACTTCTGGTGATTCTGAACTTTGTATTTGTAGTGAATTTCTTGCTTTTCTACTTTCCCTATAGCCTTTTCCTATTTTACTATAGAGCAAAGTTCTTTGCTTAAATGCAGAAAGACCGTTAATGCTGTGCTTCTAATGTTTGGGAGTTGATCAGCTATGAAATAGATCTACTCCTGGGCACCCATAATAATTATTTGACTCAGGTTATGGTTGTCATAGTTCCTAACACCCCACAAAGAGAGGTCCGGCTATGGCACTGGGATGGAACCTGGGGTGAGCTGCAAAGCTCCCCTGGCATCAAAATGGGACAATCTAGAAAGCATAAAAGCACTGTCTTAAGGCAAGCTGTTATCCTAAAGAAACAGGATCCCCATGAGAAGGAAGAAGTAAACAGACCTGAGGACCTTAGTCTGGGATTTACAGTTAAAAGCCCAGAAGCCTTGCCCTCTGATTCTAGAGAACTAAGTTTTGGTATCTCTATCTCTTACTGTGTTCATCCAAATAATTGCAAGTATTAATAAGAAGTAAACTCAATTGTTTAATATTTACTAGTAGCTAGAGAGAAAAGCAATATACATGTCCCTGGGATTTAATCCCCCAAGAGAATAGTCTCCACTGAAATGCTTTACCTCTGTAAATGAATAATCACACCTATGTGAAGTCATATACCTCGAACCCCCTCAGATGTGCTATAAGTATGCTAACAGCTCTGTATTAAGAGGGCTGTCTTTACCATCTATCCATGATTCCTGGTTTCTCTGTTCCTCTGCTGGGGAAGCCTGGGAAGGTGGCTCTTAGCCACTGAATGTGTCACACAACCCATACTAAGTTTTTTAAAAAAATTTATAAAGTAGTTCACAATACTTGATGACATTTAATATTCAAACACCAATCCCAACATCATTACACCTTCCCACCACTATATTTCTGGTGTTTCCATCCCAAGCCCCACATCTGGTAGAGTTCAGGGTTTACTCCTAGCTCTGTGCTCAGGAATTTCAATCCTGGTGGTGTCTGGGGAATCATATGGGGTGACAGGGATTTAACCTGGGTGGGCCATGTAAGGCAAATGCCCACCCACTGTATTGTCTCTCCCGCCCATCTTCTACACTGCTTCATGGTCAACTCCCTTTGCCACTGAGTCTAGTCAGCTTATAAATTAGCTAATGTCTAAAGGGGAAGAGAGACTTACATATCAAGTTAAACATCCTTTCTTACGGTTTCCTTTAGAAATATTTATTTATTAATTTATTTAGGTATCTTCAAAGATGACATGTCACTAACGAACCAAGTGGAAACAGAGATAAACAAATGGGACTACATTAAACTAAGAAGCTTCTGCACCTCAAAAGACACAGTGACCAAAATACAAGACAATCTACAGAATAGGAAAGGATATTGACCCAATATTCATCTGATAAGGAGTTGATATAAAGGATATATAAGGCACTGGTTGAACTCTACAAGAAGAAAACATCCAACCCCATCAGAAAATGGGGCGATGGAATGAACAAAAACTTTCTCAAGGAAGAAATACAAATGGCCAAAAGGCACATGAAAAAATGCTCTTCATCACTAATCATCAGGGAGATGCAGATCAAAACAACTATGAGATATCACCTCACACCACAGAGACTGGCATATATCCAAAACAAGAGATACTACACTTGATCTTAGGCAAAAGTCCGAGAAGCGATACACATCCAAAAGAACAAAAGCAACCAGTGTTGGCATGGATGTGGGAAGAAAGGGACCCTCTTTCACTGCTGGTGGGAATGCCGACTGGTTAAGCCCTTTGGGAAAACAGTATGCATTCTTCTCAAAAAATTAGAAATTGAGCTTCCATTTGACCCAGCAATACCACTTCTGGGAATATATCCCGGAGAGGCAAAGAAGTATAGTCGAAATGACATCTGCACTTGTATGTTCATTGCAGCACTGTTTACAATAGCCAGAATCTGGAAAAATCCCAAGTGCCCAAGAACAGATGATTGGTTAAAAAACTTTGGTACATCTACACAATGGAATACTATGCAACTGTTAGAAAAGATGATATCATGAAATTTGTATACAAGTGGATCAACATGGGATGTATTGTGCTAAGTGAAATGAGTCAGAAAGAGAGGGACAGACATAGAAAGATTGCACTCATCTGTGGAATATAAAGTAACAGAATGGGAGACTAACACTCAAGAATAGTCGAGATAAGTACCAGAAGGTTTGCTCCATAGCTGGGAAGCTGGCCGCACATGTTGGGGAAAAGGGAAGCCCAAATAGAGAAGGGAACACCAAGCAAATGGGGGTCTGAAGGATCCACTTGCAATGAGAGATGCAGTCTGAAAGCAGACTATAGACCGAACACGATGGCCACTCAACACCTCTATTGTAAACCACTATACCCAAAAGGAGAAAGCGAGCAAAATGGAATGCCTTGCCACAGAGATGGGGTGGGGGGATGGGTTGGTGGTGGGAGGTATACTGGGACCATTGGTGGTAGAGAATTGGCACTGGTGGAGGAGGGATGGGTACTCAATCATTGTACAACTGAAACACAAGCTCTAAAGTTTGTAAGTCTACAACTGTACCTCATGGTATTTCACTAATAAAAAAATTTTAAAAAAGAAATTCTAGCCCTTTTCTGCAGCTTTTATTTCTTGGCATCTTAGCCCCTTTGCACAAATTTTGTGTAAATTAACAAATTTCAAGGGCAAAATAAATGACAAGTTTAGACTTAAACTCCTTTTACACTGAAATCTTGGACCTCAGATCTTTTCTACCTTCATCAGATGCCCCTTTTCATATTAGCTATCTTTTCTAGTTCTTGGTGTTTGTGTGTGGGGAGGTCGCTTACACAATTGATCTTTGCTTGTGGAATAGCACCATAAAGGCCAAGGAAGACTGTTAAGATTTACTAAATAACATTACCAATGTGTCAAGACATACTGTTTTCCTCCAGGAGTGTTGATATTTTGGAAGTCTTTGTGAGAGTTAAGTATTTTGGTATTTAAAAAAATATTAACATTTATTTAAATATTTTGGAAACAAAGGGATACATTATGTGATCCAGATAATACAGAAAGTTGAAAGGAATAAAGTTAAGGAAAAAGTCATTACCAAATGTTAATTACTAACAACATTATAAATATTCTTTTATAAAAATTTTATTTGCTTTAGTTATATGTTTATCTATTTGTTCATGAATTTATGCATCCAAACACTCATAAATGCATCCACCCACCCATCTATCATCCATCCATTTATATAACCATAATTACTGTATCTATCTCTCTGTCCATCCATCTATCTAACTAGGGTATTTATCATAATTCATTGAGCTACACATTTGCGTGTGTGTCTTCCATCTCTACATTTGTTTTGAAGTAGCAAGGACAAAAAAAAATTCAGATCATTTATCCCTAAAACACAAATGCGTTAGTTTGAAACAATATGTCCATACCTATGTTCATCACAGTGCTTAAGCTTTAGTACAATAGCCAAGATATGGGAAACAACACAAATGCCCAACTACAGATGAATGGATGAAGAAACTGTGGTACATATACACAATGGAATACTATGAAGCTCTAAGAAAGAACAAAATCATGCAATTTACAGTGACATGGCTGGAACTAAAGGATATTCTGCTGAATG
Organism: Sorex araneus; assembly: GCF_027595985.1. Taxonomy (NCBI): domain Eukaryota; kingdom Metazoa; phylum Chordata; class Mammalia; order Eulipotyphla; family Soricidae; genus Sorex; species Sorex araneus. The sequence goes on along the minus strand of NC_073306.1, from coordinate 103,969,261 downwards.
AAGTCAGTTAGAAGAAAGGGATACAGAATAATCTCTCATTTGTGATGTATATATCAAGGTAACAGTCAAGGGCCAAAGGCAACAAAACAAGAGAATAGGTCTAGAAAGCTGAGTTTGGGGGGTAGGCTTTAAAGGATTGGACATTCTGAAGGATACACTGGTGATGTGTGATGGAATTGTGTACAAGTGACATAATCACTAGCAATATTTTAAATCTCAGTACCTCAATCAATCAAAGAGTTTAGAAAAAGAAGCCACAAGTCTCTAAAAATAGAAAAAATTGTTGCAGCAGAATGTTAAATAATACAAGAATGCACATATTGTCATGTAAAAATGAATACTGAGAAATATTATTTACATACCATTTTGAGGCAAGATCATGGATAGGTAGATAGATGATACATAGATGATGAATGGATTTTTTTTTGTTCTTTTTTTGTTTTGGGTCACACTTGGTGATGCACAGGGGTTACTCATAGCTCATGCACTAAGGAATTACTCCTGGTGGGGCTCAGGGGACCATACGGGATGCTGGGAATTGAACCCAGGTCAGCCGAGTGCAAGGCAAACGCCCTACCCGCTGTGCTATTGATCCAGCTCCTGTTTTGGTATTTTTGAAGGAAGCAAACCTAGTGGTTCAATGGGTACTCCAGACAGTCTTTGTGGGATGATGTGATACTGGAAATGTAATTGAGCTTCCTGCATGCAAAGCATGTGCTTGACCCCTTTGAACTGTTTCTCTGGAACCAGAAGCAAAGGAGTTTATAACTACGGTACTATTGTACAAATTTTAGTAAAAATATTTTGAAACACCTCTACCCATTTCTAAAATGTTTTCCCTAGCACTTACTACAAAGCAAAATTTCTCTACCTCAACACTATTGAAATGTTGAATTGATAATTATTTAAGTGGGGCTGTCCTGTGCGGAGCTGGGTACTGCAAGATGCAGTGCATCCTTGGCCTTTCTCATTTCATGATAATAGCACATTCCTGTGTGACAATTAAATGTTTCCAGATAGACTCTGCAGCATAAAATCAACTCCAGTTAACAACTACTCATGGACACATAATTAATGTGTACCTAAATGAATTAATTCACAGGCTTATTCAGAAATATAATGGGATTTCCAAATTTTGGAATCCTGGGGATTTTCCAATCCTTGGATGAATGTGTATTTGGTCCTTCATGTATTCTAATTCCTTCATTCATCTCGCCATTCAAATATTTATTGCTTATTTGTCATCAAAAAAAGTTAAGAACACTGCTAGACAGTGTACAAGGTTCAAGCATTATAGGGTTGAAGTAAGAAAGAAAGAGAGAAAAGGAGGAAAAAAAGGAAATCCTTAGGTTTCTAATTGTTCTCTGCCATCATCTCGCTTTGTGGCCTTTGGTAGATTGCCTAATTGATTGCAAACCCCACCAAATCTATACAATAAAAATAATGTTAACTGTTTCACAACTACCTTATAAGGATTCTGTTTTAAATGAAATAATGGACATGAAAATATTTTGCAAACTAAAACTTATGACATAAGTGTTTTATGCTGATACTAATAGTAAAAATAATAATATAAACTTCTTGTGGCTCTGACTGTATATGTTTTTGTATCTCTAGAATCTTCTTTAATTGTTCACATTCTAACCAGGAACGCCACAAATTATGGTTAGTGATGCCTATATGGTGTCTTGTGAAATGTTGATCTCATTTGCTATATAAACTTGTTATCTCTGTACACTAGTCAATAAATTGCTGTAAAGCTAAATTGAATTTCAGAGAATTATACAAGAAGTCTGTATTATTTCTCATGCATATGTATGCTGACACCTTCTAAAGCTATAAGTTGTAAATATCCTTTATGAAACATATTTTAAAGACCTAATGGTATCTTATGGATTTTTATTGAAAACCTTAAAGAATATTTTATTTTATACAAGAACACATAAAATAAGATAGAAATTCTGGTAAGATTTCATTCTGAAGTATATTAAGATTAAAAGTACTGCATTTTCAACTCTTGGATGGATTAAATTTGGTTTGGTTTTATTATAAAAGAATCCACAAATTCTCTGGAACATAGTAAGAAGTAAATCTATCTTAAATACTCATTTTCCCCAGCTATTCCTTGAGTTTTAAAAGTTGTTTTAGCCAATACTCAATTGATTAAAATTTGTTTGCGAGACTCACACTTGATTTTACCTTTCTGATATCCACCTATTTCATGGTAATGCCTAAATTGAACACCATAGTAACAAATCTGTTTTACTAAAAAATATTGAGATAACACAAATGAAACATTAAGCAACCTGATGCATTAGCTGAGTTGACCTTTCTTGAAAAATAATTACTAAGAAAATATTTTAAGGGAGTTCCTTTTTTTCCCTCAACTTAGGGTTTATTTCCAGTCAAATATTGCTTTGTTTAAAAAGAATTAGGTTAATATCTGTTAAATGTGGCAGTAAAGTTTTACAACCTATAATTAAGTTGTAAAACTAAATGGACTTTATGTGATAATTTTTAATACAAGCTTTTATATTTTTAATAAAAAATAACTGACTATCTCATAGCACTAAATACTATACTAGTCAGAGAACTTTGAAAATTTAGTTTGTGTTTCTAAAATGGAAGATTCAGATTGAGGTTTTATTGTTCATAAATAAAAGTGTGGGTGCTATATTTAATTTACATAGCACTGAACCCTTTCTGTATATGAATTCAAGCTCAGAAGATATTTGTCAGCAATCTTCCGGGTCTAAATAACTCTAGCTTCTTACTCATAATTGATTATTCAATTTTCAAACAACCTAATAATGTTATCCTCATTATTGAGACAAATCTGAGAATGTTCTAGATGTAGGAAAGAAGCTATACTTATAAAGTTTTAAAAGTGCTTAATTTAACTTTAGTTTTATTTATTTTTTATTATTGTGGCCACACATGGTGGTGCTCAGGGCTTACTCCTGACTCTGCACTCAGGGGGAAACTAAGTGGACCATGTGGGGTTTTGGGGACAGAACCTGGGCCAGACATATAGAAGGTAAGTGCCCTACCTGCTGTAATACCTCTCCGGCTCCTTGAAATTTAATTATTTGAGAGGTGGTTTGGGCTACATTGATGGTGCTCAGGGGCTACTTCTGGCTCTGTACGCAGTGCTCACTCTTGTGGCACTCTAGGGACTATATGCAGTGCTTAAGGGTCAAACTGGAACTGCCAAATGCAAGAGAAGTGCTTTAACCCATATACTATTTCTCCAGCCCCTATAAAGTCTTTATTACAGTTAATAGTCTCACCAATCCAGGTGACCTCTGGCACCATTAAGCTAGTTTTCTAATCTTTCACAACCTAATGTGCTGAGATCTATTGAGCTAACCCTGAACCACTAGACATATCTTTAAACTTCTACAATAGTTTCTTGAACCTGAAAAAAATATTCTTTATATGTCTATTAGAAAATAGTTGTTGACTGCTATTTTACTTGAAGATGGTGAAATGAACATGGAATTTAATTGACCAAAACTACCTTGAAGGGCTGGAATTAAGGTGCTTGCTTAGCAAATGGCTGAGCCAGGTTTGATTCCTGGCAATGCATTTGGTATTCCAAACACAGATCCAGGAGTAACCCCTAAGCACTCTCAGACATAGCCCAATTCCTCCCCTCCCTCACCTCTCCCTCATACACAGAAAATTATCTTGCAGAGAACAAGTATTAAATGTATAGTGGTTGAGATATAGTCAAACTTCACCTCACCTAATAAATCTTTATTCATCCATATATGCTTTTGTTTATAAGTGCAAGTTCATCTGATTTTGTCAAGGACCAATCTTGCCTAGAGAAATAGTACAGGAGTTAAGGCACTTTCCTCACATACCTCCCACCCAGGTTCAACGCTTTAGCATAAAATTTGTGTATTTTAGCAACATAACATTTGTACATTTAAGCCCTAATCCTTAACACTATTGTATTGAGAGAAAAGTCTTTGGAGGATAATTCTTTTTTTTTTTTTTTTTTTTTTTTTGCTTTTTGGGTCACACCCAGCGATGTACAGGGGTTACTCCTGGCTTTGCACTCAGGAATTACCCAACGGCGGTGCTCAGGCGACCATATGGGATGCTGGGAATTGAACCCAGGTCAGCCTCATGTAAAGCAAACACCCTACCTGTTGTGCTATTGCTCCAGCTCCGATAATCCGATAATTCATTTTTTAATGTGGTTGTCAAGGTAGAATCCCCATCATGGATTAACAACCTTATAAAGAGAGGTAAAGAGACCAGATCTCTCTCTCTCTCTCTCTCTCTCTCTCTCTCTCTCTCTCTCTCTCTCTCTCTCTGTCTCTTCACACGTGCGTATGTGTGCATGTGCGCATGCGTGTGTGCACACACAAGAAATCATGAGAATTTACAGTGTACAGTGAGCTACTGAATCTAGTTATCTACTTATAAGGGAGGTAGAGCTCTGTTAACATATTGATTTTGGATTTCCTAGCCTCCAGAATTGTGTGAAATAAATGTTTAAGCCACTGAGTCTATGAGTCTGTAATAGTAGTCTGAATTGATTAAGATAGAATCCCCATGATGAGAATGGTTAAATCACAGATCAAGAAACTTAAGTACCCAGCAATTGTGGAACCACAAAATCCTCTCTGGATTACCTCCATTATGAGGTAGTTGTTAATACTATATAATCCTCAATCCTATCTAATACATTAATAGGACCCTTTTGTCATTGGGGCTCACAGTATATACAACAAAACTGTTTTCCAACATTCCTTAAAGTTACGTGTAGTAATGTATCAAAACACTAGCTAATAAAGTAGAAATTATGAAGAAATTCTAGAAAATTTTCTTTTTAAAAAATTTTTTTTAATTGAATCACCATATGAAAAGTTACAGAGCTTTCAGTCTTAAGTCTCAGTTATACAATGCTCAACATCCATCCCTTCTCCAGTGCACATATTCTACCACCAGGAGCCCCAGTATACCTCCCCCTACCCCCACCCCCCACCCCTGCCTGTGTAGCTGATAGATTTCACTTTGCTTTGATTACCTTCAATATTTCAACAAAAAACTCACTATTATTGTTTAGAGTTTCCCCCCTCCAAAGTCAGACCTGTTGAAAAGGAACCATTTGATAATGTTTTCATTGCTGACAATTAAGAGATATGGTTTTGGTTTTGGATTTCTGTATTTTAGTAACTAAGTCCAGGGAAATTTCTGCCAGAAATTGCATCACTGCAAGCTTTTACTTCCCTTTTGTGGTGCTCATAAAATGGAAAAGCTGACAGAGAAAAACCCTTCCCCTCCTGGCACATCATGGGGCAGTGGCTCAGTTCATAGTCTAGAGACATTTCTGCAAGGTGCTGGTGGCCAAAGTAGTTTAGCTGGCCTCTGGGATCATGCTCGTGCAGCAGTGGAAAGGCCACACACGTGTGGTCGCTGCGCTTAAATCTCGGCGGAGGGCGGGTCGGTACCACCCCCGTCCCGGGATCTCCCGAATGCCCCGTTTCTGCAGGCTCGTACCTCCTTTATGTCCTCATAAAATGGTGGTGGCCATATTGTGCCCGGAAAGGAAGAGCCGAGAGAGAAAAACCCTTCCCTCCTGGTGCAGCATGGGGCAGTGGCTCAGTTCATAGTCAAGAGGCATTTCTGCAAGCTGCTGGTGCCCAAAGTAGTTTAGTTGGCCTCTGGGATCATGCCCGTGCAGCAGTGGAAAGGTCTAGCAAATTTTCTTTTTTTTTTTTTGATTAATTTATTTATTTTTAATTCGTGAATCACCCTGAGGGCACATTTACAGATTTATACACTTTTGTGCTTATGCTTCCCTCATACAAAGTTCGGGAACCCATCCCTTCACCAGTGCCCATTCTCCACCACCAGTAAACCCAGCATCCCTCCCACCCTCCCCGATCCCATCTCCCCCCACCCCACCCTGCCACCGTGGCAGGGCATTTCCTTCTGTTCTCTCTCTCTAATTAGCTGTTGTGGTTTGCAATAAAGGTGTTGAGTGGCCGCTGTGCTCAGTCTCTAGCCCTCATTCAGCCCGCAACTCCCTTCCCCCATATGGCCTTCGACTACATTATAGTTGGTGATCCCTTCTCTGAGTTGCCCTTTCCCCAGAATGTGAGGCCAGCCTCCAAGCCATGGAGTCAACCTCCTAGTACTTATTTCTACGGTTCTTGGGTATTAGTCTCCCACTCTGTTATTCTATATACCCTAGATGAGTGCAATCTTTCTATGTCTGTCTCTCTCTTTCTGACTCATTTCACTCAGCATGAAACTTTTCATGCCCATCCACTTAAATACAAAATTCGTGACCTCCTTTTTTCTGACAGCTGCATAGTATTCCATTGTATAGATGTACCAAAGTTTCCTCAGCCAGTCATCCGTTCTAGGGCATTCGGGTTTTTTCCAGATTCTGGCTATTGTAAATAGTGCTGCGATGAACATACATGTGCAGATGTTGTTTCGATTATACTTTTTTGCCTCTCTGGGATATATTCCCAGCAGTGGTATTGCTGGGTCAAATGGGAGCTCAACCTCTAATTTTTTGAGAGTCGTCCATATTGTTTTCCAGAAGGGCTGAACCAGTCGGCATTCCCACCAGCAGTGTAGAAGGGTCCCTTTCTCCCCACATCCTCTCCAACAGTGGTTGCTTTTGTTCTTTTGGATGTGCCTAGCAAATTTTATTAAGAGGCAAAGAAAGCTGGAAAAGAATCTCTCTTTTTTCAAAGTTTCTCGGAGACTTTGTGAAATAAACTTACTATTCAATGCCCCTTATTTTTGGACTTGTTTTACATAATGAAACAAAAATTTGGTTTTAAGTCACTTTTTTTTTGTCTTTTCTATTAGTACAACCAAAATCGAGCCCTAGATAGAGAGGTTTGTTAGGTTAAAAAGAAGGAACAGAAAATGTGGGCCTACCCCTAAGACCTGAAATGTGAGTAGCACCTTGACTTTCTAGCAACAGTCTTGCTAACTCGTCAGATTCAATGTTAGAGCTCTGGCTCACTATCTGAGTGTAGATCATACAGGCTCTGCTCATAGGTCAGCCAAAGCAGCTAGTATGCTGCCAGACAAGGTATGTATATTGCTAGGACCGATGGGCCAACAGGGATCGGGTCATTAGTTTAGACATGATTGGGCAGAGGCAGAAGCAGGTTAAGGGCTGTCAAAACCTATAGCTCTTTAGAGACTTAAGGCAGGAAGAGTGGGCTGAATGCTCTTCAATGGCTGCAAGTGGTTGGCTGATTCTTTCTAACACCCAGGCTATGAGACTCATGTCTCTCTCTCTCTCTCTCTCTCTCTCTCTCTCTCTCTCTCTCTCTCTCTCTCTCTCTCTCTCTCTCTCTCTCTCTCTCTCTCTCCCTCTGTCATGTGTGAGCCAGCTGCATTCCTACTGGTTCTCATTTCCCCTGCACTGAGCTCATTTATTCTCTGGGGACCAATTTGACCGTGAGTAGTTTGGATCCAAAGTGTGGGAAAATTGGAATGGAGAAACAAACAAAAGAAGTCGCAGTGTTTCAAAGGCAGAAAGTAGTGTCTTTCTCTTGGTTAGTATCACAGAAGATCCAACATGTGGTTCTGATGCTGCCAACACTTCTGGGCAATGACTCAGGGAGGCAGTTTGCTGCTTAGCAAGGATGCAGTTCTCTGAGCTAGCTTGTCAGACAATCTAGAACTTCTACCTTCAAAGAGGAAAGATGGATGGAAATGTGTTGTAAAGTATAAAGGGTCCTACAGATAATTGCAATTGCATTAACGGGAGGCAACAATGAATATACCCTCTTCCTCACTGTTTGCTGAGACCGTGGGATAATGATCCTCTTCAGCACGAACAGAGATAACAGATTGTGCTCTTGTTAGTGTCTTCCCAGTGAGGTTGCTGCATTTGGGATTTATTTTAACCAAAGTGCATGCAGATTAAAAACAACAGAGGGAATTGGTCTTGCCTCAGAGCCTCCACCTTCCTAGAGATGATGTGTTCAGGATACTATTGCAAACATAAAAATCAACCCAATATACCTTTACCATTAGTCATGCTAATGACAGCTTATACTAATAGTGAATGATACATATTAATCATGTACTTCATATACAGGCAAGTCATGTACCCCATTATTATTAGTTACCCAGTTCACCAAAGTGTCTCCTATGGTTCCTGGGTATTTGTGAGGCTATGTGAGTGCAGGGGCAGGGATGTGCTCAGCATTTATATCCTAGAGTGTGACTCTTCATTGTCCCCGGTGAGGAATCTGACAAAGTACATAATGATTTTTCTGTCCCTATATTAGTCATGGAGAATATCCCCAGCCTAGGCTCCCCTGTTCAGATGGTTCCTTCAAGATGGTTCATCTGGGGAATGACACAAAGTCAAAGGAAGTGATAACCATAACTTTTGGGAGCAGTGGTCATGCCCTACTTAAATATTTGTGTTTTTCTAGCTTGATCACCTATTTTATTCTCACCAAACTTTTAAAAATAATTTTTATTGACATACTGAGATTTACAATACTATTAATCAAACTTGTCATGCAGACATCATTCCAACACCACACCCATCATCAGAAAGCCCACTTTCTTCCACCAATGTCCCAAGGACCGCTTCTAACTTCCCACCATACAGCCCAACTTGTGGGAGATCTCTCTCTCTCTCTCTCTTTCTCTCTCTCTCTCCCTCTTATTACGGAGGTCTCAGCAAACTTCTTAGTCTAGACAGAGTTTGTCCTGATTCCTGAAGCGATAGGCATTATCTAATGCAGAACTTAAGTGAATTTCTTTAGTGCTGGACTCTCAGAACCTTTAACATACTAATTTGTATGTACGAATCTTGAAAAGGTGCTATTTCCCATAATATGGAAAATTTGCTTCAGAAATCCAGAAATGCACCTCCCATTTTCTTTCATTCTTGTTATTTTCCTCTCTTTCTTGTTATTGTTTTTTTTTTTCAGGGAGGGGGTGCACATCCAAAGTCACTAAGAGTTTGTTCCTGGCTCCATGCTCTGGAGGGACCCTTGGGTAAGGTATGGGGAGGAGGAGAAGGGATTGAACAAAACTCAGCTGTATGCAAGTCAAATGCCTTACTTTCTGTACTATCTCCCTGGGCCCTCTCCTCTAACATCTCTGAGGGTTGATGTGTCATGACCTAACAAATTACCCATGGATGCAAATACTAGTTTAGTAAGTCACCGCTAATTTAAATCAGAAGGTATCTTGGTGGTAAGAGCCGTGTGTTTATTTATTTGTTTGTTTTGGGGTCACACTGGAAATGCTCAGGAGTTAATTCCTAGCTCTGCACTCAGGAATTATTCCTGATGGTACTTGGGGGAATATATGGGAAGCTGGGGATCAAAACCAGGTCAACTACATGCAATGCAAACACCCTACTAGTGTAATATCTCTCCAGCCCCATGAAGAGTTTAACTGAAAAAATGTGATTAGCTTTCTTTTTTGCACTGTGATACATCCAGGATCTTATAATAGATTGTGTTCTTATCACAGATTCATAATAAATCTTCTCTAGAGGAACATCAATGACCATACGTACACTAAGTCCTGTGTAGACTATCTCTTTTGTGGTGGCAATGAGATCCTGGGACTACAGTGGATACTTGTAGAGCACTATGTAGCAGCCAAAATGCATCTTATTTTTACCCAATCCATTACATTTACTAATGACTTAGGTCAACTGGGCAAGCAATGTGGTCATTGCTAATTAATTTTGCTGTTCATTATAGCCAATTATTTTAACCAATGGATCATTTGTATAGTTATACAATTTGTAGTCTTCCAGGAACATACAAAAGCTTAATGGGTTGTATAATGTGCAATCCCTGATCCATGATTAACATATGGTATAATGAGTATAATTTAAAAAATACTCAAAACTTCAAGTCCCTGGTTTCTTTTATAAAGACTGGTGTTGGAATGAAAAATTTGAAACAGTAATGGCATTTGAATGTTTTAGATGGAAGTTTATTCTCACAAAAAATGATACTATTCTTGCAGGTGGGGCAGGTATTCCCCCTTACACAGTCATGCTGAGATATTTATTTATAGAGACAAGGTTGAGCTTGTTCACAATGTTGATTTCTGGTTCCAATTCTAGACATTCTGAAGCAGTAGGTCTAGGATACTTGGGGAATAAACTTTTCCCCATAAATGTGTCAGAAACTTTACTCAAAAGATGATGGTTCACATGTTTGGAAATACAGACTAACACTTTTTTGAAGCCTATTGGGTGTGTAGGAATGAACTTCCTGGGCTGGAGAAATAGAAGACAAGAGATTGCTCAGAATAGCTGAGCGTAGTGTTCTCTCATTGTTTTTTCTAACAAGCTTATTTTTCTGCAGGACCATGTGAAGTTGGTCCTCACAGTCCAATTCAGAGTCAATAAATCTGAATTTAATTATTTTTATTTGTTTGATTTGGTTTATTTTTTATGCCACACTGGATGGTACTCAGGCACTCTTGGACAGTGCTTGGGGGTTGCTCCTAGAAGTTAAAGCTGAATTTTATTTAGAAACCAGGAGAACCTAATGCTTATAAACAGTCCCTACATGTAATGTAGGCACGGCACAGAAATCATTCGTGGAAATCTGTCTGGAATGGGAAGGCTGAAGTCTGAGATATGGGGGACTATGTATACAAAAAATGAAAATTTCAGGTTCTGTTAAATCTTACCTCTGTGAATGCCGTCTCTCATGTAGTAGTTCTGAGAAATGTGAGAATCTGTGTTGAGGTATACTATAGCTGCTCCTGTTAGTATGATCATTATAGTTATATTTTTTGACTCCCTTGTTAAAAACAGAACATTTAATTCAATCTGCTGGGCATATGAATGTGTTTGTGCCTGAAGTTTTATGGAATCAACAGAAGGTCTACTTTTATCTTATTTCAGATCTTCACCAGGTCATTGTTTGTATGATAATCTTTTCAATCCTCTAACAATTTCTGAGTACTTCACTTTGCTTTAAGGTAATTCTAGGCAGTTATTTAACCTTTACAATTTTCTAAGCTGAAAAGTAGCTTAATTGTATTTTTCTGTTAGGGTTGTTCGTAGAAATAAATGAGATAACAAGTAAAGTATTTAATATGATACCAGGCAAATGGAATAAATGATATTAACTATCTCTCTTCCTTCTTTTTCTCTCTATTTATTTTCTATTCATCCTTCTCTTTCATTTTTTCTCAAGTAACAGGCACTTCAATTTCTATTTGGAAAAAAGGCTAAGGTTATGCATTCAGGTTGGAGGGTAAAAGAAGTGAACACAAAAACTATTTTCAGATGGCATTGGCCAAGTGAAGTTACCCTGTGATAATGTGTTTATTTGTGATGGTTGAGGGTGGGACAATGCAGCACCCACACACTATCCCTTGGTACCTCCAGAAACTATGTCAAGGATCTTGTGAGACACATAGAGTATAGAGACGTTCTCTTTTCTCAAGGAATACGATGACCTAAGGAGACATGTTATATTTGTGGTTTAATTACTTTGTATATAAGGCAACCTTGACCATTCACATTAGAACAGACATACCCTTGGTTTTGGGAGTTCGAGGAGGAAGCAATTAAGGGCTGGATAAAATCTATCTTTATATTCAGAATCTAAATAAAAAGGATCTATTTACTTGTCTGCTAAAAATAATACAGTCAGGTACATTGCATCAAGTGGATTATTAGTGAGAATATACACAAGCCCATACTGTATATATCAAAGTGCATCTATAGGAACAGGAAAATAAGTGATAATGAGAAGGCTCTGAAGAGTTTCTTCCCTGCAGCAAAGTTCTGATTCCACACACAAACCTTGTTAAGGGATTGCTGCTCTCATGCAGAAATAGTGATGGTGAAGTTGAGAGCTACCAGGGGACACCGATATTTGCCTTTAGTTGTCGGCAATAAATTGTGTGGGAAATGCCAATTTCAAAATTTCTCCTTTCTTCAGGATTCAGTGTGAGTAAGATAGAATCATTGCCGTTGACTATAAAATCCATCTCAAAGACTCAAAAATCATTAATGTCCAATAATACTGATTTGTTTTCTGTTAAATCTGAGTCTTAGGGGTTCTATAAGTCTTTTCTTTGGCAGAAAATTCAATAGTTTGTTATCATTGAAGGCAAAGTAGTCTCAAAAACATTTAGTTTGGTTTTGGTGTTATATACCTTAAATCCATAAAATGCAATTGTGTCTCCATAAAACTTTGCTGAAGAATTAATTAAATTTCTTGTTTTTGAAATTCACTGTATTGCTGTTAGAAGTCTGGTAGGACTTTTCATTTATTTGGAGGCTTCAGTTTAAATTTAGGGAAAACTTCCTGCTTAAAGATACAATGTAGACTAAAAGACTAATGTTCTTACAACATAATTCTCTTCCTTAATTTTTATGAAAATAAAATTGGCAACATCAAAAGTTGATAAGATTTTTAAAAGTTTGCTTCCTGGAAGGTTTTAGCTGAAAATCGCTGATTTTCAGATACTAAGTTCATATCTCAAAGTATTCTTTATTGAACAACAAACATTATGTTGCTAACAGTCAAAAAAATCCCATGGCGTAAATGCAATTCACTGGGGAAAGCCCACAAACACAAATCCATGAAATTCTTTTGAGAGAACTAGAAGATACCGCATTTTTTAAATGGGTTCAACATACAAATAATAGACTGCAAACTTGTTGGTTTAAGAGTGTATTCTAATTTGGAAGCAATATTACAGTTTGTTTAAACGGGATTTTAAAGAGCATTGATACGAGAAGCTTCTTTGAGACAAATCCTGTTAGTGCCAGTTTTGACTAAATAGGTGCAATTAGTTTTAACCCAGGTTTCCTTCCAGGTTGTTCTATGGATTTCCTTCTGTCGATATAGTTCGAAATGAAAAACACTTTTCGGACAATAGCTTATCTAAACAACAGATGAGATAAAATCAGAGAAAGTCGATTGCAGTCTTAAACTTTTTGAGGGTGGTGGTGTGATCACACCTAGCTGTGCTTAGAAATTGCTCCTGACTCTGTGCTCAGGGATCACTCCTGGTGGTACTTGAGGGACCAAATATGATGCTAGTGATGGAACCGGGGTCTGTCCATACAAGGCGAGATCCTTACCCACTGTTCTAGCTCTCCTCGCTCCCACCAGAGTGCCAAATCCCTTTAACCATTATCCTCAGTTCCCTTTCTTCTTCCCCCAGAACTCTCACACCATAGTTCATTTGCGGTATCTCAAAGTTGTTTTTCGTTGGGATTGTCTAATTCCTTGCTTTGTTTCTTCATACTCCACAAATGAGTGAGATCACCTGGTGTTTGTGTTTTGCTCTCTGAGGCATTTAGCATGACTTTCTCCAATTCCATCTAAGTTGTAGCAAGCTGCAAGATGTCATCTGTTCTCAAAGTTGAATGGTATTCCATCCTGTATCACTGTATCACTGTCATCCCATTGCTCATTGATTTGCTTGAGCGGGCACCAGTAATGTCTCCATTGGGAGACTTGTTACTGTTTTGGGGATATAGAATACACCGTGGGTTGCTTGCCAGTCTCTGACATGTGGGTGAGATTCTCTTGGTAGCTTGCCGGGCTCTCTGAGAGGGACAGAGCAATCAAACCCAGTTCAGCCACGTGCAAGGCAAACGCCCTACCCACTGTGCTATCACTTCAGTCCCCCATTGTGTATAAGTACCATAATTTCATCTGTTGTTGGACAGTTGGTCTGTTTCCATATCTTGGCTATTTTAAGTAATTCAGTGATGAATGCCAGCATGCAGATATCTTTTTGGATTAGAGTTTTTGTGTTCTTGGGATAGATACCAAGGTGTGGAACTGCAAGATCACAGGGGAGTTCTAGTTTTAATTTTTGAGAAGTCTCTAAATCATTTTCTAAAGAGGCTGAGCCAAGCCACAGTTCTTCCAGCAACGAGTAAATGTTTATCACCACATACACACCAGCTCTTGCTGTTTCTGGGCTTTTTTGATATAGAGCATTCTTTCTGATATGAGATGATGTACCATTGTCATTTTGATTTGCATTTCCCTAATAATCAGTGAAGAGGAACACTTTCATATGCCTGTTTGCCATCTTTATGTCATCTTTGAGGACAATTTATCTCTTTTTCCAGAACAGATGACTGGTTAAAGAAACTTTGGTACATCTACACAATGGAATACTATGCAGATGTTAGAAAAGATGATGTCATGAAATTTGCATATAGTTGGATCAACATGGAAAGTATCATGTTAAGTGAAATGAGTCAGAAAGAGAGGGACACACATAGAACGATTGCACTCACTTGTGGAATATAAAGTAGCAGAATGGGCGACTAACATTCAAGAACACTAGAGATAAGTACCAGGAGGATTGCTCCACAGCTAAGAAGCTGGTCTCACATGCTGGGGAAAAGGCAGCTCAGATAGAGAAGGGACCACCAAGTAAAGGGTGCTAGGAGGACTAGCTTGGGACTATAGACCGAACATGGTCTCTTAATACCTCTACTGCAAACCACAACACCCAAAAGGAGAGAGCAAAAGGGAATGCCGTGCCACAGAGACGGAGTAGGATGGTGGGAGGGATGCTGGGACCATTGGTGGTGGACAATAGGCACTGGTGGAGGGATGGGTACGCAACCATTGTATGACTGAAACGCAAGCATGAAAGTTTGTAAGTCTATAACTGTACCTCACGGTGATTCACTAATAACATTTTTTAAAAAAAATTTTTAAAAATTTATTGAGCATTTCAGAGTGTTTTCTATATCTTGGACAAATAGATCTTTGTCTAAAGTATGATGTGCAAATATTTTCTCTCAATCACATTCTTAATGTGTTACAAATGATGATACATGTTACTTGAGAGACCCATCCTGCCACTCAGTCATAGACTCATTTAATATTATCCCAGATTCTACTACTTTCCTGTTTATCTTATTTTCCAGTATTGGACATCTGACAGAAGAGAAGCACAGACCTTGTTAGAGCTGGACCTAAAAGATGGACTCTCATAATATTTAAGTAGAGCCATCTTGGTTGGAGAGTTGTGGTTCCTGACCTGAAATGGTCACAGTATTTGGAACTGCAGGAAGAGTCCTGTGCCTATAAAATCTGCTCTGAAGTTCTAAGAGAGTTGAGAAGCAACAAGCAGACAAGTGAATCCAAAGAGATTCTAGGTAATGAAACTGCCATGGTTTGAGAAACAGACATTGTATTTCCTTATCTTGTAGTAAGTCTCTACTTGGTACTTCCAGCTCAAAGGAGGCCTCAGGGTCATTTCCTTTGGTGTTCATTTCCTCCTAATCCTTACAAATTCCCATGCTGGGTGCTTGCCTGGTATGACTGCTTCTGGTAAAACACCTACAAAAGTCAGTCTAAGACAGAAATGAGGTCAATTGTGTTGTTCCTGCCCATTAAAACTTCTGAATTGATGAGTTTTGCAGCAGGTTTTTTTTTTGTAGCATTGAATATGACAGAAGAGTTACCTTTCCAAAATAGAAGGAAAACAATTCTCTTTATTTGGATTGAAGGTGGAGCTGACTCATCAATGACCACTGAGTATGGTTTGCAAAAGCAAATCAGTCCATCCACCTTCCTTCAGAAATGTGCAGGGCACAGATAACCAGCTTAGTGAATCAGCAGTTCAGTAGTGGGCACACAAAGGTAACAACCAAGCATCCAAAGCTTTAGTAGAGCAGTTAGGGTGTTTGTTTTGCGTGTGGCCAACCAGGGTTTGATTCTTAGCATTCCATATAGTTCCCTTAGCACTGCCAGGAGTAGTTCCTGGTGCAGAGCGGAGAGACATCCCTGAGCATCACCTGATGTGGCCCCCAAACAAACAAAATAACACCTGAAATAATTGAAGATGGGGAATAATTACATTTATTCTATTACATTGATTACAAGCTACATCATGTGATACTAACTCTATGAGGAGAGGCTAGAACAGACTGAAGCTTGGAACTGACAAAGGGAGGCAAGATTGAATTGCAAGAGAGAAAGGTCCAGTCTCTGAAGGAAGAATAGAGATAGGCAGTAAAGGATGTAAGCAGTACAAATGGGTAGGAAGGAGTCTAATGAGAAGATCCTGTGCGTGAAGAGTGCTGAATGACTCTGTAGATAGCCCCTGCCTTGCCCCAAGCCTCTCGCTAACTTGAACACACAGATAAGAAAGTGCATCAGAAGTGTACTGCAATGCAGACATGGATATGAGACAAAAATGTCCTAGAAGGGAATTCTGAGAAGAAAGAGTGATTTTATCATTATTTTTTTCAGAACTTGGGATTGAACACAGGGCATAACTTATGCCAGGTAAATGCTCTATCTCTGAGCCACATGCCTAGTCCTGGAAAGGCAAAGTTCCTCTGTGACCTGGAGCCAATTGGAACAGATTGAATATTCTGAGAAAATGAGATCAGGAGAGGAGTTTGAAGATAAGGGTTGGTGAAATTAGTGAACCAAATGATGAAAAGTATGAATTCAGGCTTGCAGTGGCATATGGCAATATTTTTTTTACTAGGAAATCTTGATAGAACTCAATGAACAAAACAGATTTGTTCTGAGTATCATGGAAGAGTGTGCCTGGAACCGTATCTCGAACTCCAGGTCCCCAGCCTAATGCCCCAATGTTTAGGCACACCTCTGGAAATAGCTTGAAAATTCAGAGCAGTTGGAAAGAGAACGCTGTAGCAGAATGGGGAATGGTGGGTGATCTGATGTGCAGCTTCCCTGGAAGATTACTCCATGCATAGTGAACTGACATAGGAAGCCAAGAAAGAACAAAACACATGAAATGGGAGAAATTCAGATGTGATATATAAAGAGAGAGGTGTCTACCAGCTTGGGAACAAGGAGAAAGAATGGAGAGGACACGATCTCCTATTTTGCTTCCCATTTGTTTGTCAAAATTGATGATTGTATCTTATACTGCCCTTTGAGATCATTCCTAGCATTTCCAATCTCCTTTGGGATATTGAATGAGTTTTCAACATGTTCCTAAGTTGAAGTCCTTATGCTGGGAATAAAGAAACATTAATAGATGAGCAGTGCTAACCACTTAATTCTCAGAGTTCAACTCAGGCATTCTTTTGAGAAGCATACCTGTCTTTCCTCTTCCAGATATAGGCTGTCTTTTATGTATTTCTGACATTTCATGGTTTCCTGCTCAGGAAGAAAGTGTGTTTCCCAGGGGGTTATATTAAATTGATTGTCAGGCAGCACTGAAGTGTTACAACAGAAAAAGAAAGCAGGCCATATTCATCTTCCAGCTTTTTATGTTCAAGTACATTCCCCCCCACTCCCCCACTTCCAAATTAAATCTCTATTGATTTTGTCCAGTTAGCTCAGCTTCCCATCCTAAAACACAGAACCTTTGAGCTGATTTCAACAAGCAGTGAGATTACAATGACATAGACCCTAAGGGGGCACACTGATGGACTCACCCATTCATCAATGTCTGTATTCTTCATTAACCAAGCTGAGTTGATTGAAATATCTTAGCAACCAATCCACATTTGCCCATAGTGAAGTAATTTGGTGAATGGGAAAATAACATTGGTCTATAATGAAAGACTAATAATATGTGAGGCTCAGATAGTGAGTTCCTAAAGTGATCAGATTCACAGTGTAGTTAAGAATCTAGTGAAGGAAATTCACCTTCCAAAATGAGGCAAACCTCAGACTTCTTAGGAATGCCCATTATTTGCTCTTCAAAGATCAAAATGCCCTTCTGAAATTCAAAGGGAGCAAAAATATCAACAACTAAAAACACTTCTAGGAACACAGTTGTGATTGTGCTTTTATTTATTTTTCAAAGAAAAAACTGCTTCAAAACAGTTCATGGAATAACCATAGGCCTCTTCATTGCTTTGCTTAAGGCTGCTTGTCTTAAGCAATCTGTTGCCTCTAGGCGGACCATGGTCAGTGACTCTCTGTTTCTGTTATATCACATGGTCATACCTCTGGAACTTTGTTCCTGCACCTATAAGCCAGAGAAATGACATTGATGTATCCTGTAGGATTTCTGTGGTTCCAGTTTTCCATGCTGCACTTCCCTTGGTGATGACTTTCTGCCAGAGTCCATGAAGGAGATCCTCAACTTTATTCACCTACTTTAGAGAGTTGAACAGTGCTTATAGGACATATTTCTTTTTCACTTTGTAAATAAATTTGGTATATGACTTTTGTAAATTCTATTTATGATATGTAAAACCCTCTGAGGGCTGGAGTGATAGCGCAGCAGATAGGGTGTTTGCCTTGCACACATCCCACCCGGGTTCAGTTCCTCCGTCCCTCTCGGAGAGCCCCGAAAGCTACTGAGAATATCCCGCCTGCACGGCAGAGCCTGGCAAGCTAACCGTGGCGTATTCAATATGCCAAAAACAGTAACAACAAGTCTCATGATGGAGACGTTACTGGTGCCTGCTCGAGCTAATCGATGAACAATGGGATGACAGTGACAGTGACAAAAAACCCCTGAGGCAGAAGTGGATAAATAGTGGCGGGGGGGGGGGGGGGGGATACAGACTTTGGGATTATATTTACCTGAATTCAAGTTTTAGCTTCACAACCTAGTGTCTGGTCTTAGGCACATTCAATTTCTTTTTTTTTTTTTTGCTTTTTGGGTCACACCCAGCGATGCTCAGGGGTTACTCCTGGCTTTGCACTCAGGAATTACTCCTGGCGGTGCTTGGGGGACCATATGGGATGCCGGGGATTGAACCCGGGTTGGCCGCGTGCAAGGCAAACGCCCTACCCGCTGTGCTATCGCTCCGGCCCCACATTCAATTTCTTATCTGTGCCTCTATGTCATCTATTACATGGCAATCATATTAACTACCTCAAGGTGCCTAAAATGATGTAATGGGCCAGTAATATGAAGTCTAAATTGTAACTTTTAGTAGGTATGTGTACTGTATATTAATTCATCTTTCATGTTTAGTATAGTATCTTGCATTGCTAAGATGCTCAGTAATATATTCCAAATTCAACTTAATTGAATAAGAGATAGATTTGTGACTTTGCCAGCATCATGAACTCTTTTCAGACCAATTAGTAGTATTTTCTGTATCTAAACAATAATTGAAAAGATAGTTCAAAAGCAAAGCACTATGTTATACATTATTTTGGTAAGGTAGAGGCCCATCTGTGTGGATACAGCTGCCAAACATAAAACATCTTGGATGGGTGGTACCAAAGATACTGCTTGAATACAAGCTTAGTATGTAGCAGATCCTAGTTTCATCCAGGCCATGTGAGTTTCACGGGGTGTGGACACTGGTAACTCTCAAACACTATTGAATGTGGCCCCTGTTGAGGTAAAAAAAAAACATGATAGAGGCATTGATTTCCTTGCAGTCTCCTGTCTGAGTCCTAGAGGTGTTTCTTTTTCTTTTTCTTCTGGAGAAAGACTGCTGGTTTATGTTTCTCTTTTCTGGAGAAACCATGAATGCTGTGCAGGACCCCATGATGGCTGGACCTGCATGACATGGAAAAAAGGCTCTGGTCTGTGTGTGGATTCTTAATGGGATAAGCCTCCTGCCTTGGTTAGCTGCTTCCATATTTTAAATAAAAAGTATGTACATATGAATTTTCTGATTAAAATAAATAATACTTGGCCATTAGAGATCATTTTAAAAAGTACAGAAAGATATATGTATAGGGATGGAATATGTGCTAATGTATTTTTTATGAAAAAAATGATCACATACTGCCAATGCTGCTTTATGGACTAAATTTGTTGATCTAAATTTATTGTTCATTTTCCTATGTTGGACTGCAGCGATAGCACAGTGGGTAGGGCATTTGCCTTGCACGCAGCCAACACGGGTTTGATTCCTCCGTCCCTCTCCGAGAGCCCGACAAGTTACTGAGAGTATCCCGCCCGCACGGCAGACTCTGGCAAGCTACCTGTGGCATATTCTATATGCCAAAAACTAACAAGTTTCACAGTGGTGCCTGCTCGAGCAAATTGATGAACAATGGGACAACAGTGCTACAGTGTTTCAACATAAAGTTAATAGCTGCCTAGTGTCATATCACAAAACTTGGAGGTCCCAAGTTTTACTTATCTATTTTCTTAGTCCTGGGCATCTAAATTGCACTTTAATATTGAAATAAACATTTTATCTATATCGTTTTAAGTGCTCTTTCTAAGGTAAGTTCTTAGAAGAACTTACTAGAGCCCCCGCGTCCCGTGCCCGCCCGCGGCAGCGGGACAGCTCGGAGCACCCCCTCCCCGCCGGGCAGGTCCCAGTCATTCGCCCACCGCGCCTGATCCCGCCCTCCCGTGTCCGACAGGTATATTGGCTCTTCCCCTTGGAGACCCTGTGCCACCTGGAAAAGCGCCCCCCGCGTCCCGTGCCCGCCCGCGGCAGCGGGACAGCTCGGAGCACCCCCTCCCCGCCGGGCAGGTCCCAGTCATTCGCCCACCGCGCCTGATCCCGCCCTCCCGTGTCCGACAGGTATATTGGCTCTTCCCCTTGGAGACCCTGTGCCACCTGGAAAAGCGCCCCCCGCGTCCCGTGCCCGCCCGCGGCAGCGGGACAGCTCGGAGCACCCCCTCCCCGCCGGGCAGGTCCCAGTCATTCGCCCACCGCGCCTGATCCCGCCCTCCCGTGTCCGACAGGTATATTGGCTCTTCCCCTTGGAGACCCTGTGCCACCTGGAAAAGCGCCCCCCGCGTCCCGTGCCCGCCCGCGGCAGCGGGACAGCTCGGAGCACCCCCTCCCCGCCGGGCAGGTCCCAGTCATTCGCCCACCGTGCCTGATCCCGCCCTCCCGTGTCCGACAGGTATATTGGCTCTTCCCCTTGGAGACCCTGTGCCACCTGGAAAAGCGCCCCCCGCGTCCCGTGCCCGCCCGCGGCAGCGGGACAGCTCGGAGCACCCCCTCCCCGCCGGGCAGGTCCCAGTCATTCGCCCACCGCGCCTGATCCCGCCCTCCCGTGTCCGACAGGTATATTGGCTCTTCCCCTTGGAGACCCTGTGCCACCTGGAAAAGCGCCCCCCGCGTCCCGTGCCCGCCCGCGGCAGCGGGACAGCTCGGAGCACCCCCTCCCCGCCGGGCAGGTCCCAGTCATTCGCCCACCGCGCCTGATCCCGCCCTCCCGTGTCCGACAGGTATATTGGCTCTTCCCCTTGGAGACCCTGTGCCACCTGGAAAAGCGCCCCCCGCGTCCCGTGCCCGCCCGCGGCAGCGGGACAGCTCGGAGCACCCCCTCCCCGCCGGGCAGGTCCCAGTCATTCGCCCACCGCGCCTGATCCCGCCCTCCCGTGTCCGACAGGTATATTGGCTCTTCCCCTTGGAGACCCTGTGCCACCTGGAAAAGCGCCCCCCGCGTCCCGTGCCCGCCCGCGGCAGCGGGACAGCTCGGAGCACCCCCTCCCCGCCGGGCAGGTCCCAGTCATTCGCCCACCGCGCCTGATCCCGCCCTCCCGTGTCCGACAGGTATATTGGCTCTTCCCCTTGGAGACCCTGTGCCACCTGGAAAAGCGCCCCCCGCGTCCCGTGCCCGCCCGCGGCAGCGGGACAGCTCGGAGCACCCCCTCCCCGCCGGGCAGGTCCCAGTCATTCGCCCACCGCGCCTGATCCCGCCCTCCCGTGTCCGACAGGTATATTGGCTCTTCCCCTTGGAGACCCTGTGCCACCTGGAAAAGCGCCCCCCGCGTCCCGTGCCCGCCCGCGGCAGCGGGACAGCTCGGAGCACCCCCTCCCCGCCGGGCAGGTCCCAGTCATTCGCCCACCGCGCCTGATCCCGCCCTCCCGTGTCCGACAGGTATATTGGCTCTTCCCCTTGGAGACCCTGTGCCACCTGGAAAAGCGCCCCCCGCGTCCCGTGCCCGCCCGCGGCAGCGGGACAGCTCGGAGCACCCCCTCCCCGCCGGGCAGGTCCCAGTCATTCGCCCACCGCGCCTGATCCCGCCCTCCCGTGTCCGACAGGTATATTGGCTCTTCCCCTTGGAGACCCTGTGCCACCTGGAAAAGCGCCCCCCGCGTCCCGTGCCCGCCCGCGGCAGCGGGACAGCTCGGAGCACCCCCTCCCCGCCGGGCAGGTCCCAGTCATTCGCCCACCGCGCCTGATCCCGCCCTCCCGTGTCCGACAGGTATATTGGCTCTTCCCCTTGGAGACCCTGTGCCACCTGGAAAAGCGCCCCCCGCGTCCCGTGCCCGCCCGCGGCAGCGGGACAGCTCGGAGCACCCCCTCCCCGCCGGGCAGGTCCCAGTCATTCGCCCACCGCGCCTGATCCCGCCCTCCCGTGTCCGACAGGTATATTGGCTCTTCCCCTTGGAGACCCTGTGCCACCTGGAAAAGCGCCCCCCGCGTCCCGTGCCCGCCCGCGGCAGCGGGACAGCTCGGAGCACCCCCTCCCCGCCGGGCAGGTCCCAGTCATTCGCCCACCGCGCCTGATCCCGCCCTCCCGTGTCCGACAGGTATATTGGCTCTTCCCCTTGGAGACCCTGTGCCACCTGGAAAAGCGCCCCCCGCGTCCCGTGCCCGCCCGCGGCAGCGGGACAGCTCGGAGCACCCCCTCCCCGCCGGGCAGGTCCCAGTCATTCGCCCACCGCGCCTGATCCCGCCCTCCCGTGTCCGACAGGTATATTGGCTCTTCCCCTTGGAGACCCTGTGCCACCTGGAAAAGCGCCCCCCGCGTCCCGTGCCCGCCCGCGGCAGCGGGACAGCTCGGAGCACCCCCTCCCCGCCGGGCAGGTCCCAGTCATTCGCCCACCGCGCCTGATCCCGCCCTCCCGTGTCCGACAGGTATATTGGCTCTTCCCCTTGGAGACCCTGTGCCACCTGGAAAAGAGCCCCCTGCGTCCCGTGCCCGCCCGCGGCAGCGGGACAGCTCGGAGCACCCCCTCCCCGCCGGGCAGGTCCCAGTCATTCGCCCACCGCGCCTGATCCCGCCCTCCCGTGTCCGACAGGTATATTGGCTCTTCCCCTTGGAGACCCTGTGCCACCTGGAAAAGCGCCCCCCGCGTCCCGTGCCCGCCCGCGGCAGCGGGACAGCTCGGAGCACCCCCTCCCCGCCGGGCAGGTCCCAGTCATTCGCCCACCGCGCCTGATCCCGCCCTCCCGTGTCCGACAGGTATATTGGCTCTTCCCCTTGGAGACCCTGTGCCACCTGGAAAAGCGCCCCCCGCGTCCCGTGCCCGCCCGCGGCAGCGGGACAGCTCGGAGCACCCCCTCCCCGCCGGGCAGGTCCCAGTCATTCGCCCACCGCGCCTGATCCCGCCCTCCCGTGTCCGACAGGTATATTGGCTCTTCCCCTTGGAGACCCTGTGCCACCTGGAAAAGCGCCCCCCGCGTCCCGTGCCCGCCCGCGGCAGCGGGACAGCTCGGAGCACCCCCTCCCCGCCGGGCAGGTCCCAGTCATTCGCCCACCGCGCCTGATCCCGCCCTCCCGTGTCCGACAGGTATATTGGCTCTTCCCCTTGGAGACCCTGTGCCACCTGGAAAAGCGCCCCCCGCGTCCCGTGCCCGCCCGCGGCAGCGGGACAGCTCGGAGCACCCCCTCCCCGCCGGGCAGGTCCCAGTCATTCGCCCACCGCGCCTGATCCCGCCCTCCCGTGTCCGACAGGTATATTGGCTCTTCCCCTTGGAGACCCTGTGCCACCTGGAAAAGCGCCCCCCGCGTCCCGTGCCCGCCCGCGGCAGCGGGACAGCTCGGAGCACCCCCTCCCCGCCGGGCAGGTCCCAGTCATTCGCCCACCGCGCCTGATCCCGCCCTCCCGTGTCCGACAGGTATATTGGCTCTTCCCCTTGGAGACCCTGTGCCACCTGGAAAAGCGCCCCCCGCGTCCCGTGCCCGCCCGCGGCAGCGGGACAGCTCGGAGCACCCCCTCCCCGCCGGGCAGGTCCCAGTCATTCGCCCACCGCGCCTGATCCCGCCCTCCCGTGTCCGACAGGTATAT
The DNA here is from genome assembly GCF_027595985.1 of Sorex araneus. Taxonomy (NCBI): domain Eukaryota; kingdom Metazoa; phylum Chordata; class Mammalia; order Eulipotyphla; family Soricidae; genus Sorex; species Sorex araneus. The sequence goes on along the minus strand of NC_073306.1, from coordinate 103,945,383 downwards.
TGGCTCTTCCCCTTGGAGACCCTGTGCCACCTGGAAAAGCGCCCCCCGCGTCCCGTGCCCGCCCGCGGCAGCGGGACAGCTCGGAGCACCCCCTCCCCGCCGGGCAGGTCCCAGTCATTCGCCCACCGCGCCTGATCCCGCCCTCCCGTGTCCGACAGGTATATTGGCTCTTCCCCTTGGAGACCCTGTGCCACCTGGAAAAGCGCCCCCCGCGTCCCGTGCCCGCCCGCGGCAGCGGGACAGCTCGGAGCACCCCCTCCCCGCCGGGCAGGTCCCAGTCATTCGCCCACCGCGCCTGATCCCGCCCTCCCGTGTCCGACAGGTATATTGGCTCTTCCCCTTGGAGACCCTGTGCCACCTGGAAAAGCGCCCCCCGCGTCCCGTGCCCGCCCGCGGCAGCGGGACAGCTCGGAGCACCCCCTCCCCGCCGGGCAGGTCCCAGTCATTCGCCCACCGCGCCTGATCCCGCCCTCCCGTGTCCGACAGGTATATTGGCTCTTCCCCTTGGAGACCCTGTGCCACCTGGAAAAGCGCCCCCCGCGTCCCGTGCCCGCCCGCGGCAGCGGGACAGCTCGGAGCACCCCCTCCCCGCCGGGCAGGTCCCAGTCATTCGCCCACCGCGCCTGATCCCGCCCTCCCGTGTCCGACAGGTATATTGGCTCTTCCCCTTGGAGACCCTGTGCCACCTGGAAAAGCGCCCCCCGCGTCCCGTGCCCGCCCGCGGCAGCGGGACAGCTCGGAGCACCCCCTCCCCGCCGGGCAGGTCCCAGTCATTCGCCCACCGCGCCTGATCCCGCCCTCCCGTGTCCGACAGGTATATTGGCTCTTCCCCTTGGAGACCCTGTGCCACCTGGAAAAGCGCCCCCCGCGTCCCGTGCCCGCCCGCGGCAGCGGGACAGCTCGGAGCACCCCCTCCCCGCCGGGCAGGTCCCAGTCATTCGCCCACCGCGCCTGATCCCGCCCTCCCGTGTCCGACAGGTATATTGGCTCTTCCCCTTGGAGACCCTGTGCCACCTGGAAAAGCGCCCCCCGCGTCCCGTGCCCGCCCGCGGCAGCGGGACAGCTCGGAGCACCCCCTCCCCGCCGGGCAGGTCCCAGTCATTCGCCCACCGCGCCTGATCCCGCCCTCCCGTGTCCGACAGGTATATTGGCTCTTCCCCTTGGAGACCCTGTGCCACCTGGAAAAGCGCCCCCCGCGTCCCGTGCCCGCCCGCGGCAGCGGGACAGCTCGGAGCACCCCCTCCCCGCCGGGCAGGTCCCAGTCATTCGCCCACCGCGCCTGATCCCGCCCTCCCGTGTCCGACAGGTATATTGGCTCTTCCCCTTGGAGACCCTGTGCCACCTGGAAAAGCGCCCCCCGCGTCCCGTGCCCGCCCGCGGCAGCGGGACAGCTCGGAGCACCCCCTCCCCGCCGGGCAGGTCCCAGTCATTCGCCCACCGCGCCTGATCCCGCCCTCCCGTGTCCGACAGGTATATTGGCTCTTCCCCTTGGAGACCCTGTGCCACCTGGAAAAGCGCCCCCCGCGTCCCGTGCCCGCCCGCGGCAGCGGGACAGCTCGGAGCACCCCCTCCCCGCCGGGCAGGTCCCAGTCATTCGCCCACCGCGCCTGATCCCGCCCTCCCGTGTCCGACAGGTATATTGGCTCTTCCCCTTGGAGACCCTGTGCCACCTGGAAAAGCGCCCCCCGCGTCCCGTGCCCGCCCGCGGCAGCGGGACAGCTCGGAGCACCCCCTCCCCGCCGGGCAGGTCCCAGTCATTCGCCCACCGCGCCTGATCCCGCCCTCCCGTGTCCGACAGGTATATTGGCTCTTCCCCTTGGAGACCCTGTGCCACCTGGAAAAGCGCCCCCCGCGTCCCGTGCCCGCCCGCGGCAGCGGGACAGCTCGGAGCACCCCCTCCCCGCCGGGCAGGTCCCAGTCATTCGCCCACCGCGCCTGATCCCGCCCTCCCGTGTCCGAACAGGTTAGGGGCGTGTCCTGTCATTGGGGGGGCGTGGCCTTAAAAGTGGGCGTGGCCTGTTTCCGGAGCGGCGGCCGCTAACGCGGCCGCAGATATTTTTCCTACCATTCTACACATTGTCCTTTGGCTACAATTGATTGAACCCATTTCTCCGAAGAACTCCCTCATTATCTTAGTTACTATATGTTGATACTCAACTAACCTAGCCTATCCTAACTTCACAAAAACTGTCAATGAACACATCAACTTGCACAGAAAAGTACTTTGTCAAAAGAGCATAACCAAAAATTTTTAGTCGAGGTTCCTCCCAAGTTAACGAGAGCTCCAGATAGTAAAGCCCATAACAACATGAAGAAACTGAGAAAATCCCCACCACTAGGAGAGAGCCAAGAAAATATCTCACTAACCTCAGCAGCGACCTCCCAGAAATACACCCTCCTCTCAGATAGAGAATTCAGAGAGGAAATTGTCAGGATGATTCATGAACTCAACACAACTATGGAACGAACATCCAATAAATTAAGGGAGGATATGGATGCCGCGTTGGAACGCTCCACCAAGATAATCCAGGAAGAAATGAGAGCAGAAATTTCAAAGCTACGAACAGAAGTCACACAACTAAAAGAATCAGTAGATGAAATGAAAAACTCCGTAGGAGCCCTCAATAGTAGAATGACTACAGCCGAAGACAGAATCAGTGAGCTTGAAGATGAGCTGCACAAAGCATATAGACAACAGCAAATAATGGCAAAAGACCTCAAAATGGCTCTAGAGCGAGTTAGAGTCCTAGGGGACGACCTCAGGAGAAACAACATAAGAATCATGGGAGTGCCGGAACCACACGGAACCAATCCCAATGAAAAAAACACCATTAAAGACATCATTGCTAAAAAATTCCCAGAGCTAGAGAATGTGGACATCCAGATACAAGGAGTCCGAAGGGTGCCAGCTAAAAGGGACCCAAATAGAAAATCCCCAAGGCATATCATAGTCACAATGATGGATGCCGTGGATAGAGACACAATACTGCAAGCAGCAAGATCAAAGAAGGAGATCATATACAAAGGTGCACCCCTTAGATTCACAGCAGACCTATCAGAAGAAACCCTCCAAGCCCGAAGACAATGGTGGGATATAGTGAAAAAACTTCATGAAATGAATGCCTCACCAAGAATACTCTACCCGGCTAAACTCTCAGTTAAACTTGAAGGAACCATACATTATTTCATGGACAAGCAACAGCTCAGGAACTTCATAGACTCAAGACCAAATTTAAAAGAAGGACTCAAAGGGCTACTATAAGACAAGGAAAAAGACCTATAAGAACAACAAACCCTACAGAAAAATGGCACAAAATCCAATGACAATAATCTCTCTTAATGTTAACGGGCTAAATGCACCAATCAAGAGGCATAGAGTGGCAAAATGGATTCGGAAACTAAACCCAACCTTCTGCTGCCTACAAGAAACACATCTGAATAGCCGGAACAAACACAGACTAAAAATCAAAGGATGGAAAACAATCCTGCAAGCAAACAGCCCCCTCAAAAAAAAAGCAGGGGTGGCCATACTAGTATCCGATAGCATTGATTTCAGGGTGAAAAAGATCAGAAGGGACAGCAAAGGTCATTTTATATTCATCAAGGGATATGTGCAACAGGAAGAAATCACACTCCTAAATGTATACGCACCTAATGAACGACCAGCGAAATACTTAAAAGAACTCCTAACAGAATTTAAGGAGGACATAACTAGCACCACGATAGTAGTTGGAGATTTCAACACTGCCTTATCACCTCTGGATAGATCGACAAGAACAACACTCAGCAAGGAAACGATGGCCCTGATGGAAGAAATGGAGGAGACAGGGCTAATAGACCTATACAGGGCTATATACCCCCAAAAGAAAGAATACACATTCTTTTCCAGTGCACATGGAACATTTTCCAAAATAGACCATGTTCTGGGCCACAAGTTATTCCTTAATAGAATTGGAAAGATAGAAATTGTATCAACTATCTTTTCAGACCATGATGCACTGAAGATGGAAGTTAATCATGCACAGACTCGGAGAACCAAATCAAACACTTGGAAATTAAACAACTCACTATTGAACAATGAGTGGGTCACGGAGGAAATCAAGAAAGAAATTAAGAGATACCTCGAAACAAATGAGAATGAAGACACAAGCTACCAGAACCTATGGGACGCAGCTAAAGCTGTGTTAAGGGGAAAATTTATAGCTCTGCAAGCCTTCCTCAGAAAGGAAGAAAGGGCCTATATAGATAGTTTGACTTCGCAGCTCAAGATCTTAGAAGAGGACCAGCAAAAGGAACCCAAACCAGATCGAAGGAAAGAAATAATAAAACTTAGAGCAGAAATTAACGATATGGAAACCCGAAAAACAATCCATAAGATCAATGAAACAAAGAGCTGGTTCTTCGAGAAAATAAACAAGATTGATAAACCGCTAGCAAGACTCACAAAGAAAGAAAGAGAGAAAACCCTAATAAACCGAATCAGAAATGAAAAGGGGGACATCACAACAGAAACCAAGGAGATTCAAAGGATCATCAGAGACTACTTTGAAAGTCTGTATGCCACAAAACAAGAGAACCTAAAAGAAATGGATGAATTCCTTGACTCCTACAACCTCCCAAGACTGAGCCAAGAAGACGTGAAATACCTGAATAGGCCCATAAATATCAAAGAAATCGAAACGGTAATCAAAAGTCTCCCCAAAAACAAAAGCCCAGGTCCAGACGGATTCACTGGCGAATTCTTCCAAACATTCAAAGAAGACTTGTTGCCAGTTCTCCTTAAGCTTTTCCAGGAAATCGAAAAGACAGGAACCCTTCCAAACAGTTTCTATGAGGCACATATCTCCCTAATACCAAAAGCAAACAAAGACACCACTAACAAAGAAAACTATAGACCAATATCCTTGATGAATACCGATGCGAAGATTCTCAACAAAATACTAGCAAATAGAATCCAACAACTCATCAAAAAGATCATACACCATGACCAAGTGGGATTCATCCCAGGGATGCAAGGTTGGTTTAACATTCGGAAATCAATCAACATAATCCATCACATCAACAAAAGTAAAGATAAAAACCATATGATCATATCCATAGATGCAGAAAAAGCATTTGACAAGATCCAACACCCATTCATGATAAAAACTCTCACCAAAATGGGTTTTGGAGGAACTTTTCTCAAGATAGTCAAAGCCATCTACCATGAACCTATGGCGAGCATTATCATCAATGGAGAAAAACTAAGGGCTTTTCCTCTGAGATCGGGGACAAGACAAGGATGTCCACTCTCACCACTTCTCTTTAATATAGTACTGGAAGTATTAGCAATAGCCATCAGGCAAGAAAAAGATATTAAGGGGATTCAGATTGGAAAGGAAGAAATCAAGCTCTCACTATTCGCAGACGATATGATACTATACCTAGAGAAACCTAAAAGCTCTAGTAAGAAACTCTTAGAAACAATTGACCTATACAGTAAAGTCGCAGGCTATAAAATCAATACCCAAAAATCCATGGCCTTCCTATATGCAAACAATGAGACAGAGGAAAGGGACATGAAAAAAGCAATCCCATTCACAATTGTGCCCAAGAAAATCAAATACCTTGGAATCAGCTTAACTAAAGAAGTAAAGGACCTCTACAAAGAAAACTATAAAACGCTACTTCATGAAATAAAAGAGGACATGAGGAAATGGAAAAATATCCCCTGCTCATGGATAGGGAGAATCAACATTGTCAAAATGGCAATACTCCCCAAAGCATTATACAGATTTAACGCGATCCCTATGGGGATACCCATGGCATTCTTCAAAGAAGCGGAGCAAGCAATCCTGAAATTTATATGGAACAATAAACGCCCACGGATAGCTAAAACAATTCTTGGGAAAAAGATGATGGGAGGCATCACCCTTCCCAACCTTAAACTCTACTACAAAGCGGTAACAATTAAAACAGCATGGTACTGGAACAAAAGCAGAACTGCAGACCAATGGAACAGGGTGGAATATCCCCACACACAACCTCAAAGGTATGATCATCTAATCTTTGATAAAGGTGCAAGAGATGTGAAGTGGAGCAAGGAAAGTCTCTTTAACAAATGGTGCTGGCACAACTGGACAACCACATGCAAAAAAATGGGCTTAGAACTCGATCTGTCACCATGCACAAAAGTCAGATCAAAATGGATTAAAGACCTCAACATCAGACCACAAACCATAAGGTACATTGAAGACAAGGTAGGCAAAACCCTCCAGGATATTGAAGATAAAGGTATCTTCAAAGATGACACGGAACTAAGCAATCTAGTAAAAACAGAGATCAACAAATGGGACTACATTAAACTAAAAAGCTTCTGCACAGCAAAAGAAACAGCGACCAGAATACAAAGACTATCTACAGAATGGGAAAGGATATTTACACAATACACATCAGATAAGGGGTTGATATCAAGGGTATATAAAGCACTGGTTGAACTCTACAAGAAGAAAACATCCAACCCCATCGAAAAATGGGGCGAAGAAATGAACAGAAACTTTACCAAGGAAGAGATACGAATGGCCAAAAGACACATGAAAAAGTGCTCTACATCACTAATCATCAGAGAGATGCAGATCAAAACAACTTTGAGATACCACCTCACACCACAGAGGCTAGCACACATCCAAAAGAACAAAAGCAACCGCTGTTGGAGAGGATGTGGGGAGAAAGGGACCCTTCTACACTGCTGGTGGGAATGCCGGCTAGTTCAGCCCTTTTGGAAAACAGTATGGACAATTCTCAAAAAACTTGAGGTTGAGCTCCCATTTGACCCAGCAATACCGCTGCTGGGAATATATCCCAGAAAAGCCAAAAAGTATAGTCGAAGTGACATCTGCACTTATATGTTCATCGCAGCACTGTTTACAATAGCCAGAATCTGGAAAAAACCCGAGTGCCCTAGAACAGATGATTGGTTGAAGAAACTCTGGTACATATATACAATGGAATACTATGCAGCTGTTAGAAAAAATGAGGTCATGACGTTTGCATATAAGTGGTTCTACATGGAAAGTATCATGCTAAGTGAAATGAGTCAGAAAGAGAGAGACAGACATAGAAAGATTGCACTCATCTGTGGAATATAGAATAATAGACTATAAGACGAACACCCAAGAATAGTAGAAATAAGTACCAGGAGGTTGTCACCATGGCTTGGAGGCTGTTCTCTCATCCTGGGCAACTCAGAGAAGGGAACAGCAAGTAAAATGTGGTTGTTGGTCATGTGGGGGAAAGATGATGCGGGCCAAATATAGACTAGAGACTGAACGCAATGGCCACTCAACACCTTTATTGCAAACCACAACACCTAATCAGAGAGAAAGAACAAAAGGGAATACCCTGCCATAGTGGCAGTGTGGGGTGGGGGGAGACGGGACTGGGAAGGGGGGGTGGGATGTTGGGTTTACTGGTGGTGGAGAATGGGCACTGGTGAAGGGATGGGTTATCAAACTTTGTAAGGGAGAAACATGAGCACAAAAATGTATAAATCTGTAACTGTACCCTCACGTTGACTCACTAATTAAAAATAAACTATAATAAAAAAAAAAAAAAAAAAAAAAAAAAAAAAAAGAAGAACTTACTAGATATTATTAGGACTATTGATAGATATTTGTAAGTGATATCAAATTGCAAATTTGTACCAGTATTCACTGTATTTTTGTCTGCTGTTCAATTTCTAATTATTTCATTCTTTTAAACTATACTGTGCTAAATATACTTTGACTTCTACAACTAAGATTAAATTCTTGAAAATACAATTATATTATCAAAGATATAAACATTTTTGAAGCTTTTTACTTATATTGCCAAAGTTTCTTCCACAGAGGTGGCTCACACTTGGATCCAATGATTACAAAGTCATTTATTTCCCATAAAGCTTGCTTTTATGCATAAATCATTTTAAAAATCACTGTGAATAAGGTAGTTCAAGAACAGAAGTTTAGCACTTTGATTTGTATTTCATATTTATTTTTATTGAAGTTGAACACAAGTCATATGTTTTCAGACTTAAGATTTCTTAATATAGTGGTTTAGCGGTACAACTAGTTTTTTTTTTGATGGAGTTAAACTAAAAATCTTATATTTTGACTGAATTAATTAGTCTTGGTATCATTAATCAAGAACTATCTACCAAACACAGTTGCCTACAGCTCCCTGTGACTGTCACAGAAGACAGTATAACAGATAAGAAAAAGAAAAGAAAAGAAAAGAAAAAAAGAAGAAACAAAAAATAAGAAAAGGAAGAAATCTATCTTGTTAGAGAGAAGATGCAGTTGACACAAATAGATCTATTAAAATGGGAAACATTTTATTTGGTTACTATTTTAATATCTAAAAGATACTTGATGAGGTAAGATAATTTGAGGCTGCTGACAACAAATGGCACAAATCCAATAAAACCATAAAAAGAGAGATCAAAGAACAAGGTTTACCTCTCATGCTTTTAAAAAAAGACACAAAAAAATACAATATATGTAATTTAACTCCAAATTTCTTGGCAGCCAAAGGGAAATATCATGAAAGTGTCATTCGCTAATGAAAGGCTGTGTACAGATATGCTATTAGAAAATAAAGTTTTATACTTCAATATTAGCAGAAAAATTCTCATATAGGTCTTTCTATAAGGAGCATTGATCCATATAATAAAATATCTTCAATACAATAGTATTAAAAATTTAGTCTTTACATGAAAATTTATGTAATTGGCTTTGGGTCACACCTGGTTATGTTCAGGGTTACTCCTGGCTCTGTGTTCAGGGATCACTCCTGACTGGGCTCAGTCAATCTAATTAGAATTGGGGATTGCAAATCAGCTGGATTGAAGGCAAGTGCCTTTACCCATAACACTATTTTTCTGACCACTCTGAAAATATTTTATAACAACAACAACAAATAAGAACTTAGTGTAACATCATAGTCATTAGTATTTCTGAGGGGTGTTAGATATATGCTTTTCTGATATCTGTTATTTAATTTGAAAATCTAAAATTAGAATGATTTGCATAAGTCTTGGTCAATGCATTCCAAAGTCAGTTGTTCAGCTAGTATTTTGATAGACACTGTACCAATGATTAAAGATGACAAAAACACAAGATTGTTAATCACCAGCAACTTAAAGTATAGGTATCCAGTTATTATTCAAATATTTTTTGTCTTTTCATATATTCATTTATGATCTGACAAATTTATAATCTGAGACACAGGGCTAGGGATTGCTGGACTGGAGGGTCATGATTTTTTAGGAGGAAACAATTAAAACATTATATGGTATGAGTATCATAATAGTGATAAATGCACAGTTCAAGGGAAAACAGTGGGGAAAAACTCTGCATATCTTTGGATTTGATGTCAGAAAATAATTTTAACCTTTATGGGAGACAGTGTGGAGACTTCCCCCCAAATTAAGACTTGAACTTTCATATGATAAAGAAATTTCACTTCTTGGCATCTACTCAAAGAGCACAGAACCATTAATTCAAAAAGATGTATGCACTCCTATGTTCATTGCAACACTGTTCACAATAGTAAGCACCATTAAGTGCATCCCTAAAGGATGAGTGATATATATATACATATATATACACAATTGTGTACTGAGATATATGAAAATACAAATCTTATCACTGCTCTGTGATTGGAATCCATAGGGTCTCATGCTGAGCTAAGTGAGTCTAAGTTCTCCTGGAGAAATAAAGAATTATCTCTCTCATATGTGGAGTATAAACAATCATAGTTAGGGTATGAAAAATGACCAATAATAACAGACCCTGAAGTTGGCCTATAAAATTGAGTTTGCTAAGTTGGGAGTTGCTTAGAGGGACCTCGTGGAAAGTGATGGAGGAGTGTGGATGACTCAGAGGTGCATATGGTGTATCAACACTGTATGCCTGAAATATTACTATTAACAGAATTGTTAATATTACTATTAACATCTTGTAAATCATGGAGTTTACATTTGAAATAACTAAATTGGAGCCACACCTGGGAATGCTCAAGGCTTACTCTGTTTCTGCAATTGAAATAACTAAAAATTCATTACATGAATAGCATTAGCTACATTTCAAACTTTCAGTAGTTTCATATGGTCAGTGGCATTCTGGAAAGCCATGCACATATATGGGTATGTGCATCTTCATAGAAAATTTTGTTGATAACACAGCTGTAGATAATATAATGGTTTGAAGGAATATTAGTGCTCTGGAGTTATATAAGATAGGAGCCTTAGGAATGGATTGAACTGGGAAAAGAAGTGAGATTTAAGTTGAGAGATTTGGAGGAGAGTGACAGTGGTAATGGAGAAAAAGGTTTAACTGAAGACTTGGAAGGTGAAAGCAATATGACAATTAGATGGATTGTTATTAAAATAACAATGATACTTTATGGTTGGGTAGAGTAATAAATGGTATCACTCATGGGATCAGGGAATAGTAGAGGAGGTCTATTTGAAAAAATGACAAATTCAATGTTGGGCAGGTTGCAACTTTGGTACTAGGAGATATCTATGTGAATAGGCACTTTAATGCCTACAAAAAAGGACAGATCATACTGAGAGATGTGTGTGTGTGGGGGGGAGGGGGGTTCTGTATACACTTGATCATATAAAATGATAAATCCTGGGATATCTTGTTTTTTAAATTTTTTTAAGTGAATAATCATGAGATACAGTTATAGACTTACAAACTTTCATGATTACGTTTCAGTCATACAATGTTCGAGTACCCATCCCTCCACCAGCGCCCATTCTCCACCACCAATGTTCCCAGTACCTGTATCCCTCCTGCAACACTCCCCTCCCCATCCCCGACACCTTCTGTGGCAGGCACATTCCCTTTTACTCTCTCTCTCCTTTTGGGTGTTATAGTTTGCAATACTGGTACTAAGTGGCCATCATGTTCAGTCCATAGTCTACTTTCAGCACACATTTCCCATCGTGAGCGAGCCTTCCTCCCTTCTTTATCTCAGCTGCCCTTTCCCCCAGCATGTGAGGCTTCCAAGCCATGGAGCGATCCTCCTGGCAGAATATCTTGCTTACAGTGACAAGAACTTTAGAATACAAAATCCCAAGGTCTTTGTATATTTTTCAGCTTTTGTAATCTTTCTCTATAACTACATGAAGTAAGTCTTATTTTATTAACCCCATTTTATGGATGAGGAAGTTAGGGGACAAAAAGATAATATAATTTATTGCCTCGGCTCTTACTAGTAAGTGGTAGAGTTAAGATTTGAACTTAAATGAATTACTTAATCAAAAATCCATATACAAAGGATGGTGTGACAGGCTATAAAGGCAGGTGGATTTGAATATTTATGAGAAAACTCTCACAAAATTCTAAAAATTAAATCACATTTAATTGCATAATAAAAATAACTTTCACAGAAAAACCATATTAGCTTGGAGCTGATTAGAAAATTGATTGCTGGTTGTGTACATTGGTTAAAGCCACAGGAGTTAATCTGTTTGCCAAGAAAGAAAATGAGTGCAAAGGATAAAAAGACTCAGAACAGATCCTTGGAGAACACTGATATTTAAGATGTGGTGAAAAGCAAGGGGGTCAGTACATGAGATAGAATGTTTTGAAAATGACATTTCAGAGTCATGGAAAGAAAACATTCATCAAAGAGGAAATGGTCAGTGGAAGAGTTTATCTCTAATAAGGCTTGAAAAAGTGCCCAGAAAAAATAAGGTAAGAAAGAAAAAAAGAAAAAGTGCCTAGAGAATTTATCTCGTGGGAATTTATTGTTGTTCTTGATCAGAACGATGTCCAAAGTATAGAGAACGCTAGAGGATGAAGACAGTTAAAGAGAAAGCACAGGATGTAAAAAAACATAGACAAGTTTTCCAGGGATGATAGTGGGAAGTAAGGGGTTCTTGGTATAAGTGTTCTTAAAAGTTAATATGTAGGGGCTGGAGCGATAGCATAGAGGGCGTTTGCCTTGCATGTGGCCAATCTGGGTTCGATTCCCAGCATCCCATATGGTCCTCGAGCACTGCCAGGAATAATTCCTGAGTGCATAAACCAGGAGTAACCTCTGTGTAACCAGGTGTGACCCAAAAGGAAAAAAAAAGTTAATATAGATATAGAAATTGTCTGCTCCATCTGAGAAAATTTCTGTAAACTACTCCTCTTTTTCTATAAAAACAGATTTATAGCACTTGAATGCTTGAGCAAGAACTTTGAAATCATGGAATCTTAAATCTTAAAGAAGGTCCTCTGGTGGTGGGAAATGTACACTGGTGGAGAATGAGTGTTGGATCATTGTATGACTAAAACCCAATTATGAATAGAAATGGTCTATCTCATGGATGTTCAATAAAAAAGTTTTTTAAAAAGTAATGTGGAGTTCATGCCCACTTCAATCAGCTTAATCAATGGCTAAATAAATAGCAATACTCCTACATTTTAAAAAAAGGCTGTACAGGTAATATGCAATTATTGTACACTCAATATCCATGCTTTAACTTTTGATCAACAACAAGGATTGTCATAATATATAAATTTGCTACTTTTCCCAGGTAGGAATTTTAACTCCATGGATGCGGAGACTCCTGAGATGAAAACTGACCTTGTTTGTGAACCTAGAAGACAGCTCTGCATCTACTCTCAAACTCAGTGATTATGAAGTCTTTAAAGTCATACTACACAGCTGTTAGGAAAAATGAAGTCATAAAATTTGCCTATAAATGGGTGGATATGGAGAGTATCATGCTGAGTGAAATGAGTCAGGAGAGGAACAGGTATAGAATGACTGCATTCATTTGTGGTATATAAAGTATACACACACACACACACACACACACATGCACACACACGGAGTAAAAGACTAGTACCTATGGGCAGGAAAACAGGGGCTAGGAAGACTGGTCAATGGTTGGAGTCAACCACAAAACCACACATATTTGTGGGGCTGAGGGTAGGTAAGATAGAGAAAGGAACAGTATGACGATAATAGCTGGAAATGATCACGCTGGACAAGAACTGAGTGGTAAAAATAGGTAAAGGGACATTCCTGATAATCTTTCAGTATCTGTATTGCAAGCCACAATGTCCGAGAGAGAGAGAGAGAGAGAGAGAGAGAGAGAGAGAGAGAGAGAGAGAGAGAGAGAGAGAGAGAGGAGAAAAGCTCCTGTCATAGAGGCAGGCTGGGCAGTGGGGGTGGGGTGAGGATGTGATGGGAAGGAAACAGAAAAATGTACACTGGTGGAGAGATGGGTGTTGTAACACTGTGTGACTTAAACATAATCATGAATAGCTTTGTATGGGTCTATCTCACAGTGATTCAATGAAAAAATTTTAAAAATAAAGTCATTGTTTTGTGTGGCTAAATAGTCATCTTATGAGATATGAAGGACTGGAGCGATAGCATAGCAAGTAGGGCATTTGCCTTGCACACAGCCGACCCGGGTTCAATTCCTCTGTCCCTCTCAGAGATCCCGGCAAACTACCGAGAGTACCCCGCCCACACGGCAGAGCCTGGCAAGATACCCATTCCATATTCAATATGCCAAAAACAGTAACAACAAGTCTCACAATAGAGATGTTACTGGTACAGTGACTTTGACAATAATGAGATATAAAACTTGAAAAATTAGGTTCCTTGTGGGGTATAGGTGGTATCTAGACAAGTGTCTACATACAGGTAGGATTTAGGAGACAACTAAGAATGTGGTTCTACTTTCCTACTTGTGGACTTCTAAGGATTTCTAAGCCTCACCGATGTCAAAGGGCCCTGGACCAAGTTAATATAGTAGAACTGTGCATCCTCCCTTATTTGGAATATTACTAATGGACTCATGTTTATTTGATATAATATTTAATAGTATTTTCTTTCACTTTCAAATAATTAATGGTGTTTTTGTTCACTTTCAAAATAGTCTTAGTATAAAGGATAAATTATAAGGTCATGATATATACAAGTAGTGTTACAATGAATTCAACAAGATTATGAGGAAGAGCAGAGAATATATGAATTTGTGGGAAGACTTTGTCAGTATGGCTTTGAAGAACAGATAGATTTCCAAAAACGAATCAAAGGGAGAGAAAATATTTCTTGCAAAGGCACAGAAGTCCTTGTCTCACAGAAAATATAAATCTTGAATTCTCTCTCAAATTAAAAATCCTGTAGAAACTAAGTATATCTAAATAAGTTAAAATTAAAAAGCAGAATGCAACGATAGTGTCTTTGAGACTCACTCCTCATTTTCAACTATCTAGTTCTGACCATTCTAATGATGTTAATATTTTCATATTATCATCTGGTTGTTTTATGTAAAGAATACTATTGAGTATTATATTGAAGCACAATGGCACCTAAAGCAACAACTTCAACAGTCTTAGATCTAATTTTTAGAAGCTATAAATACATATGTAATATGCATACGTACAGATATATTTGGTAGATGATAGCAGTCCTTTATCCAACTCCTGTCTAGATGAAGAGGGGTTGGGTAGAGGAAATAAATTAACTTTAATGATGCATGTTTAAAAGTTTGCTTCCTCTATAAAAATTATTTAATATTTATACAGATGATGTTCACATATTACTGGGGAAACAACTCCCTTCACATAATTGAAAAATATTACAAGTATTTTATTATATCAGTTCATTATTCTTTCTAAAATCCCCACAGCATCATTTTCTTCAAAATTATTTCTGTTAAAAAATTATTTCTGAGAGAGAGACAGACATAGAAAGACTGCACTCATCTATGGTATATAGAATATCAGAGTGGGAGACTAATACCCAAGAACCGTAGAAATAAGTACCAGGAGGTTGACCCCATGGCTTCGCGGCTGGCCTCACGTTTCGGGGAAAGGGCAACTCAGAGAAGCGATCACCAACTACATTGTAGTTGAAGGCCATGTGGGGGAAGGGAGTTGCGGGCTGAATGAGGGCTAGAGACTGAGCACAGCGGCCACTCAACACCTTTATTGCAAACCACAACAGCTAATTAGAGAGAGAGAACAGAAGGGAATGCCCTGCCACAGTGGCAGGGTGGGGTGGGGGGGAGATGGGAGTGGGGAGGGTGGGAGGGACGCCGGGTTTACGGGTGGTGGAGAATGGGCACTGGTGAAGGGATGGGTTCCCGAACTTTGTATGAGGGAAGTATAAGCACAAAAGTGTATAAATCTGTAACTGTACCCTCACGGTGATTCTCTAATTAAAAATAAATAAATTATAAAAAAATAAAATAAATAAATAAACTCACTAAACATCAAAAAAAAATTATTTCTGATTATTACTGAGTATTTTTACTTACTTGATACCCAACTTCTGGACTCTACTTTTTAAAATATTGCATAGTTGTGTATGTGAGGTTTTATATGTACTAATTAATTCTGAAGCTTTTTGGATGAGTATATTTGCAAGATCACTGTCTGAAATCTTGTTTATAGAATATCTGGTGATATGGGGCCAGAGAGATAGTGCATGTCTTACCCCAACTTTAATCTTTGGCACTGTGTAGGATCCCCAACTCAGGAGTGCTCCCTGAGCAGAGAGCCAGGAGTGATCCCTGAACATAGCCAGTTATGACACCAAAAGTAAAGCAAACAAACAAAAGGAATATATGTTGACATATCAACGCATAAAGTCATTGGATCTAATTTCCTCTAAGACTGAAAAATGCTCAAACATCTTACATTGAGGTAACACTGGGATAAAAAGGCAAAGTTCTATAATTTCTATAAAGATTCCTGTTTTAATTTTCTTCATATGTTAGTGTTATTTACCTAGAAATAAGAACATTGGACTCATTACTGATGGCCCACACATAGGGTTCAACTCTACTTAGGATGACAATGTGTTTTAACTAAAAACATTTAAATCACCTTGCATTTCCCAAACTTGCCTGAAAGTAAAAGGAGTTGGCCTGTCTCCACATTTTGGCCAATGAGACATAAGTGAAAGTTACCTGATATGACATGCAGAAAAATCTATTGTTTTCTTATCAAGGGAGACATTCTCAACAAGCAAATACTTTTTCCTTTCTTTTCTTTGTACCTGGGTAGCAGATGTGATATCTGTTACTGAAAGAGGTGGTGTCTTTGTTTTGAATATTAAACAACAAATCTGAGGACATGCAAAGGATGAGTGAGTGGAAAGCCAGGTGTCAGATGATAGAACAAAACTCTGCTCTGTAATGCCTTCAGTAAGTGATGTGATGGATAGTAGAACCAATTTGTAACTGATGAATTTCTGATTGATAAATCAGAGATTAACTCAATTTTAGTAACATTTTATGTCTGTAAGAGAAATATCTCAACATTAAAAGATTAAATGAGTTTAGCACAAGTCAGGTATGTAAAATAGTAACATATTTAGTAATTGCTGACTATTATTAAAGTAAAAGGTTACAAGTTCTAAGGAAAGCCTCACTCTGTTCTTAGTATTTTAATCTTGGAAAATTAGGTGAAATGAACATTAGGTTTGTTAGGTTATTTCTACTGGCAGTAGTAGATTACCTACTTCTAAATATAACTTAACTATTTCATACACTGTGTCACTGTATCACTGTCAATCCGTTGCTCATCGATTTGCTCAAACAGGCACCAGTAACGTCTCCTTGTGAGACTTGTTGTTACTGTTTTTGGCATACGCCATGGGGAGCTTGTCAGGCTCTGCTGTGTGGGCGAGATACTCTCAGTAGCTTGCCGGGCTCTTCGAGAGGGATGGAGGAATCAAACCTGGGTCGGCAGCGTGCAAGGCAAACGTCCAACCCACTGTGCTATTGCTCCAGCCCATTTCATATACATTTGGTTTAATAATTTAACTGATATACTAGGAGTAACACAACACATTGGACTGGATGTAAAATAGAAGGTGACCAACGTCGGTTAAAAAAAATACTAACACAAAAGGCTTAACCTGTAACATGTTAGTAATCTCTTAACAAGCAATATAACATAACTTTATAACAAGCAATATAAAATAAATTATTTAGGGTCTGCTATAAGACAGGCTTGGGTGGTGGTTGGGAAAATTGGAAATGATGGTGGTGGGAAGGTGTAATGGTGTTGGAATATTGAATATAATAAATCGTCATGCTGAATGTTATAAAAATTTTTAAATAATAAAAATTTAAAAAATAAAAGAATGGCTCCTTTTGGAGTGTGGGAGACTTAAAAAATAAAATATTAAATAAAAAGACTTATAGCAGAGAAATACATAAGAAAATCTAATAGAGATAAAAACAAAGCAAAAAGTTTATATAATTCTGTAAATTCTGACTGCAGACAGATATCATAGTAGTTTTGATACTGTTATTATCTTTAAAATAATTTACTCAATAAAAAATAAATATATTGGGCCAATGGGAGTTCATACTAAAATAGGAAATAAAGAAAGTGAAAAAATAGAACACAGATGGAACACCATTTACCCCAGAAACACTGTGGTGAATAAATAATAAATTTAGTCCTGAGGTTACTGTGACCATAGTGAAAAATGAGAGTCACTCAACAGCCTTCATCCAATAGATGATTATTAAATGTTGATTAGATGCCAGGCACTACAAATAAAATGGTCAGAAAAACTGATCTGTTCTCGGAGTCCATAGTCAAGAGAGACAAAAAATAGGAATTAAATAATCACATGGTTTTTAGTGTGTATGAGAAGTGGGGAAATATATGCTCTTCATGGAAGGTAAAACTTTTCTTGGCATTTTATACAAAAATCTCTCACATGGAACTCTTCCACACGGAGGCAAAAGCACTCAGGAGTCTGGAGTTCACAGTTCTCATTTGACTCTAATTGGAATTTTTTTTTTGCTGCTACTAGGGTCCTGGTGTTTTGATTGAGAGGAGGGATATAAAATGCAGGTAAAAGCATCTCCCTAAGGGAAAACAGCATGTCTCTTCTGATTATTTCACAAAATGCTAGAATTTTAGGGATTCTTATGTATTGTATGATATGGAAAAAATACAATTATTGAATTTTTTGACACTTGAAATAAACATTGCAGTTTTGTTGCTAGAGCATAAACAAGTCAAGTCTTTAGTTTTACTGAAATAATTTCTTTCATTATTTTTTTTATTGTATCACTGTGAGATATAACAGTTACAAAGTTGTTCGTGATTGGGTTTCAGTCATACAATGTTCCAACATCCGTGCCTTCATCAGTGTATATTTCCCACCACCAATGTTCCCAGATTTCCTCCTGCTAACCTTCCCACCCCACCCCAGCCTAACTCTATAGCAGGCATCTCTCTCTCTGAAATAATTTTTTATAAGTTGTTGGGTAAAGTCTCTGAGCAATGTATGATTGTAACAAAGGGCTTTCCTGGCAAAAAGAATCTTGCCATATCAAGGGAATGCACTGCCACACAGGTGGGGTGGAGTGGGGGAGGACGGGGTGGTGGTGGTGGTGGTGGTAGTGGGAGGGGTGCTGGGACCATTGGTGGTGGAAAATGGGCACTGGTGGAGGGATGGCACTCCTCCACTGTATGACTGAAATGCAAGCAGGAAAGTTCCTAAGTCTGTAACTGTACCTCACGGTGATTCATTAATAAAAAATAAAAAAAAATGAATCTTGCCATATTTATGTTAAGACTAAATGGAAAGTGATAAGCATGGTACTCTATCAGTAACATTATTGGAAGCCACAGAGCCTAAAAGAGAAAGTAAAAGGTGCTTGCCGCTGACATAGGCAGAGAGGTGGAAGGGAAACTGGGGGACACTGGTGGAGGGAATGGGCACTGGTAAAGGGATTGGTGTTGGAACATTGTATGACTGAAGTGCAATCATGAATGACTTTGTAATTCATGATGACAATTTAAAAAAATGGAACTTGGGATCAGAGAAATATAGTACAGGAAATAGGATGCTTGCCTTGTACAGGGCTTGATCTCTGGTACCACATACGGTCCTTGAACAGAGAGCCAGGAATAAACCCTGAGCACTGCAGTGTATGGCCCAATATCTTCCCCCTAATGGTCCCCTCTGTCCCTAAGGGGAAAAAAAACGACCAAATGATTTAAACTTAATCTGCTTTTAAAATCTGGCATTGAAAGTGAGTTAATGTATTTTCCAGACAACACAAATTGTATCCACCAAGAATAGAACTTCAAATGTGAGAAACATGTCAAAAATACCTTTTGAGTGGTGTAAAAATTGTAATATAAATAACTCTTTGACACCAGGTAGTGCATTTTTGACTTTGAGTTGTTATTTTCTTAAGATCAAGAACTTGTTCCTTTGCTGGCTCTGTTAAACCCATGTAAAGTTTGTTGCTACTTTGAATTTGTTTAAGATTCTAAAACAGGACTGGATCGATAGAACAGCAAGTTCACCTTGCATGAAGTCAATCCCAGTTCAATCCCCAGCATCCCATATGGCCCCCCGAGCACTGCCAGGAGTAATTCCTGAGTGTAGAGCCAGAAGTATCCCTGTGCATCACTGGGTGTGACCCAAAAAGAAAAAAAAGATTCTAAAACTATTATGCTTCCTATAATTTTGTGTCAAATGTGATTCAATAACTCTCAATAAAAGTCTTAACATTGTGACAAGTTCTTTATCCTCTGAAAACTCTAAAAGACACTACTTCTTAATTCTAAGTCTAAGGTGTTCTTCCAGGGTTTCTGCTTGCTTTACCTTCCTTTAGATGATAGAATTATAGTGCATTTTGGGTCAGAGTAAAGAGATTGTTTCATTACACATGAAGTATGTGAGTCTTGGCTCATGGGTCTACCTTAGGAAATCAACTGATTACAAGAGAATAATTTGTGGGAGCTCTATATAGCACAAGATCATGGACAACTAGCCAAATTGTAATATGTTATGAATCACCAATTATGTGTAGGACTTAGTGTTGGTCCTGTGATTGAGGTAATATTTACTATAAAGCAGCATACATAACTATGTGGAAATAATTTGGTTATTTTTGGGGTTTTTTGGTTTTTTTTTGCTTTTTGGGTCACACCCTGTGATGCATAGGGGTTACTCCTGGCTCTGCACTTAGGAATTACTCCTGGCAGTGCTCGGGGAATCATATGGGATGCTGGGAATCAAACCCGGGTCGGCCGCGTGCAAGGCAAACACCCTACCCACTGTGCTATCGCTCCAGGCCCTGTGGAAATAATTTGATTTTTGTTTACTTTGTTTTGTTTTTGGACTAAACCCAGCTGTGCTCAGGACTTATTTCTAGCTTGATATTCAAGGATAATTCCTGGTGGAGCTCAAGAGATTAAAAGGCGTGACCAAGACTGAACCTGCATGCTAGACAAGCACCTGCCCACAGTCTTATCTCTAGAATGCGCAACTTGACGGGAATTTGAGTGGAATAGAAACTGTCATTGACTTGGAACAGGTTATTTTGATAATACATTATTTCATTGACAACTGAAAGACAAAATAAAGCTAAACATGAACCCGTGCCCAAGAAGGAAATGTAAAGTTCATATTTTTTAACTAAGTTAATGAAAAAAGAAGTAATTTTTTATAAAAACAGAAAAATTACACAAGATTGTAGTTATAGTATAATATGTGACTTAGTCGCAAACTGTATTTACTTAATCATAATAACTTAAAGTCTCAAAATGGATTAACTCAAAATATGTAATGTAACTAACTGGCCAGTTAATGGAGGTAGAGGATATGGGTGACATCTACGGTCTTCCCCTGCCATAATAGAGAGTCAGTGGCTAAATCACTAACAGAGATGTAGATGCATTTGGATGAAATGGGAATGGCAGGGAACTCCTCTTCTCAGTGACAAATTATATTAGGCTATTTGACTTTTGAACTTTGATACATTTTTAAGCTAAAATTTTGATGTAAAATTACATTTTGAACCGAACAAAAAAAGGGATTGAAGAGCAAAAGATCAAGAGGGAATGATTCCTTGGGAGCGGCAGTTGACAAAACCAATTACAGAATATACTCAATGAGAATCAGATGAAACACGGGAGATAAAAGGCTTGGGACCAAGAGGTCCCAGTGAGGCATTCAGAGGAGAGAGGCAACATCCAGGAAGTCCACATACTCACAGCTGCTTCAGGGCCCGTTGCTCACCCAGTAACAAAGCCACTTCTGTCTGGGAAAACCACAGCAAGGCTAGGCAGAGAGCAAAATGCCTTTAATTGGGGTGGCGAGTGAGCGGCCCTGTGAACTCCCAGTGCCCCCAGCAGGCTGGGGCATGCTTTTCCTTCCCTCCCCTTTTGACCACCGATTGATGGCCTCACTCTCCAGGCCTTCTCAACAGACTTGGTCTTTTGACTTCTCTGCTGTGGGTCCTGCACTATTTTTCTGCCTCTTTGATGTTCCATCCCGAACACCCTGCAGTCTGGTGTCGGTGCTCTCACCTTCCCATCAAAACGCTTCTATCTTCCACTTCCTCGGAACCTGCTTGAATGGCTAATAACCCAGTAATAAAGATTTTGGTAAGAGAATGACTGATAACAGCCTAAAGTTAATCCTCTCCTCTCTATTAACACTTTCAAGTTAGTAGTGGTCTATCATGTTTCAACTCAGAGGAATTATTGATTTGGGAAAACTGATTAGTTGATAGCTGGAGTTAAGGGGAAGAACATTAGGTCCTTAGGTCCTGTGCCACTGAATTTATTCTCTGGAAAATCTGTTTACAACAACTGACTTAACTGGCCCCAGTCAGTTTTTGGTTTCGATCCCATGCCATCTTTATCTTGTCTCCTTTAGCATCTAAAGAACCTAGTAAATTCTGCCCTATTTTATGTTTGTTGATCGGTAGCCTTTCCCAAGTCATGTTACATATATGTGTCCCTTACTGGTCCACAATCCAGAACTAGCTAATCCTGGATGATTAGAGGGCTGGTACCCTGTTGTCAAGTGTCTTGACAGCAAATGCCCACACTGATATCTCTATTATCTATGCTAATTTATTTATTATACACCCTGTTATCTACAGTAATGTCTTCATTATCTAAATATGTGATCATTAATTCATCTTGAGGCCTTAAAATGGTTGCAGAGTCCTTTAACTAAGAAAATTGTATCAGTTTGTGGTGTGAAAATAGTGGTTAGAAAGGAAAGGCTTTGTCTGTGACCCATATAAGAAAGAACTAGAGAAGAGGAACTCTCTTGAAATTCAGGAGGGGGAAAAGGCAGCCCAAGAAATCCAGGCATTGCCGTGCTCAGCACAAACCTTTCTCCAGAAAGAATAATTTTCTCCAATGTGGAGTCATCGTGTTTCTGGAAAATCAGGAACACACATGGATTTTATGTGAATATGGGTCTCCTGCAAGGGATATACCTTAACTCCTGTACTGTCTTTCTACTCCTTTTCTAAATCTTTTTAAATGAGGTAATTAGCAAATTTAAAGTTATATGTCTTACATCCTATTTCTGTTGCTCAACATTCCCCCAAATCTCAGTATTGTCAAATACTTCCAAATTGTAAAAGTTATCAATATACTATTATATATGGCATCATTCATATCAGTGTCACTTGTCATTTAAGATATTAAGCCAAGTTATTAAATCAGCAGTCTACTTATATCCTCTTGCTGTTGTGTTTGAGTCTCCTGGTCAGAGTTCAAGTTTCAGTCTGCGGTCATAGCATTTAATTTTCCTGAGAACTTTACCCAACAATAGAGGAACAATACCAGCCACCCTAGACTAGTTATTATTAATTTCAATCAACTGGAAAACCTTGAATGGGAGGAAACCTAGACATCAAGTCTATCAGATTCTGTCAATCACTAATGCTATGTTCACCTGTGCTTAAAAACAAATGAACTTATTGTGCCAAGGTCTTTGTAAGATAAGACAGCATTGGAGTCATCATCTGAGTTCCTACAGAGACCAGCCAGAATTGTTCCTACTTAAGGAGAGACTTCCACAGATAGAAAAATAATCTGGAATTTTCACCCTATGTCCTCTATACCCCTTTTCCATACTGTGTCATGTCTGTCTATGTCAGTCTGGATATTTGTGTAATGATGTCTCGTGGTTTATAAAAGTGGTTATTGGACTTAAGTCAGAAGATCTAGGGGAGAGGTTCAATCTTGTCATATACTAAGTAAATCACTGTGGGTAAATTACGCTTTCTGTACAAAATTTGATCAAATGATCTATAAGAAATCTTCTATAACCAACGTTTTGTGTTTCTAGATTGTTCTGACAACGCAGGCACATGAAGTCCAAACTATGTAAAACTCTCTTAGAATCTTAATTCTGTTCTAAGAATCAAATTAGAAGTCAGAATTTTCTCTCTTATTATAGAAAAAGTAAAGTGGGATAATATACTCGTGCAGTTTTCTATTTAGAGAATCACTTTACATTATTTTGTAAGACCTGTTTGATGTTTTTTCCATTATCAGAAGTAAAGTAGCTAGAAGGAAGACTTAAGAATGTTATTACATTTCTAATTTTGCTCTTTATTTACAAGTATGGAGTCTGTACAAATGAAAGTCTGTATATATAATAGCATTATAAAATAGCTAAGAAATCATTTCTCATTCTCTATCATTTGATAAAGTCTGAACTAACTTTTAGTGGTATTAGAAGTGAAAACTACCTCTCAGGGGTAGACAATTTTTATGCTAATATTCTGCACCTCAATGTACACAATTATTACAGGGCATATGGATGATCCACTCACTGAATGAAGAAAAATTATTCCAAATGATTATTGATGAGTTAATCAAGAGAACAATGTCAACTTTCTTTATCCATTAGTGTTAACATCTACAGCATTTCACAATCATAATAATAAAAGAGCCAAATGCTAATGGGAGAGGTAATCAGACCTTAATGAAGAACAGTGAAAAATCTGCTTTTTAAAATAGTTTACAGTTTTCATAATCACTAAAGTGGTCAGTTAGTCCCAAGATTCTTCATATTTCATAATGTGTGTTTGCAATTTTTTTCATCATTTCAAAATAGTTGGTTTTCTTAATGTAATGAGGAGTGGAAATAAGTTTAAAGGAATTCCTCTTTTTAAATGAATACATACTTAAGAAACTATTCATATTGCATAGTAACAAAGTGGAGACATTTTCTATCCATGTAAAAGCTTAAAATTATACGTTCATGCTATTCTTTCTGTTTTTATTCTTTCATCCTAACTGGGTATTTTATTAATGTAGGGTCAGATCTGTACTTATAGTTTTATTTTTTTATTGTATATTATAGTTTAAATTTATGATGCACCTCATTTAACAATGATCTAAGTACTTGCTGCCTCATTTAATAATAGCTTTTGAAGAAAAGCTATTATTTATTTTATCTTTTGTTTGTTTTTTGGCCATACCTACTGATGCTTAGTGTTTACTCCTGGATCTGTGCTCAGAGCATTCTTAGTAGTGCTCAGGGGACCATATTTGGTGCCAGGGATTGAACCCAGATTGGCCAAGTGCAAGGCAAGTGCCTTAATCCCTGTACTCTCTCTCTCTAGAACCCAGAGGAAAACAATTTAAAATGACTCCCCAAATATGTTACTGTACTATATATCATATCATCTCATTACCCTGGCACCATTAATAAAATATACTAGGTATTGGAAAGTGACTAGAAGATACTCAGTCATCTGTACTTGGCATTTGAACTATAAGATATCTTGACACAAAAACTATGCCCCATACATAGGGCTTGGTTATACCAGTGTTTTTCTTTAAATGTTTCCTGATTTATTCCATGAAATGATTTAGGTGCTTTTCTAAAGGAAGAGGGGGCTGGCCAGTGAACATGATGAGTGCAAACTCCAGAGCAACAGCAGAGCCTTTTATACTATTTTTCATATATTTTTCCAACTGAGATTTATGGGAAGGAAGGATTCTGATGCAGATAAAAATATAAAAGACAAAACTAAAATTTCCCCCACTTATGATTTTTATCTACTGTTGATGTAGGGAACGCAAATTAGGAAGAAATGTTCTTACTCTATGCTCTTAAACATAGTAGTTTGTGAGTTGAGTTAAATTTTGAAAGCATGTGGGAGAAATACTAACAATATAGGAATGCACTTTTATTATTTTATTTATCATTAGTCTATAACACATACTTTATGATCAATCTGTTATATACAGCCAGAGTCTCACCTTTATCTAGTATCTTTGCTTGTGGTGTTTCCTGCCATCTTTATTTCAAAAGTCACATTTACTACACTCTTATCCCCTCTTCCAGTGTCATTTCCTTCAAAATGAGTTCTTTAAGACATTCAAAAAGCTTTATTGAGTAAAAATTTCTTCTAGAGTCTACATTTTATGCTTTAAAATTTTATTTATCCTGCCCACTTAATTCAAAGACAATTCAACAATTTTATTTATTTATACCAAAAACATTCTGGAGCGGTAGCACATCAGGTAGGGCATTTGCCTTGCAAGTGGCTCACCCGGGTTCGATTCCTCTGCCCCCGTCGGAGAGCCCGGCAAACTACAGAGAGTAGCTCGCCTGCATGGAAGAGCCTGGCAAGCTACCTGTGGCGTATTTGATATGCCAAAAACAGTAACATGTCTCACAATGGAGATGTTACTGGTGCCTGCTGGAGCAAACCGATGAACAATGAGATGACAATGCTACAGTGCTATTCATTTATTTGCTTTTGGGTCAAGTTAGCTGTGTTCAGGGTTTACTGGTGGTTCGGTACTCACGGATCACTCCTGGTGAGGCTCAAGACTAAATGGGGTGTCAGGGATCAAACAGGGTCTCCCATGTGCATGGCAAGTTCCTTGTGCACTGTATTATCTCTCCTGTCTGAACTAAATTTTTATAGAAATATTTTTCTATTTGCATTATATTGCATTTACATCAGTTTATATAATACCTGATTAAATTATATAAGTTGAGAAACAAATAGAATCAGCATAGGGAAACAAATGCAATTGGCTCTCAGTAAGTAGACAAGTTAATTGAACGTATGTGCTATAGAGATGCTTATAGAGAAATCACTGGTCACTTTGGTGAGTTGCTTATACTCACCAATAGAAGTTTTAGAAAACTTCAATTGTACATTACTTTGTAGTGACAGAGTAGGGTTTTAGAAAGTTTAACTTAAATGGAAAGTGAAATTAAGCTATTTACTTTACATAATGCGCTATCCTTCAAGGCCTCGAGAGTGCGTATGTAATTTATATAAATATATAAATACATACTAACTTCTACTAAGCACAATGCAATGGTAATTCTCACTGTGTTGAACAGAAGGACTTTTTTCTTGTGACCAGAATTATGTTTTCTTATATAAAATGAATGTCATATGCAATCTTACATAGTCAACAGTCAGAAGTAATGAAGAATGGAGAAACCAAAGTATGGTAAAAAAAAGGACTTATAGCAAAGAAATGCTTATTTATTAATGTTTAAAACTTAAGACCACCTATGCTAACCTATACACTTTGTTTGTAATAGATAATTCAGTGATCTGGTGGCTGCATGTCAGTTTTGGTGGATAAACAGTGTGTGAAGAAACATGTTTTTTTCTCAGCTTTAGTTATTATTCCACATCTGAGTGAAAACATCTGGTAATTTTGTCTTTCACTTTCTTACTTAATTTACTTAGCAAAATCACCAGCTCAAAATTCCTCACCTCAAATCCCATCAATATTTGTCCTCAAAGGCACAATTTCCGGCGCATATGCTGCCTGAGCCCATGTGCTGCTTGTGCCCACGTGACGGAGCACATGTGGTGCCCGAGCACATGTGCCGCCCGCATCTCCCCCCTTGAGATGTGTACTTTCATGCTTTCATGTCCAGTGCTAGGATGTGTGTAGAGCTTCCTCCACCCTTGGAGAAGCCCGCGTTCTCTTGAGCGCATTACTCCTACTGTTTTTTCTTTTCCACTTATCCCTTCCTCCTTCCCTCAGAAACTTCTAAATAAAATTTATTTACTTCACAAAAAAAAAAAGGCACAATTTCATTTCCCCTCCCTTCTCTTCTCTGCTTGTAGCTGTGATAACTGAAGGTTACACATTTACTTGCACACCTTCTTTCTTTTAAAAAATAAGGAATGCTTCATGAATTTGCATGTCATCTTTGTGCAGGGCCTCATGCTAATCTTCTCTGCATTGAACCAATTTTAGTAGGTGTGCTGCTGAAATGAGCACTTGCACACTTCCTTGTGGTACTGGGAACCCAAATGGCTCACTTTTACCACTAGGATCTCACATATGTGCACATGTGTATGTGCGTGTTTTGGGGGTGATAGTGCCAGGAATTGAACTTGCTTGTAGTGTGGGTACTCTGCCATTGACTTATTCCTGGGTGCCAGTTTTACCTTTTCTAATGTCAGAGTGATATTCCACTGTACACACACCACAGCCTTTGAATTCTGTTAGCTGTGGATGGGCGTTTAGGTTGATTTCACCTTTTGGCTATTGTGAATAATGATGTTATGAAAACAAGTAATCTTTCAAATTAGGGTTTTTAAATCATTCAGATATCAGCACCAAGGACTGTATTTATGGTTCATATAAAATTTAAGGGCTGGAAGGGCTGGAGTGATAGTACAGCAGGTAGGGCATTTGCCTTGCATGCAGCCAACCGGGGTTCGAATCCCAGCATCCCATATGGTCCCCCGAGCACCTCTAGGAGTAATTCCTGAGTGCAGAGCCAGGAGTAACCCCTGAGCATCTCCGGGTGTGACCCCCCTAAAAAAAACATTTAAGTGCTGGAGCGATAGCACAGCGGTAGGGCGTTCGCCTTTCATGTGGCCGACCTGTGTTCAATTCTTCCACCCCTCTCGGAGAGCCTGGCAAGCTACCAAGAGTATTGTGCCTATACGGCAGAGCCTGGCAATCTACCCGTGGTGTATTGGATATGCCAAAAACAGTAACAATAATTCTCACAGTGAGAGGTGTTACTGGTGCCCGCTCGAACAAATCAATGAGCAACGGGATGACAGTGACAGTGATAAAAATTTAAATTTTTGTTGTTTTTAGAAATGTGTAACACATTTGTTCGTGAAGATTGCACCAATTTACAGTTTATTAACAGTGTACCAGAGATCCTTTTCCTCCACGGTCCCATTAAAACAATATCATTTTCAATCTTTTTTATTTGGCCATTCTTAAAGGTGTGAGGTGATATATACAAGAGATGCTGAGGTATTTTATGTTTTGTTTTGTTTGTCTACAGACAATCCAAAACTGTATGTTTTGGATAGGTGTCTTTTCATGTGTTTTGTTCATTTTTCATTGGGCTGCTTGATTTTTGTTAAAATATGTGAGTGTTTTTATGACAGGGGAGAGAAGGGAACATCTCAAGCCATATTCAGGAGGCCAAAGGGCCCTGTCTGGCAATTCTTGGCCAACCAAGCCAGTCATTCATTGTGAAGGCCTGAGGCAGCAGTGCTGTGCTGGAAGATCTCGTGGACTGTCCATGTAGTACTTCAGAGCCACACCTGTTGGTGCTTGAGAGACTCCAGGGCTACACTTGCCAGTGCTCTCAGGATCTTATGGCACGAGGATTAATCAGGGTTCCTGCATGTTAAGCAGGTGCCATAACCCGGATGCTATCTCTTCAATTTCAACATGTATTAATTAATACACATTAATTATTAATTATGTATTGATTTATATATTATGAATTAATATATGTTCATAATGAAATCACCTGAACACATGATGTGCAAAAATATTCTCTCAATTGCTAGGTAGCTTATTTTTGGTTGCTATGGCAGTTTATTTCACTGTGTAAAAGCTTTTTAATTTGATGCACTTCTGTTCTCTTATTCTTGCTTTTATTTCCCTTGCCAGTGGAGTTGAGTCTCCAAGTACATATCTGAGATTAAGATCTTGGAATGCATTATCTGTGAATTTTGCTATGTATTCTATGGTTTCAGCTCTAATGTCCAAGTCTTCGACTTATTTTTAGTTAAAAAAAAATGACATCACATTAATGACCATGGTCCAGAGACTCACAAATATATCTCAGAAGAGAGCCACAAGCTGCAGAGATGTCTCCAGACCCCAAAGTCACCTTCCAGTTAAAAATTGAACTCCAGCTCTATCACCCAATTTAAAATTTAGAAATCATGGAGCTTGCAGCTGCATTCGGTGACATCTCATCCTCTAAGCCACTGATGTACCAGGAGTAGTACACCACATTTGATGGCACATAAACTATAAGGCAATAGATCTTGATAAAATAAATATATATATTAGCACACACTATATATATGTATATATATTAGCAGACAAGGCTCAACCTGTAATAATATGTTAGTAATCTCTTATACAGGAACTTTATGTCTCCAGGGTGAGATACAACAATCTTCACACAGTTTTCTTGAAGGAAACTTTTTGGGATCAATTTTAGTGGTTTTCATAACAAGCAATACAAAATAAATTATTTAGCATCTGGCTTTGGGGCAGGCTTGGATAGTGATGCGAAAATTTGAAATAATGGTGGTGGGAAAGTATAATGGTGGTGGGATTGGTATAGGAATATTGAATTTAATAAATCATTGTTAATCTTATAAAAACAAAAATTCAAAAATATGAGCTTCATTTTGTGTATGATGTTAAATAGTAATGCAGTTTCTTGTTTTCTTTATGTGGTTTAGTTTTTGTAGAACCATTGTTAAAAATTTTTTTCTGCAGGACTGGAGCAATAGCACAGTGGATAGGGTGTTTGCCTTGCACGCGGACAACCCGGGTTCGATTCCCAGCATCCCATATGGTCAGCTGAGCACCGCCAGGAGTAATTCCTGAGTGCAGAACCAGGAGTAACCCCTATGCATCGCCAGGTGTGACCCAAAAAGAAAAAAAAAATTTTTCTGCACTGTGTGATTTTACTTAGTTATTTTGGGGTCTGTTGTGATTAAAATATTTTTTATATTATAAAGTAGTTCACAATATTTGATTACATTTAATATTCAAGTGGACTGAAACAATAGCACAGTGGGCAGGGTATTTACCTTGCAAGACATGGACCTGGGTTTGATTCCTCTGTCCCTCTCGAAGAGCCCAGCAAGCTACTGAGAGTATCCCACCTGCACGGCAGAGCCTGGCAAGCTACCCGTGGCGTGTTTGATATGCCAAAACAGTAACAACAAGTCTCACAATGGAGATGTTACTGTTGCTCGCTTGAACAAATTGATGAACGGGAGGACAGTGCTACAGTGCTAATATTCAAGCACCAATCCCACCACCATTGCACCATTACACCATTATACAATCCCACCACCATATTTTGAGTGTTTCCATCCCAAACCCTAATCCCTGCCCTAAAGCACAACTGAAATAATATATTTCCCTTGAAGGTTGGTTGCCTCCTACTTTGAATTCCATCAAATGTTGTGCTGTACTCTTGGACTATGGGTAGGGTGTGTCCTATGGCAAATTCAGCTGCTTGGTCCAGGGAAAGGCTCACTCATGAGTGAGGCTCGGCCTGAGCATGTGGAGAGTGGCCATGAGCAGGGTGGTGGTTGAGTTCTGGAGGGCTTTGGCTCGCCTTGGGGTGGGGAGGGGCCTCACCTGGCCCCCTCTGGGGCACTCCTAATGAAACAGCCTGGCACAGGGTCTGGAGGAATGATTATGGTGAGCGTCATGGTGCTCCCTTCCGGGAGAGAAGAACGTGTGATCTGGATGGTGGCCAATAACGAGATTGTCTGTTGTGGTTTTGTACAAATTTCAGAGCTGTTCGACTTTCTTGAAAAATGCCTTTTTTAAAAAAAATTGCTCATTGGGGCTGGAGTGGGTAGGACATTTGCCTTGCACGTGGCCGACTTGGGTTCGATTCCCAGTATCCCATATGGTCCCCTCAGCACTGCCAGGAGTAATTCCTGAGTGCAAAGCCAGGAGTAACCCCTGTGCATCGCTGGGTGTGACCCAAAATGGAAAAAAAAAATTGCTCATTATGGAGAACTTTTCTAAAGGTGCACAGGTCTCCAGGACCAGTCATGCCCAATGGTACTTGAGGGACAGGTAGTGAAAGGGATTGACCTTGTCGTTGTGTCCATAAGCCATGCACTCTCCTACACAGGTCACATCCTTGGCCCTTTGATAGAAACTGTATTGAAATTATTTTTAATATCTGCAGTCTGTAATACCATTACTTCTTTTGTTCCTGACATTGATCATTTATGTTTTGTTTCCTTTTCTTCACTATTTGGCTTTATAAATCTTTTTCTCTGAAAAATCAGCCTGCATTATTTGATTTTGATATTTTGACTTTCTATATCTCTTCCAATCTTTTTTCTCTCTAATTTAGAATTTATTAGATTTCTTCCCTTTTCCCAGTTTGTTTGAGGAAAAAGCTGAAGCTCTTGATTTGAGACCTTTTAGTATGTGTAGTATAGGCATTTTATAAATAATTTCCCTCTAAGTATTTAATTAACAGTACTCTACACATTTTGTTGTGATTTTCTTTTATATTCAAAGTATGTTCTAGTTCTACTTTTTTAAACTATGAGATATTTGCATTGAGTTATTTATAGTTTTTAAATATTAGGGGCTTACTCAACACCTTTAATGCAAACCACAACACCTAATCAGAGAGAGAGAACAAAAGGGAATACCCTGCCATAGTGGCAGTGTGGGGTGGGGGAAGACAGGACTGGGGAGGGGGGGAGGGATGTTGGGTTTACTGGTGGTGGAGAATGGGCACTGGTGAAGGGATGGGTTATCAAACTTTGTAAGGGAGAAACATGAGCACAAAAATGTATAAATCTGTAACTGTACCCTCACGTTGACTCACTAATTAAAAATAAACTATTAAATTAAAAAATAAATAAATAAAAAAAAGAAAGAAAATAAATAAATAAATATTAGGGGCTTCCCAGAAATCTATCTTTTGTTAATTTGTAATTTAACTATAATATTGTCAGAAAAATGTCCTTGTATTATTGAGTTACTTAAAATTTACTATGCTTTCTTTCAAAGCACAACTATTAACTTGTTTTGATAAATGTTTGGTATGCACTTGGAAGGAAATTATGTTCTTCTGTACCATGAAGTACTCTGTAAGTGTCAGTTATGTCATTGGTTGATCACACTGTCAAGTCTTACTGTCATATGTGAGTCTAGAAGCACAAAAACTTTTTATTAGACCTTATAGTAAATAGTTTCATTTTTGAGCAGTATGTTCAGCCACAATTACTCAAATCTGTAGAGTACTAGGTCAATACCTTAATGAATGTGACTGCTTTTGAGTCAAGGTGAGCCGAATTTGTAACAAAGGCCATAGTTTGCTAACCTCTGTTCTATTGACTTTCACCTTACTTGCTCTATCAATTATTGATAGATGATTGTTGTAGCATTAAACATAACTGTATATTTGAGTATATATACTTTCCATTTTTACTTTGTGTGTCAATTTTTACTTTGTGTAATTTTAAAGTATGTTATGAGGTATATAAATGCTTAGGATTATTGTAATTCTTGGGGAATTTACTTATTTGTAGCACTATAGCACTGTAGCACTGTCGTCTTGTTGTTCATCAATTTGCTCGAGCGGGCACCAGGAACGTCTCCATTGTGAGACTTTGTTGTTACTGTTTTTGGCATATTGAATATGCCATGGGTAGCTTGCCAGGCTCTGCTGTGCAGGTGGGATACTCTCAGTAGCTTGCGGGCTCTCCTTACTTATTTGTAATTTTTTTTTTTAAAAAGGACCTTCTTTATCCCTAGCAATACTGTGTCATCTAAAATCCACTTTGATATAAATATAGACATTCAGTTTTCTTTGAAATAGTGTGAACATGCTATGTCATTTCCCACATTTTCTTGGAGTATCTGTCCTACAGTCAAAGGCAGACCTTACTTTGTGATGGGATGGGCTACTTGGGCCTGCTTGGAGAAAGACCCAAGGTTGTCCAACTTCATGAGCCATTGGTTGGTAAAGTCTGACTTACTCAGGCATGAATTAGGAAACTCGTGGACACCCAGAATCTTCACATTAGCTCTTGTCTGTAATAAATGAAGAGACTACAGTGTCAGTATTTCTATCCATTAAAAATTTGGGGGAAAATCCCCTTTGGGGGGTTTGGATGATTTGGGATGCCACACCTGACAGTGCTCAGGTCCTATTGGCTCTATGCTTAGGGATCAAACCAGGGTTAGCCCACTATACAAAGCAATGACTTCATGTCATGTACTTTCTTTCTGGCCCTGAAAGTTTCTAACGATCTGCTAAAACTAATGTAGGAGCGTAGAGTGGGAAAGTGATCTTGCTTAGACACCTGTTTTGTTGTCTCATAAAGCACAGATTCTGAACATTATATTTGTGTTCATGTAAGTAAATTTATGCATTTCTTTTGTAAGAAGTAGAGCACCTTTATTTGTTGTTACATCTCAGTATCTAGGGCCACTGCTGCAGAATTGGGTGATGTCATGTAATAACAGGTATTAAACCCAGTACTTTGCATGTGCCCTACTGCTTATCTTCGGCCCCCCAGAATTGTATTGTCATATTGTTCATTTGGCTATAGTAAAAATGTAAAAGTATTTCTTTCTAAGAGCAAGTTGCTCTTTTTGCAACAAATGTTCTTTCTTATATCTTTTTACCAAGTAAATAAGTAGCATCTTGTTCTCCCCAAGATACACTATTACCGGTCATAGCCTTTCCACCCTCACCTCACTCAGCCTCACCCCTTCATACAAAAAGGCTGTATGCCAAAAGGGGGGCAGAGAGAGAGAGAGAGAGAGAGAGAGAGAGAGAGAGAGAGAGAGAGAGGAAAACTGACTACCACAGAGGCAGGTAGGGGTGTGGGGTGGGGGGTGATGGGAGGGAACCTGAGGACACTGTGCTCGGAAATGTACACTGGTGGAGGGATGGGTGTTGGAATGCTGTATGACTGAAATCCAATCATGAAAAGCTTTGTAAGGGTCTATCTCACAGTGATTTAATTAAAAAGTAATAAATAAATATTTAAGCTAATTAAATTAATAAAATAGAAAACAGAAAAGGCTGTGTAGGACATTAGTGGGGTCTGGCTCAGGGAGGGAACCTGAGCCTGACGGATGTGGTGAAGAGGTTTGAGGTTCACTTTCCCTAGAAAGAAGAAACAACAAAACTTTGACAGTTTGTTTTTGTAGTCATGTTAAAATAAAGAATCCTTTAGCTCATAAATAAAAATAACTTGTCAGATATATTTCATATCTTCAAGCACAGCTGGGCTGGCTACCTTTCCTGTATCATGAAAGGAATCCGGCACTTATTCCCGTCTCTTCTTGGAGTCAGGGTGATTATGGAAAATTTACATTTCCCAGGAATGAGTTTAAAATTATTTGGGGCAAAACAGATCAAATATCCAAAATGGTTAGTGAGCCCAAACCTTCTGAATATCACAAGTAGTACCAAGCTAATTCTCTCTCTATGATCTGGACTTCACCCCAGATATTTATTGGAGGAAATATCGAGACTTTTGTCTTCAAACATTATAGTGGAATTTCTGGGAATCTATGCAAATTGTAGGAATTAGTACTAGAGTGACTTCACCTCATCACACAAGTGACAATACCAGGCTTTGAATTTCCATTTATTAGAAAAAAATATATATATACATATAACATAGAGTTGTGTAGAGATTAACAGATCTATTTTCCATTTTTAATTAATCATTGACATGTGTCAAATGGTATTTTTTAAACTTTTGAACAAAATGTTTTGTCTCTATAGAAACTCCAGAATTATGACCACATGAAGTTGAAAATAGCCTCAGAAATATGTTTAAACATTTTGTAGGTATTGAAAATATGCTATTTTCTAAATTTGAAGAGTTGGTCTTAATCCTTTTCATATTTAAAAAGGCAACTGTAGAAACCAAAGTAACCAGTTAAGTTTCAAGTATCTTTTAATGAGGCCATCTGTACATACTTCTAAGCAGAATCTTCAGTTCAGAGCTAACTATTGTCTAATTGCAAGTTCTCTAAAAAGGAGAACTTAAGCTCTCTCTAGGACTAGTGAAATTCTCTCTAGGACTATTGAAGTCCAAGTACACTCCACATTTTCCTAGTGTGAGGAATATATACATGTCCAATATGCTGGAAGTGAAAAACACTGAAATCTTTGTTGATAAGAGAGAATAATAGCCACAAAAGGGAATGTGCTCAGAACAAAATCAATCAGAACCTGGAAGGAAGAATCTGTGCTGGGTGTCATATTTTAAATGTTAACTAGTTCTTCCTCTTATTATGAATATGATGATTTGGAGAAACATTAAGGCAAAATTGTCAGAAATAAAATTTATTTTAACTTATTCCTTGTAATGGTTATAAAAAAATCTTTTTTAATTCTCAAAGGTGGTTCCTACATTGTCAGTTGCTTGGGAGCTGGGGGTGGGGGATCCCAAGTATTGCTCAGTGGGTTCCTGATTTGCTGAAAGATTGAAAGATAACCCCCCAGGATGTGGCACTAAGCAGTGTTGAGCACTTTTGGGCCATACCCACAGTTGTTCAGGGACCTCAAGGCTATGTGCAATGATGCTTGAGGAACCATGTGGTGGGGGATCAGACCACAGCCAGACACATGCAAGACATAATCTTTTTACTATCTCCTTGGCCCCTTGTCTATGGCTGGCCATGATTCTGGGCAGATTCTCAGTCTTATTCTGCTTCTTGGCACTTGGAGAGAAGTAAGTAGAATGGATAGTCCCAGTAAATAATAGTGAATCAATTTTAGTGAGACAGTTTAAAGAAAGGTCTTATGGAAATGGGTCTGTAGCAGATTTATCTTTATAGGAGAAAAGTGTCCTGCACAGGATAGGTCTGTTTTCCAAAGATAATTAGCATAATGCAGTTATCAAAAGACAATGCTGCATCAAACCTCTAATTGAGATCAGATAGGAGAAGTAGGGCATTTGTGATGAGCAGAAAAATTATGATAAGTCTATTGGATGCTGCTTCTCTCCTGTCAGAGTTCTATCTTGATGTGACCAGCAGAGGTGTGTGCAGCATTTCCCAGAGCCATTTTTCTCAGGAGCCAGCAAATTCCATGACCTTCCATGGAAAAAAAGCACTGACAGCAGTTTAGACTCATCCATGGAAGAGATATGATAGGATGCATGATCATCTCCACTTACTATTTTAGTGCATCCTGCATTAAGGAGTTAAGAACTCCAACAGGACTGGGAGCAGAGATCCTCTGCCCATTTCCTGCCCCCCACCCCCACCCCAGTCTCCAGCAACCCAGGGGTCACACCCATAAGCCAACTCCTACCAGTGCCAGATAATCTCTTCATGGCCACCATCAAGACCTCACGGCATTTTTCTCCTGGAAGGGAGCAACATGACACCTGCCATAGCCATGCCACCAGACTCTGTGCCAGGCTGTTTCACTTGGGACGCTCCAGAGGGCAGTGCCCTCCCCGTCCCATGGGACCCAGCCTCAGCAGCCAAAAACCTCCACAACCCGACTGCCGCCATGCTCAAGGCCGCTCCCCACACACTCGAGCCAAGCCTTATGCAGGAGTGAACGTATTCCTGGACTATGGCCAAGCTACACATCATAAGACACCCTACTCATTCTCCAAGAGTACCACACCACATCTGATGGGGTTCAATTAGTAGACAACCAATCATAGAGGAAAGAAATGCATATATATATGCATATTTTCAGTTATATATACAAAAGGTCACATCACTCAACCTTTAACAACATGTTAGTGATATCCTAAAGAATGTCTTAATGACCCCTGCCAAAATAGAGCAATCTTCTCACTGTTTCCTCTATGGATACTTTTTTTGTAGCAGTTTCAGTGGTTTTTCATAACAAGCAATGCAAAATATATTATTTCGGTTGTGCTTTAGGACAGGGATTAGGTGTTGGGATAGAAACATCCCTGGTGATGGGAAAGTGGAATGGTGATGGGATTGGTGTTGAATATTAAATGTAATCAAATACTGTGGACTGCCTTATAAAATAAACAATTTTTTTAAAACAGAGTCAAGAACTCAGGATGAAAATTCAAGGCAGAAATAAAGTATGTAGATCTGACT
The DNA here is from genome assembly GCF_027595985.1 of Sorex araneus. NCBI lineage: Eukaryota > Metazoa > Chordata > Mammalia > Eulipotyphla > Soricidae > Sorex > Sorex araneus. The sequence goes on along the minus strand of NC_073306.1, from coordinate 103,908,490 downwards.
CAAGCGTGCCTGTGCAAAACTTCTTAGAAATAGAATATCTCTCTGATTAATAGATAACTTATTTAATTGAAAGGCATGCCATTTAATTAGAAGATATACAATATGAATAAATAATAGCCCTTAACTTATGGAGACTGTAAATCACTCTTAAGTTTGAATTTCCTCTCTTCCAACCCTTCTGTTTCTCAGTCCCAGAAAAATAGCAAGGTGCAAAGGTGTTGACTCCGGGTAGTTAACAAGTCTGCTAGTGTTTCGACATTACTCACTCTTAGTCAGCTAGGCATTCACTAAACATCCACTGTGAACTGAACTATGGGCTGCTCGTTTGTGTCATTCACTGGTGCGCCTGCCCTCTTCAACTGTTCCTGCTTCTAATGTCTATGTCATGTTCTTGTAGCTCCTGACAATGCAACTGGGCTGAATACTAACAAAGGAGGCTAGAATGAGCTCAAGGGTATTGCATTATTGCTGGAAGAGTGTTCCCATTAATAAAAGCCGGCATTGTGTAATGTCATTTGCATATTACTGTACACAAGATGATGCAATGTAACACTGGCCCTTGATTCACCCAGAGCTTAATGGGAGAAATAAGACTGGTCATTCTAAACCCTTGCATTTTTCACCCCTGAAAATCATAAAGTATTAGAGCTGAAAAGGACATTACAGAATATCTCATCCAACTTCCTTTGTATTACTAATGGGAAATCTGAGGATGATAGTATTCTTCATTGAATCTACCAACTGGAATCTACCCAAAGTGCTTGTTTCTACTCAAAAATTAAGTATTTTCTAAGAGATTGGGTCTTGTGCTGTCTGCTACAAACAGTGGTAGACCTGAAGACTAAGAATCTAATATAGGTCCCAGACATTTATTGTAGTTCATAGATATTACTAGCATTCTGGTTCCAGAAATTCTTTCCCTGAGGGCAGAATAATATGGAAAAAAGGAAGGGAAAATATAAATTCCATATTCTTATAATTTTATCTCATTGCATCAAGGTGAACTTTCTAATCTTAGATCTCAGATCTCTAGGGCATGGCTCAGCCCTCTTTGTAAGATGCAGAGCTATAAAGGTTGCCCAGATTTAGTAGCAATCTCAAAGGTATGTTTGTGTTGGACAATTTTTTTTAATGACGTATTCTTCACTGGAGCTTGCACCTGTGAGTTTACCTTCTGCCACATCTCCTTAATAGGGTCGATAGGTAGTATAGTCTATCAAATGCTCCAGTTATACAGTTTCTATAGTATCAAGACATGAACGATGTAGCTCTCAAAAAACCTTTCCTCTAGATTATTTGTACAATTGTGGAATGGGTGACAAGTTCTCATAAAAATTATTTTTGGCTTCAGCAGCTTCCCCACCCCCAACCCCTCACCCCACCGGTGGAAACATGTTTGGTTTTGTGTGAATTTGCATAACAGGAAACCATGGACAACATCTTTTTTTTTTTTTAGCCACACCTTAAAATGCTCAGACATTACTCCTGGCTCTTCACTCAGGAATTGCTCCTGGCCATAATTGTGGGGCCATATGGAATGCTGGTGATCAAACAAGGTCAGCTGTGTGCAAACCAAGCACTCCACCTGCTGTACTATTGCTCTGACCCTCATCCTTTTTTTCCCCTACAACACTTTTAAAAAAATATTAAAAATATCTTGGGTCCATAGAGTTAAAAATCTGTTGACCTCACCAGTGTTCAGCAGCACAAATGTCTTGACACATTTGCCTGAGATCAAGATGCTTTGTAGGACTCCTAAGAAAACCAGAAAGGAGAATGAAAATTAAGTAGAGCTTGCTTCTGTTTTTGAGAAAAACCCTCCTATGGAATAAGAATATAAAACTTTGGAAGTAGAAGCCCCCTGGCCAGAAAGTTAGAGGCCAACAGAAGAAATATAAATGAAATAAAATGCTTTCTTTTGCCTACTTCTCAATCCTATTAAAATAGATGCAGACTTCCTTTACCACTAACACATAGATAATGCTATTTTTCAAGTAGAACTACTTTGGGAGGTTGAGGCAAATTGAGTTAGTCTACAGCCCTGAGTTATAGTCTCCCTAGATTTCCATTTTATTCTAATCTTTGAATAAAATTCCATTTTATTCTAATCTTTTTTTTAATTCTAGTCTTTGGACTGGGAAATAATATGACTGCTTGGGTTATGATAACGTGTAGAAAACTTTTTTTTTATTTTTTTATTTTATTTTTTTTTAATTTTTATTAAATCACCATGTGGAAAGTTACAAAGTTCTCAGGTTTATATGTCAGTTATACAATATTCAAACACCCATCCCTTCACCAGTGCCCATATTCCACCACCAGAAACCCCAGTATACCCCCCGCCCCCACCCCCTACCCCCTACTGTATAACTAATGAATTTCACTTCATTTTTCTTTACCTTGATTACATTCCATAATTCAACACAAAACTCACTATAGTTGACATAACTCTCTCTCTCTCTCTTTCTTTTTTTTTTCTCTTTTTCCTTTTCCCTTTTTTTTTTTCTTTATCCCCCTCATCCCCCTTCCTGCGCCTCATAGTATGGTGTACGCCACGCCACGTCGGCCAGCGTGGGGCTTTTGCTTAGTTCACAGTCCAGAGGTGGCTGCTACATTAAAAACCTTCAATATTTTCAACAAAAACTTACTGTTATTATTTGGAGTTTCCCCCCCAAGTCAGACCTGTTCAAATGGAACCGATTCACATTGCTGACAATTATAAATGTTAAGTCGCGCGGACGCTGCCGCGTCCGCGCGGTTTTGGATTTCTGTATAAAGTCCAGGGAGAATTCTGCCAGAAATTACAAAGCCCAGCTCACAGTCCCAGTGCATTGCTGTAAGAAGTCTCTGAATTCAAAGTCTTTAGGCGCAGAGGGTCCGATTCGCGCTCAGCGGCTCCGGGTTTATCTGGGCCGAGGGCGTGCCGGTTACGCCCCCTTCCCATGAGTTCCTGGGAGCCCCCAAAGTAAAATCCGAATACCTGTGGGTCTGGAGTCACAGAAGATGGCGCCTGCCACATGGGTGCCGCCAGCCCGCCGCTTTCCGTGCAGGAAGACAGGGTGGGGAGGAAAAAAAATCCACCCCCAGCAGCACCGAGTTGTAGCCCAGTTTGGTGTCCCAGTGCATCGCTCTCGGGTGCTGCGCTGGATGCCCGAATGTGTTACATCTTTGGAGTCAAAGTCTTTAGGCGCAGAGGGTCCACGTGTAGAAAACTTTTGACTTAATGCTAGAAAAATCAGGTTTTTTGGCAACCTACAAAATTTAGCTAAACTCTTCTCCTACTCACCAGAAGTTAGATATTAAAATTCATTCCTGCCATTTTGCCACAGAGAGTAAGGAATATTAGAGTTGTCTTTAAAGGATCTATAGGTACAGAAAGAAGAACAAAGTGTTTTTTAAATTCTGTACTTTTCTTATAAACATTTCTTATAATCCTGTCTCTCTTCATATGTACATTTGTCATGTTTGTAGAGAAAGAAATAGCAAATAAAGTGTTGACCTTCCATGAACTTTCATACTAGTCAGAAAAATAAGACAGACCACAAATAATAACAACAATAATAATGATGAAGAGAAAGGTATTAAGTTGCTTTACAAAGATAGAAATAAAAGTAATAGGAATTAAGTCAGAGTTGAGAATTAGAATCTACCTGAACTGGAGAGAGAAAGGAAGTCTTCATGGTAGAGATGGCAGCAGGAATAGTGAGGAAAAGCATTCCAGATAGTGAACGGCATGTGCAAAGCATAAATAGCAGAGAGCTTGAAGTATATTTGGAAGACAGCAAGTTCTTTATTGGAAGCAATGAAGAGGAGGAGATAAGAGTAATAGACTTAAACCTGAAAGCTTTGTAACTTTGCACATGGTGATTCAATAAAAGAATAAATTTTTAAAAAAAGAGTAATAGGAGCTAAGATGGAATGGAACATTTTAAACATCAGGAAAGGAGTCTCGGCTATAAGACGGGGGAACAGTGAAGAACCACTACAGAAACAAATATAAATTGCGCTGTAGGAAAATTTATGTGGAAGATCAGTTTTGGGGGTGGAAGGCAGGCAGGAGGTTAAAGAAATGATGACAGTGAGCCAGATGCAGAAAAAGAACTTTGGATTGTTTGGGGAGGGGAGTGCGGCAGGGAAAGAGAGACTTTTAAGAACAAAACAGGAAATTTATAGGATACACTATGGCACTAAAATTGCAACTGATTAGAGGAGCAGGTAAGACTGAATCCATGATCAAAAATGCCTCGAGGGTTTTTTGTTTGGCTGGGTTTTGATCAAACTATTTCTGTTAGGGAGGAGGATTTATAGGAAAATCAATTGCTATGAAAAATTTGCCCAGGACAATCTGGCAAAAAGTAATGATCCCTTGGGGCTGGAGTGATAGTATAGCAGGTGGAATATGGTGTTTGCCCTACACACAGCTGATCTTGGTTCTCTGGCATCCCATGTGGTCACAAGAGTCCACCTAAAGTGATCCCTGAGCACAGAGACACAAGCTCTGAGTTCTACTGGATGTAGCCTAAAAACACACCAAAAGAATGGGTAATAATCCTACAAAAGAATAATATCAACAAAATACCCAGAGAATATATAGAAAACTATACCATGAATGGATTTTCTTGAAGGTGGCAGGTACAGAGAAGCAATATCATAATGCTACTATTGGGAATGATCATGGTATCACTGTCATCCCTTTGCTCATCGATTTGCTCAAGCGGGCACCAGTAACGTCTCCATTGTGAGAATTGTTACTATTTTTGGCATATCGAATATGCCATGGGTAGCTTACCAGACTCTGCCATGCGGGCAGGATATTCTCAGTAGCTTGCCAGGCTCTCCGAGAGGGATGGAGGAATTGAACCTGGGTCGGCCGCATGCAAGGCTAACACCCTACCCACTGTGCTATGGTTCCAGCCCATATTGGGTATGATGGGAAAAGAAAACTTGGATATTCATGTATAAAGTAGAGAGTACCCTATCTTTTTTTGACAGGAAACCAACAAATAAACTAAAATTAATAAATCAAAGGATAGTTTGTAAGCATATTGTCTGCAAGTATAGCTGTGTCTAGGAAAACAAATGAGGAATGAGTGAAGAGAATTTGAAAGCACAAGAGGACACAGCAGCAAGAGGATGGTTTGAAGTAGGGCAGACACCCATTCCACTGATTTTACTATACTTTGTGAATTAAAAATCATTTGAAGTATATAAATAAAGGGTTTTTTGGTGGTGGTAGGTTGCACCCCTTGATGCCCGGGGATTACTCCTGACTCTGTGCCGTTTGGGATGCTGGGGATCAAACCCAGGTCAGCTGTGCACAAGGCAAGCACTCTACTCTCTGTCCTATCTCTGGAGTATTAACAAGAAAATAACCCTGAACATAAGGGCAGGAATAGCCCCAGAGCACCAGCTCATGTGGTTCTAAATCTTTAACCTCCCATTGTATATATATATGTGTGTGTGTGTGTGTGTGTGTGTGTGTGTGTGTGTGTGTGTGTGTGTATTTGCTGTTGTTGCTGTTGTTGTTGTTGTTGCCACTGTCATGTCATGGGGTCCCATACTTGGTTGCAATGTTCTGGGGATTGCACAATGGCTGGGATCACAACAGCAGTGCCACCTGATGATGGAAGGTGGCTGGAGGTAGGTGGTCTATCACTGAGCCCCATTCCGGCACCCATTCAACATAACCTTCATCTTCCATTTGGAGTTTGTCAATTTCTTTAGAGTAGCCTGGGAACAAAATTTCAGCTCTCCATTCCAAAGAAGCCTCAAACCCTTTTCATTATATCTTATTCCAAATCACCAACAGGAAATAGTAATATAATAGTAAAAGTGATAAATATGAGAAAATGACAGAACTGAATCCATTTTTGAGAGCTCTTACTACACCTTCTGGTTCTATGGTTCCAAAATTTCTTATCTGTTCCTAAATCTCTGGCCAGAATTTGATTGTTCCATTTTTATTGTAGGGGTCCACCCAATCAGAAATTTAAAAAAAAACAACAAAAAAGTCCTGAAAAATTGTGTTACAAGATATTTTGAGGGAGCCCCAAAATGGGGAAAAGTCTATTTAAAGTGAACACCAGTTTCATAAATAGAGTGATTCATCTCTCTCCATACTGAAAATGATCATCAGAATTCTGGGTTTATTTTGAAAATACTCTCCTCCTCTTTCCCTCTAGTCAATAACTCTCCAGAAAATAGAAAATTTTTTAACCTCTTCAGATCTGAGATGACAGTAACAAAGATATGTCAAAGTGGCATATTTAGAAATTTATCTCCAGCTCAGCACCTTTGTTTTGAAGTCTTCCAAAATAAACAGTACAGCCAGGTCTGAATTGCATTATTGGTCCAGGGAGGAAATCCGTAAAAGATGTTTTTAGTAAATCCTGGTCCTCATCATCCCCTCAAAGCCCATTCCTTTAAAACAAAATGTCTGCTCTTAATACTGAATTTTGCTGAGAAAAGCAAAAGATTTTCTTTTCCTTTTCCTTTTCCGCCCCTCCACCCCCAACCCCCTCCCTTCCTTCTGCTTGCATCAACACAGCTCCAAGCCCTCGCTCTGGGGCACTGGCGGTTACAAAAGGACCTTTGTCTCCGGCAGGGCAGTCAGAAACAGGCCTTCTGATAGGCTGGCTTGTTATTGATTGAAAGCCCCAGGCACTCAGGTGGCCAAAAGTCTTTATCTGACTTTTTCATAGTCAACTAGCAATGGTAAATGGGATATAAATATTCAGTACTAACTAATAAAAGCCCACACTTAGTTCTCAGTCCTTGGGAACCCCCATTTCAGAATGACTTCCGCCTTTATCTCAAAGAAGCAGCAATAGTTGCTGGAGCTCAGGCCTTTCCCAGGGTGTTTCTCGGACCCTGGTGTGTCATCACGTACCTCTCCTCACTTGCACAGGACTGGCTGATGGAATTAAGACATCATTTTCTCAATGTTCGGGGGTGACAAGCATTTTTTGTTTTGTTTGATGTTCTGGTCCTTCAGCAGAATGGGTGAAGGAAGTCGGTCAAAGGGTCAACTTGCCAGAGGTCTTGTACCCATGCAAATGGGACTGAATGTGCAGCGCAGGACATACCTTGCTAGCTAGGTAGGGAGAACAGTGGGCACTTCAGAATGTCCTCAGTGATAGCTGGCAGTCAGCTATGTAATCAGTGTGCATTCCACCTGGAGAAAGCTTTAGGAACCAGAATGAACAGCAGCTTAAGCCTATCTGCCACACCTCCGCACCCCCTCCAACAACACACACACACACACACACACACGCACACACACACACACACACACACACACACACACACAGTAGTTTCACTCTACTGTGAGCATCACCAACAGAAGAGAAGAAATATCTCTTCGAAGGAATTTCTTCCAACATATGAATCAAAAAAATCAAAGTGTACCTCTCTTTTCCCCTGGCCCTTCATTAGTCAACCAGCTCTTTCCAGGCTGAGGACACTTTTTCAATGTGACTGTTCAGAGATCAATTAGTGATGACTCAAATTTGTTTTGACTTCTGAGTCCATCTGTGCAAAGAGGAACTTCGCACACACTGTGTTCTGTCAACAGTTTTTCTAGTTCTGAGTGAGAGTATAAAATGGCCTCTCTCTCTTATGGCAACAGATACAGTATTTCAATGTGGGCCCTAAGGTATAGTTTTTTTGAATGAACTTTATTTAATTGTGCCCTTATGGGCCATTCTGAATGATCTAAGTTTCTGGGACCCTAGTAAACACCTTTGGACCATACTCTTTCCCTCTTTAGTTCTAATTCCTAGGAAATGGTGCTTTTATTTGAGAAGAACTCTCTTCTCCCTCAAAGTGAAACTCTTAAGTCCCTCCTTACGTCCTGTAAGAGACAATTCCTATTTCATCACTTTGCATCAAGACAAGTTTATCAACCATTTGTATCCACAGCAATAGTCTTGGAAATCTTAGTCTGGGAGAAGATTTTTTATTTTCAAGAGAAACTTTACACAGTCTAGAGAACTATGGCCTTTTCATAAGCTCTTGTTTAGGGATTGGGAACTTTTTGGATATCAATCATGGAACTTTATTCCCAAGATAATTGAAGTCTGTCTACAGTACACATAAGGGACTGAATTTACTTCTGAGCTACTTTGGGCTAAATGTCATCAGGCATTCACGGCCTCATCAACATCTTTGCATCTGGTCTCCCTTTAGCAATAAAAAAGCTCTAGACTATTTCTTCTGATAAGCATTATCAATTTTGACTTGTAGAAGAGGTGAATGGCAAATACTCCCAGCTTTCTATACACTGAGGGGAATTTTAAGAGTTATTAGTTTTTTATGGACTTTTGGTATTTGCATTTTCTGAATCTTTTCTCTTTGTCATCATTGGTTTCTTTCCTTGTTTTGATAGCAGAGTTCCTAAAAAAAGCCCCAACACTTGACCCTATACAGATAAGTACTTTTGACAAATGTTGCCTGACTGCATATTACTTTTGTGACATATGTGGGCAGAATGAATGATTGGCATATTCCAAGCCCTAAATTAATTTATGTCTCTTCTTCCTACTTCTATTCATCTTTCATTTATCCCCCCATGATAATTTAAAGAATACACGAGTAATTCATTTAAAATTTTTATTAAACTAACATTGGATTATAAAATTTAATAGATTTCAAATATCAAGCATTAGAGTCAACTTTTGTATATGCTTCATTATTAATTTTTTCTTTAAAATACAAAAACAGAAGCAAAAATCGTGGTTCCCATGGGGAAATGAAGGATTTAAGAAAGTTGTTCTTACTCAGAATTCTTTTATTGTCATTTGAAGGCTAAGTTTCCAGCTACCCCATGTTTAGAACTAAAACTACAGACTCATGACCATGAATGTAGCTTAGTATTTGTCTATTGGAAAGAAAGAACTGTGCCCAGATCCTAGCATGATGCCTATAGAGGCATAAATGTGTGCAAATTATTTAACTTTTTTGTCTCAGCTTTCTTCATCATTAAAAGACAATTAGTAACATACTTCATACAACTGAAGGTAAAATTATATAGTCAAAGTGGTGATATCTATGGTGCTAAATACATGGTTCCTTTTTAAGATTCTCCAAGGGAATTTCAAAAATCTTGAACACTGGACTGGAAAGATTGTACAGAAGGTGTGATGCTTGCCTTGCATGTAGCTGGTTCGTGTTCCTGGGACCTCATATGGTCCCTGAGTCTACCAGGAGTGATCACAGAGTATAAAGTTGGAAGTAAGCCCTGAGCATAGATGAGTGTGACCAAAAAACACTTGCACATTCTTCCTCTAGTGTGTGTTCTAGGTTACATTTAATCTGTACTTATGGCTAATTGGTGAATTTTGAAGAAATACAGAAATATAATAATGAGAAGAAATAATAATTTTTAGTAACTCAAAATGCATGTGTGTGCACATGTGTGCACCAGTGGTGATGAAATTCTAAAAAAGATTCTTATACTTTATTTTAGATTAATAACATGGATAACAGAATCTATTCACATTCCCTTCTTCCATGAAATTTTTTGTGAGATCATATATAAGCTGTGGAACTTTAGAACTGCAGTAGCTAGTCAGGTTGTGAGTGGGCATCCTTGGCAATGAATTTCAAGAATCCCTAAAACAAACCAAAAAAATTTAAAGATTATTATGCCACCAGGATCACTCCAAACTGGAGTCCTAAGATGCCAGTGTAAGACCAGACCTTCCCAGGGTTCAGCAAAAAGAGAGGCCCTGATAACGCTCCGTCAATGAAGAGATCTCTCAAGTTCAAAGTCCTTTTCCTTGAAAATGTTCCAGTAATGACTGTTTTCTGCACAGAGAATCTACACTGAAGCACCTTAAAAAAGGACCTTATTTAATTATCTTCCCAAAGTAACTGAGAGCACTCCGTTCTGTAACTGCTGCATTCCTACTATGGCTATATAAAATTTCTTTCTTTCTTTCTTTCTTTCTTTCTTTCTTTCTTTCTTTCTTTCTTTCTTTCTTTCTTTCTTTCTTTCTTTCTTTCTTTCTTTCTTTCTTTCTTTCTTTCTTTCTTTCTTTCTTTCTTTCTTTCTTTCTCTTCTTCTTTCCCTTCTTCCTTCTCTTCTTCTTCTTCTTCTTCTTCTTCTTCTTCTTCTTCTTCTTCTTCTTCTTCTTCTTCTTCTTCTTCTTCTTCTTCTTCTTCTTCTTCTTCTTCTTCTTCTTCTTCTTCTTCTTCTTCTTCTTCTTCTCCTCCTCCTCCTCCTCCTCCTCCTCCTCCTCCTCCTCCTCCTCCTTCTTCTTCTCCTTCTCCTTTTCCTCCTCCTCCTCCTCCTCCTCCTCCTCCTCGTTCTCCTCTTTAGGGGCTCTTTCCTCTCTCTGGAGAAGCCCACATTCCTTCATGGCCTATCTTATTTTCTTCAATAAAACTTTAAAATTTCATTGCAAATCTTCTCCTGAATTTTTTTCTGTGAAAGAACAAAGAACCTAGAACCTAAGTGGAGGTTAGGACTGACTCTTTTCCTGTAAAGAGCATAGTCTCATTTCAGCTTCAGAACAATGAATTCTCCTAGATTGAGTGTATGAGCATCTCCCAAATGTTTGAATAGAAGAATTAATATATAAATATCAAAGAGTCTAGTTTCTGAAATTCAAAAGTAAATAAATAAGATTCTAGCTACTAATTACATGTTTGTCTATTGCTAAATGTATACTTTTTAGGTGAATGAAAAAAATGGATGGTTAGAGGGCTGTCATTCACTATATAGCTGCAACAAGCAGACATTGCAATGAATTGCGAAAGTATTTCTTCAACATTCTGGTCTGCCAGGTCTCCAAACTGGGATCAGAAGTTGGGAGTTTCTATATTTTTAAAGTTCCACCTCCATCCTCAGTTTTGTTTGGATCTTGGCTGTGATACATGAGGTTTATTCTGAGAGCTGATACTTTTCTGACTCTCCTTTCTAGAGTGAAAGCCCAACTTTTGCTGATAGACTGTTGCCAATAGCAATATTATTTCTAGACGGATAATTCTTATCTTGATGGCTGCTTTCTAACATAAACAGAGAAGAGAAAATAAAAGCACCATTTCCATACCACGCAGTAGAGAAATAAACAAAAAATGTGACTAGTCACTACCCAGAGGAGTGCTTGAACATGCTCAATTACCTGCATGAGCTCTTAGCCTGTTTCCTGGTTGCTTTCTTTGCATTGCTTGACCTTTAGACTAATGCCATTAAAAATACATACCCAGTACCACATAAATGATTTTCAATGGCATGGCTGCTTAGGAAAAACTCATTGACATGCAGTATACAGTTACTTATGCATGTGAAAAAAGAGATTAAGAGTCCTTTTGACATCACCTTGCTAGGATCACATTTTGTTATGGCCCCTCTATAGATTAGTGACTGCCTTATAGATTGTTAGCCTCAAATGACATTTAACACCTGCCATCTCCTTCTCTAGCTACCAGGTAATAAGGTGTATCCATGGCTGAGAAGTTTTTCAGTTTTGGGTTCACTCTTGGACTTGTTATTGAGCCATTGATGGAAAGAAGGGTATAATATATACTATTATCCTTGTCTAGATTCATTTGGGTCTTTCCCCATATTCTTAATGAAAAAGATTTTTTTAATTAAGGTAACATCGTATTACAACATTATATAAATTGACATGGATTTTGGCTCTAAGCAGAGAGATTTCAAGTGATTTAGAATGCTTCTACAGGTTGAGTAGTGGCATTTTGGTATTCGTGGAATGATTCATTCATTTATGTACATTTAAAATAATAAGTTCACTGTCACTCATTTTTATTTATGCCAAATATTAATCGGAAACATAAATATACAAACATAAAACATATCCTTGCTTCTTAAAGACATAGATCATCAAAAGATATCAAATAAGGTACAAGGGTGAGATGGACTCCTCTACTGGTACACTGTTAATGGGAATGTAACTTGGTCTAATTCCTTTGTAAAACAGTAGAGAGATTTTTCAAACTATTAAAACAGACCTAACCGTATGATTCAGGAATTCTATTTCAAAGTCTCTATTCAAGAAAGCTAATTCCAGAAGATAAATACACAGTTATGGTCATTGCAGTATGATTTACAATAATCAAAATGTGGAAATAATCCAAGTGCCCAATGACAGAAGAGAGGATTTAAATAAATATTATATTTAAAATATAATACAAACACACACAGGAATATATTACTCAAGTATAAGAAAAGATGAAGTCATGGCATTTATGGTACTATGAATAGAACCAGAAGGGCCTTGTTAAGTAAAATAAGTCAAACGGAGAAAAATAAATACTGGTTGATCTCATTTATGATTTTCCTTATATATGACATATAAGGAAACAAAGCAATGGAACAAAGCCAAATTAAAAAACAAACAAACAGGGCGCCATCTTGCCACATTCAACAGAGAAGAAGCTGGGCTTTCTGGTGAGCAACACGGCCAGAAAATGCTCTGGACCCGAAACCGGGCCAACAACACAGGGGATCCAGGCGGAGAAGGTGCAGCCACCACACCCTCTCCAGATGGAGCCCTGGCGACACTGAGAAGCAACTAACACGGCTCCTGGATGCGGGACTGGGACAACTCCGAACCGCACAGCCGCTAACGCGGCCACTCGACCTTTTCTAAAAACTGAAAACATACAATCTTTTAATGGAAAACTAATTATCAAATGCTTCCTTGGTAGTAGGGCTGTCTTTCTTGGGGGGAAACTCCAACAACAATAGTGAGTTTTGTGTTGAAATATGGAATGTAATCAAGGTAAAGAGAAAATGAAGTGAAATTCATCAGTTATACATTTGGGGGCAAGGGGGCGGGGGCGGGATGTATACTGGTTTTTTGGTGGTGGAATATGGGTACTGGTGAAGGGATGGGTGTTTGAATATTGTATAACTGAGACACATAACCTGAGAACTTTGTAGCTTTCCACATGGTGATTCAATAAAAATTAAAAAAAAAATCAAAATAAAGAAAAAAAAAACAACCAAAAAACACCTTGAAGTCTGACTGCAGAAATAAGGTTGCCAAAGGTGAGAGTTTCAAGGGATAATAGGGGTTCTATGGACTCTGTTGGATGGATTGATTTTTGGCTGATGAGCATAGTATGGTCACATACATTTTGAAGAAATCTAAAATTCTACCCTTAAAACATATATCGCTTTAGGTTGGGAATATGGGTCAGTAGCATCTCACAGGACTTACTTGTCTGAGTCCCTAGATTCGATTTCCAGCACTGCCTGACCTCCAAACAAATCCCTATAATGTATACAGTTCTATAAAGCAACTTAAAGAAGGACAGGGGGCAAAGCAATAGTTCAGTGAGAGGGCACTTACCTTGCATATGGCTGACATTTGTTCAATCCCTGGCACTTCATGTGGTCCTCTAAGACTCTCCAGAGGTGACCCATTACTATAGAGCCATGAGTCAACTGAGCACTGTCAGATGAGACCCAAAACCCAAAAATGGGTGGGAAAAAGTGGAGAGAGAAGTGAATTAGCGTGACTGACAGCAGCAGAGATTTGGGCTTGATTGACAGGAAAGATGATGCTTCAACTGAGTCTACAAAGGGAAAGGTTTGACGTGTGACTATGGCAGAAAAGCCACTTTGCCCTAAATGAACAGCAGCTACCATTGAAATGTGGATGCTTCTGGCACATTTCCAGAATGAGGGAATCATTTCCAGAGACTCTGTGGAACTCAAAAATGTCTACTGTAGTCATCTCATAGAGAACTGGCTTTAGGGTCAATTTACAAACCTTTCCTTTTGAAAATGGTGCCGGACTCAGTTGAAAATAAGGTAGCACTGCACTGTAGCACTCTTGTCCCATTGCTCATCGATTTGCTTGAGCAGGCACCAGTAACGTCTCCATTGTGAGACTTGTTATTACTGTTTTGGGCATATCGAATATGCCAAGGGTAGCTTGAAAATAAGGTAACTTATGGAAATCAGGTAACAACATCAACACAGAGCAGTCCCCTTCTCCATTCCCAACATCAGCCAGCCAAGTTGCCACAGACTATGTTGGCTATGCAAACTTATCCTCAACATAATAATATATGAAAATTTCTACATTATGAATGTGTGTATTTGTAAAACACACTATATATTTGTACAATGCATATAGAGTATAAACAATAGCTGTTATATAATATAGCATATAAAAAGCAAATCTATCATTAACTATCAGATATTATAGTATATAATATATAATATTTTGTATTGTATGGCATTTTTCATGATATTTCTATATATTATTTTTATATAAGCAGAAATTTCCTCTTTTTTCTGTTTAGGCCATGCCATATTTTCCCCTTATCATGTGTGCTGATTTGTCTCCTTTTGTTTCTTTTCTATTTTGTAGTTCATTTACACCTCCCATGCCCTGCTCTCTGATCTGAAACTGTTTCTGTGGATCTTGTTATCTAAGCTCCCTCCCAACTGGCTGGCAGTTGGGTTTTACAGGGACCCGGAGGGGTGGAGGGAGAGTAAGGTATGAGAATGTATTCTTCCCATTCCTTCCCAACTCCTTCTCTCCACAACCAGGGCTTCTTCCCTGATTGATAGTAACACTTTTTGTTTGTTTGTTTGTTTATTGGAGCATTGCACAGGGGTTACTCCTGGCTCATGCAATCAGGAATTACTCCTGGCATTGCTTGGGGGACCATATGGGATGCTGGAAATCAAACCCAGGTCGGCTGCGTGCAAGGCAAATGCCCTACCTGCTGTGCTATTTCTCCAGCCCCGCTAGTAACACTTTTCCCTCTCTTTATCTCCTTAAAACCCACCCTTAGAGAATTACTTTTATTTTTTCTACCATTTCCTCATAGTCTACTATCCTTTATTTCTTGTTTTAAATCTTCCTTTAAGTCTTATGTGTTTCTCATGAAAATTTTTTTGTTTGATTTAACTATGTGGTGAATTCTGGGTTTTTAATATTTTATTTTTTGTTTTTGCTGGGATAATCATTAATACAATCCTCTACTTCTTTGCTTAAAGAATTATTGGTGAAATGGAGTGGAAAAATCAGAGTACCCAGATATCATTTTTTCTATCTACAAACTTGCTGGCAAATTAAACTTGAGAGAAAGTGGAATCATTATACAGAAGTTGATATTTACTAGCTTCTATTCTGTAATAAAATTAAATTGCATAGAAATCATATTACATGACCAAACTCCAAAACTGGAAACTAAAATTATAACTTATGATTGGTTCTAGGCGATGGAGATCTCTGCACATACTAATCTCTGTAGAACCCCAACACTGGTTTTACAGCTGCAAGCTATAGATGACTAATAAAGTGGACAAGAAAGACCATATCTTCATTTTTACAACTTTCTAGTTCTATAAGGCTATTTGTGGCTAAAAAATGTTGCAAAAGTCATTCCATCTAACCTCATATCATTAGGTCAAGATGGAATCCACACTGGGAAAATCTTGTTGCGGGAATACCTCTAGTACTCTTAATTATATTTGTTATGGAACTTTCTGCTAGGAGCTAACTTGTAATTAAAGGAAGTAGTTAAGTCTCTTTCCATGGTTCTCCACTATCACTTCTGCTGCTCTCTACCTTACTCATTGGTTCTGGCCACACTGCCTTTCCTGATTTCTGTCATACCAGAAGGGCATCTGCACATTATCTCTTGAATCTGCCTGGAATGGTCTTTGCTTCACTTTTTGCTTGGCAAACTCCCTTATATCCTTCATGTCTATAGGGATCATTTGGGCCAAGTCTGGCTACTCTTCCATAGCAAAATTATAATGAACATGTTTAAATGTTCATTAGACTATTTCTTTAATGCCCATTTCATCTCTTAAACTATAATCTCTATGAATTCAGGGATTATTTTAGCCTTGTTTGTCTTAGTTTATCTAAAGCTTAACCTGTGAGCACAGAGCAACAGCATCAATGGCTTAGAATGTTTGCCTTGGAAGTATGAGGTAGCAGGTTTGATACCCAGTGCCAACTCATTTGCCAAGTACAATCCTGGCAGCTTTGCTGTGTAACCCTTGTAATTCTCCTTTCTATGAAGCCCCCTTCCTCACCTGCCCCACACCCCTAGAATCAGAAGTAATTTTTTGATGCATGAAAAGAGGGTTTGTCGAGGATTCAAAAGTGCACAGTAGAAATGACATCTGTACCTATATATTCATTGCAGCACTGTTCACAATAGCCAAAATATGGAAACAACCCAAGTGCCCTAAAACAGATGACTGGTTAAAGAAACTTTGGTACATCTACACAATGGAATACTATGCAGCTCTTAGGAGAGATGAAGTCATGAAATTTTCTTATAAGTGAATAAACATGGAGAGTATCATGCTAAGTGAAATGAGTCAGAAAGAGAGGGACAGACGTAGAGGGACTGCACTCATTTGTGGAGTGTGGGGTAGCATCACGTGAGGCTTACACCCAAGGATGGTAGATACAATGGCCAGGGGGATTGCCCCATAGCTAGAAGACTGCTTCATGAGCGGAGGGGAGAAGGCATATGGAATAGAGAAGGGATCACTAAGAAAATGATGGCTGGAGGAACCAGTTGGGATGGGAGATGCGTGCTGAAAGTAGATAATGGACCCAACATGATGACTTCTCAGTGTCTGTGTTGCAAGCTATAATGCCCAAAAGTTGAGAGAGAGTATGGGGAATATTGTCTGCCTTAGAGGCAGAGGGAGGGTGAGAAAGGGGGGGTATACCCGGGATATTGGTGATGGGGAATGTGCACTGGTAGAGGCATGGGTGTTTGATCATTGTGAGATTGTAGCCCAAACATGAAAGCTTGTAACTATCTCACGGTGATTCAATAAAATTTAAAAAATTTAAAAAAAAAGAAAAAAGGGTTTGTATAAGCACCACAATGGGGGGAGGTGATCCCTGGTGAGCACTATGTGAGCACTGTACCAATGTTTAAATGTTCAGTGCATTTAACCAAGTGAACACTACAACCAGACAATGTGCACCTCAACTAAAAGAGTGCAACCCCCAGCAAGCATGTGTGTAAGTATTGAGCCTAAACAGTGCAAATCTTAGTGAGCACTAAGGACAAGTGTTTGAGCCTTAAAATCTGTTGTGAGAGTGCCGGCAAGCATCACAGCTCAGAATGTGTGAAGACCACAGCCAGGCATGTGTGACCATAGGTCATCACAACAGTAATGGGAAGGGGTGGGAAAGATTGTAAAAGACAAAATGCCTAATGCATTAATACATGCCTCTGTATATTGTAGGTATAAAACGAACTTGGCTGAATGTTCAATGAATTAATAAATTTTTCTGCCTTGACCTTAGATAATCTCTCTTCTGCAATGTCTCTTTCCACTGTGCAGAGTCGGAATTACCTATCCTCTTCTCTATTTTCAGACAGTTTACTTGTAAGTTTTCAACAATTTTCCCTGCTTTATAGTGAATAGTTTGCTTCTCCTACTGCCTATGTGCTTCACAAAATCAGAAACCATGTTTTATCTATCTTGTCTTTTTGTGGTTTTGATTTTCCAAGGCAGTGGTTTTTCTGTCTTGTTGCTCCCCAAAGAACACACAGGGCTATCAGGCCATACATCTTTTTAGAAAACACAGTCCTAGCACTTATTTTTGTTTATACATACCCATTACAGAAAACTCTCAGAAAATAATTGTTGAATGAACTAGGTGACTCCTTTTAAAATGCCAACATTTCCCCTGTGGCTCTATGATTTGATTAGGAAAAATATATCTATGTCTTGGATCAGTTTTGTTTTTCTCCAGATGTCTTGGCAGTTGGGGAAAGTAAGAAAGAAAAATAAATACCACCTATCCATAAAAAAATTATGGAGATTGAGGTTTGAGGTGAGAAAGAAGGAATTCAACAATGAAAATCAGAACCATTAAACTTGTGAGATCCTTGCCTTCCTACTTGTTGTATCATTGTGTCAACATACAACAACAGCTTCCTCTTCTTGCCAACAAAACCTCACAATATCAACCTTTCATGCAGCTGTAGCAAAACCTGAGAACAACATGCTTCTGTATTGAGAGCCCAGTTCTTAGGAGCTCTAATCACTTCCAAGATAGCATCTCCCCAATTCTGAGACTATCCCTTAGAGGGAAGGAGGAGGCTTGTATTGTTATCAGCTCTGTTTTGCATACAGTAAAAACAAGGCAAGCTGAGGTTAAGTGATTGTCTTTGGTCAGGTGTGAGTCAGAGACTGAGCCAACTGGAGAAGCTTCTTCATTCCCAGGCTATTGTTCTATCCTCTCCAGGTTGTCTTCAGGGTTTGGAAAGGTTTTCGAAGTTACCTGATCCTAAAGTGTTTACAATGGGGGAAAAAACAGCACTCTGGGTTGAGTGCAAGGTAATTGAAATGGAAATGGAATTATAAAGGTAGTCTAGCTGGCAGTCTTGGATTGGTTGGGAAAAGCTATAAAGGAGAGAGGGAGTCAGTTAGGTTATCCTTACTTCTTAAAATATAAATTCTAGGCACTGACCAAGGGAGTTCACATATAATGTGTAAAGAAGGTTTTGTGCGGTGTTTGCATTCCTTCAGTTATCCCCATGTTTGTAGAACTTGTATATTCCAGGTTACCTTTGTGGTGTTGGACATAATCATCATCATCATCCTTGCCTTCATCTCTGGGAAAATGGGAGTTAACTCCAAGGTTTAGAGTTCATGACTTGTGTAAGTGAGATCTTGAATTCAATCACTGGCACCACATGGCATCCTGGGGACCTCGATATAGCCATGGTGTTCCTTAGCCTGGGAAGCCCTTCTCCCAAAATTGGGAAATCAAAAACATATCTTCTTGTGGGATCCCACATATAAAACAGGAAAAGTAATTAATAAAATTGTCATGTGTGTGAGTTATCTTTTCCCCCAGCTTATATTCTTTGCAGGACTGGGGATTGGGTCACACTTAGGAATGATTCAGGAATGATTCCAGGACCAAATGGGACCTGAAGGAGCTGGAGTGATAGTACAGCGGGTAGGGCATTTGCCATATAATCCCCCAAGCACCAACAGGAGTAATTCCTGAGCGCAGAGCCAGGAGCATTGCCAGGTGTGACCTAAAAAGCAAAAAATAAAACCCCTGCTGTAGCACTGCACCACTGTCATCCCAGGACAAATGGAGACGCTACTGGTGCCCATTCGAATAAAAACAAACAAAGCAAAACAAAACAAACCATCCCCAAAGCAAACATGTGTATATGTGTCCTGGGGATTTGAACTGGGATTTGTCAGGATGGAAAGCAAGCAATTTAACCTGTGTACTATTTCTTTAGTCTCTGTGAATGATGTGAAGTAGATTGGACCTGTGCATTAGAAAGATTCCTTATCTTTATTTTCTACCCTACCTTTCATCAGGGTAGTTCTTTATTGCAGCAGTACTTCTGAATCAATCAACTTTCTTTCTTGATTTCCCAAACCCTGATGACCTTTCTCTGCTCCTTTCTTGCTGAATGTCCAATTTTATCAGGAAGACAGTGCAACAACAACCCTCCAGCCCCCTTTCCTTGTGAAGGACTGTGTGGCCACCCTCTTGAGAAGGTCTGAAGCACCTGTTTTGCGTGACAGAGTCCCATCAGCTTGCTTTCCGAGGTCAGTCTGCACTGACTTGCAGGTCATTTAATTAGAACTTGAGTTTAATTGCTGTTCATTTCTGAGGAAGAGTTGATTTCTTGGGCTTTTACAACTGCCAGGCACACACAGTTGACACTTCAATTTTGTTCAACTATATGAGACTATTTCACAACATTAGTAGCCCAGCAGAGTCTGATTACTAAGCCACAGGGACAGGTTGCACGTCTGCCAGCACCAGGTCCCCACAGCAAGTTGGGTAAGGGAATATCCCAGTGACTCCCCTGAACAAATGCTTGGAGTTTCAAAGCAATGAGTACAGTTTTATAGAAACTGTAACGTGACCAACACTTATGTGTTTTCAAGTATTTAAAATCTACTCTTCCCAAACGGAGCCAATATTTCCAGTTATTCTTTCCAGTTATATTATTTATTTCTTTTAATAATTTTTAAACCTATGCCTTCAATAGCAGATCCAAAGCAGGCATAGAAGGGCTGTAAAAAGTACCTTCTTCCGTGAAGGGAGAAAGGGCTGCTGCATCCAGCTGCAGATATTCCCCCCGCCCCCAGAAACCAAATCACACTACTCCAAACTCTGCCAGGGTCATTTCCAGAGCCAGGAAAGGAATGACTCAGAAATGGCACTGGTTTCGGCAGCACAACACCTTACCTTCAGGCCCAGAAACCCAAATCCCATCTTATGAGTGTTGTTCACTTAGCTTTGTTTTTGTAGGCAGGGAGAGTGGAATTGGGGAAATTGAACTTTTATCCACTGCTTAGCCTAGTGCATGGCTAAGCATGCTTCCCTCATTGGTTGCATTGTATAGACGTTACATCTCAGGACATAAGCTTCCTGGCACCCTCCCTACTTTTGCTTCTTGTGAATAAGGCAGGAGTGAAACTTGCTTCAGGACAGCAAATCTTTTGGTTATTATAAGCTTTCTAATTATACGTGGATAGCAATTTATCCCTACCATCTCTAGCCTTTATCAGCACATGAAGTTTTGAGGTTTGAGTATATTTCCTTGTTACCCTATAAAGAATACAAAGAAGTTGCTTGGCTAGCAGCAGCTAAGAAAAAGTGTTTTGGTCTCAGTATTTTGTTTCTTTAGTTTGGGGCCATACCTGGTGGTGCTAAGGGCTGACTCCTGACTCTGTGCTCAGTGATCACTCCTGGTGGGAATCCACAGACCATATGGGGTGCCTGGGATCAAACTTGGGTTGACAGCATGCAAGGCCAGCACCCTAACTCTGTACTATCACTCTGGCCCAGGTCTGAGGTTCTTAATTGTTAGGAACTAAGATGTTAAATTATGCTTTTTACTAGTATGTCTCTTTACCTTTAGCAAAGAAAAAAAAAAGGTTTAGAACATTCTACCCAAATTCTTCCCATTGCTGGTTCAAGAGACGACTAGAGTCTGAATTTGGCCAATTAACGTGACACTGTCAATGATGAGCTCCAGTCCCAGGAGAAAGAATTGTTCCTTGAAAGGTAGTGTTTGAGAGTGTCTAAGCTGGGAGGCAGCTTCTTCTCTAGGACTACTTGGATTTTATGTTTCTGAGCCAAAAACACATTCTTTAACATTGGCTGACAAAATGGGTTTCAGAACAGGAGTTTCGAAAGCTGAAGTAGAAACTTTAATTATGCAGGTCCTGTCAAAACCCATCTGCTTAATTCGACTGTTTCTGGGTTAGGTACTTTTTATTTTTTCAGCACTATTACTTGATGATTCTCTGATAGGAATATGAAATTAACTTTCTTCTCAGGCAAACTTTATTCTTTCATATTTATTATCTTTCTCAGTATGAGGGATTTTAGTGTGAGGTTTTCCCAGACTTTATTTGCTTTATAGGTGACTTGGTGGAGACATTTAAGAGACTTTTCAAATTGGGAGGTAGAAAGAAGCTATCTTTGAAGTAAATTCTGCCCAAGGTTTCTCTGTGTGATCATGACCTATGATTGACGTACAAGTGAAGTCCTTTCATAATTTTTAAGGGGAGAAAGAGAGTTATGAAAGCCTGATTTGGATGCTATAAAACCCAAATAAATGCTTGGCATGTTCATAAGCACATCTGTGGTATGAACCATTTTAATGGACTTATTTAAAACAGTTGGTAATTCTTACATTAGACAAATATATTTATGGTGAATATTCAAGAATCTGCTTTTGGCAAGGCATTAGGGGAAAGTTTGAGATGGTTGCTAAATGTGTAAATATTGAATGCACTACTACTTGTTTTGTTCTTAACTTAAATAGCATACAGTGAACCTTGTACAAGCAAATGACTTAGGAAACTAATTTTAGGGTGCTTGCCTGGATAATAAGCAATAGGATAAAAGCAGATATTTCAAAATCAGTGTGGTGTGTATTCTAAGTAATGATTAAGGAAAATTCATGCTGATAGTTCTCAGTTTTAAGAAAAAATAATGAAAAATATATATGAAAGTGAAATTGTTAGTGGTGATTGCTTGCATCTCTTCTGCAGTCAAATGGTCGTTCAAAACCTAGCTTTTTAAAAATCAGTTCAAACAAAGAACTTGACTAACCAAGAACTTCTTCAAACCAAGAACATATCATGACAATTTAGGAAAGGAACTCTCTGGGATCATGAAATTGGGAAGGAAAGTAAAATACTTCATAGGGTTACTTCTCCATCATGAGTGCTCTTCTGCTGGAGTCATAGCTCCATAGGAAACAGTTACCTTCCTGGGCTGGCAGAGGATGATTTTCAAATAATCAAGAGCTTCTCTTTATTAATTTATTGTGTATTTGTTTATGGGCCACACCCAGTGGTGCTCAGGGTTTACTCCTGGCTCTACGCTCAGAGATCACTCCTGGCAGGGTTGGGAAACCATATGTGGTGCTAAGAATCGAACCCGGGGGGCTAGAGCGATAGCACAGAGGGTAGGGCGTTTGCCTTGCACGTGGCTGACCCGGGTTCCATTCCCAGCATCCCATATGGTCCCCTGAGTACCACCAGGGGTAATTCCTGAGTTCAGAGCCAGGAGTGACCCCTGTGCATCATCGGGTGTGACCCAAAAAGCAAAAAAATACAAAAACAAGAATCGAACCCGGGTTGGCTGCGTGCAAGGCAAGTGCCCTAACTGCTGTCCTATTACTCAGGCCCATTAAGAGCTTCTCTTGCTTTTCCTATTTTTTTTCTTCAGTTTTTCAAACCTCTCACTTAAGTCACTCAAAAAGGATCAGTGTTCACTGGGGCCAGTGTTCACTGGCCTCCTTTTCACTTTGCTCAGTTTACCTGGGTCCTGGCCCCTGTGCCTGCTGTCATCTTACTCTCTGGAAGCTCATCTATTTTGTATTGTTTTGTGTGTTTTGGCCACACTGGTGTTCACACAGCATACTCCTGGCTCCATGCTCAGAGATCACTCCTGGCAGTGCTCAAGGGACTTTCTGGGCTGCTGCATTATTGCTCCAACCTCTCTGGACGCCTGTCTTTTCAAAAGCGTTTGTTCCTTTCTTATCAGAGAGTATGGGGTTTCTCTGCCCAACTAGACACGTCTGGCACTATCATAGTTCTTCACCCACCTCTTCATATAAGTTTTAGGTCCTCTACGAGAACAGGAAATAAAACATGATCATACTTTTTTTAGGAACAATTACCATTTTACTATGAGATGTGGGTAGTAACAGACGTTAACCTTACTGTGCTTGAATTCTGCTTATCTGATGGACGGATCTTAGGGCACACAGTTTTTGGAATCGATTCTAGTTCTTTGGTGTGCATCTCAGCAATTTAAAGCAAAAATTCAAAATCGTGGCTTCCACTTATATACCTGATGATGGAGTCCAAGTGTCTGTTTTGATAAACTGGCTCCCTTGTTCATTCTGATACTTACAGTCAGAGCTGTGTCTGAGAAGCATTAAAGCTCTTGAACTTTTTTGTTTTGTTTTTTGGGCCACACCCGGTGATGCTAAGGGGTTTCTTCTGACTCTGTGCTCAGGAATTACTCTCAGCAAGGGCTGGGAGACCATAAGGGGTGTCTCGGATCAAACCCAGGTCAGTCGCATAAAAGGCAAGTAAATTACACCCTGCAGTCTCTGTCCAGCCCCCTGCTCTTGAACTTTCAATGTGACAAGAATTAAGGCATTAATGAGTTTGAAATTTCTTATTTGGTCAGAGAGACAGAACAGTAGGCAGGGAGCTTGCCTTGCATGTGGTTGATCCAGGCTTGATCCCCAGTACTTCATATTGTCCCCTGAACTCTGCCAGAAGTTGAACTCAGGGGCAGGAGTAAGTCCTTAACATTGCTGGTTTGGTTCTCAAAATAAAATTTAAAAAAAGATTTCTTATTTTACAAATTAAGAAATTAAGTTTAAGCAAGATGATAGATCCAAAGCCAATGAATGGCAGGCAGGCTGGTACTGAAAAATAGGTACTTCAACTTAGTCTTGTGGGAAAACACTGTCAGATAAAATAATCACTGTATCATTGTCGTCCCATTGTTCGTTGATTTGCTCGAGCAGGCGCCAGTAATGTCTCCATTCGTCCCTGTCGTGTTCAAGGTCAGGGGAATGAGGCCCATTATTACTGTTTTTGGCATATCGAATATGACAAGGGTATCTTGCCAGGCTCTGCCGTGCGATATTCTGCCAAGATAAAACTATACAGAAATAAAATAACTCAGGGTTTGTGGGACTGAATAAGTGCCTGACTCTAGTGTGTGAATCTGAGAATGTCATTGAAGTGAAGCTAAGTGAGGTCCACGGATTCTCTCCTGAATCATCTTGGTCTTTGTGGAAGTTGACAAGTTGAAATGTGCTTTTGTAACTCCCAATATGATATGTGTGCCACAGGACAGTGCATTTGATTGAGTACTTGATCCATTCAAAAACTTTAAAGTGGTGAGGCTCCCAGCTGTCCTGAGTGCCATCTCTCCCTGCTCACTTCTAACACCTTTGACCCTGTTACAATTACTTCTTCATTGAACTGGAAATCTCTTCTCCTCGGCTACACTTTCAACCATGATGCTAATTCTACATTCAAGGTAGATTTAGAGACAGGGATATGGCTCAGTGATAGCGTGCATACCTCATATATGTGAGGCCCTGAGTTCAATTCCCAGCACTGCAAAAACGAGAGTGATTCAGACAACTTCAATTTATTTTTGTGCATAACAGTGATCATGCCCTATACCTAGACCTTATTTTTTCTTTATTGATCAACCCCCACACTCTCTGGCCATTCATTGTACAACTTGACTTTAAATAATCTTTTTATTCTGATTATTTTCCTCTGAATTAAGTCCATTTGATCAACTCATATTAAACGCAACACCTGAAATGTCTCAGTATTAAATGTTGTCTGGCCAGTTTAGTGTTACTTCTATGTATTTTGCTCTTACTATTAAGACTATAGTGATGATTTTTGCAGGAGAGGACCTACTCATAGTTGACTAGTCCATTAAAAACCTTTTTTTCCCCACATGTGCTATTAAAATCATGCTTCCCTTTCCTACTCTGCATTGTTGATTTGCTTTTACACCCTTGTGATTTTAATTTACATTTGCCCACCTTGAAATTAACTTTGTAGATTCCTTTCCTGTCCAAGGAATTGGCATATTTTATAAATTTTTAATTTGTCATTAATCATGATGATTTTTTTAAAATTTATTTTGGTTTGGGGGTTACAAACCAAGCTGTGGTGCTTAGGGCTTGTTACTGGCTCTCTGCTTACAGATCAGTCCGGAAAGTGCTGGGTCCCATCTACATGTAGTGACAGGAACAGAACCCTGGTTGACTGTGTTCAAAGCAAGGCTTAACCCCTGCACTATTTCTGCACGATTAGTTTAATTTTATTCAGTCATTAATTTCACAAACATTTATTGAAGATCCTACTATATGCTATTGGATATTTTGATCTAGTAAACATAGTTCCTCCTTAGTTGAGTTTGCAGTCTAATAAGGAATATGTTAGCCACCAACACTGTGAGCCTCGTGTCACAGTAAAGATAGCTTGACTTGTTATTGGAACATGTGATGTAATTCCTCCCTCCCTCCCTCCCTCCCTCCCTCCTTCCTTCCTTCCTTCCTCCCTCCCTCCCTCCTTCCCTCCCTCCCTCCCTCCCTCCCTCCCTCCCTCCCTCCCTTCCTTCCTTCCTTCCTTCCTTCCTTCCTTCCTTCCTTCCTTCCTTCCTTCCTTCCTCCCTCCCTCCCTCTTTACCTCCTTCCTTCCTCCCTTCCTCCCTTCCTTCCTCCCTCCCTCCCTCCCTCCCTCTCTCCTTCCTTCCTTCCTTCCTTCCTCCCTCCCTCCCTCTCTCCTTCCTTCCTTCCTTCCTTCCTTCCTCCCTCCCTCTCTCCCTCCCTCCCTCCCTCCCTCCCTCCCTCCCTCCCTCCCTCCCTCCTTCCTTCCTTCTTTCCTCCCTTCCTTCCTTCCTCCCTCCCTCCTTCCTTCCTCCCTTCCTTCCTTCCTCCCTCCCTCCCTCCCTCCTCCCTCCCTCCCTCCTCCCTCCCTCACTCCTTCCCTCCTTCCTTCCTTCCTTCCTTCCTTCCTTCCTTCCTTCCTTCCTTCCTTCCTTCCTTCCTTCCTTCCTTCCTTCCTTCCTTCCTTCCTTCCTTTCTTCCTTCCTTCCTTCCTTCCTTCCTTCCTTCCTTCCTTCCTTCCTTCCTTCCTTCCTTCCTTCCTTCCTTCCTTCCTTCCTTCCTTCCTTCTTTCCTTCCTTCCCTCCCTCCAAGCCTGTAAAGCATCATCTAAGATGAGAAATAAAAGATGTGATCAGAGAAAGAAAATTGTTCCATGCTGGGGAGTTGGTTGTATGTGTGAGGACTGTAAGAGACACATACTCCTAGAAAGACAACAGAGAACTTCTGTGGACTTTGGGAGTATCTGGATTGATGATAAAAATATTGGTCAGCAGTATCTAAATCTGACACCAATGCATTAATCAGTCTGGGATTTGGGGAGGAAGTTTTGAAATTTCTCTGGTTTATATGTCCCATCTTGAAAATCAGGTACACCACGTCCCTTGATCGAACAGACTAATAGCGTTATTAAAAATAAAGTGTGCTTGATTTTTTTCCAGTATGACTTAGTTGTTGCATTGGCTGTTCATGACTGATCTTAAATATCTTGTCCACATCGTTCCCACTTGAGAATGGTTTTTATTTTAATTTTAGTGAGAGAACCTGTGAAAAGGTCTGGAACATCAGCATCTTAAAATGTAATGGCAAATAACATATTTAACATGGAAAATATTTTTCTTCCTTGTAGTGTGTTAACTGGGTTAGAGGAAATCCTCTTGTGGCATTGTCTATTATAATAGAGTGGGAAAGAACCAGGCTGAAAGTTAGCTGACCTGGGTGAGAAAAGCAAATCTCAGTGGCCACCAGTGCAACATGGGATAAAAGCTTGACTTCAAATGTAAAAGGGAGCCCACAAATACCTACCTTATCACAGGGCAATGTGTATTTGAAATAAATAAAACAATGCATGTCCAATGTGCATTGCATGGTAAGCTCTTGACGAGCAGTTTTTTTTTCTTTCTTCCCCTTTGTTTGATGTTTTGATGTGACAACTGGAGGTTGCGCATGCACTTGTTTATGGTTCTTGCACACTTGGTGTGGTGCTCGCACATGTGCTTGGAGGGGGGCCTGCTCTCTTGGTCCTGTGCTTGCACTTCCTTTGTTGCTGTGCTAAGGGAGGGACACAGACTTTGATTTCAAGTGCTGTGTGTTCTTCAGAGATCACAGACTCCGTTGGAGTGTTGGTGTGGGGAGAACCCAAACAATAGAGCTGCCAGGGCTGTACTTGGTGCATATGGGCAGCACCAGGGATTAAATTTGTGGCTTTGTTCTCACACTGTTGGCTCTGAGCCACTCCCCACATCCCCAACTGATTATTTTTCTTGAACAAATTGTATTTGTTGGACCATTAAATCCATTCAGACATTTTTGAGCCTCCCAATTTCTTGTCCCCATGTGGTTCTCTTTATCTTCCCCCACATTTAATGGAGCAGCCCCCCTCTTTATTTTTGTACAACTATGATGTACAAATGGAATCAAGTATTTGAAAAGAGTAGTCGAAATTCCTTTTGACAGAAATGATGACTATTTCCCTCCTATTTTTGAGGGCTATGTGAAGAAATGTGGAGGCTAATGTGATGAAGTGCTGATGGGATGGGCAAATTGGGTGTGGAGGGTACACGATCTAAGTCACCCCCACCTCCAAGTCTGCTGTGAAGGCTGTGGGTGGACCTTTGACAGGAGGTATTCTTTTTCAGTGTGGTATGTGACATCCAGTCAAATGGACGAGCAACTCTTTGTGATTTTGCCACATTTCATTGTTACTTAGCACTTTAGATTAGCAACTGTCTAGGGCTGATGGGGTAGTAATTCTGAAAAGGATGCGATTTTTCAGCTTGTATAAGCCATGAAAGGCCCAAAATTTGTATTTAATTTGTGAATTTGTGAATTAGAAAAGCACAATGCATCTGAGCCCTCCAGATTTGGAAATCTTGTTTACCATTCCAGCTTTTCACACAACAGAATGATATTCAATCTCAGTTGATAGAGTAACTAGAGAGAGTCATTGGATTTTCCTTTAATGCAGATCAATGCAGGTATGGAAAAAGATGAGAGGTAAGACTAACACTCGCCTTTCTGGGGTTCTAGAGACCAGCCACGTACTAATGCTCATTGGTGTGTTTCTTCTTTGCAAGCAAACATTCTCCCACAAGATGGAGTGGCCAAGATATTGCTTAGCCCTGTTCCCAACCTTCTGTCTGAAACAAGATGAGCCTTTTTCAGGAAGAGACTGGAGATGGTGCATTGTTAATGAGAATGGCATGCTCCCTGCAGCCTCCTCAGGCGTGGAGCTGGGCCGGGAGCTGGGAACACCTGCTCTTACATGCTTTCAATCCATTGAAAGATCTTAGTGCGAAATCAAGCACGGAATGATGTTCTGTGGTTACTAGAGGGTTTGAGTTGGATAGGCGAAGAACAAACCCATTCACCTATGACAGATATAAGCAGCCTCCAATGTCTGGTCAGGAAAAAAAATAAAAGGAACTCATTATTTTTAGAACCCCCAAATGGTCAGGATCCTCATATATAACATTCTATCTTGAACCCCGATCCTTCCAGGCTTACAGTTGTGAGGACAGTGAAGTGTGTTTGGGTCTCTGTGTTTATGCAATTTCTAGTCTGTTCTCTAGAAAAACTACAAATCGACTTTTTGCATCTCTGGATAGTTTCTCTCATAAATGCCAACTTGCAGCTTTAGAAAAAAACTTAAGAGCTCCAGTTATCATCTCCAAACCTAACTTTCAGAGAAATAAACTTCTCTATGAATCAATTAGAGGAATCAATTAGAGGAATCTCCATTTTTTTTAAATATCAAAGAATTGGATTAAAGTGGGTTATGCAGGAAATGCTGTCATTTAAAGGGCCAAGAAAAGAAGACATGCTTAATTATTGAGTAGAATATTCATAATTTTCATATCTATCAGCTCAGTGTGTCCCTAACATGTTTTTAAGATGTACAAAAAGAACACATTATAGCTCTTTTATTTTTTTCAAGGAAGGCAAAACAAATGCCAACATAACCCTTATTTTTGAGTACTTCACTTCTCTCTAGTGGAACAAAATAATGCCATTTCTTTTTCAATCCTCTCAGGGCCACAGTCCACTCCACCATTCTCTAAAGAGCTTCATTAAAGGTAAACCCTATAAGTTCTAGAGAAGGGCTTTAGTTCTCCGGTTATTGTATTTAATCACAAATGATTACTAGTTCTTGCCTTCTCTGCAGTTAATTGTGGATTTCTGGGTTTTCAGTCAGGATAAAGAGTGTTTAAATATCTACAGCAGCGCTCAGAGACCCGCAGTCTTTCCTTGGAGCACACTTGCTAAGGTGGGATCTTTCTGATGGTTACCTTTCATTCCATCTCTTACTGATCTGAGCAAAAAATTAGACATAGGGACCTTAGATGTAGGAACTTAGAGGAGATAGTCAAAACCTATATTCCAAATGACTTTATTTGATCTCCTGGTAGTTTGCATTTGACCGGCCCTAGGAAAGGCACTTACCACACGTGTGTGACATCCAGGGTTTTCTGCAAACATGGACTACTAGGGTTTAAGAGCTCCATTCCCTCCTCTGCCCTTTGTTACCTTCTCTCTTCCTTTCCACCTTTCCTTACCTCTCCTGGCCAGTTTCTCCCTGCCCTTCCATTTCTCTGCCACTGTCGCTGTCACTTTCTCCTCTTCAATGTCATCTTGACTATTTGCTCCCAGATCAAAGGTAGAAGTGAGCCATTTGATTAATTGCTGTGCAGCAGAATCCTTTGCTTCCCTGACACACAACTAGGAGACAAAGGGCGCTCTTTAGAAGTCTTGAGCTGTGTGGGTGCAGGGTGGGGAATTCACAAGCCTGAGAGCAGAGAGCCTTCCCAGCAGGGATGTGAACATTCCTAGACCCTAGGGAAGAATGAAGTTGCTACTGCTGCATATTGTGTTGAGCCATATTTGCATTTGAGGAGAAAGCACACAAACCCGGCATTAAGCCAGGCGGATTGTATGAAAGCTTGATTTAAGACTCTGAAGAACTATTACACTCTTTAAATTTCCATGTGAGTAAATCAGTACTTAGAAATCAGTATTTAGAAATGAAAAATGATTAATGATAACTGACAGTTTAACCTTTTCTATTCCAACTGTGAAAACAACCCAGAACACTGCACTACTAGTCCGGTGTGGCTATTTTCATTTAAATTAGCTAAAATGAAGTACAATCTCATATTCAGTTCTCAATCACACTAATCACATTTCAAGTATTCTATAGTCACACCAGGCTACCAGTTACTAATATTGGACAGAGCGGTTAGGGAGCTGAAGGTAAGAACGTGGTTATTGGCATGTGCATAGAATTGAAATCCAGGGACCAGATACTTCTGGTCTTGATTATGTCTCTTCCCAGTTAGAAATTTTCAAGGAATCAGAAAGTCTTTATAAAGTTAATAGTTACTTTGACTAAGTGATCAGTACTTAAACTTCAAGAGTGAAAATCACCTTTCTTAGAAAAGCTTAAGAGCCATCAGGGTCACTTAATACCTTCTGTAGTGATATTGATAATGAAAGCACAGATCTTTTCCTTATTATAAGCACAGATCCCACCAGACCTCATCACAAATTTACTTTTAATTGAAGCCTGATGTGGACATTTTGTTTGCTGTTGTTCAGAGAGGTCATAAAAGGCGATTCTACTCCAAAGTCCTGATTGCAGACTTGTCCCCTGGCATGCAGGAGGCAAGTTTCTCCCAGGCCAAGAAATGCCATTGAGATCCAGTGTCCCTCGAAGTGAGAACACTGGGTTCTTCTGAAAAGTTAGCTCTGGTCGCTCTACTGTGACTTCCTAAATTCACTAACAATTCTACCCTTCCTCCCACCCCGCAGGCACTTTCATTTACTTATCAACCCTGTTGGCTCTGGCCTCTTCAAGTTACAGAATCAAATGGATTTGAGGGCTGGGGAGTAATTTACCAAACCCTGACATAATTTATAAATTCAAGGTTTCTTGAGCCATCAGTGACTTTAGTTATCCAAGTTTACTTGCTTCTCAGAAAAAAGATGTGGGAGATCAGATAAGCATCAGACGTATGGGGTAAAATTCTAATTTCTGAAGTATGTATTGAGGTACCTGATCTGTCAATGAGTGGAGTATACTGATTAACCCAGAAGAACACAGAGGTTTAACCAGTACACACACGTACCCGATTCTTTATTGGTAGCAACTAGAACTTTGCATCAACATGTTTGTTACTAATCAACAAATATTTGTTGAGTGCCTCCTCTTTATCAGATATTGAGGTATAATGAAGGAACTTCTAACCAATTTGTCATGTTTTAGGCAGACTGATGATAGATTATGATTCACAAACTTTGGAAGTCTCAAACATTTTGTGCTGTGGAAGTTCTAAAGACTTCATTTGTATCATCAAATATAAAAATAGAACGTGAAAAAGGATTGCAGAGTGGGGGAAAGGCTCTCCCAACCCCAATCCATATTCTCTGGGCCTGGAATGAAAGACCCATAGAATAGAAACGACTGGGAACTTGAGTAACTATGATAAAGCCAAGTCTAAAACACAAAAAGGTGGCCCTTAATTACCTGACTGCTGCTGCATTGATTAGCTGTTGAAATTGAAAGGCCATGGCAGAGCTTTCTTTCGCATTCCTGGGATCTGAATTTACATGTCTGGTGTCTGTGTTCAGAGCATAGTCGAAACTTGCTTGTCATTTGCCTTATCTTTTTCATCACTAACAACCTGTCTGTTGGGGAAGAATAGAGACTCAGTGTCTTAGAGAGGCAAAGGACCTTCAAAGTCATCTCTCCTTGCTTCTTTTTCTAGCAAGTGTGGGATCCAAAGAGGAAAAGCACCTCCTCACCTTCAATCCCACCTCCTCCCTAACCAGCACCCATCCCCCACCAAATGTACAGCCCCCCTGTGGGCAGAGTCTGAAACAACTAGAACCCTGATTCCTGCCTCTGTTATATTGATTTTTCCTGGGTTTTATAACCAGTATACTGATGATGTAGAAAGTAACTGATAAGGACAAGTTTTAAGACAAATTTTTGGATAACTATTCAGGCAAAATTAAGAAATCATTTCTAGACTCTGGGACAACTTAGTTCTAAACATAAAATTCAACCTTCTGAGTAGTTTCCGAGCTTGAGGAAAGGAGATATTTCAGCTTTACCTTCTCAAAAGAAAAGGACTATACTAATGAGACACATCTTACACAATCTAAAGAGAGTGCAACAATGCAGCTAAAATGTAAATTTTGTGCAAACTACCTGGACTCAGTAATGTTCTTGCCAGATCCAACTGTGTGAAAACTGTCCTTCCATGCTCTAGCCTCCGTTTATCCACTTGTAAACTGAGATAATGATATTAATAATATCTTCCCCAATTAAATATATTGTTAATAGATTGATGCCTGGCACATAGCAGACAGTGCTTAAACTTAGTTGTTTTATTTTTATTTGGTTAAGGACCTGTGAACAACTGGATCTCCCTAATTATTTCTGGTATAAAAATATCTTATAAGAAAGAAAGAAAAGCATAAGAAATCAGGCTGATATAATTTGATTATGCTAAAATTTTATTATAATTGTTATAATATTTAATGCCATTGTCCAAACCATTGCCGATTTGGCTGCAAGAAGCCTGAATGGTCATTGAGCCCATCCTGCTGGTTTTGGAACCAGCATGAGGTTCACAGGAGGTCCGGCAATTATTATTTTTGAGAGCTCCCAATAATTTGGCTTTATTGCCAGTGTTCTTTACTATCAGGAACAGGAGCCTACAGTCCACTGGCAGTGGCCATTCTTGACATTCAGTACCATGAAACAAGATATCAATGGGAATAACAAAATTTGGGGCATTTTGTGGCTCATGGCCCAGAATGTGAATAATTTATTTTGATTGTCAGAAAGCCTTTCAGCTAAAGGTATTCTGGTAGAAAAGGAAACTGGCTGTGTATTTTCTGAGTTTCACTGTACATTCCTAAATCCCATTTCTAAGCCCATTTAATGGCTTAAAGGGGTTCATTTGTGTTTGTGTTGGTGGTGGTCGCAGCAATAGAATTTATGACACAGATTTATACAAAAAATAAGAAATTTCCGGCATGGAGGGATAGTACAGCAGGTAGGATGTTTGCCTTGCATGCAGCTGACCCAGTTCAATCCCCGGCATCCCATGTGGTCCCCTAAGTACCTCCAGGAGTAATTTCTAAGCCCAGAGCCAGGAGTAACCCCTGAGGATCGCTTGGGTGTGACATAATGAACTTTGCATGTAAGTGGATCAACATGGAAAGTATCATGCCAAATGAAATGAGTCAGAAAGAGAGAGACAGAAAGATTGCATTCATCTGTGGAATATAAAATAACAGAATAGGAGACTAATGTCCAAGAATAGTAGAAATAAGTACCAGTAGGTTGGCTCCATGGCTTGGAAGCTGGTCTCACATGCTGGGGAAAAAGGCTGTTCAGATAGAGAAGGGAACACCAAGTAAAATGTGGTTGGAGATCCCACCCGGGAAGGGAGATGTGCGCTGAAGTAGACTAGAGACTGAACACAATGGCCACTCAATACCCCTATTGCAAACCACAACACCCAAATGGAGAGAGAGAGAGATCAAAAGGGAGTAACCTGCCACAGAGGCAGGGTGGGGTGGGGGGGAGATGGGATGGGGCAGGGAGGGATACTGGGTTTATTGGTGATGGAGAACGGGCACTGGTGGAGGGATGTGTCTGTGAACATTGTATGAGGGAAAAACAAGTTCTAACATGTGTGAATCTGTATCTGTACCCTCATGGTGATTCACTAATTAAAGAATAAAATAAAAAAAGCAAAATACATAAATAATTTTTTAAAAGGAATAAAAAAATTTCTTTCTTACTTGTATGGGACCCCCTGGCCCTCTGGGACTCTCGCAAGTGTGGCCTTCCTGTGACACCGAGTGCCTGATGTAAGCGCCCGAGCCCTCAGGTTCATGCCCCCTTGTGTCCCCCCCGGGCTGCCCACTGTCTCACCGGCAGGAAGCCACGCTCCCCGAGCTGCCCCACCCTGCAGGGGACGCACATATCTTCAAGCTAGCTCTCACAAGCTGAAAAGAATTAGATGGACTTAGCTTTATCAAGCACCCAACAGAGCCAAGTTAGTAGCCAAGATTTCCTTTATTTTGTGGGGCCCACATACAGCAATGCTCAGGGCTTACTCCTGGCTCTGCACTCAGGACTCACTCCTGGTGCTGCTCTGAAGACCATATGGAATGCTGGGGCTCAAACCCGGGTCTGCCACACTCAAGGCAAGCACCTTACCCACTGTACTATCATTCCAGCCTCTAGCAGCCAAGTTTCAGTGGGTCATGACCTCACTTTTCAAGGCAGTTGGATGAATGAGCTGAGGAGATAATGAGATGACACTGGTTGGTGAGTGACTTCACTTAGGTGTGTATTATTCTTTTATATTGTGAAATAAATAATACATTCAAGCTCTTATATACCATGCATGTGCAACTGAAAGGAAAATGATAAAATAATTTTTCAAGCACCAATTATCTTATTTTTAATTACTTTTTTAAATACTGGCTTCATCAAAAACTCGTGTCTATATGTATACATCATATCATATATTTGTGTATGTATTCATAATTCATAATCCATAATCATAAATCAAATTACACATATAAACATATGTGTAATCATATATATATTTTGAATTTTGGGAAGTGTCATATATATGTCATATATATCTACACACAAAGAAATATTTACTTGTATAAAATATTTTTTTAAAAAAGGATAAGCAATTTGACCAAGGTCACACAGTTACTAGGGACAGATCTGGACTTGAAACAAGATTTTTCTTTATTTCTAATTTTTAAATTATTTTTAGTTGTGGTACCATACCCGGATGTGCTCTGGGTTTACTCCTGACTCTGTGCTCAGGGATCATGCCTGGCAGGCTCAGAGGACTATGGTGTGCTGGGAATTGAACCGAGGTATGCAACATGCAAGGCTAGTGCCTAATCTTTCATACCCATATTTACCCCTCTTCAATCTTTAGTATCACTGTTATCCTGTTGCTCATCGATTTGCTCAAGTGTGCACCAGTAACGTCTCCATTGTGAGACTTGTTACTGTTTTTGGCATATAGAATACACCTCGGTAGCTTACCAGGCTCTGCCATGCTGGTGGGTACTCTCGGTAGCTTGCTGGGCTCTCGGAGAGGAACTGAGGAATTGAATCTCGGTCGGCCACATGCAAGGCAAACACCCTACCCACTATGCTATAGTTCCTGTCCAATCTTTAATATAGTGCCTAGTATATGATTGACCTTCAGTAAGAATTGGAGGTCGGGCTGACTCCATGGTAAATTTCAAGGGCAACAAACTGAGGTGTGATAGAACCCACTCCTACCGAAGAACCAATTGTGTCCTACTTTCCCCAATCATGTGTTCGGTGACATCTCACAGAATTCTAATATAAGCTGTGGTGGGATTATTTACACCATGGAAATTGGCAAATGCTATCAATCAGGATACTCAATCCCCTTTTTAATTAAGAGTGAAATTATGAAAATACCTCCCTTTCACTCAATTACTAAAAATGATCTGGGGTTTAGGACAGAGAGCAGTTGTAAGGTCAGGTAATAACAAAATTTTCAGTGAATTGAGGGATTTATTAAGACTACAAGTAGTTAGCATTTCTAACTAACCTCCACAGTCCTAACCTCCACAGAGACTTCTGTTCAGAATATATGTGCTGGTTACTAGAAATCTATATTTCGAAGCATTCAAATGATTTTGAGACATATTGAAATTTTACTACTGGATTGGAGCAATAGCACAGCGGGTAGGGCATTTGCCTTGCATGCGGCTGACCCGGGTTTGATCCTCCATCCCTCTCGGAGAGCCCGGCAAGCTACTGAGAGTATCCTGCCTGCATGGCAGAGCCTGGCAAGCTACCCATGGCATATGCGATATGCCAAAAACAGTAACAGCAAGTCTCACAATGGAGACGTTACTGGTGCCCATTCAAGCAAATCAATGAACAACGGGACGACAGTGCTATAATGCTACAGTGTATTAGTTCATTGTCTCTCACACTTTATTGAGCAGACAAATAACCTTTGGTTATCTCATTAAATTGCAGATTCTGATTCAAAAGGTGTGACTGGGTCCTTGGAGATGCTGCAGATCCTTACACCATACTTCTTGTAGGAAGAGTGGTATCCACTGTTCTTATTAAAATTTTCTTTTATAAAACTATTATTATAGTTTAATAATGTGTTTGCAATTATATTAGTGTTTATATTTTGGTGTACAGTTACTGTACCTCATTACCACCAAGTTGTCAGAGACCCTCTATCGATGTCTTTATGTTGTTTCTCATTCACCTCTTCATTCTCCTCCCTCCTTCCACTGCTCATTGGAATGTAATACAAGATCCAAGCTTTTTCATTGCTTGACACTATTTCCTTCTTTTGTTTCTGTACCACAGGTTATAAGATTACCTGATATTTGTCTTTTTCCCTCTGACTTACCTTGCTTGATAGGATATCCTCTAGTTCTATCTGAGTTGTAACGAACTATTAAATTTTATATCTGTCTTCAGACATTTGAGTTGCTTTATATGGTACTAAGTGCTATTTTATTTAGTAATATAATGAACATAGGTGTTCACTATATTAAAATAATAACATAAATAATAAAATATATTATTTTAGTTTAATGTTTTTGTGTTTAGAGTATATGATAATCAGTAAAATTGCTGATCATATGGGAGCTATTTTAAGAAAAAAGAGTTTTTTATTGGTGAAATAAATTGTTCTTTTTTCTGTAGAGGCTAGTCCAGAAAGCATCCTCACCAGCAGTGAACGAGATTCCTTCTTTCCTACATTTCTACTACTCTCCTTTGACAGATGAGGAGTCTATGGTATGGCAAAGTTAAGTCATTTACACAGTTAACTAGCAGCCATTTCTCGAATATGTTAAGAAAAATGACAAACATTAAAAACCATTTCTCTTCTATCTAGTGATAAAACAGGACGATTAAATATTTTTATGAGGGAGATATTATATTACAAATATTAATAATGCATGGACTAGGCCTCAGATTTCTTATAATCTGGTTAGGCAACAAGGCGTTTAGTTTTGAAGTAAATATAGGACAGAAGGAGGTGAGGTATAGTCAAATAACTGATTGCTTTCTTGCTGTAATATCCTGAACAAGCAATATAAACTTTCAAGAGATCTGACTTTTCCTGTATACCATGTGGCTCAAAGTCAGACATTCCCAAAGAATATCTAGAGTTAGAATTCTATGAAATGTAAAAATATGTTTCTGCTTATCAAAGGCTGAAAACTAGTAGCATATGAATTACTTATTGTATGTCAATTTTTTTTCTTTTAGTTTTTTGGATCATACCCAGTGATGCTCAGGGTTTACTCCTGGCTCTGCACTCAGTAATTACTCCTGGTGGTGCATGGGGGACCATATGGGATGCCGGGGAATTGAACCTTGGTTGGCCACGTGCAAGGCAAACGCCCTACTGCCTGTGCTATCGCTCTGGCCCCTCTCTATAGATTTTGATATAGTTTTTAAGAAAAGAACAGTTACTTTAAAAAAGCATTGGAGTGGGGATTGGGTCACACCTGGAAGTACTCAAAGCTTACTTCTGGCTCAGTACTCAAGAGTAACTCCTGGCAGTGCTCAGAGGACCATATGTAGTTCTGGAGATTTAACCAGGGTCAGTCAAGTATAAAATAAGCATCTTAACTACTGTATATAACTCCTATACTCTGGCCCTTAAATAAACTTTTATTTTAGAGAAGTTTAGATTGACAGAGAAGTTACAAATCTAGAACAGAGAATTCTGATACTCCCCATTCAGTTTCATTAAACAGTGTCAAAATGGAGACATTAATATTAGAAAATCACTATTAAACTCCAAACTGTGCTTGAATTTTATCAGGTTTTAAATTTTATCTTGTCTCCCAAAATCTTCTAACCTAGAACAGTCTCTATTTTTCCTTGATTTTAAAATAAATACATATTATGACCTTTACAGTCATAAGAACTGAGTTGTGTCAGCCAGGTATTCTGAAAAGTGTTCCCTGGTTTGGGTTAGTGTGTCGTCTTTCTCATGGGTTTTGGGGAGGAATATGGCAAGGGGTTCCCAGTAAAGTGTTCCTCTCTGTTACAGGGTGACCATGTCACTGGAACATTTACAGTCTGAAACAGCAAATGTTGAAGCTACAAGAGGCGAAGGTGGTCATCTGACTCATCCTACTGAGTCTTAAAAAATTGTGGAGCAACCAACTTGATAAAATTGGGATACTAAAGAAAAAAATCTATGCTTTCTATAAAATTCAGGACTTCTACTTCTTTTGGAAGGCAGAAGACCTGACAATATACTGAACTTGCAATGATATCCAGCAAAAATTGACTTGACCTGAGTGAGTTGGTCACTATTAATAGGGTCCAAATTTCTCAGTTCCCTAAAGTTCCCATCTCTTGCACAATGCACCTGTGCATCAGATTCCATCCGGTTTCCTCAGACTCCATTGTCTGGCTCCGCCTTAGGCAGTTTGTTCTCACAGTATATATTAACTTAAATGTGCTATGAGACTTGAGAGAGAAGTGAGAAAGGGTGGGGCACAAGCCATGTGTTCCTGGAAAGGTTAATCTTCCCTTATGTCCTCAAGCATCAGTTCTCCAAGTGTACCCACCACCTTGGAACTTGTTAAAAATGCAAAGTCTTGGTATCATCCTAGACTAGACCTACTACATCAGAAACTCTGGAGGTGGCATCTGTGATCTGTGGTTTACCCACCCCTATAGGTGATTAAAATGCACGCTAGAATTGAAGAATCAGGATGAAGTGGATGAAGTGGGCAGGACTGGGTCTACATAGAAGGAATCTTGTAGTGTATTGCAAGCTACTGGCATAAAAGAGTGGGAACAACTTTGTGGGGAGGGTGGAAATGGGGTGGCAATGAGGGTTGGGGGGCTGTGGCTGGTGGTTGGGGGATAGAATGGTAGAATGGGCTTGGGCTCTTTCCGGGTTCGTAAGTCGTGGATTTCTGGTGTCAGAACTGAGGGCTTATATGTCTTCAGTCCTATGGGCTTTGGTATACGTGGACACAGGCTTTGATTCCATCTATTTTGCTGTTCTGTGTTTGCCTGAATCTAGGGTCAGGATTCCATGCATGTCCTCTTCTGTGCCTTCTTCACCAGCTGGCTTTGATCTTTCCCACCAAGGTGAATTCTACAAGAACAAAGAAGGCCTGTGAACTATTTTGATTTGCAGACCACTAACTCCTTAACATTATCCTTGTTCATGTGGCAAAGGTCCCTGAGTCTGTTAGAGTGAGAGGTTTATATAAATACGAGGAGATTTTAACAGATTTAAAGTAGACACACATACACACAACACATACACACAACACATATATCACATGTACTGCCCATCTTCTTTTAGCTTAAGTTTTGCCTTCTCCCATGACCTTCCACCTGGAAAGCCTCTTCTCTCTGTGTCCTGTAATTCCTCAGTATTTGCACTACCTGACCCTGAACTGGTTCCTGGAGATTCTTTCTGTGTAACTTCTCCCTCTGGATTCCCTCTCCATTCTCTACCTAATTCTTTTCCATCTTCCAGGTCTTCACTTACACTTCACCATTTCTAGAAACCCTGCTAACCCTAAGGAAAGAGACTTTTTTTTTTCTTTTTGGGTTACACCTGATGATGCTTAGGGGTTACTCCTGACTTTGCACTCAGGAATTACCCTTGGCAGTACACAGGGAACAATATGGGATGCTGAGGATTGAACCCGGGCTGGTTGCATGCAAGACAAATGCCCTACCCACTGAATCATCACTCTAGCCCTAACTTCTGTTTTTGTTTTTTTAATGATTTGGACTGTCTTATTTGTCCTGAACTGTCTTATTCAGGACAGGGCTGAGTTTTATCTCTGTCCAGTGCTTGACAATCTGCCTGGCTTAGAGGAGGTTCTCAATCAACCCTTGCTGAATGAGTGAAGGCCTCCTAACACACAGTGCACAGTACAACCTAGAGGCTAAGGATACAGGTTCTGGAATCAGTCAATCAGCATTTGAATCCTGGTTCTACTAAACTGTGTGTCCTTTAAAAAGCCACTTCAGACTTCTTATAAAGGGCATATTGCCAGTATTGACTACAAA
Organism: Sorex araneus; assembly: GCF_027595985.1. Taxonomy (NCBI): domain Eukaryota; kingdom Metazoa; phylum Chordata; class Mammalia; order Eulipotyphla; family Soricidae; genus Sorex; species Sorex araneus. Next base: position 103,868,229 of record NC_073306.1, on the reverse strand, counting down.
GTACTTTATTACCATCAAATGAGATAAAATACTTTAAACGGTGTCTGGAGTCTGGTAGTGCTCAATGCACATTAGCAGTAAATAAGTCCCTGGTCATGATTTTGTTGTTGCTGTTTGTTGTTATTGGGCCATACCCATCTATGTTCAGGGCTTACTCCTGACTTTGTGCTCAGGGGTCATGACTGGTGGGGACTTGGGGTGCCATATGTGATGCTGGGGATTGGACCTAGGTTGGCTATGTTAAAGGCAAGCTTACCCATCATATTATCTATCTACTGTGAAGATGATGATTTATTGAATTAGACTTATGACAATTCCCAATTAAAATTTTAACCGAAGAAGTTCAGTTTATTTAAGGGGAGAGATTTATTTGTGAGATCTGACAGAATAAAGGCTAGGAGGTAGGTATGCCTATCTGCTCTGCAAAAGGGCCTTTGCTGCTCTTTCTCTCTTTCTCTTTACAGAGGAGCAACAAGTGGGGACTGATGAGAAAGATTTGAGGGACATAGATGTATTCTAAGAAAAATGCAAAGTTCAGAAGCATTTCTGTTGTTTAGACTGACTGCACAAGTATTTCTTCTAAACAGCTTAAAGAAGGCGTTAAAGCTATTCATTTGTTATAGACATATGTACATGATTGCAAGACTATTTGTATCTGGGGTGGGATTCTGAATGCAATCCAATTCCTGTGCATTTTACCTATTTTATCTTAAGTTGGCTGCCTTCTGTGACAGGGTTGTAATTAATATTGTTGTAGAACAGGAGGCTCATTAAATCGGCCTCATTATGGCTGTTCATATTCTACAGCTCTGTTCAGAAGGATTCCCTATTATCAGTGCCTGACATATAGTCCCAATCAAGCAGGCCAGTTCTCTTTCATCAAGTACTTTCTCCTAAAGGAAATGGTATTTATTCTTACTTGTACTATTAGTGTGAAGAACATAACCCCTCCTGACATATGTTAGGCCTCTGTCACAGTGAGGCTCTCTTTGTACAGATATACAAGATACAGAATCTTATAAGAAAATGTGCTTCCAATGTGTTGGAATGTTCTTTGGCTCATTCTAACTTTTGGATTTAGTGAGAAATTTGAAAAAAAAAAGATACATCATAATCATAAACTTGTGAAATCTTCGTCTCAAAAGAGACTTCAGTAGTCAACTAATTTTCTAACCAATATATGCATTCCCTATCAAGATTCCTGGGTCTGTGTCTTAGCCTAGTGGCTTCCATTGACAAAGTGTTCACTTGATAGGAAGGCTAGTTTTCTGCTCAAACAGATCTAAGGAAAATAATTTGTAATATTGATTTAAGGTTTATCTTTCATTGCACTTAGTTTTGCCTCCCTGAACTGCACAAACCAAGTTTGGTTAGTTTCAAAAAAAGCTTTCTGAGTGTTTGAGATCTCTTTCTCCTTCCTTTGAATCTACTCTTTAAATGTTCTAACTTCCCTGTGTAGTTGGCAAGATTCTTTACTCTTCTGTTCAATGATTAAAGATGAGACATCTCTAAGCCCTCTGAAGAAGCTGAATCCAGAAGGCAATGAATTTCCAGGTGTGGTTAGCCCACCCAAGGGCCCGGGGAAAAAAGCTGTCCTAATGGGAATGGGGCTTCTGGAATTTTCTGTGGAGGAATGTATGATGGGATCTATTCAGAAGTGAAATATTGTTCTCTCTTCCTGTCGACTTTTTCCTGCAGGTGCCAGCACCTTCCTTTAGCCACACCTACTCATTGTCTCTTCAGGGACTTAGAAGTCAGAACCCCTGCATTCAAAGCCCAGCTGTGCCGATTACTACTTGGTGTGGTACTGGGCAAGTTGCTCAACCGACACCCCTCCACCATCCTTGGCAGAAATGATGGCAGAGTCTACCTCATAGTCTACTGTGAAAATTAATGAGATTATGCGGTGATTATTAGTAGGATCTAAACACTGATCATCTACTCTTCCCTGCTTCCCTGACCCTGCTCTTTGTTCTTTTTGTTTTTACCTTCTGGGGATAATTCTAATCCTGAGAAGGAGACAAAGCAGGTAATTTGTGGTAATTCCATATGAATTTATCTTCTGATGAATTTTTCTGTGTCTACTCATTGAGAAAACTTCTCCTTTTCTACCTAGAATACTTTTTCTATAATAGCCCATTTTAGAGGGGCAGGGGCAAAAAGAAGAGAGAGGGATGGAATGGGGGGAGAGAATGAGTTTATGAACTCTCTCTCTCTCTCTCTCTCTCTCTCTCTTACCTTTGTCTCCATCTTTCAAATGAAATGTTATTCAGAACCTCAGAATGTAAGGTAGATAATAGACAACAGGTCCCTCTGGCAGTTTTAATCTTCTCACCTTGGCAGAAGTAACCCCATTGTTTTGAAAACTGCTGGAGGCTGGCTGAGGAATACTGGGGTTTTGAGCTCCAAGTTAAAAAACCTCTGCTTGAACCACTTCCACATTCAGGTTTTCTGGAGACTGCGCCCCCCCCTCACCCTCTTTTCACCCGCCCAGCCCCCTCTTTGTGTCGGCTCATCTCTCTTATGCATTAGTTTAGAATCCCTTTCATCCCTCAACAAAGTACCACCACCACCCAGTTGCTATTATGGTCTCCCCAGTTCTTTAATTGTGTTTTTGTTTTATTTATGTTATCCTCCTCTGACCTCAGTAGCCTGGGCCCCACTGAAGGCTGCCAGCTATTCCCCACACGTTTTTTGGAAGGATGCCAAGGGCTAGGATGGAATTCTGGAGGGGACAAGAAACAGGCAAGAGGCAAGTGAAAACCTCACTCCAAGGGAGGCAACTAACAGGGCAGAACGGAGGTGGATGTGGCCTTTGAGCTACAGGTAGTCACTCAAGAAAAAAGTCTCCTTTTAGTCCTATTCTTTTACACTTTTCTGCAGTGTTTGTTCTCCGTTCTCCCCCCACCCCATTTATTCAGCGTCCACTAAATGCCAGCTGTGTGATCTTGTCCTCTGTTCTGTGTGTTGGGGCTGCAAAAAGAAGACATCTTAGATCTAGTCCCTGAAAAGTCCCAGTCCAGTAAAGAAAACTAAAAATCAATCTTTGCTGACTCCCAGGCATACCTACAAGTCCCTGATCACTTGTTTGTTTGACTCAAGAGCTACACCAAGCATCCATAACTTGGTTTACTTCCAGAATGCAAACTTGTGCAATATGGTGATCTTCAGTTTCCCAGGGCTGGAGAGTGAAAGAAGAGGGAGGAGAGGCGAACTTCTATACACTCAGTGCCAATTCTTATATTGCACACCTGTGGCCAGATGCATTGTCACAAACCCCAACCTTTGTCACAGAATTCCCTTTCCAAAAGATTTTCAGGGAAATTCTAACTCCTCGCTCCTTCTCAGAGCTCCCTAATACCTTCCTGTTCTGTTCTCCATTATTGTAGACCTTGATTATTGGATAATCAATCCATTCTTTCTTGTGAAGTTGCTAGTGTTTTTGTGGTTATCTATGAACTCATTACTTGGTTTCTTGTGTATTTAGGTTGTGCCTTCCTAATTACTTTTTTAAAAATGAGAGTCATTACATAAAAAGCAAAATCATTCTTTGATATAGACCCATCCCTGTTTCCTGCCCCCTTGTAGAAAGACACCTGGTGTGTGTCCTTCTGTTGTGCTTTAAAAACATTCTTTACATGGGGATATATTGTGCATTCATAGACTATGTATTTTCACTATGTGCATGTTTGCATAAATGGTATTGCACACTATGTATCATTTTACAATCTTTTTCATGTAATGTATTTTTGAGATCTATTAATGTTGGCATGTGGAATCTTCAGTTAGTTCCATTCAATTACTCTATTGTATTCTACGAAGTCAGCATGCAACATTTTATTTGGCTCTTCTTCCCATGATAGATAGGTTGTTACTCAATTTTTTTCTTGTTATAAGCAATGTTTCAGTGACTAGCCCATACATATGCCAAACTACTCTTAAGTTCTGTTGGAGGCAGAAACAGTTCTTTCTAGTTTTTTAATCTCACATTTTCTTTAGTGAAAGATGCTACCTATGGGTGACTAATCAATATGTTTATTCTTACATACTGTATATGACATATGTACTCTTAAAAACTAACACCGAAGGTCACACTTAAAGTGATGCTCTGTGAAGTAAGTACAAAGTCAGTGCTGAAAGCCTCTGGACACTGGGGATCCAATTGATCTGATGCCCAGAATTTGATCATGCTCTCTCATCTGAGACACAGGATCTTCCCTCTGGATACAGTAATGACTCCACAGAGAGCCTAGGAAGAAATACATATCCCACCCCAAGAAAGACCACATGTCAGCAGGTATGTTTATTCACTTCTTCTCCCTTTTCCTCCTCTCCCAACCACAATTTTGTTTTGGAGTACTGGATACAAGAATGATCACTGGAGCCAGATTCCAACCAGGATGCAGACAGGTCAAAATATGATTGTGGTGAAGGCTTTTTGTTTACACTAAGTGCTTCTCCACAGCCGGCCAAGATGAAAGTAGAGGTTCCTGACACCTGTTTATGACGTCTTCCCCTTCCTTTTCTATCTTTCAGTTCAGTGGGTATTCAGTTCAGAAATGAATCAGAGACGATTATTTTGGCTCCAGGAATGGTGTCTGTGAGGAGAGGACAGACAAGAGGCACCAAACTCTCAAAAGAAAGTCCCAGGTAAAGATATATTCTGCTGAGAGGAGTACAAGTCTGGCTTGCTGAGGATGTTGGTTTTAGGAAGTTTTTCAGCAGGATTTCAACAGGGGGCAAGAAAGAGATGGTCATGAGAGCAAGTGGTTTCAGTGGATCCTGAAGTGATAAAGGAAGAGGTACATTAAGGATATTAAACTGGTAGTCTAGTACTGTTCATCCAAAAGGTTAAAATAAAAGCATAAAAAACAAGTTGAAGAAGGGAAAAGGATAGCAGGTATTGTGTGTTCCATCCCTGCATCTCTGACTTTATAATCGCAGGGCTGGAGTGATAGTACAGTGGGTGGGGGATTTGCCTTCTATGCGGTCTACCTACCAGCATGACATATGGACCACCCAGGCCCAACAGAAGTGATCCCTCAGTATAGAGCTAGGAGTAAAACCTGGGAACTGCTGGAAACTTCCACAGCCCCCAAAAGTGTGCTAAATAAAGGCAGACTTCTTTACTTTATTGCTATTATTTACTTTCGAATTGAGGCTTAAACTATAGTAAAGTATGATATAATAAAATGCATGAATCTCAAGCATATATTTCCAAGATTTTTACATAGATAACAACCACACTTCTCAAAAGATAGACCACTTTAAACACCCCAGAAGACTCACTCATAATCCCTCTTAGTCAATACCAGACTACTTCATTAACCCAAAGTCACTATTTTCTTTGACTTATGTTGACTAGATTAGCTTTGTTCTTATACATTAGGGACATGGTTGCTTAGTTTTGAATGCAGTGTTTACTGTGGGGATTCTTTAGGAGTTTTACACTGAAAGGTTTAAGTGAGGAAAAGCTGTTTTATAACAAGACCCGGAATGAACTGTAAAACAAGGTTTTGAGCTGGGTGGCTGCATAAAAATGGGAGGAAAGAGATGCCAGAGATACAAAAGCTGACGTGGAACAAACCCAATGAAAGCAGGGTCTTTGGGGTGCACACCACATTCAGCTCCCACTTGCCCCAGACAGCATCTGATATCCTGGTACTTTCCACTACCTTGATTCAGAAAAGGCTTTTCTGGGAGTTCTAGGAGGAAGCAGGGTTCCTGATACAAGGGCCACTGACCCTCACCTTATGTCCCTCAGGAACATGCTCTAGTGGTCGGTCTCCATTTATCAGCCCCAGCAGCACTGAGAATGGGGACACACAATTCCACTGGGCTATTGGGACGGAAAGAGATTTCTGGCACAAAACTCCTTCAGTAGCCTCCAAAACTGGAGATGTCAATTTTGTGTGTGGGGGGGGTGGGGAGCAGGGGGTGTAAAAGAACAACACAGAATGGATCAGTTGAGCTAGAGCATGTCCCATTATCAAGGGCATACCACCTTTTGGGGGATTGGGGGTTGGGTATATGTCTCTTTCACAGGAGAAAATGTCCTGAAAGTAGTGAGCAGAAGCACTCCTAGGTAGTACAAACGAATATTGCTCAATCTCTGGGGTTTTTTTCTTTGCTTCTTAGGTCACACCTGGCGATGCACAGGGGTTATTCCTGGCTCGGCACTCAGGAGTCACCTCTGATGGTGCTCAGGGGACCATATGAGATGTTGGGAATCGAACCCGGGTCATCTGTGTGCAAGGCAAACGCCCTATCAGCTGTGCTATCGCTCCAGCTCTTCAATCTCAGGGTTTTAATCATTAAAATTATTTTAACATTGGGCCTGGGTGTGAGCTCAGTCCAAATGGAAGCTGCAGTACTAAGGAAGATAACCATGAAAGAAAAGAACAAAGATGCTTCTTGGTGAGCCGGAGGAGGAGAAAATGTGCAGGGAGGCGAAGCTGATGTTCGAGGCAGTTCTTAGCCTGTCACTCTGTATCATCCACTGGTATTGGCTATAAATATGAATCTCGTGCCTTTGGGGGTTCTATTGATCCCCTCCACCCCCTATACCTTTAGGAATAGCCACCTGGAGTCCAGATGTAATCACCAGATTAATCCCTTGATATTTTCCCATCTTGGAAACAGTTCCAGTTTCTTGCTACTTCATGCACCCTTTTGACTTTGCTAAGTGCTGGAGCTTTAATTTGCTGCATACATCAGCATCCTGTGTTGGAACAGGTGTGAGAAGCAAGACTCCAAAAGCAAATAAACAATGAAGAAACCTTCCTTCCCTCATTCATGGGCTGCCAACATATGTAAAAGGTGGGGCAGCACTCGGGGTGGGAACCTGGTGGTGGAGGGAGCCCGTGAATGAGAGTCCAACAACCCCTCCCCTCTGGAACTTACCTTCCAGCTGGGGAAAGAGATGCAAACCAATGATTACCAAGCAGGAAGATATGATAAGTGCCAGGATGCAGGTGTGGTGGGAGCCCCAAGAGCCAGGAACTAATTGTGCCTTGGCAGCTGTGGAAGGAGACACTGAGACTGGGTCTTGTAGGATGAGAAGTTCAACCAAAAAGTTCTGCATAAAAGAAACTACTTGAAAGTGAGAGAGATGGTACAAAGTGGAAGGCGATTGCCTTGTATGTGGCTGACCCAGGTTCAATCCCTGGCTCCCCGTACGATCTTCTGAATATCACTTAGAGCGATCACTGAGCACAGAGGGCAGGGGGAAGTGTTGAACACAACCAGATGTGTCCCACCCTCTCTCCCCCTCCCCCAAGGAAACGGAAATAAAGGGAAGAAACTTGACTTTATAAGTTCTATTAGAGCATTCTCTTTTGGTGTTCTAAGGGAAATGAGACTTAAGTGAGTTGGAAACTAGCTCTGGGGTGGGGGGGCCCTTCTTAAAGATGTCTGCAGGGAGTGACATGAGCCAGTGTGGGCAGGGAATTGTCGGCTAATTGGGCGTGTCCTGGGCAAGAGTGTGCACTGACTCATGTTCCTTCCATGACTCCTTCACTCTCTTCACAGGCCCCTCTTTAGTACCTTTATGTCTTTCCTCCAACCATCCCCATAACAAACTCCAAATCACTATGTGCTTCTATTCTGAGTGAGGAGAGGGGGAGGCAAGTGCCCAATTTAAGAATAGCTCAGTGTTGTCAGCAGTTATCTACCCCGTATCAGGCATCCTGCTGGACTGGTTGTTTCTCTCTCTCTGTGTCTCTGTCTGTGTCTCTCTCTCTCTCTTCCTTTCTCTCCTCTCTCTCTCTCATTACCTCTTTCCCTCTCTCTCTCAGTCTACCTTAAATCCTGATATGACCCCTGTGATGTTAGTAACTCACGTATTTAACAGCTAGAAACAGTGGCTCAGAAAGCTTAAATGACTTGCTCAATTTATATCATCAGGCTGGTAGAGCTATGATTCAGACCCAAATTATTCTGCTTCTGACATCCATACCCCGACACAGAGTGAACAAGCTGAGTGCCATATCCCGTTGCAGCTCATATTTGCAGTGTTGAAGTCCTATGTACTTAAGCAATCATCAGAAAAGGAGGCTGCAAAGAAGGGGCGAGGAAGGCGATCACCAGTTCATGCAAAGGTGAATCAGAACCCACTTCTCTAAGGATGCTCAAAGGGAAACAGCACCATAGAACCATAATATATTTTCTGGAACCCAGGAAATGTTTTGATTTATTTTAAAATCAGAAAGAAAGATGTAGCTTTAGGGCAAAAAAATATTTAAAATGTTTGAAAATATGATGCTGATACATCAATTCTTATACTAGTGCCATCATAAAATATGATTTTATTTTTCCCTCTTTACTCTTCCTTTGATGTTACTGCAGTTTTAGAGACTGGGGTCACTCACACACTTGGTGATGGTTCTTATAGGGGGTGGGGTAGTTCATGTACTTTAGCTGCATTGGCACAGTGTTCATGATGAGACGCATTCTGTTCAGTTGTGTTAGTGTGTGTTCTGATTTCCCTATGCACTGAGTGCTCTGGTGCCCAAGCATGTATTTGCTGGGGTCACACACTTCAGTTACAGTTCTTGTACACACCTGACTGCGGTGTTGCATAGATTCCACGCACAGTTACAGTGCTCCAGGTCTCAGACTGAGCGGTGAGTAGGGTGCATGTGGCCAGCACCGGGGATTGAACTTGAGACCTAATGCTTGCATGGCAAGTGCTTTTGCTACAGCATTGTCCTCGAGGCCTTTATGAGGTTTTTGGACGCAAGATAGTTTTTACTGAGACTTACTTAGAAAAATGTAAGGGAAGAGAAAGGGGAAAGTATGTACTCAAGAGAGAACACAGACTTCTACAGAGTGGAGATGGGTAAGAAAAGAAACAGAGGCAAGCGAGATACGTGTTTAAGGGAAGGCAAGGGCTGAAGAGAAATCGAGGCCCTGAATTTTTTTTGTAATGCAGAAATGATTCCTCTGTGTAGGGGCCCATAAAAGTGTTAATGTGGCCTTCATCTAGCATTTTCTGCTTTTCCTTTGCCTTGTTCAGTGTCCATTAGTACCTCTGAGATCTCTCTCTTGTTTTAGTACTATCTTTTCTTGTTCAACAAATATTCTCACTCAGGTCTGTTCAGAATTCCTACAGCAGGCTCTGTCTTTAGTTTCTCTTTCCACAACATCCCTCCCTCCACCCCCACCAACTTGCTATGCTCCATCTGTTTTCATTTTATTTTATATCTTTATAGTATAGAATATATTCCCATGGTATATCACAGGTTTGACCAGGGTTGGAATTACCTGTGTTCTTTAGAGGTAAGGGAAAAAAACCTTCTTTAAAAAATGTTAAAATTGGTAAAAGTCACACACATGAAATTTACCCTGTTAACATTAATAAAGCATACAATTCAGTGCCATTAAATACATTCAATATTGTATAACCATTACTGTTACTTTCAAAACTGTTTCCATTATTGGAAACAGAAATTCTATAACTCTAAAGAAATAATTCCTATTCTGCCCTCTGATAAGCCTGTTACCTTCTTAGGGTTTTGTTCCAGATTTGTTGACAAGATGTAATACAAACTTAAGGTATGATGGATAATGATTTGATATTTGTCTGGGAAATGACTGCCATATTAAATTTAATAATTATCCATCACATCACAAAGGATAATGTTTAAGATCTACTCTTTTTGAAACTTTTAATATTCAACACAGTTCTGTTTACTATAGTTAACAACATAATTCTGTTAACCATGTATGTCACCACGCTGTACATACATCCTTCGGACTTACATCGTAACTGGAAGTTTGTACTGTGACTTTATTCCCAACCTCACCCCAATCCTTCCCCTGGCAACTAACAATCTGCCTTCTGATTCTATGAATTTATTTTTTAGATTTAACATATAACTGATATCATATGATATTTATCTTTCTTCTTACATTTTGTTCTACTTTCCCTCTCTATGAATCTTCATATTCTAGAGACCACATATGAGTCTAATCAGACAATACATTTGTCATTTTGTAGTTGATTTCCCCCTTAGTTATCATAATATTTCCAAAGCTTATACATGTTGTAGTATGTTAGAATTTCATTCCTTTTTATGACTGAAAATTTTACTATTGTTTGTTTTTTCATCAGTCTATGGGCATTGTGTTATTTCTATTTTTAGCTACTGTGCCTACTGCTGCTGTGGACATAAATGTACAAACATCTGCAACAGTACTGCTTTTAATTTGTTGGCTCAATACTTAGAAGCTTAGAAGCAGAATTTTTTTTATTGAGTCACCATGTGGAAAGTTACAAAGTTTTCAGGTTTAAATCTCAGTTATACAATGCTCGAATACCCATCCCTTCACCAGTGCTCATATTCCACCACCAAGAATCCCAGTATAGCTCCACCCCGCCCCCCCACACCCTAGCCCCCCCACCCTTAGCCGCCCCCCCGCCTGTGTAACTAATAAATTTCACTTTACTTTCACTTTGATTGCATACAATATTTCAACAAAACTCACTATTATTGTTTGGAGAGTCTCTCCCCTAAAGTCAGACCTGCTGAAAAGGAAGCATTAGATAATTTGTTTTTCATTGCTGAGGATGAAGAGGTATGAGGTCGAGTGACCACACTTAGCGGCCTCTCAGTTTTGGGTTTCTGTAATTTAGTATTTTAGTAACTAAGTCCAGAGAGATATCTGCCAGAAGTTGCATCGTTGCCAACTTGTACTTCTCAGTTACATTATATTCCACATATGAGTGCAATCTTTCTATGTCTGTCTCTTTCTTTCTGACTCATTTCACTCAACATGATACTTTCCATGTTGATCCATTTATATGCAAATTTCATGACTTAATGTTTTCTGACAGCTACATAGTATTCCATTGTGTAGATGTACCAGAGTTTCTTTAACCAGTCATCTGTTTTGGAGCACTCTGGTTTTTTCCAGATTCTGGCTATTGTAAACAGTGGTGCAATGAACATAGAAATACATATGCCATCTCTACTATACCGTTTTGCCTCTCCGGGATATATTCCCAGGAGTGGTATTGCTGGGTCAAATGGAAGCTCAATTTCTAATTTTTTGAGAATCGTCCATATTGTTTTCCAAAAGGGCTGAACCAGTCGGCATTCCTACCAGCAGTGAAGAAGAGTCCCTTTCTCCCCACATCCACGCCAACACCGGTTAGAAGCAGAATTTTTTTATCATACAGTAATTTTAGGTTCCTTGGTTTTGATATTTTTCTTTCTTTTTGTGGTATCAGAGATTGAATCTGGAGTATCATATATGTGAAATATGTGTCTTACCACTGAGTTGAAACATGGTCTATATTTAATTTTTTAAATAACTTGCCAACTTGTGAAGCCGGTGTTTCCATGTGTGGATAAAGCTACCTTCACATTCACTGTCCCAAGCTTAGTTCTGGAGCTCAAATGACTGTGATCATTTGCCAACAATCACTAAATCATGCACTTTATTTTATGTCTTAATAATTTGTAATTTTAATAAATCATGCATTTTAAAATGGCAAATGTTGGCAGCAGAGAGACAGCTAAAAAATCAAATGCACATGCTTTGCATGCTGGAGACTTGGGTTCCATCCTTGCACTGCGTGTCCCCTGAGTACTGTCAGGAGTAACCTTTAAGCACAGAGTTAGGAGTAGCTCCTGAGCACCATTGGGTAATGCTCTAAAATGAAATAAGATGGTGAATGTCAAAGTAATTAAATTTGTAATGAATGAGACTTTAAAAACATAGACCCTTTATCTAGGATGGTAGATTTCAGAGGCTTAAGATTAAGGTTGCAAAGAAGAAATTATTTAATTGCTGTCTATCCCCCTACTCTGTCCTTCTTCATTTTTAGGCATATCCTAGTTTCTCCATCTGCCCATTGGACCTTACTTTCTCCCTTTCTATCCTTTTCAATTCTCACTCATTCTTCAAGAACCAGTGTTACCTCCTTCTTGGTCCTAACCTCAGTTTTTCTATTTCACTACATTTCACTCTCTGCTTCATGGCGATTTTTAAAATATCCTTTAATAAGAATTAAACATTCTGAATTATACATAATTACTGTCACTATCATCCCATTCCTCATCCATTTGCTCGAGCGGGCACCAGTATTGTCTCCATTTTGAGACTTGTTGTTACTGTTTTTGGCATATCGAATATGCCATGGGTAGCTTGCCAGGCTCTGCTGTGCAGGTGAGATACTCTCGGTAGCTTGCCGGGCTCTCCAAGAGGAGCAGAGGAATTGAACCCGGGTCAACCGCATGCAAGGTAAACATCCTACCACTGTGCTATCACTCCAACCCATACATAATAGTGCAAATATTTTATATATACATATATGTAAAATCAGTCACAGAGTTTAGTATGAACTTGTGACAAAATGCCTAGCAAAAGGACAGAGATATCTTCACAAAAGAGGTCCTTAAGAGAAAGTCAAAAAAACTTTCCTACATTGTGATTTTTGATGAGAAAATTCAAAGTAAATGAAAGAAACAAAAAACTCAAGATGGAATATTATAAATGTATTTTATCAATATTTTTTATTTCCTGGCTGCCATGAGTGAGCAAAATGACATTCAGAATAAGTGCATCTGCAGATGCTTTTTATTTTAAAAGTTGTTTTGCTTTTTCTTAAACTAAGATGCAAGTGTCACGTGATATAATGTGTAATGAGCAGTTTTCTGGAAAACAGCATTTTGTTTATTCACAACTACTTTAGACATATGAGATAAACACCTTCGAAAGCCAACGCAGAATGTGAGCAGATGGGAAAGCAGTTACTCATTTGCTTACTGCTTGGTTTGGAAAGCAATGGCTTTGCTCACGTAGATGATCCATGTAATAAATCCAACTAAAGGAAGCAAGTTAGGTGGGATTTGGAGGAGTAGGGGCCATTATGGAAGATATCAACTGTATAGTCAGAGAACACTGAAGTAGATGTTAGAGGATCTCTTGTGAAATAGAAAGGTCTCTTGAGTAAGAACTTTTGTTTTTCAGAAATAAATTAGGGGAAAATTTCATTTTAAAGTGAATAAGGAAGTGACCCTGACTCCCAGAAAGGGGTGTCTCAGTGGAGGCACAGGTCAGGGAGGCAGACTGATCTGGGCAACACTTACTTGTGGGTTGGGGGGTCCAGTTACCACCTATTGGTACTTAACCTGGATCCTTTATTAATCAGTCTTCTAAAAGAAGCTATATTAGAGTGAGCTTGAGTGAAAACAGTACTGTAGAAGAAAGCATATCAGAATTTGTGGGAGACAAAATATTATCTCCAAAAAGGTCAGTGAAGGGACCCGAGAGAGTACCAGGGTAAGGGGCGTGCCTTGCATGCAGCCGACTCTGGTTGGCTCCCTGGCACCTGAGCACCACATGGAGTGATCCCTAAAGACAGAGTCAGAAGTAGGCCCTGACCACCGCTGGGTGTGGCCCCCAAACCCAAACCAAACAACAACCAAAATAACACCGAAGTGGAATAGAGCTGCAGAAAAAATGCACAAATCCAATGTGCTATGAAAAAACACATCCATGTGAATAGGATCCAGCTCAAGAAAGACAATATCACCAGCACCTTTGAAGCTCCCCTACCTACTGCAATTTCTACCTCATTCCTCCTCATCAGAGATTAAGTCTTGGGGGCCGGAGCAATAGCACAGCGGGTAAGGTGTTTGCCTTGCACGCAGCTGACCTGGGTTCGATCCCCGGCCTCCCGTATGGTCCCCTGCGCACCGCCAGGAGCAGTTCTTGAGTGCAGAGCCAGGAGTAATCCCTGAACATCGCTGGGTGTGACCCAAAAAATGAAAAATAAAACACACACAAAAAAACATATTAAGTCTTTCCTCATTTCTCGCATTATATGTTGGTTTGCTTATTTCTGAACTTGATACAAATGCAATTACAATTTATTTTTAATAAATATAATATATGTTAAAGATTAAGTTTAATTTGAATAGGAAAACATTTAAGAAGTGTGCTCACCCACTGGTTTGTTTTAAGGGAGTGTTCAGAGAAGAGAAACAGAGATGACTCCTCATGTCTCTATGGGTTTGCCAGTGATGTCATTGTTGGGATTTCTTAGTAAGTGTTGGTCATAATGCCTATTAATTGAGTTTTTGGATGAATCATACCCTCTGTCTTTCTGTATGACAGGCAGGATGCAGAAACTCTCTTATCTTAGCATGTGGATGACCAAAAAATGAGTTTTGAAGTAGTGTCAAACACTACAAACAAAACGAACTGAAGAAAAGCCTAGGTAGTACCAAGGTAAAGTGCTTGCTTTGTATGAGATTGACTCTAGTTTGATCCCTGGTACTTCATGCAGTCTCCTGATCTGAATACTGACAGGATAATCCCTGAGCACAGAGCCAAGAGTAAGCTCTGAAAACAACCAGGGGAAGGAAGGAAGGAGGGAAGGAAGGAAGGAAGGAAGGAAGGAAGGAAGGAAGGAAGGAAGGAAGGAAGGAAGGAAGGAAGGAAGGAAGGAAGGAAGGAAGGAGGGAAGGAAGGAAGGAGGGAAGGAAGGAGGGAAGGGAGGGAGGAGGGAAGGAAGGAAGGAAGGAAAGAAGGAGGGAAGGAAGGAAGGAAGGAAGGAAGGAAGGAAGGAAGGAAGGAAGGAGGGAAGGGAGGGAGGGAGGGAGGAAGGAAGGAAGGAAGGAGGGAGGGAAGGAAGGAAGGAAGGAAGGAAGGAAGGAAGGAAGGAAGGAAGGAAGGAAGGAAGGAGGGAAGGGAGGGAGGAAGGAAGGAAGGAGGGAAGGAAGGGAGGGAGGGAGGAAGGAAGGGAGGGAGGGAGGGAGGGAGGGAGGAAGGAAGGAAGGAAGGAAGGAGGGAAGGAAGGGAGGGAGGAAGGAAGGAAGGAAGGAAGGGAGGGAGGGAGGGAGGGAGGAAGGAAGGGAGGGAGGGAGGGAGGGAGGGAGGGAGGGAGGGAGGAAGGAAGGAAGGAAGGAAGGAAGGAAGGAAGGAAGGAAGGAAGGAAGGAAGGGAGGAAGGAAGGAAGGGAGGGAGGGAGGGAGGGAGGGAGGGAGGAAGGAAGGGGGAAAGGAGGGAGGAAGGGAGGGAGGGAGGGATGGAGGGAGGGAAGAAGGAAGGAGAGAAGGGGAAAGGGAAGAAGGAAGGATAAAGGGAAGGATGGAAGAAAGGAAGGAGAGAAGAAGGAAAGAAGGAAGGAAGAAGAGAAAGAAAGAAAGAAAGAAAGAAAGAAAGAAAGAAAGAAAGAAAGAAAGAAAGAAAGAAAGAAAGAAAGAAAGAAAGAAAGAAAGAAAGAAAGAAAGAAAGAAAGAAAGAAAGAAAGAAAGAAAGAAAGAAAGAAAGAAAGAAAGAAACTAGATTAGATAAGTTCTATTAGAGCATGCTATCCAAAGCACAAAATTCAGCTGGCTATAGAAATAAAGTTCCAGAAAAGATCTGAGATTACTACCTGAAAAATGGATCATTTAGCAAAAAGTCAGGAAGAATGGTGGCTCTAGAGAAGCCAGAAGTGTCTTCTACATTGTCATTGCCATGATTGGCATTACAGATCACAGCAACAACAGACATCTGACTGGCTCTTGGGGACTAACGTGGTAAAACACACGAAGAGTTGTCATCCTCCATTTATTATAATGCATGGTGAAGAACATCCCTTGACCCATATACAAGAGGGAAAGTATGAGCTTTTGAGAGCTGCTTTAACAAAGAACCATAAACTAGGTGGCTTCAAACAACAGAATTTGTTGTATTCCAGGTTTTCTAGATACAAAAAGTCAGAAATTAAGGTGTTTTCAGAGCCCAGATTCTGCAGGACCCTGTAGGGGGGAATCCTTCCTCGTCTTCTCCTAACTTCTGGTGGTGATTGCCAATCCCTAGCATTCCTTTGTTTCTTGGCTTGCAATTGAAGCACTTTGATATGAGTCTTTTCTCTTTTCTCTTACAGACACACTCAAAGAATTAGGCGGTCACCTTACTACAGTTTATCTTGATGACTAATTACATCTGCAATGACCCTATTTCTAAATATGATCACATTTGAGATTGGGTGGCTAAGACTTTATTTAAGAGGGTTAGGAGGCTTTTCGTTCTCATAGACTTTGGGACTTCAAAGTTAGATCCTTAGATCAATATTTGCTATAAATTTCTAGCTATGAAGCACCACCCCAAAGTTTATAACAGCCATTATTAAGAGCAATAAGGGAGCAGTACAGAACATATATAAGCTTTAAAACTTTGAGCCATCTCACAATGAATTCAGAATTGCCTTTACAAATAACACAGCCATCTCATTTTCTTTCTGTACTGTGAGAATGATAGTGTTTGCAAATAAGTATTTGAAAAGGAAATTTAGATAAATTGCTAAACTTGACACTCAGACCATATTAGACTCTCAACAGTGAGAGTAGACTTAAATTCCTGTTTTCTCTAAGGGATAAAAGGCAGGATGCATCTCTCCATGCAAGATACTGCCAGTAGTTTTGAGTGGATAAGACTTTGTTTCTTACTGTTTTATTTTTCAGTCTCTTCATCCCTCTAATTTTGAGAAGAGGGGCTGGAGAGATAGCATAGCGGGTAGGGTGTTTGCCTTGCATGCAACTGACCTGGGTTCGTTTCCTATGCCCCTCTCTCAGAGAGCCCAGCAAGCTACAGAGAGTATCTTGCCTGCATGGCAAAGCCTGACACGCTACCCATCGCGTATCCGATATGCCAAAAGCAGTAACAACAATTCTCACAATGGAAACGTTGCTGGTGCCCGCTCGAGAAAATTGATTAGCAATGGGATGACAGTGAGTGACAACTTTCAGAAGAGTTGAATTCTTCTTTCCCTCAAATTCTCCTTGAAACTTTAATTTATCTCCAATACAAGATTTAAAGAGCCCATTAGCTTGCTATTACAGTGGTTTGTGCAATTCCTGTGGAGCTGAAATCAGTTTGATAGATAATATGTCAGGTCCTCAAAGATGTAGTTAAGCAAAGACAAAGAGTATCATTAAAAAAAAATTTGGCCTTTTGGCCATTCGTATTTCTTCCTTGGTAAAGTTTCTGTTCATTTCTTCGCCCCATTTTTTGATGGGGTTGGATGTTTTCTTCTTATAGAGTTCAACCAGTGCTTTATATACCATTGATATCAACCCCTTATCTGATGGGTATTGTGTAAATATCCTTTCCCATTCTGTGGATAGTCTTTGTATTCTGGTCACTGTATCTTTTGCGGTGCAGAAGCTTTTTAGTTTAATGTAGTCCCATTTGTTGATCTCTGTTTTTACTAGATTGCTTAGTTCTGTGTCACCTTTGGAGATAACTTTATCTTCAATATCGTGGAGGGTTTTGCCGACCTTGTCTTCAATGTACCTTATGGTTTGTGGTCTAATGTTGAAGTCTTTAATCCATTTTGATCTGACTTTTGTGCATGGTGTCAGGTCAAGGTCTAAGCCCATTTTTTTGCATGTGGTTGTCCAGTTGTGCCAGCACCATTTGTTAAAGAGACTTTCCTTGCTCCACTTCACATCTCTTGCTCCCTTATCGAAGATTAGATGGTCATACATTTGGGGTTGTATATAGGGATATTCTACCCTGTTCCATTGGTCTACGGCTCTGCCTTTGTTCCAGTACCATGCTGTTTTAATTGTTACTGCTTTGTAGTAAAGTTTGAGGTTGGGGAGGGTGATGCCTCCCATCGTCTTTTCCCCAAGAATTGTTTTAGCTATCCTTGGACGTTTGTTGTTCCATATGAATTTTAGGATTGCTTGATCCGCTTCTTTGAAGAATGCCATGGGTATCCTTATAGGGATTGCGTTGAATCTGTATAATGCTTTGGGGAGTATTGCCATTTTGATAATATTGATTCTCCCTATCCATGAGCAAGGTATATGTTTCCATTTTCTCATATCCTCTTTTATTTCATGGAGTAGCGTTTTATAGTTTTCTTTGTAGAGGTCTTTTACATCCTTGGTTAGGCTGATTCCAAGGTACTTGATTTTCTGGGGCACGATTGTGAATGGGATTGCTTTTTTCGTGTCCCTTTCCTCTGCCTCATTGTTTGTATATAGGAAAGCCATGGATTTTTGGGTATTGATTTTGTAGCCTGCAACTTTACTGTATAAGTCTATTGTTTCTAAGAGTTTCTTAGTAGAGGCTTTGGGCTCCTCTAGATATAGTATCATATCATCTGCAAATAGTGAATGGCCAAAAGGCACATGAAAAAGTGCTCTACATCACTAATCATCAGAGAGATGCAGATCAAAACAACCACGAGATACCACCTCACACCACAGAGACTAGCACACATACAAAAGAACAAAAGCAACCGCTGTTGGAGAGGATGTGGGGAGAAAGGGACCCTTCTACACTGCTGGTGGGAATGCCGACTGGTTCAGCCCTTCTGGAAAACAATATGGACGATTCTCAAAAAATTGGATATTGAGCTCCCATTTGACCCAGCAATACCACTGCTGGGAATATATCCCAGAGAGGCAAAAAAGTATAATCGAAACAACATCTGCACATGTATGTTCATCGCAGCACTGTTTACAATAGCCAGAATCTGGAAAAAACCCAAATGCCCTAGAATGGATGACTGGTTGAGGAAACTTTGGTACATCTATACAATGGAATACTATGCAGCTGTCAGAAAAAAAGGAGGTCATGAATTTTGCATTTAAGTGGATCGGCATGAAAAGTTTCATGCTGAGTGAAATGAGTCAGAAAGAGAGAGACAGACATAGAAAGACTGCACTCATCTAGGGTATATAGAATAACAGAGTGGGAGACTAACACCCAAGAATTGTAGAAATAAGTACCAGGAGGTTGACTCCATGGTTTGGAGGCTGGCCTCACATTCTGGGGAAAGAGCAACTCAGAGAAGGGATCACCAACTCTAATGTAGTCGAAGGCCATGTGGGGGAAGGGAGTTGTGGGCTGAATGAGGGCTAGAGACTGAGCACAGTGGCCACTCAACACCTTTATTGCAAACCACAACAGCTAATTAGAGAGAGAGAACAGAAGGGAATGCCCTGTCACAGTGGCAGGGTGGGGTGGGGGGAGATGGGATTGGGGAGGGTGGGAGGGATGCTGGGTTTACTGGTGGTGGAAAATGGGCACTGGTGAAGGGATGGGTTCCCGAACTTTGTATGAGGGAAGCATAAGCACAAAGTGTATAAATCTGTAAATGTGCCCTTACGGTGATTCACTAATTAAAAATAAATAAATTAATTAAAAAAAATTTGGCATTATTGTGGAAAAAAGAAGTCCAGAGAACAACTTCCAGTCTGAAGCATGCACTGAATTCATGTTATAGCTTAGAAATCTAATTACAACAGTTATCATTTATTGATGTGAAGTTCTTCGGGTGACGAAGACAATGTTCATGAGAAACGGACTAGTTCCTGATGTTCCATTTGCTCTCAACGGAACGAACATCTCCAAATGCAGCCGTTATGTGTACCTGGGTCGAGAACTCAATATGACGTACGACTTGATGCCAGAACTGCGCAGGAGGAAGAGAGTGGTGTGGAACATGTTCAAGAGCATTGACGAGGTTGTTAAGAGGAGGAAGAACCTCCGGCTTTGGGCACATCATTTCGACTCCACCATTCCTTCTGCACGAACATATGCCTCAGAGACCTGGGACCTGTGAAAACAGGTTAAGAACACTATTCGGGTCTCCCAAAGAGGAACTGAAAGAGCTATGCTTGGAGTATCATGCTTCACTCAAGTGAGAGAAGGTATCTTGAATTCCAACCTCAGTCAATGATCAAGAATCAGGAATGCTGTCTCCTTTGCCAAGGCATTGAAAATCAGATGGGCCGGACATGTAATGCGATTTGGGGACAACCACTGGACTAGAGCTGGATTCCATGGGTTGTCAAAAGACTGTGTGGCTGCCCACCTACGAGATGGTCAGACTTTTCCGTCAAGACCCTGAATGAACCAGTTTGAGACTCTTCGTGTTCCTGGAGCCATCAGAGGCCACTGGGCTATAGTTGCCCGCAACAGGGATGAATGGAGACGTTACTGGTGCCTGCTCGAGTAAATCGACGAGCAACGGGATGACAAGTGAGGAAGTGACAAGTTATTTATTGAGCAGATACTATATACAAAGAATTTAAACCTGAAGATTATACATTTTATTTCATTTATTTTTGCAACAATTCTATAAGTAAGGTACTTCTATTAACCACATTTTGTACATAGAAACCAAACAGAAATTGTAGATCATATCCAGGGATGCACAGCTGGTAAAGTTAAATTCTAACAGACAGTTAATCTTTAGGGCCTATGTGGGTAATCATTATGGAATTAAAACATTTGACAGAAAAACTCTGGATGAGTCTGTTGGGAACTGGGCTCAGGACAATCACCTTTTAAGGTCTGTAATCTGCTTCCTTCATCCCAACTGTCTGAAATTAACAAAGTCACGCAATGTCACTTAACCTACTCCACACTGATGTTAATAAGCCATCCACGTTTCTCTTGGTGATATTTGCCTGGGTTTCCTGTCTCTTAGCATCCTAGCTAAACTAACCTGTAGTACAGGCAGTCCATCTCTGCCTGATACAGGCAGGGAAACACAATGAAACTTTTAGCTCTTTCCACCAATAGGAAGAAGAGCAACCAGTGTGTTTCTCAGAGATGTCTCTTGAATCTCTTCCTGGATCACACTGGATGTTTATTCACGTAGCAGATTTCTGCCGGATTACTCAGGACTTCCAGAATATACATCCTCATGAGTGTGGTCTGAAAATCACCATTTAAAGAGGCTGGAATTTTAGAAAAGCAAAGCAATGAAACCCGGGTTCTGACAGGGGCTGTCTTTTGCAGGTTTGAGAGAAAACTCTTGGAGGAGAGAATGCAGGGAGAAAATGGCAACTATCAACACGTGAAAGTAGGTTGATGTCAGATTTTGAAAATCTCTACAAAGAAAGATGCTGAATTTTATTATTTTCCAAGCAATGTGGACTTAAGGAAGATTCTGACCAAGAATGTCATTTCATCAAATCCTTATTTTGAAACAAACAAGAGGGGGGAAAGTCATAGAGTGATTAGCACATTTCTGAGAAGGTGACCAACTCACAAGCACAGGAGAGTATTTTTCTGTTTTTCCCCTTTCTGTGCCTTTATTTATTTATTTATTTATTTATTTATTTATTTATTTATTTATTGTGCTTTTTGGGTCACACCTGGCAATGCACAGGGGTCACTCCTGGCTCTGCACTCAGAAATTACCCCTGGTGGTGCTCAGGGGACTGTATGGGATGCAGGGAATCGAACCCAGGTTGGCCGCATGCAAGGCAAATGCCCTACCCGCTCCAGCCCCAGTGTGCCTTTCTTTTTTTAAAAAAAAATTTATTTGGCACTATAGTTTACACCACTATTCCAGCACCACTCCTTCCCCAGAGTGCCAGCATCCCTCCATTGATGTCTCAAGGCCCCCCTCCCCCCCCCACCGTTTACCCCATCCACCCCCTTGGCAAACTTAGCTCTGTAGGCTGTTTCTCAGGAGCCATCTCTCCTCGGAAAGAGAACACAACCATAATGCAGGAAACAGAAGAGGAATGCCATTTCCCCACGATTTACCGCCATATTAGGTGTCTCCCTCTTGTCAATGAGGGAGAAATAGTTGCAGGATGAATAATTATCTAGTCAGTGCCACCATGAGCCAATACTATGCCAAATATTTTACATAAATTTATCTTCCTTAATCCTCGCAACAACATGGTGTGAGATAGCTATTTTGATTTGTAGACAAATTGAATTAAGTGGTAGAGAAGCTGAGCAAATTGCCCCAGGTGACAAAGCTTCTCAATAGTAGAGATGAGCTGTGAGTAAGGATAATCTGATGCCAGGGCTTGTGTACTGGCCATTTTTTGGACTGCTCTGCCAGATACTTCCTCACTGTCTCTGAATTTAGTTTTACATATTTATTACTGTGAACTGTAAAATTTTATCTTGTTGTATCCAACTTAGTCTGTGATATCATAAAATTTTTTTCGTAAGCTATAGGGCTGAGAAAAAGCACTGGAATTATGGTGTGTCTCGCATGTGTGGGACCCTCATTAAATCACTGATACCACATGTCCCACACCCTGAGATTTTAGAGTACAGTCCTGAAGGCCACTGAGCACTATCATGGATAACCCCAATAGTCCTATGTACAGCAGGGCCCAAGAAGTACCACATCTTCAGGTCGTAGCATAATCTGTCACACCAATGGATGAATTACCAGAACTGGCCCTTGAGTCCCCAAGCATATATGTTTTAATTACCTAATTTTAATGAGCATGTGATACTCCACTCAGTGGATTAGGTGGCCAATTTTATTCCCTATATTAATCAAATATACATTTTATAGTTTCCCTAGTGCATTCCCTATAGTGAAAAACATTTTAACACATAGAGTATTTTCCTCATGTCACGTTTTCCCCTGAACTAGATTTCTAGAAACAGAATTACTGCCTGACTGAAGGTCTTATCACCTTTGTGAATTCTTGATTCTCATCAACAAATTATGTTTTGGAAACATGCTGCTAATTGACAGCTCTATACTGCATATAGCTTGCAAAGTTCAGCCTATCCTCAATTGCATTAAACATTTTAAAAATCATTTTATTTGGTGGTGGAAAATATACACTGGTGGTGGGATGGGTGTTTGATCATTGTAAAACTGAAACTCAATTATAAAAGCTTTATAACTGTATCCCATGGTAATTCAGTTAAAAAATTCCTTTTATTTGAAACACTTAAGATCAAATGCTAATGCTGTGTATAAGTTTAATATCTGTATGACATTTATTTACTTATTGGGATGCTGAATATTTTCCCACATATTTGTTGACAATTTGTGTTTTTTCTTTAGTGAACTACCTTTTGGGTACTTCACCTGTTTATGTATACAATTCTTGTGGGAGTAGGATTTGGGCCACACCTGACTATGGTCAGGGCTTATTCCTGGCTCTATACTCAGGGATCAATCCTGGCAGGACTTGGGGATCCTTATGGGGTGTTGAGGACTAAACCCATATTGGTTGCGTATAAGACAAGAACCCTACCCACTGTAATATCTCTCTGGCCCCTAACTACAAAACTTTTGAAGAAATTTTTATTTTGGGGTTTTAGGCCATACCAACAGTTTACTCCTTGCTCTATGCTTAAGAATTACTCTTCAATAGGAATGAGAGTTCCTATGGAATTCTGGGGATCAAATTTGAGTCAACTGTATGCTAAGTAAGCACCCTACCTATTATCTCTCTAACTATTTTGAAGAATTTTAGACCATTTCTCCCACAGACTATGTTTGGGTAATAAACAGGTGAGGGAATAAATGAGAGAAGAAAGGGCTTGAAAAAATATCACAGATTGCTACAATGTCCAAATACCTTCTTATAGTCAGAGCTAATGTACTACACTATCTAGAGAGATGCTAAAATATCCTCTTTTATTCAGATATAAGTTGTGCTCCACAAATAAAATAATTGCTATATAGAAACATTTAAGGGTAGAGTGTTACTTTCTTTCACAGAGAGATAGCATTGGTGAGTTTGTATAGGGTTTTTACTAAGTAAGATCTAAAGAATGAATATACTCAATTAATCTATTTAATGGAACAAAACCTAATTGGTGTTTCCTGAAAATGATCTGCCTACTACCATGTGTTGATTTTGTTGGTTCCTGTGTAAATACTGAAAAATATTTGCTTATTTTAATATTTTAGGAACTATAGAACTTGCTATTCAGTCAGTGTGGATTCACAAGCATGATTGAAAGGAATGGCACAACTTTTTTTTACAAAGGCATGAATAAATGGAAGGAAACAAATAATTTTACAAATTGTGATGTTTGGTGAGCAAGAAAAGCACAAAGTTGACATGCTAGTACTTCAAGTTTCAAAGCACAACTTTACAATAATGTTTTAGTTCTCAAAGTTTATATATTTATTTCCTTTTCTCTCTATACCTAAGATAAGGGCATTGGTATTAGAAGTCTGGAGTGGAAAGTATAGGTCCCTAGGTTTCTGCAACTTTTTGTTGGGATATCAGTCTGAGCAGAGAGTTGGGCGAAAAAGTAAATTTCTATAGTAGGGATATTAATACCTTTACTTTTTGACTATGATGATTTATTTTAATATATCACATACTTCTACTTTGTATATTCTTTTTTTTTCTTTTTTTGCTTTTTGGGTCACACCCGGCAATGCACAGGGGTTACTCCTGACTTTGCACTCAGGAATTACTTCCTGGCAGTGCTGGGGTGGGGGGACCATATGGGATGCTGGGAATCTAATCGAATAGTAGGCAAACACCCTACTGCTGTACTATCATTCCAGCCATGTATATTTGATTTGTAATTAATTTGGAATAAAACAAATTTAGGGAAAGAAAAATAGCTCACAGCTTTATATTACCATCAATACGTATGTCTTGATTGCCTACAACATGAGAGAGGTAGAGTTCAGAACGAATACAGATATAAGAGTGCGGAGATAAAGTGATATGCTTCTTCCTCTGAGAGTTCATTGTCAGCACCAGAGAGGACATATAAGCTGATACATGTGAGAAGATTGTACTTAGGGAAAGGCAGAGTAAAACAGCTTGAAAATTATAGACAGTAGAGCTACGTTTGAATGAAACCCCATAGCAGACACTTCTGTATCTTGGCATATTAGAGGTACATTTCCTTTTATGTTTTTCCATACTGTTGTTGTCTAGTAAAGTAAAACAAATTTTTTCTCCTTCCCTCCCTCCTTTCCTGCCCTTATTGCTTCCTCCTGCCCTCTTTTCCTCTTTCTATTTCTCTTTTCCTTTCTTCTTTCTCTCACTCCTTTGATTTCTCCCTATTCTCCAAGTTTCCTTCTCATTATAATTACCACCCCTCAAGTTCCGCATTTGTTTTACATGCCACCAAACTGCCTGCTGAAAAATAAGGCGTCAGGGTATCCAGGTGTGTGCCACAGGGCATCAGAGAGAAATTATGTGTATGTGTCTGGTACAACAGCCTCAACTGGTAAATCAAGTCTCTGTTCTTCTCACTCTGATGATTTCCTTTTTAAAATTCATCTTGGAGGAAGTTGTGTAACATTTATTTTCCACTCTGGGCTTCCAGATCATTAAGCTGTGAATAACACTGGCCACCTTGAGGACACTGAGCTGACTATGTGGATGAGGGAGGGAAATATTCTGGGTGATGTTTACCAGCTATAATTAATAATTTAATATAGGAAGGATTATAGTGCCCTTAGAGAACAAGTGATGTGTATTATTATTGGCACCCCCAAATAAGAAAGGGTACCTGCTAAGAGAAGACTGTCACCTAAAGTGCTCTGAGAGTGAAATAGAGGAATACTCAATGTCCTCAAGACCATTTGAAAGAACTGGTCTTGAGAAATGATACATATATAAGAATAATAGCCTTAATCAAGAAAGCATGTGACCAATGTATGATTAATAAACATAATAAAAATCATTTAACATATAGGAGATTTGGGGAAAAGATATTTAAGCTTTTCTAATTTCTCTTTTTTGGTGGTGGGGGTTTATTTATTCATTTAAAATTTTTAAATTTTTGACTAAATTTTTTAAGTTGAATCACCGTGAGATACACAGTTACAATGTTGTTCATGATTAGATTTCTATTATACAATGTTCCATCACCCATCCCTTCACCAGTGAATATATCCCACTATCAATGTCCTTAGTTCCCTCCCTCCACCCCTTTTCCTCCAGTCTACCTATATGGCAGGCATTTTTCTTCTCTCTCTCTCTCTCTCTCTCTCTCTCTTTCCTTTTGGGCATGACTGGAGTGATAGCACAGTGGGTAGGATGTTTGCCTTGCACGTGGCCAACCAACGTTCAATTCCTCCGTTCCTCTCGGAGAGCCCGGCAAGCTACTGAGAGTATCCCGCCCGCACAGCAGAGCCTGGCAAGCTACCCATGGCATATGCGATATGCCAAAAACAGTAACAACAAGTCTCACAATGGAGACATTACTTGTGCCCGCCCGAACAAATCAATGAACAATGGGATGACAGTGCTACAGTGCATTGTTTGCAATAAAAATTCTGAAACGTTATCATATTTCTCCTGCTACCTACTTTCAGCACTCAGTTCTTGTCCAGAGTAATCATTTCTAGTTATCTTTGCCATAATGATCCCTTCTCTATCCTAGCTCCCTCTTCCATTCCCCCTATCCCCACCACCCTTAGTGGCAAGCTTCCAGTCATGGACCATTCCTCCTGGCTCTTGTTTCTACTGTCCTATTCCCAGTATCTCTTGACTAACTGGCTGACTTAAGGAAGGTATCAATAAATGGGCCTTAAGGGAATATTTGAATTTTTCTTTTTGCTTTTTGGGTCACACCCAGAAATGCAGTGGGGTTACTCCTGGCTCAGCACTCAGAAATTACTCCTGGCACTGCTTGGGGGAACCTATGGGATGCTGGGAATCGAACTCGGGTCAGCAGCGTGCAAGGCAAACACCCTATTTGCTGTGCTATTGCTCCAGCCCTGAATCTTAGAATTTTAACAAACACAAAAAGGAAATGAGGGCATATGGCTAGAAGAGGGTAAACAGAGGAGGAAGAAAAATAAAACAAGATGTGAAGATTGGAAAGCACACATTTTATTTTGGAAACAAGAAGTGCTTGCTGCTGAGTAGACAAGACTATGGTGGTGAGTTATAGAGCACGAGTAGGTAGAAAACCTAGAAGGTAGATTAAAGGATCCATCTCAAGGGCAATGGCAAGTCGTTGGCATTTTGTAAGTACAGTGCAAGTAACCTCCCATTTATTTTTTTGTGAATACTGTTGTGCATTTGTTCAGAGTGTGGAATGGAGGAGGAAGAAAGTAGAGAGCAGAAACCAGTTGGGTGGCTATTACAGAACCCAGTGAAGAGCTAATGAGGGCCATATCAGGGCTGTGGTGATGGGGATACTGAAAACGACATGGACGCAAGAGGCATTTTAAAAAGATAATGGCTACAGCTCGGCAACTAATTGTATATAGAGAGTCAGGGGTAAAATTGGAAGACGGTCTTAGAGTGAAGGCTGGATGAGAAAAATAGTGCTACCAGCTGAGGTGGAATTGCTGAATTACAGGGAATGTTTGGAAGTTTCCTTAGTCTGTGTAAGGATTTAAGCAAAATAGGGCCTTTTTAATGGAACCTCATAGTTAACAGGAGATAAAATGAAAATTTTCTAATGATAAAAACAAGTTTATAGTAGGAAGATGAATTTTGAAAAGCACTCCAAACCCCTCCAGTAGATAATTTTTGTGAGTTGAGAAAATACTTTTTTTTAGCACTTTTACCTCTGTAATTGCCAACTCTGTGCCCAAGACCGTCTATTATGAAATTTCCCCTGTCTCATTTGATTTCTCCTATGTAGCAGTTAGCTAGGTAATCCATCCATCGATCCATCGATCCATCGATCCATCGATCCATCCATCCATCCATCCATCCATCCATCCATCCATCCATCCATCCATCCATCCACTCTTTCATTTAACAAATGCCAAGGCAGTGTCATAGGAAGTTTACTACTAGGTTTATAGCACTAAACAAAACAGACAAAATCATTCTTAGAATGGCAATCTAGTGGGAGAAAAGCAGACTATTTATTTAAAAAAATAAAAATATGCTAGATGGAAGCAAGGGCTATGGAGGGAAGTTAAGCAAAGAAGGGCCCTAGGAATTATTGGGTGGGGATACTAATATTTAAATATGATGGTTAGAAGAGACAGAAGAGTGAGACTTGAAGGAGATGAGGGGGTGAGCCATATGTACTTCCAGGAGGAACATTTCAATTGGAGGAAACTGAAAATACTGAGTTGGAAGGCACGGGATTAGAAGGTAAGAGCAAACCCTTAGCCCTGGATTACAGAAATGAGAATTCTAGGGCCAGAGAGATAGTACAGTGGATAGGGTGCTTACTTTGGATGAGACCGACCCATATTTGATCCCTGTTACACCATATGGTCCTCTGAGCCCCACCAGGAATGATCCTTGAGAGCAGAGCCAGGATGAAGCCCTGAACATCACTGGGTGTGACCTCTTCCCCGGCCCCACAAAGAGGTAGGGTGTAGAGAGAAAGGAAACCTTGGGTCATGGTGGAGGGGTACTGACAATGGTGGTGGGTTTGCAGCTGGAACATTGAATGCCACTGTTAAACTCTGTTATCAATAGCTTTAAAAAATCACAGTGAGGGGCTGGAGCAATAGCACAGTGGGTAGGGCGTTTGCCTTGCACGCAGCCGACCCAGGTTCGATTCCCAGCATCCCATATAGTCCCCTGAGCACCGCCAGGAGTGACTCCTGAGTGCAGAGCCAGGTGTGTGACCCAAAAAGCTAAAAAAAAATCACAGTGAATAAAATAAAAGTAAAATCCTGATATACGTGCATATCTGGAGTATTTGGACTGTATAAAGAAGATCAGAGGGAATGGAGTAGAATGAAGGAGAGAGATGTGATGAAGCAAGAATCTTCATAAGTAATAGACAGCCAAACTTGATTGGATGGTCTACCCCTGGCACTTGAGTTGGGACCCTCTTCTGGAAATGATGCCTAACTCCTATAGAGTGGCTTCCAAAATGTGACTTTAAGTTATTAGAAAGGATATCTTTTGGAACAGTTGAAAACTGTTCCAACTGGCGTTGGTGTCCTTGTCAACACGAACTTGGCCATGAGCATTGATTCATTTGAATGCCTAACAACCCGAATCGGACAATTACGCTTGAATAGATGTGGCTCACTGCCAACAGTTACTATCTTCATCGTATATGCACCAACATCCAACTACGATAAAGAAGAAATTGAGAAGTTCTAAATGGAGCTGGAGAAGTTCTATCAAGAAGACAACACCTTTTACAAGACCATTGTCGGTGATTTTAATGTCAAGATAGGACTGAGATAAGGTCACCCAAAGAACTCCACATTGGGACTCATGGCCTAGAATGGAATGAACAGGGTGAGAGACTGTCTGAGTTCATCATGTCGACCAAGACCATCCATGGTAACTCACAGTTCCAGAAGGCCGAATCTAAACATTGGACATGGGAGTCTCCCAGTGGACAGTTCCACAATGAAACTGACCACAACATATTCAATCAAAGGTTTTGCCTGACCGGTGTCACTGTTGTCCCAAAATTCCAAATGGGATTGGACCACTGTCTCCTTGGTGCAAAATTCTACTTCACAGAGCAGGGAGAAAGGTCTGCAAAGTTTAAGTTTAAGAAGAGAACTCCCAGAATGACCACCAACTGGCACTATTTGGTGCTATGGCACTTACAATACTTAGGCACTATTGCGGCAATGTGGGAAGATGCCGTCGTTGACAACATCGACGAGGAATACTATGATAGACTGGTTCAGCACCTCCATGACTGTGCGAAGAATGCCGAGAGTGGGAAAGCCACAAGCAGCCACCTGTCTTTGGAAACTCTCAAGCTCATTCACCAACGTGGTTTGGCACGAGCCTCAGGCAACCACAAGCTAAGGACCGAGCTCGCAAAGAACTGTGCAGAGAAGCGATAAAGGAAGACCTCAAAGAGAGAAGAGCAGCAGTGTTGGCCCATGTGGCAGAAGCCGGGAAATGTATTCGCAATACTCGCCTATCCATCACCAACTACAAGAACAAAATGACTGCCCTCTGATATCCTGATGAATCTATCACATCTTCCAGAAGAGCAATGGAGAGGATTATTCATGACTTCTACTCAGATCTCTTCGACAGCCATGTCCACCTGTCCACGTATCAAATTCCATAGGATGGATATGTTGTTCCCAATGCACTCCCTTCCGAAATCTGATAAGCTATTTCATCAGTAAAGACGTGTATAGCACCTGGTCCAGACAAGGTCAGACCCGAACACCTGAAGAATCTGCCGCCCGTACTCGTCAATACACTGCCTTGGCTTTTCACATGCTACCTGTCCGTGTGCAAGGTTCCGTCCCAGTGGAAAACCAGCAAGACCGTTCTGTTGTACAAGAAGGGAGACATCCACAACATTGGCAACTATCTCCTGATTTGCTTGTTGTCCGTCGACATCGTCTACAAGTTGTTCACTCGAGTCATCCTGAATAGAATAGGCAGAACACTAGACGAAGGATAACCATGCAAGCAAGCCGGGTTTCAAAAAGGATTAAGCATGATCGACCATATCCACACAGTGACCAAGCTCATTGAAGTTTTGCAAGAATTCAAGATGCTTCTCTGTCTAACGTTCATCGATTTAAAGAAGGCATTTGATTCTTTTGAGACTGAAGTGATCATTAAAGCCCTAGCCAAAAAGTGCATTCAAACTCCTCCGTGAGCTGTATTATGGATTCACCACCAGGATCTCACCATTCTACAAGGAAGTGATCATTGACATGAAAAGAGGGGTTTGGCAGGGTGATACCATTTCACCAAAACTCTTCAGTGCCACCCTCAAGAATGTCATGTGATGACTGGCATGGGAAGGAATGGGAGTGAAAATAGACGGTTGGCAACTACAGCACCTCCGCTTCACTGATGACATCGTTTTCATAACACCAAATATTAGTCAAGCGGCACAAATGCTGGCCGACTTCCACCACGAGTATGGAAAGGTCGGACTGCAGCTGAATCTCACCAAAACAATGTTCATGAAAAACGAACTAGTCCTTGACTAGTCCCTGATACTCCATTTGCTTTCAATGGAATGAACATTTCCGAATGCAGCAGCTATGTGTACTTGGGTTGAGAACTCAACATGAGGAATGACTTGGAGCCAGAACTGTGCAGGAGGAAGAGAGAAGTGTGGAACACCTTCAAGAGTGTGAAGAAATGCTTGTAAGGACAAAGAACCTCTGGCTCCAGGCACACCTTTTTGACTCCACCGTTCTTCCTGCAATAATATACACCTCAGAGACCTGGGCCCTACAAAACAGAATGAGAATGCTATTCAGGTATCCTAAAGAGGAATTGAAAGAGCTATGCTTGGAGTATCATGTTTCACTCAAGTGAGAGAAGGAATCTGGAGTTCTGACCTCTGTTGATGATCAAGAATCAGGGACGCTGTCTCCTTCGCCAAGGCATCAAAAATCAGATGGGCCGGACACGTAATGCGATTTAGAGATGACCGCTAAATTAGAGCTGTTACTGACTGAATTCCATGGTACGTCAAAAGACTGAGTGGCTGCCCACCTATGGTCAGGCTTCTTCGTCAAAACCCTGAATGAATGGTTTGAGGCTCTTCGTGTTCCTGGAGCGAGTAGATACCATTGGGCTATACTAGCACGAGGCAGGAATGAATGGAGACGTTACTGGCGCCCCCTTGAGCAAATCGAAGATCAACGGGATGACAAGTGATAAAAGTGATAAGATCTTCTGGAAATCTTTTTCTTATGGATTGGGACTTGCTCTCTAAAGAGCCAAGTGCATAACCAGGCACAGGAAGGAAGAAAAATAAGTTCTCTGATCAGAAAATTTCAAAGCTCTCTTGCGATTTTATAGAGGTACAACCACGTATAGCTTCCCCTCCCCAATCTACCTTGTACCATTGTGGTTGGCAGGAAGTCTGGGTCTTCTTCTCACTCTTTATAAACTAATACTCTTCAGTAGCATCCACTTAAAAGGGATAAATCCTAAAAATAATAATAAAAGTTTTAAAACCGATGTTTTTGTTTAACTCTTTGTTTTGAAGTTTTGTGTTTAGTTTCCAGCATCACTTTTATGTAATACACCAACTTGTAAGGTGAATCTGGGAAGACGAAAACCATGTATGCTTGAAATTTTCACATTCTCTAGTTAAATTCCATCTCCATGGCAGCAGGACAGTCTCTAACCATGTAGAGTCATCACAAGTTTTGAAGAATAGCTTTAGATACATCATTCTTCACTTATCTAAAAGCTGCATTTACTTAATGAAGAGGTTTATTATATCTCTTCCATAGCTATTGACCATCAAATTGGGGAGGGGGAGTGTTTTCCTTTATTTCTCTGAATTGGGTAACTCACTGCTTTCATTCTGGCTGGAAGCCTAAACCCATGCAAGGGCAGTGCAAACACAGGAAGGGGGAGGGGGTGGAATGGGACAGAAGGCCTTGCCCATGGTAGAGCCATATGAACTTGTAGATCAAAAGAACAGTCCTGGCTTTAAAAGACTATGGCACTATTCATGAACCCGGTGACTGCCCAAGAAGGAACACAACTGCTTGTTGTCACCAAAAGATAAAAAGCTGCAGCTGGCCCCCACATCCCCCCACCCCCCAGTCCCACTTGGATCTCCCCTACAAGGAAGGTGGAGGTTTTGACTCCATTTGGTCTCATGAATTGATGATAAATGATAGGATCCTGAAACAGAGACAACAGAAGGAAGTTATCAAAGAGGGAGCGTAAATTTTCTTTTGGGAGAATAGTTTCCGATTAGTCACATCCTTAATTTTATACTATTTACTTGGTGACGAAATTACTTCTCATTTGACCTTTATGCAAATGAATTGAATCAGGTGCTGTCAAGTTCTGAAATGGACTCCAGTATTCTCCTCCAGAAACTCCCAAAGCATATTTGTTTCCTAGAGTCCTGATTTCATATCTATCAATTAAGAAGCACTAAATGGGGGAGGACATCAACTTTGTAATCAAAACAACATTGAGGAATGCTACGTTTAAACAACACTGAACAGGTTTTCTTGAATACAGGCATCTCCAGAACCTTTTACATTTTTAAACAGTGAAAAGGAAATATTATGCCCATTTCCCACACTTGGATTACCCCACCCATTTTCATGGGAAGCTCAGGGAGGTGACAGGACAGCATTTTAGTCATTTGGAATGCAGAGATGAACAAAGACATCTCTATTTAAAGGCTGCTCCTAGGTTGGAACTCTATCTTAAGGGTGTTGTAGTATGTCTTCTGTCCTGAGGGTGGCCCTTCCCTTCTAGGATAAGGTTTGGTTCTGCCGGGTGCATGTGAGTGCCTGCTTGCAGTTCCAACTTTTGAACTTCAATTTGTTCCAATTACCAGGTGCAAGAGTAAACTAATCAACTGTTTGATCATTTTGGGCTCTGATTACTATGAAGACAGACCATCCAGGAAAGGATTGGGTGATCCTTCTGGTCTTGGCTGAAGAGTATGTGCTTCTGTGAGGCTGGGGTAAATGACAGAAAGCTTTAGGGTGAGAAGGTCATGCATAGGACAGAATCATTGCCACTTTCTCCATTATTTCAGTAATTTGGAGAGGCAAGGAAAAGACTATTCTGGAACTTAGGGGGATTTTCAGGGATGAAGCCTTTCTCCAGATATATAGCACAATGAATTTAAGTTGAGGGCTTTTGAAATTCTTAGGGTGAAGATGTCTCTAAGGCTGCTAAGGTATTCCAAATCCAAGCTGAGTGGGTCTATTTAGATCACTTCCAAAGGGTGCTTCAAGATCATTAATTTGGTTTGGTGGTCAAGAATTATTTTTCTACAAAAAGGCATGTTATTGATCCAGCTGCAATTCTTTCTTTCTGAATAAGAGGTACATTAAGAAGAAAAGTATGCCTTGTGGTTTCTTGCCACAAAAAAGAATAAGTAATAACATTGATTTTTTTCCACCAATAGATGATTAGGGTTGGAACTTGGTCTAAGATAATTTTTTAGACTCTCAAATCTCTTTGGCCACTGGGAATATAAAAATAGCCAATTTAAGGGTTCATCCCAAACAGACTCATCTGTATAGAGAATCAGGCAGTAATAAAATTCAGTCAGTGGCCTGCGGGTGAGATGGGTGCTGTGTTGAACTGGAAAGCCAATATCTTGTCCTAAAGAGCACAGATCTTTGCTGATTTTTTGGCAATGTGATTGCAGGGTTGTTTCTGATTTTTCGTGAGAAACTAGAAGCCAAAATTATCCTGTGTGATATTTCAAATGTTTTAATTTTTGGCAATGGAATAAGATATTAAACAGTAATTGAAATCTCGTATAACAACACTGACATGTCTAGAAGCTGGGGGCAGTGTTAATGGGCTACCACTTTACCTCTCTTGCTGTTTCTACCAAGAATTCCTTGAGCCAAAAAGGAAATGTGTCTTCTCCACCTCAGCTGGATTAAAACCAAATGGCTAGATTTGGACTGGAACACTGGCTGTTAAAGGGAACAGGAGGGGGGGGATGCTGTCAGGGGCAAAGTGTAAAAGGTTCCCGAGTCTCTGCTAGAGAACAGGAAGTGGGCTAAGCTGTGATGGTCAAGGGTTACTACAGCCAGGCCAGCTGGTGCCAGAAATACAATAAAGGAACCAAGGATGCACTTAACTCCTAAGTTTTAAGCATTCATACCAATGGTGTTCAAGGCTGAGGTCAAAGAAATTTCTGTCTAAATATTCTGGACTCCTTTTCTAGAACAACTCAGGCTCATTCCTATGACCTCTGTCTATAGTGTTCTCCCATTCAGAACCAGAACTTGGAACTGAAGACTTCTTCCTGCTAGAATCTATTTACATGATGTGTTATAAAATATAGACATTATATTCCATGAGACATACTTTAGAATATGTATTTCTATAAAAGAAAAAAATTAGCAAGACTATGATAAAATCCATAGATCTGGGCAGCAAAAGAAAGAAACCCTAAAGTGAAGATTTTAGTTAATAACTATGTTATACTAGTTATAACAAGGTACTCTAAGCAAGTCTTTGTGTACTTAATTTAAATTTTTATGAATAGAAATACAACTTTAGTGTTCATTGAAGATGTTTCATAACTCCCAAAGTTACTATTTGCTGAAATTTGCCTAATACTATTATTAGTATAATAGTGCTAATACTATTTGCCTAATGCCTTTGCATTAGGATGGGGCCAGCATTGAGGATGAACTCATACTTTTAAAATAAGACAGTAAAAAATTAATAATAATAAAATAAAAGAAGACAGTAAAGACAAAAATCTTTATATATACTGAGTTGTTTCTCATTTGGAGCTATTTTCTCCTTTGTTCATTACCTAGTAAGTTCTTATTAAACTATGATTTAAGAATATGATGTTCATTAGAAAGATCACTGCAGGAAGTAAGAGCAATAATACAGCAGGTAGAACATTTGCCTTGCACTATGTCAACCTTCATTTGAACTCCAACACCACATATGGTACCCTGACCACTGCCAGGTGTGATCCTTGAACTCAGAACAAGGAGAAAGCCATGAGCACTGCTGAGTGTGATCCACCAAAACAAGCAAACCTTGAAAAAATCACTTCAGGATAAAGAGGCAATATCAAGTTGAAAAAGATATATGACTCCTTCAGATTACTTTATTTATAACAGCCACCCTACTGCAGATATACTATTGATAGATATAATTACAACTCCCAAAACTTGTGATTTAGACAATTTGTGTGTAATGCATGTCTTAGCAGCAGATTACATCTAAACTAGAGTAAAAGCAATTGTTGGTAATCTTTCACAATCTCTTAGTTTAAAATGAAAGTAGCTTTTGCATGCTGTTTGAAAGGCACCATTTTTTAGTGATGACATGTTTTGTCCCTTCTTTTAGAAAGGGAAAAAATAGTATAAACAATTTAATTACTACTAGAACCAGTATTTTTAACTAGAATCTGATTCTCTTACTTTTCTTAGAATCTACTCTTTGAAGCATGAAATTTCTTCATGAAAAGATATCCATCTTGGATATTTTGGATTTAATATACTATTATTTGTACTACACTGACTAAATCATCAAATTACTATAGTGACTATGTCACACGAGTATAAAAAATATTTTTACAATGACAACTTTCCTCAAAAACTGGAAAATCATCATAAATGTTATTTATAGAGTTGATGTGAATGTACTATTAGAATCAGTCTTCAGCAGTGTTTTGGTAAAGTGAGTCATCAGTTTCTAGAAAAGAAGTCTTTGAACTGGTAGAATTTTCCATCTCTGGAGTTAATAACAATGTGATCAGCTGACATGCTACCCAGCTTATCAACTAGTGTACTGCATTCACAGCAGGGAAAGTATAATCATTTTATTGGTCACTTGTTGCACCTGGCAGGACATCAAGTTCAAGAACTTTTACATTATCTCTAAGAATTTCATTAAAATATCTTACCAATATAGTGACAGTTAAAAAAATCAGTTAGGTGAAGTGTCATGTTACTAAGACTTAATGGCTTTATATGGTATTTGCTAAATCTTTTGAGGTACTTGAGCAAGTTGGATTTTTTGTTTGTTTGTTTTTGCTTTTTTTTTCCACATTATACATTTGGTTTGTGTCAATGGAAATTTAACTTCAAATATTGTGGAACATAGATCAGAGGTGAAGAAAAGGATCTTAAGCCATGATTGTGTCCTTGTGGCATCATATGGAATAACCTTTTCTTTTCTGAGCATCTTTTATGGAGGATTTCAACACTGAATCATGGAAGTTCATGACCTAACAGATAGTGACCATTTCCTTAACTTGAAAAAACAGCAGATTTAGTCAAACATTTAATTTCATTGCTCTATAAGTGTGGAAAGGGGCCTCGAGCATGGCTGTAGCTAGGTTCCGGTGGTCTTCGGCCGCCGGGAGCTCTGCTGGGGTGGGGAGGGAAGCTGGAGCCCATCCCCTCCGAGGGGCCCCAGGGAAGACAGCCAGGCGTGCGGGCAAGAGACTCTGCCTCAGGCATGAAGGTACCGGCAGAGGAACCCAGGTGTGTGTAATCCCATCAACGGCCAATATCCAGAGACTTAAAAGCAAGCTCCCAGATATCTTGTAGCCTGCTTCTCCCTCTGGGAGAAACTGGCAAGCTTCTGAGAGTTTCCTGCCCACATGGGACAGCCTTGCAAGCTTCACATGGTGTATTCATATGCTAAATCCAGTAATAAGCTGGATATCATTCCCCTGACCGTGAAAGAGCCCCCAATGCAACATCCATTGGGAGGGCCAAGTCGAGAGAAACTTCTAAGAAAGGACGAATGAGAGGTTACTGAGCCCGCTCGAGAAATCGACGATTAATGGGATTTTGTGATCGTGATCGTGATCGCTCTATAAGAAGCAGTTTTTTAAATGTAGGTTACAATACAAGGGTGTTCATTTCGTAAATCTCATAAAATGCTTTCTTTCCTTCTTGATCCTTCTCTGAATTTTTTTAAATAATAGCACAAAATCAGTTAAATAGTTTTAAACATACCTCAGATAGCTCTGATGTATAGGCAACAACAGAAATAGCCACTATAATTATAACCCTACAGCGCAGGAATCAACGTTGCCTGAGAATCCCACAGTTACAAGCATGTATATCAGATTGACCTAACATGAACTAATACCCTTGTCAATGCTCAGTGTCCAACTTCTTCCTGTTTCTTTTTCTTTCACATCCTAATACCATCTTCTTTCCCTTAAATGTGTCTAGCCCCTTACTTCTCTGCTCTCAGCCCCAGGTTCTTTCAATGGACTTAACAATAAACTCTTACCAGTATATTGTTCTACAAGCACAAGTTGTTGTATAAGCACAGGTTAATGTAATGATTTGTTTAGCTTAGGGCATTTTATCTTTTGCAGTACCCAATCTTCTTTTTCTTTTAACTTTTTAAGTTCTAGGTCTCCCAAGTGGTGCTCAGGATGCCTGCAGGACACACCTGGCCAAGTGGCCAGCAGGTCAGTGCTACGGCCGAAAGATGCAGAGATGCTCCATCCCTGTGTTGCCAGGGATTATCCAAATCATCTCAACAGTGTTCAGGGGACTCCAGGGATGCATCCTATGATACAAGGGGGACCATTTGGTGCCAGAGATGAAACAAGGGTTGGTCACAATCAAGGCAAGCATATTTACCCCTGGAGTGTCTCTCTGCTCAAAGTCTTCAATTTATTATACTTTCACAGTAAACATCATTGATTAACATTTTCTGAGATCTTGGAAGTTTAGGAACATTTTTATATTTACCTAAAATAAATGGAACAGAGTACTTAATACACTATTCTATTAAAAGTTAACACATATATCCTGACTTTGTGGTCTCCCACCCTTTTTCATTCTATCCCATGTTATATTCTTTTTTTTTTTTTTGCTTTTTGGGTCACACCTGGCGATGCACAGGGGTTACTCTTGGCTCTTTACTCAGGAATTACCCCCTGGCGGTGCTCAGGGGACCATATGGGATGCTGGGATTGAAACCGGGTCGGCCGAGTGCAAGGTAACCATGTTATATTCTTTATTGCATTTATCATGATACAACTTCATCTTACATATTTATATGTTTGTATGTCTGTGGTTTTGGATCATAGTTCTTCCTTTCAAAGGAGCTTTATTCTGCTCACAGCTCTTTTCTGGTGTCTAGAACAGTGCCTCAATGTACTCTGAATAGGTTGGTTGATAGAAATACAACTGACAAGCTGATATGGCTGAGTCTCACCTGGAACAAGGCTATCCACAAAGGACCTGTGGGAGATGTTAGGAGATGTCAATGTTCCACCATTTCTGGGTGCTAACATTTTCTGAAAAGGGTTTTCTCTTAACTTCTGTAGCAAACTGGGATGCTCTGTCAGGGAATTTCTATCTTTTTACAAATGGTTAAAGAAAGGTCAGAGAAGGTAACTGAGGTCATTTAGAGAGTAAGGGCTAAGCAGAGTCCTCAACATAAAAGGGAACTGAATATTTTTTTAATACATACATTAGTATGTTGCATAAGTGGGTCTGTATAAGGTACTATTTTTTAAAATGAAGAATTGATGAATAGTGATTGCTTGCTTTTCTTAGAAATTTATTAAGCCCCAAATTATGCTATATAAAGCAAGGAAGTTCTAATTCCACCTGCTGTTTCAGGAAGTATTTTATAGTAGCAGCTACACACTAGAAAAGAGAATAGCTGTCTCTGGAAATCTTTGAAAAAATCAGTATGCGTTAGTTATTATTTTATCTAGAGTCATAGCCTTATTGGGTATTACACAGAAAGGTAACAGAGGCTGTCTAATAACCCATTCACTCTTATTGATAAAGTTTCCGAGGATCCAAGAGTTACAGAAACTTGTTTTTAGAGACTGAATTTAAATCCTCTGCTAGGTGATCTTTCTTTTCCCCTCGAGTTTCATTGTCTTCTTTTTTCATCCTACTTTGTAGACAACATGGATCAAACCCTCTTGCCAAAATGTTCTTGCAGGCTAGGCAAGAAATTTGAGGAAGAGAGGGGGCTGGTGCTTTTACTCCCTCAATAACTCTTCCTGCAAGGCTACCATAAACCCCAGGGTTGCACTTTTTTTCATTTTATCTCTTAAAACTGAGACCGCAGTTCCTCCTGATTGTCTTCTCTGTAACTTTAGTAGCCATTTCTTCCCTCTCTTCCTTCAGATCAGGTGTGATGTGCCGTCCAGCTGCTGCTAGTGTCAGGGTGCTCCATCAAACTTTTCTAACTCTCCCGAACCCTGCCTATGTTCAATTAAGTTTTATGGTTATTTGGTTATGTAATTTCTTACCAGAACTCTGGTATTACACAGCTATTTATTTATTTGTTTATTTTATTTTTAAATTTGGGGGTAACATCCAGCAGTGCTTAGAGGCTGCTCCTTATTCTGTGCTCAGAGGGTGCTCCTGGTAGTGTTTAGGAGATGATGTGGTATTGGAGAGTGAATCCAGGCCTCCTGCATGCAAATCATGTGCCTAAACCCATTGAACTATTTATCCTTTTCCATACAAATTTAAACATAGGTGTCCTGGTTCCTAGCCAGCGCACTTTTCTCTATACTCTAAAATTCATACTTTATGTAATTATGTACTCAGAGTATACGGAAATATCTTTAAATACTCTGATGAAGAAGTGCTAGAAACAGAATCTAAAAGTATGAGTAATGAGGACCGTGGAAAGAGGAAAAGCTGACTCTATATAGGTTCTGCAGGAAATCTTGCAAAGGTGAAATATGACTGGGGCAAAAAGTGGAACTGCCTAGAGAGGTAGGAGTGCGACGTGGTTCCTGTGTGGTTAGGAGTACGGGAGCTGCAGCTTTCAGTTCTGCAACAGCTGAAAGCAGCCCACCACTCCTTGCATGAAAATACGCATTTTTCATTTAGCACAGTTCCTAAGCCAAAGCTAATAATTTACCTGTGTTCGACTGAAGAGTAGCATCTGATGGAAAAACTTTCCAAACGTGCCGGAAAAACTGATTGTGTTGGATTTTTTGAGAGGAAGCCTCTGGTCTCTGGTGAGATGTTTAATTGAGTTATCTTCACGGGTAAATTTGATCAAGGCAGAGCTTTCACTTTATAGCCTGGCTCCATCAGAATATCATCGTTACATCTGGCATTTAACTTTCATTTGGTCTTTAAAATTATTTTTAAATAAAAATTTTTATTCACCATGAAATTAAAAAAAGTTACTCATGATTATGTTTTAGGCATACCATTTCTCAACACTGACCCCTTCACCAGTGTCCACTTCCTCCACCAATGCCCCCTCCCACCACCTAATTTGCCTTCCTCCCACCATTCTCCATTTTTTTTATTAGTGAATCACTGTGAGACAAAGTTACAGACTTACAGGTTTTCATGCTTACGTTTCAGTCATACAATGATCGAGTACCCATCCCTCCACCAGTGCCCACTTTCCACCACCAATGGTCCCAGCATCCCTCCCACCACCCCTACCCTGTCCCCTTCACCCCACCCTGCCTTTGTGGCAGGGTATTCCCATTTGCTCATTCTCTCTTTTTGGGTGTTGAGGTTTGCTACAGAGGTATTAAGTAGGCATCATGTTCAGTCTATAGTCTATTTTCAGCCTCTATCTCCCATCCCTAGTGGGCCTGCCTAGCACCCTTTTCTTGGTGATCCATTCTCTATTAGAGCTGCTTCTTCACCTAGCATGTGAGGTCAGCTTCCAAGCTGTGGAGTACTCCTCTTGGTACTTATCTCTACTATTCTTGGGTGTTAATCTCCCATTCTGTTACTTTATATTCCACAAATAAATGCAATCTTTCTATCCCTCTCTTTCTGACTCATTTCACTTAACATGATATTTTCCATGTTGATCCACCTATATGCAAATTTCATGATTTCATCTTTTCTAACAGCTGCATAGTATTCCATTGTGTAGATGTACCAAAGTTTCTTTAACCAGTCATCTGTTCTCGGGCGCTCTGTTTTTTTCCAGATTCTGGCTATTGTGAATAGCGCTGCAATGAACCTGTAGGTGCAGATGTTACTTTTACTATATTTTTTTGCATCTCCAGGATGTATTCCCAAAAGTGGTATTGCTGGGTCAAATGGGAGCTCAATTTCTAATTTTTTGAGAAGTGTCCATACTGTTTTCAAAAGGGCTAAACCAGTCCGCATTCCCATCAGCAGTGAAGGAGAGTCCCTTTCTCCCCACATCCGGGCCAAGACCGGTCACTTTTGTTCTTTTGGATGTGGGCCAAGTCTCTGTGGTGTGAGATGGTATCTCATTGTTGTTTTGATCTGCATCTCCCTGATGATTAGTGATGAGGAGCATTTTTTCATGTGTCTTTTAGCCATTCAGATTTCTTCCTTGAGAAAGTTTCTGTTCATTTCATCCCACCATTCTCCTTCTACAGGAGTCCTTCTCTCTTTCTCTCTCTCTCTCTCTTTCTCTCTCTCTATATATACATATATCACTATATCACTGTCATTGATTTGCTCGAGCAGGCACCAGTAACGTCTCCATTGTGAGTCTTACTGTTACTATTTTTAGCATATTGAATACACCATGGTTAGCTTGCCAGACTCTGCTGTGCGGACTGGGTACTCTTGGTAGCTTGTCGGGCTCTCTGAGAGAGGTGGAGGAATCGAACCTGCATTGGCTGTGTACAAGGCAAACACCCTACCCACTGTGCTATATATATATATGTGTGTGTGTGTGTGTGTGTGTGTGTGTGTGTGTATACACATATATATGTACATATTTTTTCCCTCTCTGGTTTTTAGTACTGTTAACGATAGTTTCATATATGACACTTTACCATCTTTCAGCACCACCTCCTCCTCCCTGTTTAATGCTTCCCTCCATCATAGATGTTGCCCCCTCCCTGTCCTATCTATCCCCAGTGCCCTCAGGTGGCATAATTCCTACCAGTTCTCATGTTCTTTGTTTCCATTTTCTCTTTTTCAAGTCATGCAAACAGAATTTGAGTAAAGCCATGTCATAAAATGTAGTGAAGTGTTCCTGAATAGAGGTACTCCTTTAACCTAATCTTGATTCTATCACTGATTTTGTCTCACCTTGTTCAAGTTTCTGATTCGCAAAAAAAGTTTCCTCAGAATAAAGTGAAAACATTTGTTAGAAGATATTGGGTGATGCTTCTGTTTCTTTGATTCTATGGCCCTTGTTTTTTTATTTTAAATTTTTTTTGAATTTTATTTTCCCCTTACACTTTATATAAATACTGTGGTTTACAAAGTTGTTCATGATGATTTGTTACAGACATTAAACATACCAACACCAATCCCACCACCACTGTACTTTCCCACCATTATCTCCAATTCTCCCAACCTGTGCTTAAGCCTGCCATCATTGCAGGCCCTCAATAATTTATCTTATATTGCTTGGTATCAGTAATTTGCTAAAAGAATGATTAAAAAATGTCTCCTTCAAAGAAAGTTAGTGAAGATTGTATCTCACCATGAAACCACTAAGTCCTGGTATAAGAGATTACTAAATTGTTATTACAGGTTAAACCTTCTGTGTTTATATTTTGTTATTTGAGATTGGGTGCCTTCTACATTATGTCTTTATGGCCCTCTTAAGAATTAGACTAAACAATAGCATTTTCCACTTTGATCTTTCTGTCTGTTTGACAAACAGTTATCTTACTTACAATTCTTTGGTTCTGGATCTTAGAATCTGTTTTGCTGAGAGAGAAAGCCCCAATACCTCCAGCCTCAGTTATCCAAAGACCACACTTTCTTGAACCTCATCCTCTGCTACCATTATCTCTCTGGAGATCTGAGTTGTATAGGAAAATGGAAGGCAAGAGACAGAATGTTCTACTATTTGATTGACTCTTTGGAGGGTCAACACAATTACTCTAAGTTTGGTTTACTTCTCTCAATCATGTTTCTACTTGATTCCAACTGTCAGCACATGAGTCCAGTGTTTTTCCTTTTTGATCAGTCTAATGTCAAATA
Source organism: Sorex araneus (assembly GCF_027595985.1). NCBI lineage: Eukaryota > Metazoa > Chordata > Mammalia > Eulipotyphla > Soricidae > Sorex > Sorex araneus. The sequence continues at coordinate 103,825,250 of NC_073306.1, read as the reverse complement.
CTCATTTTGGGGGGGACTTCTCTCTTCACTAACTAATTGATTTGATGTTACATGGATTCAGCCTGTGGAAAATTCAACTTCAATGGTCGCATCCTGCAAATACCATTTAAATTAAGTATCTTTATCTGTTTTTTTTAATATTTTAAATCTTATTAATATTTTTTAATATTTTAAATCTTATTTTTTAATTTAAATTTTATTGAATCACCATGTGGAGGGTTACATAGTTCTCAGGATTATGTCAGTTATACAATACTCAAACACCCTTCCCTTCACCCGTGCCCATATTCCATCACCAACCACCCCATTATACCTCCTGCCCCCTCCCGCCCCCCCTGCCCCCGCCCTTGTAAGTGATAAGTTTCACTTCGTTTTCACTTATCTTGGTTACAGTCCATGTTTCAACACATAACTCACTATTGTTGCTAGGGTTTCCCCCCAAAAAAGAAAAGACAGTCCCACTGTCAAGGAAGCATTTGATGGCTCTCCATTGCTGAGAATGTAGAGATGTTAAGTCCCGCTGTTTGTTACATAACTTTTCTATTTTTTTCCCCCCTCATCCCGCACCACCGAGTTCATGCCTGTTTAGTTATCACCACGCTGCCTGACAAAGGGAAAACAAACCAAAAAAGATGGTTATTTCCCGTCATCAGCCGGCATGGGGCTCTGGCTTAGTTGATAGTCTGGTAGAATGTCTGCAAGCAGTTTCTGGAACCAAAAGTAATACGCTGGTATTGGCCCCGGCTGGAGATTCCACCAGTGTCCCGCTGTTCCACGTACATAATAATTTATTCCCTTGTATCCCATTCCCACGCCACCAGGTCCGTGTCAGCTTAATGGACATCATACTATGGTTAATGCCACGCCGCATTTCTTCCCGAGAAAGAAGAATATTTCTTCTCAGCCAGCGTGGGAATATGGATTAGTGCAGTCTATAGAGACGGCTACCACTTTGGTAGCCTTCAATATTTCAGCAAAAGACTTACTATTCTTGTTAGGATTTCCCACCCAAAGTCCGACCCATTAAAAAGGAACCATTTCATATTGGTGATGATTAAATGACAATAGGTTGCGTGGCCATGGCAGCAGCCTCGTGGCTTTGAATTTCTGTATAAATTCTGTATAAAGTCCAGGGAAAGTACAGCCAGAAATTACACGTCGCTACAAACTTTAACCCTATTATGGTCCCCCCAAAGTCCAACCCATTACAAAGGAACCATTTCATATTGCTGATGATTAGATGACATTAGGCTGCCGCGGCCGCGCGGTTTTGGGTTTCTATATAAAGTCCAGGGAAAATTCTGCCTAAAATTCTATCGCTACAATCTTTTACCCTTCAACAAAAAACTCAGTACTATTGTTTGGAGTTTCCCCCCAATGGTAAGCCCTGCCAAAAAGGAACATTTACACGTTGCTGACAATCAAGAGATATTAGGTTGCGATAGCAGCCGCGCGGTTTTGGATTTCTATATGAAGTCCAGGGAAAATTCTTTTGGTAGTTGCATCACTCGCTGGCAGCGCCTGGGCCAGTAGCTCCGAGCACACAGTGTGGAGGCATTTTGGGGGCGCCGCTCGTGTCCAAGGTGGTTCAGTTGCCTCCGGGGTCGATCTCGCGCGGGGCCGGAAAAAAGGTCTTTATCTGTTTTTATGCTTGGAAAATTTGCCCATAATTTTTTATTTTGTCTTTTCTCTTGAATGCAGAAGTTTGACATCTAGCTCTGAACCACGTCCCTGGCCCTTAAGGAAATGTGACTTTGTTATTTTATCTTATGTCCAATAATTTTAAAGCATAGTTCAAAGAGAACTATCTGGGTAGCGTTTGTCAACCCTTTCACTCAAGTATAATTAATTCATGTCTTCTTTCCCCTCTGTGATTCTCAGGCATTGTGCTCTACTCATTACTGACATTTATTACTTTGAAGAGGAGTTGTTTGTATTTGCTAGAGGAGGTGGAGGTAGGAAACTCAGTTTTGTATATCTCTACCCAGAAAAGTAACTGCTCAGTAAAGTCTTTAAGAAAGGAGGAAGGGGGAGAAGGGAGGGAAGAAAGCGGGGAGAATTTCTGTTTACCAAATTCTTGCAATGCTCTGTCCATGTACATATTTTGAGAATGAATGACACATGGAAAACATATAAGCATCTTTAGCAGTGAGGTAAGAAGAAACCTAGTGTGTCAGAGTTTTGCTGAATAATTTGTTTTCTTTTCCTCCCATACCTTATTACTCTAAAAGAAACAACTCATTTGCTAAGCTTTTCACTGGTGTGACTGAACAGGTTGGTGGTTTGCACTGGCAACATTGGGGTCATTGTTGATACTGTGAGGTGCATTTGCACTGTCAGTCCACTAGGGGACTGGTACCTGAAGAACACACAGGAAGTGTGCTGATACATTGTTAGTATCTTAGCTAGAGATCTTGACTTAGAAGTCAGCTATCTCATCTTGATCTCTACACAGTATAAGAATAAAGTCATGAGCAGTGTCACTGTGCTTTAGTGACGAAACTAGGCTAATCTTCTTAATCTAATAATGGAAAATAGAAACATTTAGTTTATGCAAACCACAGATTTAATCAATGAAAAGTGTATTTATTAAACTTCTATTATGTGCCAGATAAATCTATTAAGATAAAAAGAGCTTGTTTTGTGCAGCTTAATTATATGAGGAAAGGAGATAAACAGTAAACAATGCACATAGTAAGTAGATTATCTAATAGGTTGTCAGATAAAAAGCGTTATGGAAAATTTAAAGTATTTCTTTGTATCTAGATACAAAGAGCAAAATCAAACTCAAGCATGAAGTACATTGCTTGGAATATTTTTTAAATTTAATTTTATTTTTATAAAGTAGTTCACAATATTTGATTACATTTAATATCCAACATCAATCCCACCACCATTACACCTTTCCAACTACCATATTTTGAATGTTTCCATCCCAACCCCAACTCCTGCCCTAAAGCAGAACCGAAATAATTTATTTTGTATTGTTTGTTATTAATAATCCGCTGAAAATGATCCAAAAAATGTTTCTTATAGATAAGTGTGTGAAAATTGTTGTATTTCACCTAGGAGCCACTAAGCCCTTCTATAAGAGATTCCTAACATGTTATTAAAGGCTGCTGCTCAGAATATTTAATAGAGAGCTGTGGACCTGATTCTTTTGAACATCTATTGCTCTGCGAGAGTCATCTCTGAAATATGAATGGAACAAAGGTGCATATGATGATATTATACAAAGGTGAATAAGTTACCTGGAGAAGACTGGAGTGATAGCACTGTGGATAGGGCATTTGCCTTGCATGCAGCCGACCCGAGTTGGATTCCTCCATCCCTCTTGGAAAGCCCAGCAAGCTACCAAGAGTATCCCGCCTGCACGGCAGAGCCTGGCAAGCTACCCGTGTTCAATATGCCAAACAGTAACAAGTCTCACAATGGAGGCTTCACTGGTGCCCGCTTGAGCAAATCAATGAACAATGGGATGACAGTGACAGTGCAGTGCTACAGAGAAGACTGGTGGGCCCTTACAGTTTCCCACTGTTACTATTGATTGATTGATTGATTGATTTGCCACACCCAGCAGTGCTCAGGGCTTATTCCTGGCTCTGTACTCAGGTATTACTCCTGGCAGGGTTCAAAGGTCCATATTTGGTGCTGGGGATCAAACCCACATCCACCGCATATAAGGCAAATGCCCCACCCACTGTACTATCTCTCCAGTCCCAACAATATCTTTCTTTGTCAGCTTATGCTTAATAATTTTTTTAAATTTACTTTCACTTTTTACAGAGGCCATACTCATCAGTGCTCTGGGTCCTTGGGACCCCTCCTGGTAATGCTCACTCCCTTCATTGTTCTGCTTGGCACAGCAGTGTTGGGGGCCTGGCAGGCACATTCCCTGCAGCATTTGGGGAAGGGGCATGTAATGCTGCAGATCAAACTCAGGTCCTCACCTCAGTTAGACTTGTGCTTTATACACTGATTTTATCTTATCCAGTTTTGACTTTAAGATGTTACAATATCAAAATCCTTAATTTGCCATCACATTGGTTTTTTTTTATGGTAGCATGTATAGAGGCAGAGTTCTCAATAACTACACCATGGAGATTTATAAATCTTGTGAAAAATATGAATATAAGTGTGAACATTCCTTACTGTTGAAAAGTCCATTAGGTTTCTGTAACCTCCATGGGAAACTTTTAATCAGAAGGTTGTTTTTTATGAGTCAGAGATCTAAACAAGAGGAGTCACTTACATGATTCAAATGTCTAAATGTAGGGATGAAAGATAGATTTCATTTCACAAGCAACTCATCGATTGTTCAGGTCTGTCTAGGGTGTTGAGAAGTATATTGAAGCTGGGTGGGAAAATGATGTTTGATTTGTGATGTCTGCTACAGGATCGGGACCACGGAAAAGTGACATGCATGTTTTGAGTCACCCCTAGTGTAAAATCATCAAAGATAGCTTTATGAATTCATAGACTCATGCATACACACTCACACTTATGTACTATACATGTGTACATCTAATGAGGACTGAGGGCTCAGGCAGTGTGGGCGGTGGTTGGTGGGTCATTGCCAACATCTATTTTCAGGGCTTTTCCAGGTGATAGGTCTTTTTCTGTGGCTGCCCATCCTTTCCATTACTGTGTCCAGTTAGGACAAGCTAACTGCTACAGGTCTCAGGTGAGCTGGTGTTTTGGAGATGACTATGTAATTCTGCTAAGCCATTTTTAGTTGTTATCTCTCTGAAAAGACAATCTTTTTTTTTTTTGTTTTCTGGATTGAACACATGTCTATAATTTCTATCTATGGAAAAATAAATAACAAATTGTAGTGGCTTTCATATGTTAGAAAGACTAGTTTTTCTAATGAAATCTTACTTGTAACTTTGCAACATGAAGCACATGAAAGCAGTGACCAGGTGTTTTCGGAAGTCTCACTTGAGACTTCCCGTCATCTGACAGGTAATATTTTTATGTGTGTAGAAGTCCAGAAACACATTTGCTCTGAGTTCTGAGGTTTTGTGGACTTTTATTTAAAAATGATTGAGCCTGTTAAACTTTCTTAGTTCACATAGGAGACTGTCCAGGTGTTGGAAAGTAAATTATTTTTCTCAGGATCATATAGAATAATGCAGTTGTGCTGTGGTGGTGTGAGGAACTGCTGACTCCTCACAACTCTTTGGTCTTCTCTGCATGAGAACAGAACTTTGTGGGTTGGGGAAGATTGTCTGTCAACATCCCAGTGCCCTAGCCTAGTCTAAACTGTCAGTTTCCAAGGAAAAACAGAGTTCCAGGACCCATCTGAGGGGACAAGCCAGGACGCCCCCCCACCCCTCCCAGAGAGCTAAGTCTACTCGGTCTGTCCTGTCCTCCATTTCATCAGTGAAACCTGACAGATTAGAAAAATAATAAAGGGCCATCTCATCTGTGTTCCTTATTTATTACACATTATCCAGGTATCTGGTTGCAAAACCTGCACTCCTACTCCTCTCTCATTGTTAACTACGTTTGAAGCAGAACACACTGACCTGCTTCATCAGATAACATCGGCATTTCGGTGAGTGCTCCCTTTCCAGGTGACTTCCACCCTCCCTCTGGCTCACCGCTCTCCTCTCCGCACTCCCTGAGAAAGCTCAATAGGGGGAGTACTTTAATTCACAGCAAGGCACCCCTCCCTTACACGCTATGGATTGATTGACCAGCCAAGTAAAAAAGAGAAAATTAAAATTCCACCTCTGTAAAAGAAAACAGGCAGACTTACCCAGATTTTAGAGTCAGGCTGGAGGAATGTAAGCCACTTAACCAAGTTAGGGGTAACTCATTCATTCTCTTCTGGTCTTGCTCAATTGCCCTCTGCCTGCCCCTGACCCTCCACTCCCACCACCCCTAACTTCAAAGCTTATGGAGGGCACCACACTTGTGACTTGTATAAGAAAGCAGTTCTTCCAGAATTGGAGAGTTACACCAAGAATAGTAGAGATGAATACCAGGAAGATTGCTCCATGGCTTGGAAGCTGGCCTCACATGCTGGGGGAAAAGGCAGCTCAAATAGAGAAGGAATCACCAAGTATGGGGTGCTATGAGGGCCCGCTCAGGATGGCAGATGCGTGCTGAAAGTAGACTACAGACAGAATGATGACCATTCAATACTTCTATTGCAAACTACAACACCCATAAGGAGAGAGATAAAGCAAAAGGGAGTGCCCTGCCACAAAGCGGGCTGGGGGGGGGCTTCGGGGCCTGGAGGAGATGGGGTGAGGGTGGTGGGAGGGATACTGGGATTATTAGTGATGAATGGGCACTGGTGGAGGGATGGGTACGCGATCATTGCACAAAAGTTTATAAGTCTGTAACTGTACCCCGAGATAACTCATTAAATAATAATAATAATAATAATAATAATAATAATAATAATAAAAGAAAGCCATTCTTCATTCTTTGTGGAAAAGGGCGAGAGAGAAAGAAAGAGGAACAGAGGAAATAGGAGGAAGGCATGGGTAGGAAAGACAAGAGAGCAGGCTTGGAGAAGAAGGGAGATGGGGAAGAGGAGAGAAAAGTATACTGAAATGGAGAGCAGGAAAAAAGGATGGAGATGTGAGACAGAGAAAAGGTGAAGTGTCAGGAGAGATGAAAAGAAAGGAAGAAGAGGTAAATATGTTTTGTTTTTTAAAGGTGTCAAGTGAAAGCCAATGCCAGCTGTCTAAGTCTGAGCCACCTCAAGGAGAGTGAAGGGCTAGAAAGACTAGACCCTGTGTAGCAAAATAGGGGTTCTGGTCTCATTTCAAATCATCCAACTCTGTGACACCTTTAACAATCCTTTCCACTGGGCCTCAGTTTCCTCCGTGTGCAAAGAAAAGGGCATGTGAGAAGCCTTGGGTGTCTTCCCTACCCCTCACCCCAGCGTTTGCCCTGGGGCAGCCAAGTCTGGCCTGGGAGAACAGGAGAACAGAGCTCTTTGTGGCTGTCTGAGGACCGACAACTTGAAAGGCAATGGGGGCAGAAGAATTGAAGCATTTTTGTTGTGGAGGAAAGCGTGGGCTGCAGGCAAAAAGCCAGAAACCACTGACATCACTATAATACTTGGAACAGACCTCTGAGAGGTGGGTGGGAGCCTCGGGGAGTGGGCAGAGTTACCTGGTAAAGGCATGGAAGGCCTGGCTGGCCCAGGAGCAACAGCAACACTTGAGAGACACTTCAGGACCCTCAGAATATCAGAGGGCAGACGGCCAGAAGCTGGAAGCCAGGGGAAAAGTGGGGGAGAATCTGAGAAATTGTTTCCTCACTCGTTTTATTGATTTGAGTCTTGGAGTAAAGGATAAGAACCATTTCTAGGCAAAAATCCCATTTGCCTTACCGCTGGGTCTTCGAGCTGGAAACACTTGATGCAGTGGATGTTGATATCCACCTTTGCTCTTCTGTGCCCAGAACCTACCCGACAGGGAACTCAACTACCCGACACTTCTGCAATAGGATTACAAGGCACCTGGTTTTGTCTTCAGATGTAACCTCTGCAAAATGCCACGATACTTGTCATTTCCACTGTTGTTAAACACTGGGTTTAAGTCTTTTGTAGAAATAATATCTTGTTTTCTTCCTATCGATTTGCACATACAAGCCTTAGGATTTTGGGGGGAAGCTTATCAACTGTACGGCATATGTTCCTCTGTTCTCCACCACTGAGCCCTGGGCAGACAGTTTTATCTAACTGTCATGCTCTTTCCTGTTGATCCCAGATTATTTCAGAACCCCTTTCTGTGCTCCAGGCTGGCACGACTTGTGATTGATCCTGTTTCTCGTTCTTAGCTTAGGGTACATTGTCAGGGTGTATTTTGGGGAGAGGGGGCAGGAAAGTTCTAGGAGAGGATGCAAGAAATCCTTTCAGGGGCCCTGCAAGCAGCGTCTAGAGGGAAGTGAGTGACCTGGGCACAGGCCAAGTCTACTTTCAGTGTTATTTGTTATATTATCTTCCCTTTTGGTTTCTCAGATTTTGTATTGGCTCCCTTTTCCCTCCAAGTGTCTGACTGTTAGAATTGAATTGCTCGGGGAATTCCAGGTCGAGGTGTTTGAATAAATGGAATGCAAACCAGGAGCTTTGCCCTCTGTTCTTCGGAAGCTGGTTTCTGTTTATCCTCACCAATATCCGGAGTTGTCTTTACTCTTCAGGAAAACCTCTACATGATCCTTAATGGTCCACACCCCTTTTCTGCAACCTTTGTCAGTGATGGGAACCTCATTACCTCATGAGACAGCTCATTTCATTGTTGAATGACCTAAGTGGTTAGAAAGTGGTCAGCTCACAGTGGATTGAAATCTCTCACCCTGACAAGTCTATCCATCTACCATCTCTCTCTCTCTCTTTTTTGCATTTTCTGTTTTGGGGCCACACTCTGCATTTCTCAGGGCTCACTCCTGTCTCTGTGCTAAGGAGTTACTCCTGGCATTGCTCATGGAATCATATGGGATGCTAGGGATTGAACCCAGGTCTTTCTCATGCAAAACAAGCATTTTACCTCAAGTGCTCTCTCCAGCCCCAAGAAGAATTGCCAATCCTTTTCAAGCTCTTTAAAGAAATTGAAGAAAACAAATCCATCCATTAATGCTGGTTCACAGACCATGTCTGTTTCCTCTTCCCGCATGCCAGCCTTTCAAGTTGTATAAGATGGCTATCATAGAACTCCGAAGTTTTATCTTTTCTAGGTTAAATACCTCATTTTTAGCCTGCTTCACATGACATTCACAATTTTATTGTCTTGTGTAACCACCAGGGTATCTTTTAAGAACTGCCCAAATTGAAAATAAAATGTGTAATCTTGCATGTAAATGTCAAGAGAATAGATGTTCGCTGAATGGGATTGCTTGGTCCTGGGATTTGGAAATTATCTCTCTATTTATGCAACCCAGACTGTGTGCTATTGTTTTTGAAGATGCTGTTTCAATTTGTTGTATATTAAATTGTAGTCAGTGAAGGCTCTTGGATTGTTTTCTCAAAAGCCACTATCCTGCATTCAACTAATAAGAACTTGTAAAACTGATTGCTACTGTTGCTGGACAGGAATGTGTGTTGACTATCTATTTGTGTGTGGTCATGTACTGGGTAATGGACCAGAAAGATAAGGCCTTCAGAAAATTTTAATTTGAAACTTATTCATTCAATACATACTTATTGTTAGTCTTGGCTTTTTATTAGACAATTTATCAGCATGAAAATTTTATGTTCTGAGAACTTGTCCAACATTCTACTCTTATTTTATAGATCACATCATTCATAGAATGAACACAGAAATCTATATGCAGGGATGTTAATTGCAACATTAACTTTAGATATAAAAAAACAAATTTCTAAAGGGAATGATTAAATTTAATGCAGTGCCTCTATAAACTGTCATGAAGCCATTAATACTAATGAGTTATATCTATATGAATGGCACAGGAGGCCCTTTAGGTCTCTTATATAACAAATTATTTTTTTAATTCAAGTTGCAGCAAAGTAGAGGTACTATAATCTCATTTGAGCCTAACAAACCAAACTGTATTTTTATAATTATATATGTCCATTAAGTGCAAGTAGGAGTTTGAAAGATACACAGTAAACTATTAATGAACATTTCCTATTAATATAGCTAGAAAGATAACAAATCAGTAGAGAATGGGTTTTGTTTTTCCCTCTACATATTCCGATCATGACTGGATATTTACAAATGTATGTATTTATTACTTGTGTGACTTTTAAAAGTCTTTCATAATATAAAATTATTTTACATTTCATAATGTAAAATAAACCAAAAATATTTAAAAAGAAAAAGAATTCAAAACTTGAAAAGATAGAATCTCCTTCCCACCAACATAATAAAATACATGGGCATGTTAATGCATCACATAGATTTGACAGAAGGCATTAGATAAGGTGTTGGAAATCTGAATGAAAGATTCCCTTTGCCTTCATTGAGAATGGAAGGTCAAGAAAAGGTTTCAGGGAACTGCAGAGTATTGACAAGGAATGGAATTTGAGGCAGGTTTGGTAGGAAATTAGGGAAGACTAAATCTTCTCTGGATAAAACTGTAGAGTGTTGGAAGTATTGAGCTTCATTGGAAATACTCAACAGAAATTCTAAAAAAGTAAGTTTGACCCAAAGCACAAACAACCTTTGATGTTCTTTCTTTGGTAGCCTCTACAACATCTTAGGTACATTAATTCTGCGTTTGTATCAGAATGTTGAAGGAGAATGAGACTGGCAGCAGAGAGACCATTCAGACACTATTGTCATATGCTAGCATTTTTAATATCCTGGTAAAATTTAATAGTGCTCCCTCACCATCCTCTCTAAATGTGTTCAATGTCTAAGTAATCTTAGAAAACTTTCACTCTAAATTTCTTCTTGAAGATTTATAATACTCTTAATATATGGTCTTAGAAGTCTTGAAATAAAATTCTTTTTACCTTTACCTTTAACTTTTTTTAGAGCTGTTGACAATAATTTATTACGTTCAATATTCCAACACCTATCCCATCACCATTATAACTTCCCACCACCATTATTTTTAATTTTATCACCACCACTCAAGCCTGACCTAACGGCAGATCCGAAATAATTTATTTTATATTGTTGTTATGATTTTTTGTTTGTTATAGTAAAATATGACATTTAGTTTAGAAGTTTCCTTTTTACTTAGTGGAGTTATTTAATAATAATAGCTCAACATATCTGAAAAAGAGACTTTCTCCTGCACCCACTATACAATTCTTCTTGACTACTGATTCAAATTCTGAAGAATTTCATTTTTGCTTCCATGCACTCGGGCTGAGCCTCACGTGTGAGCAGCCATGCGAAAAATCACCATAAAGGGAAATATATATATATATATGTGTACATATGCATATATATATATATATATATGTACATATGCCTCTCGGAGAGCCCAGCAAGCTACCGAGAGGATCCTGCCTGCAAGGAAGAGCCTGGCAAGCTCTCTGTGGCATATTTGATATGCCAAATACAGTAAAAATTGCAGGTCTCATCTCCTGACCCTGAAAGGGGCCTCCAATTATTGGGAAAAATGAGTAAGGAGAGGCTGCTAAAATCTCAGTTCTGGGACGAATGGAGACGTTACTGGCACCTGCTCGAATAAATCAACGAACAACAAGATGACAGTGATATAGTGAGTGTTCGTTATGAATAATCTGTCAAAAATGATCCAAAACAGTTTCCTTAGAGCAAAGTGTGAATATTATTGTATCTCACCTTGGAGACATCAAGCTCCTGTATATAAGATTGCTAACGTGTTTTTACAGGTTGGGCCTTGTGTGCTAATATTTATTTTTTGATTGAGATTGGTCGCCTTCTACTTTACACCCCATCAAATGTGATGTGTTACTCCTAGTACATCAGTGGCTTAGAGAATCAGATGTTGTTCGGCTGCAAATACAGCCACATGCTTTAGGAATTCAAAAATTTTAATAGGGTGATAGAGTGATAGCTTGAGTTAAATTTTTAACTGGATGGTGACTTTGGGGTCTGAAGGCATCTCTGAAGCCTGTGGCTCTTTTATTTATCTGTGAGTAATAAAATATTTTATTAAGTTAGAATTTCTCTAGTTTATTTGAACCTGTCACATTAAATTTGCTGGCTCTGTTTTTCAGATTGACATCCTGAACAACAGCAAGCTTGGAAAATCTACAAAGCACAAACTTCTGAATGGGAATGGCAGCAGGACACTGGAGGGAAGGATGGATGCACTTCTAATGAAAAGAAAGAATTAGAAGGTTGTGTCATGTTCAGATGTGGAGTTGAGAGAGAGATAGAGACAGAGACAGAGAGAGACAGAGACAGAGACAGAGAGAGACAGAGATAGTAACAATTGATCTGAGATTTCCTTATTTCTCCTAGAGTTCTTCATACTGAAAACCACAAGCATCAGATCAAGTCCTCTGAAAGACCACAGGCACTGAAGCCATTCATTCCCAATTCACTAGGCCCCAAAGTTATTATTTAATAAGCATAGATATGCAGTTTTTCAGGATAAAAAGAGTTCTGCAGATGATTAGTAGTGGTAGATAAATAACAGTGCACATTTACTTAATCGATTTGCTCGAGTGGGCACCAGTAACATCTCCATTGTGAGACTTGTTACTGTTTTTGGCATATCGAATATGCCATGGTAGCTTGCCAGGCTCTGCCGTGTGGGGGATACTCTCGGTAGCTTGTCGGGCTCTCCAAGAGGGACAGAGGAATCAAACCAGGGTTGGCCATGTGCAAGGCAAATGACCTACCCGCTGTGATATTGCTCCAGTCTACTGGTATACACTTAAAAATGGTTAAGATGATAAGTTTTATTATGTTGTATTTTACCAGTTTAGAAAAAAGCAGTGGGATATAGCATTTTGGTTTCTGAAGTCAGAAGGATCCTAAATCTCTTTAATTTTATATATATATATATCTTTATTACAAGTTAATTGCCACTGTACAAGTGACTTGGAGTTTTGAAATCTACATATACAAAATATTATCAACCATAGGAAATCTAAAAAATGCAATACGTTATTCACCGTGGAAAGTATGGAAAAATCAAAAGTATATGAAGAAAACAACATAACTTAATTCCTTTTAGGAGATAGTTATCAAGAACTAGCATTGTGATGACTTTTGTCTTTTTTTTTCTATTTGAAAAATAGAGTATTTATATTTGAACCCTCATATTCTCCCTCCCTCTCTCTCTTTTATTCTCACTCAGGCTACCACAGGTCAGGTTAGATTGAATCTATGACCAAGGTCACTGGCGATGACAACCACTGAATAAGGAGCAACGAGAGACTGATTGATTCTTTAATGAGATGGATGAGTTGAAGATTCATTGGTCTTCAAAACTGGGCTCTGCCCTGTCTAATAAGTAAAGATAACAAGATTTAGAAGAGAATTATTACATCAGGAACTGATTACACTACAATTTTTAAGGCACCCTGAAACTAACTTCTCTTATCATTAAACATTATTGTAATGAATGATTTGATGTCTATTTCCCACCAGATATCACTAAGTCTATGTGAATACATTGTAGGAACTCAGCCTGCTCACTGTTGTATCCCCACTGCTAAAAAGTGCTTGGATAACATGAGGTATACAATAAGTATTAGTTGAATTAATTTATTAATGTATCCTCATAAATACATTCAGTTCTATAAGAGAATAAAGGGAATAATTATAGAATATTAAGAACACTGTTTCTGAACTCAAGTTTGTATTTAAATCTGAGGTTGTATTTTATAAAATGAATTGATTTCTAGAATATTTTTATAATTTATAAAGGAGAGATGAAATGTTAGAATTTACATATCAACAAGAAACTCCAGTGTAAAACAGGAAAAAAGACAATAAAAAGTCTCCAAAAAGAAATACAAACAACCCATAGACACATGAAAAAAAAGTCCAACATCATTTATTATTAGAGAAATTAAAATGAAAACCACAATGAGATACCACCTCAAACTTTTGAGAAGCCTATATCCAAATAATTGGAAACAGGGTTTCAAGGATATGACTCATGTAGAGAATAGGCCTAACATGTATAAAGCCCTTATTTGACCTGAATCAGGTGACATCTCCCACCACTGCTGGGTGCAGACTATAGTCCCTGAGCACTACTGGTCTAAGCATCACATGACAGGGACAAGCACAAAACTGTGTCTTGCGAAGCGCCAACCATTGCAAGGAACAGCCCCCTGGCCTAAAGAATCACTAAGTGTGCCTTCTTTTAAAATGCCAAAAGAATGGAAACAAGTGTTGGTGAGGATGTGGATGGAAAAAGAGTTATGGCACTTTTTATAAAACAGTAGTTTGGATACAAGTGGTTTTGTTAGATTGATGTGTGACAAATATATCCTCTCACAAATACTTCTACAAATAAATCAAAGTTTTCTATTTTATAGGCACCTAAATAAACAATACTTTTCCTTAGGGCTAGTATATTTATAGATCATAATGGAATCTGTACCCACTCCAATTTCATTAAACTTTGCTTATGCCATCTTTAGTGTTCTTTCACATACAGTTCTATAATCTAGATTCAATTGTATATATATATAGTGTAAGGTTCATTTTGACATGTGAATAACTACTTGATCTAGTTCTACTGATTGAAGACTCATTTTCCTACCAGATTGCACTGACACATTTGTCAGAATTCCATTTCTTCATTGCTTTTTTTCTGTGCTGTTTTCTGGTAAATTCTTTAGTATTTAAAAATATGACTTCTCATTTAAAAATCTGCCTCTGCTCTGATTTTTATGTTGCTACATTACTCCTATCCTCCTATTTTAATTTTATCAATAATAACTTAATCTTTATCATTTTAGTCATTTTAGTTCATTAACAAATCAGATACATTAGTCAGCTGGTAGTTTTAATAAAATGCTAGTCTTGACTATGTTTATTTTTATACATTTCCTTAAAACAGTGGGTCAACTATTGTTGGCTTTTTTACCTGGATGTCATGAAATAATTGTGATGATTTTTGTCTTGGTTTCTGGTCACTACTGGTCTCCAGTCAGCTTTACTTGTTCCTATTTCTTCTTCATCCACAGGAGTTGTGCTTCAGCAGTCACTTCACTGTGCTGTCTGGAAATCAATGTACTCTTCTTCTAACTTCTTTCCAGTGATAGCTCAAATGCAAATTTCCATTTCCTATTAGCAGTAAAACATTTTCATTTAAAAAACTAATTTAAACAAATAATTTTAAAAAATTATAAAGTTTGGGGCTGGAGTGATAGCACAGCGGGTAGGGCGTTTGCCTTGCATGCGGCCGACCCGGGTTCAAATCCCAGCATCCCATATGGTCCCCTGAGCACCGCCAGGGGTGATTCCTGAGTGCATGAGCCAGGAGTGACCCCTGTGCATTGCTGGGTGTGACCCCCCCCAAAAAAAAGCAAAAAAAATTATAAAGTTAAAAAATAGTGCCGAATAAAATAAAAATAAAATTTTTGAGTGACCTAGAACCGAGCCACAGTGAAATTTCATGATTTAAATGTTACTGGCAGAGCAGAAACTAGCAGCCTGATTTTCCAATAGCTCATGTCCTTTCACTGGGATTATTTTTTTCACAGAGTAACTTGTATAGATTTTTCTTTGAGGTAATGGATGTCTGATATTATTTAGTTGTAGAACACAGGCTTGAGACGTGTGTTCAATGATGCTAAAGGAGTGAACATGGAAGTTCCTGATCTCATGGATATAAATATTTGAGAAGCATATCTTCTCAGGGGACTGCTTGTAGTCCTTTCATATGAACTAGCTATGGATATTCATATATGACAGCCATGCCATGGTGCTGATGGTTGGTGGCAGGATGAGGAATCCATGACCTCTACTCTAGTACAATGTCTGAGGCTGAAGTTTACAGAAGAATGAATGACTGTCCCAATGGTGACTCATTATAATTTGGAAATTCTCAGCTTGCACTTGAAGAAAACTTATTGTCACTTCCTGACTAATAGCTAAAAAGTCAAAGTGAAAATAACAGTGGAAATGAAGAGAAAGTTGGATTTTTTTTTAATAATCGTAGTAAGCTGCAAAGTTAAATGTGGTAAAAACAGAGGAAAGTAGATAATAAATCTTAAGATGTTAACAAGATAATTTTGCCAATTAACATTTACTTTTAGTTATGCCTGTAACATTTTATCTATAATAGTATCATAGGTAACAGTTATTACTGTAGGCTTCTTCTGAAAGATGATTAAAATCATTGAGACAGAACCAACAAAAGTCCATCTTTTTAAAATTCATTGAATTTTAATCAATTTGCCATTCTGAAAATGGAAAATTCATTAAACTCCGAACGGAAACTTTAAGAGCCAGGACCAGACAAGTTGTCTGTCTTTTCCATCAACTTTCATTACAAGATTCTCTTTTTAAACTTTCCCGAGCTCTCACTGAGATATTAGACATTTTTCTACAAAAAAGATACTGGTATGAAAAAAAATAAACCAATGTATATTAATTTTTCAAAAAAAAAAAGATACTGGTAGGGTAAGGACCAAGTCCTTTGTCTCCTGACATCTGACCTGTAATCATCCAATCTAATGCCAAGGGAGCCACCTCCTATCAAATGAGCTACCCAATAACTATCCATACCTAGTGGCAGCCGGTGGAGTATATTTCCCAGTTCCCGCTGCAATCTAATTCTATGGAGGTACAGGAGAGGGAACAAACTAGCATATGTGGGCTGATTCTTCTTCACATTTTATTTATGTAGAGCTGTCTGCAGAGAGCTTGCAAATCAAAACTCACCAGCTCACAGAGTAAGGGGGTAACCGTGGAGGATTTAGGGACCTGAGAGTAGGTGTGTTGGGAAGTCCTGTCTTTGAGGACATGCATCCCTAGGGATCCTAACAACTACTGTCCCAGACACAGACTTTTATTTATAATGATCTATTCTATAAAACTAAGTTGGCATATTTCAAGACCCACTTTCTGTGGCACAGAGAATACTTTTTAGTAAGGTATCTGGGAGGTGATTCTGAGGATATCAGATGCAAAAGGAAACTTTGGCAGCTTAAGTTTTCTTTAGGGTCAAGGGTTGGGCCACACAAGAGGTGCTCCAGGCTTCCTCCAGGCTTGTGTTCAGGAAGATTTCCTGGCTGTGCTAAGGGGATCTCTGAGGTGCTGGGGACAGGACTGGCCACGTACAAGGCAAGCACCTTACTCCCTGTACTCTCTCCAGCCCACAGTCCCAGTGCTTGAGTAGGTTGCACAAATGCAGTTCCTCTTTCATTAATTCTTTGTTGAGAAGACTAAAGATGGTAAATAAATACCAAATTTATGCTTATGTGTCATCAACTACGATAGTCAGGGTTAAAAAAAATTTTTTATACTTAATTTATTTTTTTAATTAGTGAATCACTGTGAGAGTACAGTTACAGATTTACACATTTTCATGCTTGTGTTTCCCTCATATAATGTTCGAGAACCCATCCCTCCACCAGTGCCCATTCTCTACCACCAACGAACCCAGTATCCCTCCCACCCTCCAATTCCATCCCCCCTCCCCACCTCTCCTCTGTGGTCTCTCCTTTTGGGTATTGTGGTTTGCTAAAGGGGCACTGAGTAGCCATCGTGTTCAATCCATAGTCTACTTTCAGCATCTCGCTTCCTGAGCGGGTTCTCCAACCACATTTTACTTGGTGTTCCCTTCTCTATCTGAGCTGCCTTTCCCCCCAGCATGTGAGGCCGGCTTCCAAGCCATGGAGCCAACCTCCTGGTACTTATTTCTACTATTCTTGCGTGTCAGTCTCCTACTTTGTTATTTTATATTCCACAGATGAGTGCAATCTTTCTATGTCTTTATCTCTCTTTCTGACTCATTTCAATTAGCATGATACTTTCCATGTTGATCCACTTATATGTAAAGTTCATGACTTCATTTTTTCTAAGAGCTGCATAGTACTCCATTGTATAGATGTACCAAAGTTTCTTTAACCAATCATATGTTCTTGGGCACTTGGGTTTATTCCAGATTCTGGCTATTGTAAATAGTGCTACGATGAACATACAAGTGCAGATGTCATTTTGACTATACTTTTTTGCTTCCCTGGGATATATTCCCAGCAGTGGTATTGCTGGGTCAAATGGGAGCTCAATTTCTAGTTTTTTGAGAATCGTCCATATTGTTTTCCAAAAGGGCTGAACCAGTCGACATTCCTACCAACAGTGTAGAAGGGTCCCTTTCTCCCCACATCCTCGCCAACAGCAGTTGCTTTTGTTCTTTTGGATGTGTGCTAGTCTCTGTGGTGTGAGGTGGTATCTCATAGTTGTTTTGATCTGCATCTCCCTGATGATTAGTGATGAAGAGCATTTTTTTTTCCAGCCCTGAGATTTTATTTTGATGAAGAGCATTTTTTCATGTGCCTTTTGGCCATTCATATCTCTTCCTTGGGAAAGTTTCTGTTCATTTCTTTAAAAATTTTTTTTATAATGTTGGAGTACTACTATTTGTTCAGCCATAGACTAAGCTGATTGAATTGGGCATGAACCCCACTAGTCAGGTTTTTGTTAAATAGTAATCTTCAAGTAATTCTATCAATTGGCTCCTAAAACATGTGGTTAAAATATGCCTTTTTAGTTTTTAATTTAATATAAATTAATCAATGGATCAATCAGTGATTATTAGTTATCTTCCAAAGCCATGTCACTGTATGCAGGATAGAGTTACACTGAACTATAAAACACATGACTGGAAAACAATGTTCTTAAGGTGTTTTACCTTGCCCTTCCCTACTATCACACCTGTGATGCCTTCAAGAGGTCCCATAGCAACATTTTTGTATGTGAATATTGCGCATATTAAATCCTCCAACCATTCTATTTATTTATACATGTAACTTACCTCTTTCCTGGACTATTTTTTCAAACGGCAGAGACTCTGACATCCTTCTTTCTCTGTAACCTGATAGTAAACAGAGTAACCACAATGTCCTAAACTAAAGAATAGATTATTTACCCTGCATTGGTTTCTCAATTCTAACGAATGACATTGGTCAGTCAGGTAAAATTCACACCTAACAATAAAAATGCTTTGGAACAACTATGTAAACTATGGTGTTTAAATAAAGTATTTTAAAAGATGCTTTGGGACTATGAGAGTAAAAAACAGACTGCTTTTCTGCATGCTCATTTCCTCTTTACATAATTTACAGATTTGTGTGTGTGTGTGTGTGTGTGTGTGTGTGTGTGTGTTTTAACAGTGAGGCCCAATTAAACCAATTTGTTCTTGATCTACTTATTCTTAATTTTATAAAAATTATATAAACTACAGCTTTATTTCTATAGCCCATCTTAAGATTCATCATTGAAATTAAAGAAAACCTACAGGAGTGCCATTAACATACTAAAAGCCAAATGTTAATAATAATGATATTTACTTGCTGAAATTTAGCAGTATTCATTCAAAACCAACATGCAGTCCTAACTGCCTTAGGCCAAATAATACAAGTTACTTAAGTTTCTGTACTCTAATTTAGTAGAAAATGATTTCTTTTCCTCTTATTAACTGTTTATTTTCCACTATGCTCTATATCATTTTAAACAGATCATCTATTTGAAAGCATTAATGGAATTTTGAAGATCCTCAAGATTAAAAAAAGATAAATTATGTTTATAAGAATTTTTAAAACCTCAGTAATTGAAGACTCAGTTGACTTTATTCTAAGAATAATTCATATTTATGTGTGTGCATATTCGAGCACATTTATTTGCTTCATCCATTTGCAATGCCTTGTTATGAGCAAGGCAATAGGAATGAATAAAAAGATTTTAATTTTTATTCTTCACCTGCTGGGTAGATGGTTCAATGCACTGGAGCATATGCTCTGCATGCAGGAATTCCAGGTTCAATCCCCTGGACTGCATGGTCTTCTGAGCACCACCAAAAACAACCCCAAAGTACCATACCAAGAGTAACCTCTGAGTACCACTAGATGTGGCCCAATGACCAAACAAAACTCTAAAAAAATGCATCCCCCAAAAAGAAGACCACAAATATTTTACACAGAAGAATTATTGGAATTGTCTGACCTCTTTCAGAAAAAAAAAATCAAAGAGAAAATCTGCTTTTTCCCTTTGTAAAGGAAGATAGATCCTATCTATGGAGTCTTATCTGTTTTTCCTTTATCATTACTTGTGTTGTTACCTAATCTAACAAATCACAGGCATGTTTGTAGCTATGTTGAGGTTTCATCCAATATAACCTCATGGGCTTCCCATGGGTCGTTAGGGTCAGTTAATATGAGACTACCAAAGCCAAATGGGCCTCAGATCCCACACAGGTTAATACACCTACTTGTAAATGAGACAGATGGATTGATATGGAAACAATTCAAATGTTCAATGACAAGTGAATAGATAAATAACTTGTATATGTATACAACTACTTGCTATAAAAAAAAGATGAATTACTGCAGTTTGTTATAATTTGGGTGGTACTGGAGGGCATAATGTTTTTTATTTTGTTTTGTTTTTTTGCTTTTTGGGTCACACCTGGCAATGCACAGGGGTTACTCTTGGCTCATATACTCAGGAATTACTCCTGCCAGTGCTCAGGGGACCATATAGGATGCTGGGAGTCAAATCCGGGTCACCCGCATGCAAGGCATATGCCCTACCCGCTGTGCTATCGCTCCAGCCCCCAAGGAGGGCATAATGTTAAGTGTAATAAGTCAGAGGGAGAATACCAGATGATTTCACTCATCTATGATTGTAGAGAAACAAAAGAGGAGAACAGACAGTCTTGACCTGGGATTACAAACTCAGGTTACTGAACAGGTAGCAGAAGGGAAGTGTGGAGGAGCAAGGGAGAAGCAGACTTGAAGTGACATTGTAACGCTTATGAGGGTCTTGGTGTGAAACTGCAGTGATTTTTCTGCTTCAAAGCCATAAATGTTAACACTATTGTAAGCATGTTATCAAAACTATAATTAAAATTTTTTTAATGAGACAACTGGGACCTAGGGTAGGAAAGAAACCAGAGTAAGACAGTGGATTTCAACTCAGGTCAATTTTTGCTCATTCACTTCATTCATTTTGAAGGTATTTGTTTGCATTCCTCTACAGCAACACTATTCTTGGTACTGAACATACAGTAATGGTCAAGGTATGTAAGGTTCTTACCTTAATGGAACTTCTTCTACTCAATAACAATATTACTGATGTCAGAGAGATTTGTACAGTGGGCAGGGTGCTTGTCGTGAACAGAGTCAGCCTAGGCTCAATCCTTAGCATCCCGTATGATCCCCAAGCCCCACTGAGAGTATACCTGAGCATAAAGCCAGGAGTAAGTCCTGAGCATGGCTGGGTGTGGCCCAAACGTTTTTGAAAACTTCAAAAAAATAATATTACCACATAAAAGAAAATAAAGTACAGAGATACAACGGGTGCCTAGGGAAAAGTAGGAAGGGCTGTGAAGAGAAGGTTTCTTTCTGAATAAGAAATATTCTTATTTGGGGGCTACTTGCTTTGCACATAGCCAACCCAGGGACCACATATCATCCCCTCTGAGTTCCACCAGGAGTGAATCTTAAGCACAGAACTAAGAATAAGCCTTGAGTACAGCTGAGTGTGGCGCGTGCGCAAGCACACACACACACACACACACACACATACACACATACACAAAAGAGGAAAAAGAGGAAGAAATATGTGTTCGGGCTGCTGTAATGGAATATTATTCACTGAATAGTTGATAAACAAGAGAAATTAATTTCATACAGTTCTGGAGGCTGGGAAATCCAAGATGCAGGTGCCTGCACAGTTGGTGTGTGTTGAGCGCCTACCACTTCTGGCTCACAGATGCCTGTGCGCAGTGTCCTCACATAAGGGCACTAGCTGCAATCCTGAGAGCGAGCTGCATCTTTACCACCTAAGCAGTTCCCAAAGACTGGATCTCAAATGGGGCTTATTTTTTTTATGTCACTCAAAAATGTTATGCATTTATGTAGAATGTTATACGCTATAACATATAAATAGGTTATAGATTTTAACATATAAATTGTGAGGTGGGGGGTGACACACATACGTTTGACACAGGAAGACTGGGATAATTAAAGGGCCAGACAGGAATCGCTCCAAAGGGAGTAGTGAACACACAGGTTCTAACATGAGAAAGACCTCATGACATTCAAGATCTAGCTTAGCATGGTTGGCATGGGGAACAAGGAAAGAAAAATATGCTTGGAAGGGTAGTAGTAGAGGTCCAGGTCAAGTCAGCACTTACAAGTTGTTCTAGGGCTTTTTACAAATTATGGGGCTGGAGCCCCATAACTACTATAGTATAGTAGGTGTGGAGGGAGGGCTTGCCTTGCATGTGATTGACCCAGATTTGATCCCCGGCACCCCATATGGTCCCCAGCCCCACCAGGGGTGATCCTTGAGCACAGAACCAGGAGTACAGCTGGGTGTGGCTCAACACAAACTCTCTCTCTCTCTCTCTCTCTCTCTATATATATATATATATATATATGTGTGTGTGTGTGTGTGTGTATAAAATTTTTAGTCAGCTTATCAACCCATTGAATCTTATAAAAGGGCATTTTTTGGTTGTCATAATTTCTTTTTTGAGGTAAGGTTTTGGGTCATACCTGGCAATATCCAGGGGCTATTCCTGGCTTGTGCTCATGGGTAACCACTGGTGATGCTCCAGGAACAATATGTGGTGTCGGGGATTCATACAATGGTGGGCACAATGGAAAGCTTCACCCCTGCAAAAGGGCGTTTTCTACAATGCTATTAGTGTCAGTACAGATTATTGGGACTAGGATTCTAATGAGCTAGGTATAGAGCAGCATGCTTATTTGTCAGTATGGAATTGCTGGTTTCTCCTTTTATTGTATTAACAAGCTCTTGTAACCAACCTTTTGGGAAAGAATTAGAAAGAATAATGCTACCCATTAGACAAACAAGTTCAAATTATTTTAGCCACAAACTATTTTTATTAAAAATATAATTGAGTTCTAAAGATGTTTGAGAAGACTGTGGCATAAGTAGCAAAGTTTGGTAAAAAATAAAATCACCAAAATCTTCTGGAGATGAGGCTGATGAATTTGTCTCCTCCCCCTGGTCAGGCTGGTCACCCCAGTAGAGACCCAACCACTTTTAAGCCACCCCACACAGATGAGAATCTCTTCTAATTGCGCCACAACTTGATAACCCAGAGGGTAGCAATCAGTGAGTCAGTGTCAACTTCACAGAAATGGAACAGATGAGGACAACAGGGGATGGGCCAGGTGACCCAATATTGCCTTTTATGATCTAAAGAGCTAGGACCTGGGTGCCTGGTTATTGTTGATTAATTTTATGCTTCCAAATTCTACCCACAGTGGACAGGAGGGGGGTAGGAGGGGGAGGGGGCAGTGAATGAAATGATATAGGGATACAGAATAGGATTCATTCTTACTGGAAAATAAAACGTATGACCTAAATGCTAACTGGCCACTAGCCATGAAAATGTCTTAGGGATGTCACAAGCATTCACATTCCTAAGGAGTAGTTGAGGCTTACATTTCACAGACAGAGCTCTCAAACTCAGCATGAGAATACTGACTAGGAATGCAGGTTCTGCCTCCTTTAAATCTTTGTGACCTTCGGTAAGTCACTTGCCCTGTCTGGGCCTCACTTAATTTCTCTGGGCAGTAGGGAAGGTGAATGTGGCAGAGGAAAGCATTGTTGGCTTGGTTATATTTTAGATACCCAGAAAAGGTTATATTTATAAAAGAGACTTGGAAGGGATAGAGTGCCACTCTTAGTTAGGCTTTTCACTTCTGTCAGGTGAGGGGAATTACCAAGTTCAGCAAGGAGTTGGTTGGTGAAGAATCGATAGACAAAAATTCTGAGAACAGGCTAATAGGAACTGAGATATTTCCACATTAACTAAAAGGTTGAGGGTTATATTCTACCTTGTGACCGGTTTTTATTCAAAACAACATGATTAACATATT
This sequence comes from Sorex araneus, assembly GCF_027595985.1. Classification (NCBI taxonomy): domain Eukaryota; kingdom Metazoa; phylum Chordata; class Mammalia; order Eulipotyphla; family Soricidae; genus Sorex; species Sorex araneus. The sequence continues at coordinate 103,801,774 of NC_073306.1, read as the reverse complement.
TCATATCTCCCAAGGAGAAAATAAAATACATATTATAAAGGGGATGTTTTCTATCTCTGAAGGACCCGGTGCAACAAGGAAGTATCACACATAAGAATGTTATTCAAATAAGCTGATATTTTTTCCCTTTGTCCTGGAGCATGACAAACACAATTTTAGATAAAAGTTTGGAAGATGCAACAAATTGAGTTCCCCCCTCCTTTTGTTTGATTCTTAAAAGTAAATGTTGAAGGATTTCTAGCTTGTTAGCTATATGAAGATAGGGAAATTTTATTCGCTGATGCCTCCTAAGCATTTAATTTACTGCCTGACACAGAGTGTTAACTAGGTAAATAATTCATTGGCTGGATTAACAGACCACCATGAACTTATCCAGGTACTGGTAAGTAAGGCAGGTTCACCCCAAGGGATTCCTACTCTGTCTTGTTCACCTAGCTGCTAATTCATAATTCCACCCTCAGTTGATCTTGAGCTGGTTCCATAAGTCATTGCTGTGGTTTCCAGGCCTCAGGCATTAAGAACCCTTGTTTCATAAAGTCCAGAGGGATGAAAGAGCTTAAATATTATAGATTTCTTCATTTTTATATTTTCCATAGCTGTTGTCTAAATAATCATACTTTAAAAAAAACACTTTCTAATACTAAAAGTCTGGAAATGGCCAAATCTCTGGGAGACTCTGGCTGTGTGCTTACTGACTGAATCTTTCCCTTACCCATGAGTGAGCACACTGTGACCACAATATTCTTGCAGGCACAACAGCCCCTGAGTTGAAACATACATTCAAATGAATTATTTGGATTTGGGAAGGACTGTGACCATATTGCTAGGCTTGTTACTAGCATCAGGAGAAGCAGATCTGCCAGGGACTCTTTCCAAAGGCCCCTGCAGGGGCCACCTTCCCAAATCCCATCTTCAGGTAGAAAGAAGTTCACCTATCAAGATTGCCCTCCCATGTGATGGGGGATAGTGAAAAGGGACTATTTCAAAGGAATGGCTGGCAAGCAAACTGGTTAGAATCTGTTCAAATACTGATGCTTTTTCCTGTCCTGGAATCATAAATGTTGCTTCTCCCAACCCCCAACTCAATCGACGGTTACCTTTGTTGCTGAAGACCACACATAATCCTGGGAGACAACTCTAAGATTTGTGGTACACATCTCAGTTTTAATAGCATGTTCTTAATCTTCCTCTTTCTTTATTTCACTGCAATTCACTCACCACTGGTCTAGCTAAGGGTATCGAGGCAGCCTGTCCAGTCTCATTATAAAGATGAAAAGACTAAGAGTCAGAGGTGAAGTGGCTTGTCTCGTTACACAGGCCAGGGTCAGTACTAGGCTTAGAAGTAATGGGGTCACACTGCTGGGGCTCACCTTGTGGTGGTGACTTAATTAGCTCTGTGGCTGGAGCTTTGATGACTCAGTGTACCCTCACCTGTAAAGTGAAAAGAGTAATGGTTTCTACTTCATGGAGTGGCTGGCCAAGTAAGAGATAAGACAACACAGTCAACTGGGAGCTTAATACTCTTAAATGCTCAATAAATATTAACTATTATTACTGGTGAGACATTATTATTATTATGGAGGCGCAACCACTAAGCTTAATTCCTAACCTGGTACTTTTCTCACTACATAGAGCTACACCCAGCACCAGGTTCTAGTACTTCTATCCACTTAATCCTATGGATAGCTGCCCCCATCTCCTTGTTTACTCAAAACAGAGACAAGCTAGACTCATTCTAAGCCCAAGACATCACTCCCTTTCACTTTAGGGAAGAAGACATTGAGTTTCAATCCAGAATACAGACAGGAAGTACACTTCTGAGGTCTCTACCCTGAGGGAATTTACAATTGATTTGAACAGGTTGGACATATATGTGAGACAACAGTCGAAGGCAAATCCTCTATATGGGTTACACTAAGACAAGTACTGTCCCTTTTGTGACACTATGTTTTTGTTTTGCAGAACGTACTTCAGCCTACTCTTCTTAAATTAAAATTTTTGATTTTACATTTCCAAATCTTCTGGACAGAAATCCACAGTATTATCATTATGTATTTGTCTTTCTTGAGGAAAAAAATACCATAAAACATATATTATTATTACTATTATTATTATTAATAATATGGAACTGGATAAATGCAAATAACATTTTCCACAAAGGCATATAGCTTGTCATAAATTTCATGCAAGTAACAACTTCTTTCTGGATTACCTTTTTTCCTTAGAATTACTAAACTTCCTCAATGATTCCATCATCGTTCTTGGAAGCTGAAACTCATAATCAAGGAATAAATTAATTATGTATTCTTTATATATCAACACTGTAAACTACAGCTTTACTCTTTTAGCTTTATCTGCTGTAGGTTTCTCTATCACAGGCCGTATTTGAAAGATATTGACAATTGAGAGAACAAAATCCATGCTCTTGTCTGCAGCTTATATGTAAATCTGGGTAAGCTCTAAATCTTCTCTGAGTCCCCATATATAAAATAGGATCTAACAATCTGGTTATGAGTACTAAGAACTGAGTACTCAAGCTGGTTATGACTATTAAAGAAATGAACATGTAGAAAAACAAAGTAATGGTTCTGCTCATATAGTAATTGTAGGAGAATAGTAATAATTTGATAGCTAATGATTAGTAAGTACTATGTGCTTCACATCTGCCATTTTGAAATTTTAATTTTAAAGTTTCTGACAGTCTTTTCTAGCTCGGTGTTCAAAGGTCACTCGTGACAGTGCTTGGAAGATCATGTGGGGCGAGGAATCAAACCTAAGGCCCCAGCATGCAAATCATGCAACCCAGACTTTGAAATATATCCCCAGCCTTGTCATTCTATTTAATCCTCCAGTACTACCTCGTGAGATATGTGTAATTTTTCGGTTCACTTTACAAATGAGGAAATTGCACAAGAACACACAGCCAGGTAGCGTCAGAGTTAAAAGCTGAACCTAGGACCTGGAATTTTAATCAAGGTCACATGGGTTTAAGCTCTAGAGCTCATAATCTTAATTGTAACATTATTAAGATTATTTAACTGAAATATAAAATATTGTGAAACAACTACTCTCACAACTGAATGTTGTGACTTGCCTTGTGCTTTTCTAACATAAAAAATAAAACAACAGACAAACAGGGCTTCTTGGGGTCTCGAGTTCAATGGCTGAGAGCATACGTTGCATGTGGGAAGCCCAGTTCCATTTTTGGTCCCCTGAGAACAACAGAGCTGGGAGTAGCCCCTGAGCGCTGCTGGCTGTGACCCCCAAAACAAACATTTTAAGAAACATCCATCAAAATCATAAAACAAATAAACACCAACACACATGCCCAGAGCTTCTGTAGGATGTTTGACATTATATGGAAAAGAGAAAATTATTTGCCATAAATTAGAAATTTAACTAAATCACTGAAGTATACTAAAAATACTCAGGAATAGCAAACTTCATTTTTCTTATGACTAATCATAAAATATGAAAGATTTTAAAGTGTGGTTATTATTAAAAATTATGATCTGGGGAAGAAGGGTTAGCTTGAGAGTTTAAGACCAGGCTATGACTTGGTAACTGGTCTCCAGGTTGATACATAGTTTGTCTTTCTGAATCATGATAAAGGATCCATTGATTTACCTTTTATTTTTTGCCAGCAATGTTAAAGTGATCTGTAGTTTGAGATCAGGAAGGCTTCATTTCTATACTCTATTCATTTAAAATAAAACAAAATTCACATCGCCTGTCATTTCCTTATTGAGAAATAGTCAACCAAGGAGCATTATTTCATTAAGACTGTCATTAAAACACACTGATGATATCAATAAGAATTTCAGTACATTTCTTTCTCCCTGCCAAAAACCTATTGGGAAGTTCTCACTCTTTTGCAGGAGCTGAGAGGTTTTCCACAAAACTTATATTAAATTTAAAAACAATTCAATGTAAAAAATTAGAATGCTCCTATAATTAGCCAGAGAAGACAGTGGCAGATAAAAGGAGAGGGCCGTAAAGGTTAAAATCACACACACACACACACACACACACACACACACACACACACACACACACACACAGAGTTTCCTTCCTCTGCAGGGTCTTTTCACACCTGCCCTGTTTTCCTGGTCTTGTTTCTAGTGACCTTCCCCCCAGTCCTTGCACATTTTTTACATCTCTGCTTAGAGAAATCTTTCTCAACCTATTTTGTTGTGGGGTCACATCCAGTGATGCACAGGGGTTACTCCTGGCTATGCCCTCAAGAATAACTCCTGGGGACGCTTGGGGACCATATATGCTGCCTGGGATAAAACCTGGGTCGGCTTCATTCATGCAAGGTAAGCGCCCTACCTGCTGTCCTATCCCTCTGGCCCCAGCTTCCTCGACTTTTTACAACTTGACTGGGTTCTTTGCCTTTTCTTTGACTGGGGTCAAACACTGTCCTGTTTGAAACTGTCCATTTGTATGAATCAGTGCAAGCTCCAAGGCCTGACTTCAGGCAGTTTTGTGTTCTCTGCTTAGCCTGGAGCTTGACAAAATGTATCTGCTCAAGAAACATCTGTTACCTGATAGTTCATCCACAGGGAACCTGAGCACCTTATTGGTAGACTAGTGCTGCTTCTACCAAATAATACTATAGTGTTTTATTTCTGTTCTCCACATTATTTGTGCAGTGAAACGTGACTTTATTTGCACACAGGACTGGTGAAAATCATTGCTTCCTTTGGGTATAGGTGTAGCTAAAAACACCAGAAATTACCTGGGATTACTAGACTGATTAGTAGTGAGATGCTGAATCTAAGAATTATTTGTCAATGTTCTTAGTTCACATGGCACCTTTAAAAACAGTCGACAGGTTGTTGAAAGAGTCAGCAATAAACCTGATTTTCACTGAGATGCACAGGCCCAGTGGTACTGGAGTTAGGGATCCGTACCCATGGGCGGATACACAGTTGAGGATAATTCTTGATCCTCCTTTTTCTCCCATGCCAGATGCAGTACTAGAAAGAAAATCCATGAAGCAGGACTAGTCTACATTAATTTAAGCCAATTCCTGATAAATCAAAATGTGAACGTTAATAGCTTATTAGTGACCAGCCTAATGGCAGAGTGTGACTTTCAGCCCACACTCCAGGGGTGGGGGGCGGGGGAATCTGAAAATGGCTGAGAGAACTCTGAGGCCAGTGCAAACCCACAGGCTAACGCCCCTCTGGGTTGCCCCATCAACTCTCCCTCCTGTGTGAGCACGCAAGTCTACCAAAGGGCTCCTCTGCTTCCTTCCTCTTCTACTTTCTGGGTCTGGAATTGGGACAAAGCAAATCAGAACCTGGCACCCATGCGCTGCTCTTTAATAACCCTGATACATCTTGGGCATTTTGACAATTCCAGCTTAAGGAAAGGCATTTGTTTGTTCAGTTTTTGATGAGAAAAAGTTCAAATGCCAAAAAATAAAGACCATAGTGTGTGTGTGTGTGTGTGTGTGTGTGTGTGTGTGTGTGTGTGTGTGTGTGTGTGTGTTCATTCAGCTGCCATGGTCTGCCTTCTTCTCCACTCCCCGGGCCCAGTTTCTCCTTCAGCAAACACCCATGGGGTTTCTGTCTCTTTGTCTCCTCACCTCCCCCTCCTGGAAGGAGACTGTGCGCCTGGCTCCTCTTACGGGGTCTCTTGGTGTCCTGGTTTAGTCCCTGTCTGGTCATTCCACTCAGAAGCTGTATCCGGATGACCCAAGAACCCAAAGTCTTCCTTCAGGCTGAAGGCTAAGGGGGTGTTCATGGCAGTGCCTTGTCCTTTTGGACCCCTCACCTCAGCTTTCCTCTCCACAGAAATGCCAAAGGGGGGGGGAGATGATGTTGAGGGTGAACGTATGTGTTCCCTGGTAGGCTGAGTCAGGCTCTGCGGACCGGGTTTCCCTGAGCAAAGGATGGAGCGGGCAGCGCACTGAAGAGCCGGGGCAAGTTCGGACACTACCACGTACGTATCAGCTGCGTGACTTTGGCGAGTCACGTTAGTCTCTGAACTACTGCTCACCTATCTGAACTCAGGGTGACTGGCTTGAAATGGCTGTTTATCCAATTAAACAATCTTTTTTTAAAAAAGAAGAGGAAGGAAGAGAGAAAGCAAGGGAAGGAAAGGAGGAAACAAGGAAGAAAGGAAACAAGGAAGGAAGGGAGGAAGGGAGGGAGAAAGGAGAGAAAGAGAAAGAAAAGGTTACAGGAAACATCTACTGACCCGTTTGCAGCAGAGGTTCAGGGAAGGCCTCCCGGGACTGGCCCTGGGCACCTCTTGGGCGCCCGCGCTGGCCCCCTGCAGCTGCTACTTGTCCCAGCACCCCCCCCTCCCCCGGCCCCACCTCTTAGGGAGGTGTGAGTCTCTAGAAAGCTCCAAATTATCCCGATCAGTCGCTTCTCCTTTACTGGAATGGCTTTTCAGACGGGCCGAGCACACTCGCCTCTGCTCGGCGGGGCCCTCTGCCCCATCGAACCCGCAACTGGGCCTCCTCCTTCCTTCCGGAACGCGTGGGGGGCTGCGGGGGGTGGGGGCGCCCTAGACCGCGCGCCTGCTCCTCGCCCGGGCCGCCCCCGACCGGCGCGCTGCCCTCTGCGCCCCGCAGCCTGGCACTCGGGAGTCTGGGCGCTCCCCCTCCGGGCGGCGCTGGTGGCCGCGGGCAGGCTTGGCAGCAGCGCCCGCCGCGGGGCGGCCCCGGCAACTCACCCGCCCGCCCGCCCACGTGCGGGCAGAGGAGCGAAGCGCTCGCAGTCGCAGCGCCCGCGCCAGCCGCCGGTGGGTGCTCACCTCGGAGGCCGGCCCCGCTGCCGCGACCCCCAGCCGCATCCTCCTGCGCCCCTCCACCGCCGCCCGCCGGCTTTCGGACTCCGGGCTGGAGATGCGAGTCGGGCTCCCCTCCGAGGCGTCGTCTTGCCCGTGGTCAGCGCGGGGGCCGCGGGACCGGCCGGAGCGCAGGCGGAGCGGGCTGGCGCACGTGGTAAGAGCGCTGCTTTTTCTACTCGTGTTTTAAGAGACGGGACTTTGCACCTTTTTCTCCAGGGAGGGCGGGGGACCCTACGAAGGTGCTAACCTTGCTGCGACTTCTTCCTTTACCCTTAATTTTTTTTTCTTTCCTTTTGGTCTACCATTGGGAAGGAGCGCACAGAGCAAGCCAGAAACTTTCCCGAATGTTTTCAGGGCATTTGAAGTCCTAAAAGATGGTTTAGCCGCCGCGGGGTGAAGGGTGGACAGGTTTCGTGGGGTCCCGGGGCCGAAGCGGCGTTTGGGTGGAGGAGCTGCAGCAGCGGCCGGCAGCGCCGGGGCCCTGGCCGCCAGGCTGAAGACCCGGCGGGAGCGGGCGGCCGCGGCAGGTGAGCGCCCGGCCACCGCCTGCAGCGCCGCGTTCCTCCACTGCGTGGCGCCGTGGCTCCCGCCCGCCCGCGCCCCCGCCGGGCTGGGGCCCGCCGGCCTGGGGGGCGGGAAAGCGCCCAGCGGGCTCTCGCGGTCCGCCCAGGGCCCTGCCCAGGCCCGGGTGGCTTGGGGGCGGTGAGCGGAAGGCTGGGGACGCGCTGGACTTGGCCATCGGGGACAGGCCTCCGAGGGGGCCCCAGCCCAACCCGGAGTTCCTGGTGGGGGCCGGGGTGGGTCGGGCCGAGGGGCCCCAGCGCTGCGAGCCCGCATCCCCTGCTCCTGGACCGCGAAAAGTTTTTAGAAATTGCTTTGGGGTCTGAGCTCTGCCACGACATTAAAAAAAAAAAAAAAAGGAAAATGCTTTGGGAACTATCCAGACGTGTCTCCGTTGGGGTCTTGTTTTTTCCCTTGCCAAGGGAACTGTGGGGGAGAGAGGCTCGACACAGGCTGGGGCGACGCGGCTCGGGGGGACTCCCGGGCGCACGGGGGTGGCTCGGGGCGCGGGAACGGAGAGGCGTCCGCCTAATGTGTGCGTCCCGGAGTTCGGGGGCTGGGAAGAACGCACCAGCAGAGTGTGGGCTCTCGGGGGTCGGGGGCTGCCCGGGTTGGGGGCGGGGGAGACAGTGCAGGCAGAGGAGGGGAGGGTGAAAGGCTGCGTCGAGCACCCAGTGCAGTTGGACCGGGCACCCGCGCGGCGTCCGGGGCGCTGTCAACAGGAGGTGTGTAGCCTAAGGTGTCCGAGTGGGTGTGCGAAGAAGGCAGCGGGGGCGAGTATGTGTAGCGGAAGCGGAGCGTGTAAGAGCGCGCGCGCTTGTGTGTGTGTGTGTGTGTGTGTGTGTGTGTGCGCGCGCGCCCCTGCGTGTGTGTGCGCGCGCGCTGTGTTGGTGGGACAGGGTGAGTGTCCAAGCCTCCATCTGGACGCCCCCGCACAGCCGACCGCCCAGACGCGCCGGGCACCGCGCCCGCGGCGCGCAGCAGCTGAAGGGAGGCGGGCAGCGCGCGGGCAGAGGAAGGAGGGTGTCTCCCGCAGAGGATTTCTCGAAGCTCCCCGCAACGCGCCTCTTCCTCGGGTCTATCCCCCTTCCAACACCGCCCTCCCTCTCTTCCTCCCCGCCTCCCCCCCGCCCAGGTGCCCAAAATACTTAAACCAAACAAACAGCCCCAAACCTGTTCCGTTTTCGCTCCTGTATAAATAGAACAGACTTTCCAAAAAAGCAATACCGCATTCACTCTTATCACCAGCCACTTCTTTCCACCAAGTAATTCAGAAAACAAGCAGTCAGCTTCCGTGAATGCGAGCCGCTTTTTTTTTTTTTTTTAATTCGCGGCCTGCTTTTGCTTGCGGTTTTGAGCTGCCAAGAAAGTGAGTAGGGGTTTGACTGGAGTGTCTCGGCTCCGCTCGGTTTCTTTCCGAAGTTTAATTTTCCGGAATGGCTCCAAACAAGGGCCTGGGGGGGCGGAGCCGCCGGCACCGGATCTTCGCCTTTTTTGGCAAGTCCCGGGGAACCGGAATTCCTCCCGCCCGAGGAGGCTGTTCCGCTGCCCGGGCTGCGCCGGCTCTCCCGCGCGGGCTGCAGCCCCGGCCGCCGCCGCGCCCCCTCCCCGCCGGGCTCCGGGCTCCGCACCGAGGCGCGGGTCAAGGGCCCCCGGGCGGCCCGCGGAGCATCCCCCGCCAGCTCCCCGGGCGCGAGGCGCGAGCCCGGCGGAGCCCGCGCCGCAGAGCTGTATGCAAATCGGCCATGTGACGGCAAGAAGCTCCTGGCCCAGCCCTGTTCCTCAGTCCATATATGGGCAGCGACGTCACGGGCATTGAGGACCTGCCCATAAATACTTAGAGCAACACTTTCCGTCTAACCGAGAGAGCCGCAATTGATTAATAGCTCGGCGAAGGGACACACTGACTGTTATAATAACACTACACCAGCAACTCCTGGCTTCCCAGCCGGCACCCAGGAGAGAGGCCGTGGCAAAGAGCCATTTTTTCTTCTTAAAACCAAAAAAAGAAAAAGAAAAAAGAAAAAACCCAAAACCAGCAACTTGTTTGCTAGTTTTATTTCTTTTGGATTTTTTTCTTAAGTAATTGCTTTTAAGTGTGGAGGGAAAAAGGAGATACAAACGTAGGCTCTGTCCAACACCGCTTCAAAACGGCTTCTCTGACACTCCAGGTAGCGAGGGAGTTGGGTCTCCAGGTTGTGCGAGGAGCAAATGATGACCGCCAAGGCCGTAGACAAAATCCCAGTAACTCTCAGTGGTTTTGTGCACCAGCTGTCTGACAATATCTACCCGGTGGAGGACCTCGCCGCCACGTCGGTGACCATCTTCCCCAATGCTGAACTGGGAGGCCCTTTTGACCAGATGAACGGAGTGGCCGGAGGTAAGACGGGTGACCCTTGGCTGGTGGGACCCCACGCAGCTCCGAGGTAGTGGGTGGGGTGCGGTGCTTATGCAGTTCTCGGCGGGTTTGGGAAGCGAGGGAGACAGGGTTGCCCGATTAGCTTTGAAGATGGGAAGGGTGTGCAGAGAAGCCCGCGGAGGTGCAGGAGAAGGCGTTGGAACGCGGCGCGCGGGCAGATGCTCCAGGTCCGCCGAGCGCGCGGCGCACTCGCCGCGGCACGCGCGGCCGGCGGCGGACGCAGGGATGAGCGTGGGAGAAGTGCCCCACCCGGCCCGGGGACGCTGGCCGCTCGGCCTCCCCTCTCCCGGGCTCGGGGCAAAGTGACGGCAAAGTTCCGGAGCTCGGGAGGAGAGCTGCGCGCCGAGCGAGCCTGGCCGCCGAGACGCTGCGGAGGGAAGCGTTTGCCGCGCTCTCCCGGGCGGCGCGGACCCGGGGAAAACCGGCGTCAGGGCGCGCTCCCACCTGCGCACCGCCCGCCAAGTTGAGGGGGCTGGCGAGGCGGGGTGGAGAGGGTGCAGGAGGGCAGGCAGCGGCTGGAGGCGGCCCCCAGGATGCAGAGAGAGAAGGAGAGATGGGGAGGCCCCGGGCACCACCGGCGCTGCGGGGTTCCTTGAGGATGCCAGGGAAAATCGGCTCCCTGGGCCCCCGCGCCTTCCTATCTGACCCGGCCACTAGCTGGGGACTAGGGTGGGTACGCTCGGGTATCAGGTGAAGGAGACGGGTGCGGGGAGCAGGGAAGCGTGTAGAAGGAGCCCCCCGAAAAGCCCGGTGGATTCCCGCCTGCCGCCTATGCTGAAACGCCGAGGGAATGAAAGCGGGGGCAGCGGCTGGGAAATCACTGAACCCTCTCTCAGACTTGCCTCTCAGGCTAGTACCTTCACGACCCCGGCCGGGATCAGTGTCCTGGGTGCTTTCTGTCCCGGAATCCTAGCCGTGGAACCCTCGGGCAAAGGAAGAGGGAGAGAAGTTCCAGGCAGATGGAGAATTTTTGATATTATTGTTCTATTATTGGGTGTTTTTATTGGGAACTAGAGCCACAGATGGCTGCGAGTGTATGGGGGGTGGTGATGGGAGTAGCTCATCGTGCTTTCCTGGAGGTAGCTCCTGAGTCCCAGACTCTCACTGACTGCTACCCTGGAATTTGGGAGAGTTCCTGTCTCTGGACTGGCTGCAGTTTCTCCACCTGTTGGAGTCTGTCCCAGCCCAGCGGTGCTAAGATCCTGAGCCTTAGGAATGAACCCAGTGAAAGGGGTGAGAGGCAGCAGTGTGTGCCTGCTTTCTCATTGCCCCACCTCTTTTCTTCCTTCTCCCTCTGCAGATGGCATGATCAACATTGACATGACTGGCGAGAAGAGGTCCTTGGATCTCACATACCCCAGCAGTTTTGCTCCCGTCTCTGCACCCAGAAACCAGACCTTCACTTACATGGGCAAGTTCTCCATTGACCCTCAGTATCCTGGTGCCAGCTGCTACCCAGAAGGCATTATTAATATCGTGAGTGCAGGCATCCTGCAAGGGGTCACTTCCCCGGCTTCGACCACTGCCTCATCCAGCGTCACTTCTGCTTCTCCCAACCCACTGGCTACAGGACCCCTGGGCGTGTGCACCATGTCCCAGACCCAGCCCGACCTGGACCACCTCTACTCACCGCCGCCACCGCCTCCTTATTCAGGCTGTCCAGCAGGAGAGCTCTACCAGGACCCCTCAGCGGCGTTCCTCTCAGCAGCCACCACCTCCAGCTCCTCCTCTCTGGCCTACCCACCGCCTCCTTCCTACCCGTCCCCCAAGCCAGCAGCGGACCCAAGTCTCTTCCCCATGATCCCAGACTATCCTGGATTTTTTTCGCCGCAGTGCCAGAGAGACCTCCATGGTACAGCTGGCCCAGATCGCAAGCCCTTTCCTTGTCCCCTGGACTCCCTCCGGGTCCCCCCTCCACTCACTCCGCTCTCCACTATCCGTAACTTTACCCTGGGGGGGCCCAGTGGTGGGGCTGCAGGCCCAGGGGCCAGTGGAGGCAGCGAGGTACCCCGGCTGCCAGGCAGCAGCTCAGCAGCGGCCGCTGCCGCCGCCTATAACCCCCACCACTTGCCCCTGCGGCCCATTCTGCGGCCTCGAAAGTACCCCAATAGGCCCAGCAAGACCCCCGTGCATGAGCGACCCTACCCATGCCCAGCAGAAGGCTGTGACCGGCGCTTCTCTCGCTCCGATGAGCTGACACGGCATATCCGCATCCACACGGGGCACAAGCCCTTCCAGTGTCGGATCTGCATGCGCAACTTCAGCCGCAGTGACCACCTCACTACCCACATCCGCACCCACACCGGGGAGAAGCCCTTCGCCTGTGACTACTGTGGCCGCAAGTTCGCCCGGAGCGATGAGAGGAAGCGCCACACCAAGATCCACCTGAGGCAGAAGGAGCGGAAAAGCAGTGCCCCCCCATCGTCCATGCCGGCCTCGTCCACGACCTCCTGTCCAGGGGCTTCACAGGCTGGGGGCCCCCTGTGCAGCAGCAACAATAGCACTATCGGTGGAGGGCCCCTGGCACCTTGCTCCTCTCGGACCCGGACACCTTGAGATGAGACTCAGGCCTACGCATCATCGTTGTGGAGGCCCCGGTGGCTCTTCGTCTACTCAAACTACACAACAAACACTACCACCTTTCCCGGCTTCCTTCCCTTTGTTGGGCATTTGGCTTTGATGGAGCCCAGCACTTGCCCCCCCCACTTTCCATTTAGAGCAGGTCCTTCCAACACTCCACCCACTTTCTTCCCTTGTAGATGAGTCGATCACCCCAGCACATTGGAGAGGCTCAGAGAGGATGTGGGAATGGGGACCCTGGCCTAGAGGGCTGACATCTACCCCTGCTTGAAAGGCTTATTTGACTAGGTTTTGCTCCCCCCCCCACCTCCTGCCTTCACCCCCTTCTCTGATTGTGGCTGGTTGCAGGTTTTTGACTCTGGATGTGAGAATGAATCTGAGACTTTTTCTACAGTAGGTTGGGAGATGCTGATCCCTTCAGATGGGGGACAGCAAAAAGGAGCAGCAAAACTGACGTGCACTTTATGGCTTGGGACTAATGTGGGGGGCGCTGTACAGAGAGTGAAGCATGGCCTGTATGCTGCATTCTGTGGCCCTAGAACAGTGAATCAAAGCTTATCTAGTCGTCTCAACCCTTTAAGCAATATGTATTATACTCAGAGAACAGACGTGCAATGTGACGGGAGGGATGTAGCAATATCTGCTCCTTTTTGAGTTGAGAAATGTAGACTATTTTTCCAGTGTATATCCATTCAGATTTTGTGTATTTTTGATGTGCACTGTTCTCCAAGTTTTGAACCTTTGGGAAAAAAAAAGCATTTATGATCTCTTGAAATTAGTCAGAGGTTAACTTATTTAAAAGGGGTATGTACATATATTCTCTGGAACTTGGATGCATGTAATTGTGTTGGACGTGTCCTTTGGTGCCTTGTGTGATGTAGACAATGTTACAGGGTCTGCATGTAAATGGGTTGCCTTACTATGGAAAAAAAAATCACTCCTTGGGTTTAGTATGGCTGTATATTTCTGCCTATTAATATTTGTAATTTTTTTTAGAAAGTATATTTTTGTATGCTGTTTTGTGACTTAAAAGTGTTACCTTTGTAGTCAAATTACAGATAAAAAATGTAAATAATGTTACTGGAGCTGACTTGTTTGTTATTAGCTCTTAATAGTTGTGAAGTACAAATGATTTATTCTAACTCAAACCACTAACTGAAGTTCAGATAATGGATGGTTTATGACGATAGTGTAAATAAATACTTTTCAACAATATTCTTTGCTTCAGGAATCATTTATGGAAGATTTACAGGGTGGGCATTCAACTGTCTAATAGCTGTGAGACAACTGAAACAAACAAAAATAGGAATACTAAGCACCTGTGGGTTATAGTGCTCTGATCAAGTCAGTCAAGATCTCCACGTTTTCTTTGCTAATCTCCCAGCATCAGCCCTCTTACCCCAAAGCCATCTCCATTCAAAATCAAACGCTGTTCAGGGGAATTTCCCCCTCTGCCTTAGTGTAAAAGTGGGGAGGCGGCATTGTTTTGACTCATTGTTCCGAACTCTAACAGCCTATAGCTTTTCTCTGCTCCTGAGTGGGCTCCGGAAAATAAATACTAACAAGAGCCCACTCGGAGACTACACATTTGCGGCTGCTTTCAGAACCCTGACTAGGGCCCGGCACTCAGAGGTGTGGCTTTGTGGAAAGTGTGGTGGCATTCTCAAGCTGGAAATGACTTTCAGGTTCCAGGATTAGTTTCGAGACCACAGAAAACTTTTTGAAAATCACTATCTCCTCTTTAGATCGAAAATGCTCTCAGACACTGCTGATGACGGCATGAATGATTGCTAAAGGAATTACCCAGGACTCATTTCTCCCCAAATTGATTATCTGTGTTTGGAAAGATCATTAAGAGGCTATAGTTTGGTTGGCCAAGAGAATTATCAAAATGCTGATATCTCATTAGACAAGCGTACAGTAGTCTGAAGAAAATCTCAAAAGGGGGACAAACTGAATATGTGAATCTGATCCTTGGATTGCAAAATAAAACATTACAGAGTTTAAAAATGATTTTAAAATAAAAATTAAAATTCACCAAGAATACATTTTTTACCAACATACCATACAAAATATTTTTTGTAAGTTTCCTTTAAAATAGGGCCCGAACATTCTAATACAGACATTTAAGCAGTACATATAATATTGTATTTTCTAATATAAAGCCAATATTCCCTTTCTTCGGATAAAACACTTCTATAGACCTATTTGGATTTTCTTTTTTACTTAATTTCCTTTCTCTTACTAAATTTTATATTTGTTGGATTTAACTGTAGCACGTAAATTTTAAAATGTATTAGCACAAAATTATTCATAATTTTTAAAGTGTATCTCCAAAAAAGATAAATTTTTTAGAAAAAAATTATCAACATATTTACAATTTTATGGAAGTTTAGATTACCTCTATTTATCTACATGTATGTAGGTGTCACCACCTCCATAGTAAAAAAAATCTTCCCATATGTGGGGTAAGAAGAAGAGAACAAAAATAGTTAAAGTCATTGGAATTGAAGTTTGTCTGTGAAACTGAGCTTACATGTGAGGCAGGAGTATGGGTGTCAGGAGTCATTCTTGGGACACTGGTGGAGGGAAGGGGGTTCTCTGCTGATGGGTGTGGTATTGGCTGACATATGCATGAGATATGTATTAATAGTATTATAAAGCCAGGTACCTTAAAAAATTTGAGCCTAAAGGTTTTCAGTTCTCCTACTGCATCTGGATTCTCACTGTAGCATGTTGGAGCACCACTTTTTAGCTACAACTTGTTTGCTCTGTCACTGCTAAGCTTCAGACATGGCTAATGACTGATGGCCTAAATTTTAGAATATTAATAGTGTCTCCTGGAAACTACGACCTTTTGTCCTTTGCACACTGGGATTTGAATTTAATTTGTGTTAATCCTTTTTTTAATCCTTCTTTTGTATTTCAACATGCAGAATACTCTAACTCCTAAATAGATGTTTCTGACAGTAGTTTTTCCCAATAGATTCCCATTTCTTAGTTTATCAGAGTACTATCTTCATTTGGCCAATTTTTAAAATATATGTCACATTTTGATAGCTCTATATTTTTAATGGATATTTCCCTAAAACACTTAAAAAAATATACACCTGAATTTTAAAAGCTGTCTTGCCAAATTTGAATTTCAGAGCATCTCCAATCAAAATGTAAATACTTGTTTATAAGCAATAGTTTTCAAAATTAATTTTTTGGCAAAGACTGAAACATTCTGAAAGTTTATATAATTACTCTCACTTCAAAATGGGCTTGGTGTGGTGGCAAAATATAACAAGGCACATGCCTGTGTATTCTCAGAGCCAACCTTGTGGCTTCTAGTCCTTGATCTCAATCCATCTTTAGTCAGATTTTACTCTTTTCTTGAAGTATTCAAGGTAGTTTTTTTTTTAACCCTAAGGCATCTTTAATTTTGTTCCTAGAAATAAAGCATATACAGCCAAGTCTGCTTCTTATATTCAGTATGTTTTCCTGAATAGTATTACCGATGGTGCAGTTATTCCAAACAGGCTTATTAACTCATTTTGGGGGTTGTGGAGTGTCACACCCAGCTGTTATGTATACTTCTCACTCTTGGCTCGGGGAACTAACTATATGCAGTGCCTGGGTTCAAACCTGGGTCGGCTGCGAGCAAGGCTAGTGCCTTAACCACTGTCCTATGGACTACTGCTAGTTCCCTAGACATGGGTTTAAGCTGTCCATAAACCAGGCTAAATAATTTTAATATCCTATTAATGACATGAGAATTTTTTTGTAGCCACATTACAAGTGGCTACAGTGGCATTTTAACAAGTCAACAGAGTTTGGGATTGGGGGAGGGTGAGAAAGGTCAGTATCAACATAAGTGCTGAAAAGGCTACCAGTCTAAAGTACAATTAAACATATTATACAAAAAAAAGAGAAAATTATTAAGTCCAAAAGATTCTTTCTTTGCTACTGAAAGTATTTTTGTTTTCTCACACTAGCCTATTTTTCTTTGGTTTAGGTATAAAAACAATTTTTTTTTCCTGCATAGCAAAGTAAGTATCAAGATATTAGTCTTAGATGTGCTTTCAGTTTAAAAGCTCCAGCTCAAAAGAAATAAACTATAAACCTTAATGGATTTTAGAATCTGCAAAAAGTCACCAGTTTTAAGACAATAATCTTATAGCATAAACTAAAACTGTAGGCATCCCGGTAATAGTTTTCTTTTCCATTTTGCAATAATCAAGATTTGCTTCTAAACAATTTCAAACATGCCTTTATTTTCCGTAACACTGATCATAATCCAGAATTGTAAATATCTCTGGATCTCAAGACTGAGTACCTGTGTGGTGCTTAACAAATGACTTCACTTCTTCAACAACAAAAGGCTCATTGCAATCAAGTGATCAGTGGTCAGATTGTAACCGGCAAGTTCTGATTTCAGACCAGGAGTTACAGGAGTGGGACTTTCTCAGAGTTGCAGTGGGCAGTATGTCTTAAATGTATACACATATATATGTATATGTGTGTGTGTGTGTGTGTGTGTGTGTGTGTGTGTGTGTGTATATATATACATATATATATATTTTTTTTTTTGAAAAGCAGAGCTAGAGTACAAGATTCAGTCACTGGATTAGATGAGTAAGTCCTCATCAAGTGCCAAGACCAAGGCACCTACAAAAGGACCATGATCAAGTATGTGTGTTTTAGAAGATTGTAGGGGCTGTTTGTGTTGAAAGGTCAGAGAACCCACTCCCGTTAACAAAAGTGTTACTGAAAAAAGAGACCACCATTTTTCATTAATAAACAGCAGCTGATGTAAACTTAATTCATGCTACTCAGGCGTATGAAAAATCAATTCTCATCAAATAGTAGGTAGGCATACAATATTCTTCATTGACATAATTGGCCATTGATATAACCAGATAATTTAAAAGCTTTATAGTAGACAGACAACTCACCCATGAGAGGCAATTATTGCATTAGTTATTCAACAGAAAAGTGTTCAGTATCATTGTGCTCATTAGTCTTTAGGAAGGGAAGACAACTTTTTCCCACAGATGTATTGAATAGTCTATGTGGCAGGAATACATATAAACACAGTAGCAGCGCATGAAGTCAGTCATAACTAACAGTTTATGCAGAAATGTGCAAGGGTTTTTTGCAACACATTCTGTCTGTGTAATAAGATTATGCTTTCATTAGTTTAGTAAAAGTTACATCTTACTTTCACATTACTCAGATTTTCTTAGTGAACTAAAAGTTCCATTGTTCTTATTGAATTAAATTAGAGATCTTATATTGCTATTTTGGCATGCAAAATTTCAGATAGTCTTATTTGAAAAGCACCTTAACTGTTTTCAACCAACTCACTTGTACTTAGGAACTTTTCATAATAAAGTTTAAGGAACACTATCTTCCTTTATTATTGTTCTGTCAGAATGAATTTTTGCAAGTCTAATATATTCCAGCTTATATTAGGAACACATACATCAGTATCAAGAATCTTTGTAAATTAATCAACTTTGCTACAATTCAAAATAGCTAAGTATATGACTGCTAACCATATATATTCATTGCTATACCAGGAGAGGAACCCATACTGTGAAAACTTTTCACAAATGATAATCATTTGCATATCCAGAATTTATTTTTAAACTGAACTGGTAAAGAATAGCTTCAAACTACCCCCAAGGCATAGTAAACCACCAGAATGTGAAGCTACCATAAAACAATTTTAGCAACCCTGGAGGAAATGCTTGGCGTTATGCCAGTCAGGTTTACAACACATTGGTATGCAACCTTGAATATGCATCATTTTGTTTTAAAAAATCACTCACCAAGAATTTGCTTTTACATTGCTTTTAAAATTGGGGAGAAAAAACTTCTTTCACTCTGTTTGTGGAGCCCTGTGTGTATAGTAAAGAGGTTTAAAAGGTAAATACAGTTTTGGGACAGGGCTTAAGACTTTCTGTTACTAGTACATCATCCTTTATTAGAGATATTAGAACTTGATAGCCACAGGGCCAAGTCAATCCGGAGGGCCTAGACAGCCATTGAAAAAAATTTAGTGTTTATTTCTACAGTTTTATTTTTATGTTATGTGAATGACAACAAAATCCTATCAATAGTAAAAAGTGGGAAACAAGAGGCTTCTGTAGTTTAAAGCAAATGATGTCACTGTATTTGTAAGTAATGAAAAATTGCCCAGCTGATCAAATAAATGGTAATAATCAAACCAGTCACAGCACAACTGTTTGAAAAACTGGGAGAACTATTTTGTACCACGTTTGGGTGCCACTGAATAGCAACCAACAGTTAATTCTCAGTTCTCTGAAGCTGATCACGGCGCCTTCCCACTCTGACAGAAACCAAACTGCAGCAAGCAGGCTCTGACTCCTGTTGGAGGGTTGTGAGAACCTGGCCCCTCGGGCCAAGCAAAAGCATCGGCTCTCTGAACATCTGAGTTATCGAGAGAATTTCAAGTCATCAACATAATATTTTTCTCTATTTTTACAGGAAAATCGAGAGTGAAATAGGGCATGGAATTCAACAGCTGGCTAGAGGAGTGTGACATTCAAAAGTTTGGAAGCATACTGATTCTGCATCTTCTGGTTAAGACAGAAAATTGTCTTTTATACTAGAATGAAAATGTCACTCCGAAGATCCTTCGCATTAAGGGTGAGTTTCTAATCGGAACTCTGCTTAACTCACATCTGGAGGTCGGTGGGGGGCTATAAGCGACCATCTGTACCTGAGTTACACAGGTGTTGAGAGTACCTCAGTAGATAGATGCTGCCCAAATGAACCAGAGATGGTCCAGAGAGACAAAGAAAGTAAATTTTGTCCTCTGCATGAGTAGCTATATCCTGGGGGTGCCAACTTGAGAAAAGAAAAAAAAAAGTTAATTTTCAAAAGCAACGGAACAGGACAATTCAATTTAAACTGTTGAGTTTTTGAAATTTAGCTTTTAACCAATGACTTGAACTAAGAACAATTTAAACAACTGAGTCATGCACGGTCAGTAAGTTAAAAATGGTAATAAGGAGATGGCTTGCGGATAAAAGTGGAAAAACAAACTCTATTTACCTAAGGCGGGGAGGGGGGGCGGAAAGGGAGGACCATTTAATGTATTTTGTGTAGGATGCAGAATAGCAGAAAGAATCTCTTCATTATGGCTTTAGGATGGAAGCGCTTCAGCTATTCCCTGCCCCAATCCCCCCATACAAACTGGTGGCAGTGACAGAGCCTCTTGCTCCCCTGCTCCCAATGGCACAGCAGTGACCCCCGCAGCGCCAACAGCCCGTTCCAGGAGCCCCGCATGCCAGGCCTGGCGGGGGTGGGGGCGCAGGGAGAGAGCCCTTGTGGGTGCCGGGAGGTGAAGCCCAGATCCAAGTGGGGGCGGGGGGGGGTCGGTCTGCGGCCAAGGCTCCCGGACGCGGCCGGCGACTTCAAGGGGAGACCTTGGGACCCGGGTAGGGCTCCCCTTCGCACCAGAAGTCATCGGCTTGCGGCGTCTCCAGGAGCCACACCTCTCGGGGCAGGTCACTGGCCGAGCCCGCGGCCTCCTTGGGTCGCACGGGTTCCAGCACCCGGTAATAGTGGCAGTCCCGGCCGTCGTCGGGGTCGTAGGGCGGGGCCAGGATGTCCAGGAAGGCGGCGGGCCCGTCCACGGCGTCGATCTGGTGCAGGTTGTCCTGGTGCGGCGTGAGGACGCAGGGCCCGCTGGCCTCGGTGTACTCGGCCCGGGAGCGCAGCACGCCGGCCCGCACGGCGTCCCGCTCCCGCGCCTGCAGCGGCGGCTCGAACTGCTGCTCGGGCGGCGGGGCCCGCGGCCGCTGCCCGCCGTCCGCGTCCAGCTTGTCCATGCAACTGATGCGCACGGTGCCGTACAGCACCTTGAGCATGCCGTGCATGCCCGGGTGGTCGTGCAGCGGGATGGACGTGCCGCTCTTGAGCAGGAACACGCCGAGGCTGAAGCCCTCGGTCTCGTAGATGTGCATGTAGGTGACCGGCGGCAGGCTGGGCGGCAGCGGCTGCAGCGTCGCCTTGCGCGGGGCGATGTTCAAGTCCTCGGCGCGCACTTGGGTCAGCAGGCCCTTCAGCTTGCTCAGGTTCTCCGGGAAGCCCGGAGGCGCGGCTTCCCCGGGGCCCGGCGCCTCGCCGCGCTCGGAAACGCGCCGGCCGCCCCGGAAGGTGAGGCACGCCTGGCGGGCGATCCGTTGGATCAGGGAGGCCATGTTGTCTCGGGGCATGCTCGGCTGATCCTCCGCGTGCCGGGAGCGGGCCCCGCCGCCCCCCGCTTTCCTCCGCCCCTTGCGGTCCCCGGCGGCCGCCACGACTGTCGGTGACCCCGGGCGCAGGACGAGGCCACGCAACTAGCGGCCCTTCCGGCGCGCTGCCGCTACCTCGGCAGCCACGCGCCCGCAACGGCCCGGCGCGCCCGCCTCGCGCCCCCTCCCAGCGCGCACGCGCACGGCCCGCAGCCCGCACTCACGCTCGGGAGCAGGTAGCGGCCGCGTAGCGGGGGGCGCGCTTCGCCTTACGCCCGACGCGCCATTCAGGCGGCCCGCATCTACGCCGCCGGCCATAGGCGCGTCGTACGCCGCGCGCAGCATCCTGGGACTTGTAGTCTGGCCCGCGGCATCAGTTTCGTGAACGTGCCCGTTGTCCGCCGGGAAAGGGAAGAATTAGAACGTGTCGGTCACAAACAGACCTTCTTTAGGGTTTCAGAGTGTTTTATTCTTTGGGGGAGGGGAAAGAAAGTCCATTAAGACCGCAAGAGAAGTAAGTCCTTAACTACAACTCCCGGCATTCCCGGGGAGTGCACTTCCGGCATCTGGCCCGTCAAGTGTTGGAGGAGGTTGGCTATTACGGGGCACTGGGCAAGAGGCTTGTTAACATCCTGACGCCGTTTGTGTCTGCTTATAGGTTCAAGGTCGCCCTGCGCTGCCCTTACCCTGGGGGAAGAGGCTAAATTAAGTTCAACTTCTGGTGGCCGCCCAGGCAGCACTGTGTGCCGCGGTGATTAAGAGAGAACACTTTTGTAAATGTCTAAGTTTCTTACTTGAGAGCACCGAAGCATTCCCTAGAGATCTTCGTGATTACCGTGCACAGCTTCCCCCCAGCTGCTGTTTGCATCAGGAGCTGGTGACACCGCTCTAGAGCAGCGTAATTTGGGGAGAGTGGGGGGAGGGGTTGGATTGTGACCATTTGGTGTGGTCACAGATTCTTTGTCCTAACAATCACCCAGTTAAGTTTGCTGTTTAAAATGCTAGATTTCTAATCATCATCGTAAAATTGATATACTGCATAATTCCAAGACATCCTGTGAGAGGAACTGGTATGCTGAGAACTAGGCAAGTTCTTGACCTTCATCATGTCCTGAGTTAGGGACTTAAAAGTGAAAGTGGTTTCTTTTTCACTACCTGGAGTGGTTGTATAAATCCTCTTTAATGAAGAAAAATGCATGCTCCCCTGTCTTTGTCTGTTTTGTTGTTCGTTTTATTTGTGGTTCTTGTAATTGGGCTATGTATCCTGTCTAATGAGCATTTAGTATTTGTCAGGCCTATTAAGTGCGTTAGCTAGTATTCAACTCTCACAGCCTCTCAAGAAAAAGGCATTTTCTTATTCCCATTTTTTCACATCACGGAATTAAGTTGCTTGGGAATATTAAGTAACTAGTGGACAGGGCTAAGCAGCAGAGCAGAAAAAAGTACGGCTTTACCAAAAATAGTAGTTTGATTTGTTGAAGCATTAAGTTAGGGAGACAGGAGATTGTGTTTCCAACCTACTGTGCTACTTACAAGCTGTATACCTTTAGGTAAACCCTATTTTGTTTAGGCCCTCCATTTATTTACTTGCAGGGTGCTAAGGTTAGAGTAATAGTTCTTTCTGAAATCCAGTTATTCATTCGACACCCCTGGAAATTTTTATATAAATCTGAGGTCACACACCAGAGAGTCTGATTCAGTAAAACTGGTGTGACACCTACAACTTTTAGTTTATTTTGTGGGAGGACATGCCCAGCAGTGCTCAAGGTTTACTCTTGGCTTTATGTTCACTTCATTCCTGGTGATGCTCAGAGAGCTGTGCTGAGCACCACCAGAAATCTGCTGCGAGCAAGGCAAGTGCCTTACTTCCTGTACTACATCTCTGGTGCTATTTATAATCATCGGGGAGCATTTATTTTTAAGATACTCTCCAATGATTTTTATTAGCCAAGTTTGAAAAACACTATTCCAGTTGTAAATAGTAAATATTGTCTTAATATTTGGTCATTTTTTATTGTTTTAGAAAAAGAGCACTTAGGCAATTGTTCATAACACGCAGTATTATTTAGCACCTGCCTTTGGGGTAGGCTTGGGTGGTGGTGGGAAAACACAAAATAAAGGCAGTGGAAAGGTGCAATCGTGGTGGGATTGGTGTTGAAATATTGAATGTAATCAATTACTATGAACAACTCGTTGTAAATAAAAATAATTTAAAAGAAAAAGAGCACTGGTTTTGCGTATGTGGGGCCCTGGATTCATTCTCTGGCCACAGGCATTTACACACATAATCCATAGGAAAGGTCTCTGAAGTCGTTTTCAGAGGTTGCCTTACCATTGTAACTGAAGTGGTAGCAAGTATTGTGTGTATGAGGCCCTGGCTTAGTTCTGAACACCCCAGACTTAGCCTTCGAGCACAGTCATGACCACAACAAAAAAGAATTTCTCTTAAAAATCTGGATTTTTAATGGGAGATGCATGCTGAAAGTAGTCTGTGGACCAAACATGATGGCTGCTTAGTACCTGAATTAAAACCATAACACCTGAGAGAGAGAGAGTGCCTGTCACAGAGGCAGGGGGTGAGAAGGGGAGGGGGTGGCAGGAGGGATACTTGGAACATTGGTGATAGAGGATGGGCACTGGTGGAGGGATGGGTGCTCCTACATTGTATAACTGAAACGTAATCAAGAAAGTTTATAAGTCTGAAAAAAATTTTTTTTAATCTGGATTTTTATTTATTGGTTTTACTTCTATCAAGGTTCAGAAGTTATTGGGAGCTAATAACTAAACACAGATTTTAGTAACATATAGATGTCTTTGATCTCAAAATCTCTAATTTCTCACTAGTTTATTTAACTGTATCTTATCTACAGAATTGTATTATACACCAGGGCCATAGACTCTAGAATCTAGTAGTTACTTATTAGTAAGTAATAATTGTTTGTTTGTTTCATCTGGCAATGCAAAGGGGTTACTCCCAGCATTGGGCATATGAATCACTCCTAGAGGTGCTCAGGGGAACTGCATGGGATGCTGGGAATTGAACCCAGGTTGGCCACATGCAAGGCATAAGCCTTACTCTCTGTACTATCATTCAGGCCCCACGATTATGGTTTTAAAATAGTTTAAACATATAACATTTGAATAATATTCAGAAGTTTTTTAAATAGAATTTGACCTGTCTTGAGAATGAATTTTGAGGTCAAAATAAAGGATTATTGGTTAAATGTACTGCGTCTCTCTGGTCTTCACTACTCACTGTTCAAAGAGGTGAACCTCTCTGAAGTCTACCTTTATCAAACTTCCTCATGTTACTGGTTCAAAGGGCAGATTCTCAGATCATGTGGCATCTCGCTCTAGTTGAATAATTTGCACATTAAATATTTCTTGAAAGTTGGAAGTTTTGAAGCAGTGTCCAGAGGGTTCTGGGGATGCAAATGGAAATACTTAGTCAACCAGTTGGAGGGTGTTCAGGCCAGTAATGCGGTGCTAGTGAGTTGGTGATGCTGGGGCCCCAGGGAAACCACAGCGGTGCTTATGGCAGGGATGGGACCCCAGAGCTACACCCAGTTGTGCTGAGTTGGGGCGTGCTGTTGAAACTCAGGTCCTGGAGAATACAAGGGATGTGCCTCTCCCTCACTACTGAAATATTTTTCTCTCCCTGCTCATTATAGCAGGAAAGGCTGAGGGTCGTTAGGACATGAGTTACTTTTTCAGGCCACAGACTGACTTTTCATCTATAATTCTTTTTGATTGCTGCTTTCACATTGCACTAATAGATAAAATCAGTCTTGGGGACTTTTGCTCATAAGAAGTGTTGCATTAAAAATAAACATATATTGGGCCAGAAGTGATAGTACAGCGGGTAGGACATTTGCTTTGCACGTGACTGATCCAGATTTGATCCCCTGCACCCCATATGGTGCTCCAAGCCCACCAGGAATGATCCCTTAGGCTGAGCTCTGAGCTCTGCTGAGTGTGGCCCAAAACACAAAACAATTTTTTTTTAAATATATATCTGCTACCTATTGTCACGGTCTTGGCCAAAGAGTTTCTGAATTAAAAAACAAACTTGTAAGGTGCATTGTTCTTTACTATAAGTAGTTAGCAGTTAAATAGTATATTTATATATTAAATAGTATATTAAGTATACTATTTAACTGCTAATAAGTACAATTAGCAACCCCCCCAAATTTTTTTTTCAGAATCTACACAAGTACTCAACAGAATAAAGCAAGCAAATGAAGTGTTTTAAATAGCAAAAGAGAAGTGTTGTATTTATTGGGCTCCACTATTAATAGGAGAGGATAAGTGGGTTTCAATATTAATATTCATATTTATGCTCCTCAGTAACAACAAGTCTCAAAGTGGAGACATTACTGGTGCCCGCTCCAGCAAATTGACGAGCAATGGGATGACAATGACAGTGACAGATTTATGCTCCTCATTCTCTTCACCTCTATGTTGCTGTAAGCCAAATAAAGATCAAAAGACATTCATAAGTAGAAATAGACAAAAGATAAGTGATACTAAATGCTAGAACTATAAGTCAGAAATATGTGCTGGGATAAATTTGAGAAAGAAGGCATCTATAGTGGATAACAATATTACTGGATACCAGGCCTAGTTCTGAGTTCGAGAGAACTGAGCAGGAGCAAGAAAGACAAGATCTATATTTCAAAAAAAAATTTGCCTGCAAAGATGTGTATGTGTTGGGGGAGAAATAGATTGCTAGGTAGGACAAATAAATGAGCTCCCTAATTTCAGGCAGATCAGTTATAGAGACATAAAATAATGGGGTACTATGATATTTATATGTATGTTGTACACCACTTGAAATGTATCATTAAGGGTGACTGAAAGAAGACAACAGTTGAGCTGTTCCTGAATATTAGGACGCGAGTCGTAGAAAACGTCCAGGCTCGAGCATCCTAAGACCAGAAAATACCCCCAAAGCTGTTAAATACAACATCCGATACCATAATTGATCAAGCGGGAAGGAGCTTGGTATAACTGGGAACAAGAATTAAGGCCTGTGAGAGATCACATAGTCAATTTCTAAGGGCCTGGAGAGAATTGAAGTTGGGTAGGTAACATTGGCCTCTGCCAGGTTCGAGAGTTTCAGACAGTTGAGGCCCTTGACAGATAGCTGGATTTTATTATAAATGCAGTAAGAAGCTTTTGGAGGCTTTGGGTAAGAGAATGACGGGCTATTTAATACATTTTTTCTGAAATTGACGGTGAAGAGAGCATTACAGTTTAGAAACCAATTGGAGGCAGTAATCTAGAGGAAAGACAAGAGAACTAGCGTAAAAATTAGGAATTGGGGAGCTGTGAGGGCTTGCTGATGAGCTAGTGCTTCAGCAATCTGTTTCTTAAAGTATATACTTTTCACATTTTCTTTTTCACACGATGACAGCTATGTGGTGATAGGTAAGACTAAAGTTTAAATTTCACCTCCAGCCCACGTCTGACTATTAAATTTAGGGATGGGAGAAGCACACAGAAGCATGAATAAAGGTGAGATTTAAAAAAACAAAAAACAAAAAATAGCTGTTTAATTAACCAGGAACCAAGAAAAACCGGAAAAGCCCTTCAGCCCATATACATACAGAGATATAACTCTACCTGCTAATTTCTGTAATCTCTTAATTTTTTTAGAACTAGGCTTATATTTTGTTTTTCATCCTTCTTTCCCTGTCCTTCCTCTTTCTGAGGATTTTTCTTAATAAACAAGACATTTTATTGTCTTTCTGATTTTTCTTCGTCTTTTTCAAACTTGTTTGCTTCAGTAATTTATGTCACACTGAGCCCAGCTAGAAGCACTGGAATTCTCAGGTACCCAGGGTTCTTCTTCTGTATCACTGTATCACTGTCACTGTTATCCTGTTGCTCATCGATTTGCTCCAGTGGGCACCAGTATCTCCATTGTGAGACTTGTTGTTACTGTTTTGGGCATATTGAATATGTCACAGGTAGCTTGCTAGGCTCTGCCCTGCGGGCGAGATACTCTTGGTAGCTTGCTGGGCTCTCTTCTTCTGTAGTTGTTTTATTTTATTTTTTAAAACATGTACAGAAAGATTTTTTTTCCCCAGTATTCCTTGACACCTTACTTCTATATTGGTCTTTCATGTTAGTAACTTCCTACTTTCATTTTTATGTATATTAGTTGTATTTGAAATATTTTAAGTTCATATTGTGGCTTTCATTTCAGTTTAAAAATGAACCAGTACATATTATCTATTTTCGTGATACATGTAAAATTGTAATGTGTACTTGTGAAGTGCAAAGTCTAGGCATGTGAGTTTGCCTCTAACTTGCTGTGAGTCAATGTCTCCAGCAAATCCAGCTTTCTTTAGTTCTGGGAGATGATTTCCAAGATTCCTTCCAATATCATCTCAGCATGGAATATTAAAACAATTATATGGACAAATATAATCTGGTCAAAACCAAATGTGTATTTTTCACCTTTTATATCTAAAATTATTATGCCATGACCCTGTTAGCTCTGTTCTTCTTCACTAAGATTATCTAAAAGTAATTGCTCTAATATGGCTTGTTATATGATTATATAAAATCAAATGACTTCAGTATGATGGCTCAGGAATTTTTAGTCTTCAGGTTAGATTTGATGTACACATTGTTTCAGTAAATTACAGAGGTTGTATTAAGTGTTATAAGCTATAGTTTTCTAAGTATAAGATTCTATAAACCAGCTCATGTAGGATTAAGATAGGGACTTTAACTGATTTCTTTTTTCCTTATCTTGACACTGTCTAATTCAGGCAAGGGAGAAAGAAATGAAAAATTAGGCCCATGGGAGGGAGATTGAAGTGGGGGTAGGGTAGGGGGATGACACATGACTCTCACAAGTCAATAATGGAGAGAAGTTTTTGCTCATTTTGAAGGTCTGCAAAGGCCAGCTATTACCATTGCAGGAGGCGTAGAATTATAACATTTCCCTACCCCCAACTCCTCCCTAGAGACACACACATACAGCCAATTTGATATTTGAGAGGTTTTCCTCTTTTTCTTTAAGTAGTGCAATTATTATGAGACCCAAAATAGTTCTGAACTGTAAATTAAATCCAAGCACCCTTTACTCTCTTAATTAACTTTTTTTCCCCCAAATTTCATGCTTCTTGTTTTTCTTTCTTTTTTTCCCCTCTAAGAAGACATCAGCTATCTCCACCTCCTCCGCTTCCCCATCTGTCCTTTTCCTCTTGGCTGAAAGAGAGATTTTTTTACTTTATATTTATTTTAATTAATGGATTTAAATCACAAGTGGTGAAACAGTTGATGTTCATCTTCAAGAGGCAGTGAAAGGGAAAATCATCTTCTTTAACTTGGCAGAAAAGAACTGTATGTTCATTGCTGGTGTCTGCCTGAAAAATGACTGCCAAAGTGACAGGGGAAAGTTATAAAGTTCTGTGCCCTTACACGGAGCAGATACCAGGATGAAAGGAGATGATGATACAGGAAAACTTCAGAATGCGCTTATACTCTTTGGGAAATGACCTTCTTAAGGGATGCTTAGTAAACACTCTGATAATTTGTAGTTCATTGATTTAGGATCACATTCCCTAGGAACAGAGTATCAGGATACAATTTAATTAGTTGGATACTAATTAAAATCCACCCAAAATGTATCATCTTTTCACCTTTAGTTGAATATGGCAAACCATTTGCTTTGTTGAAAAACCTCTTAACTTTTACCTGAGAGTACATCTTTGGGCATTTGAGTGATTTGCAAAGAAATAAGACTGTACTACACATTTTGGCAAAGGGGTAAAATGATGCTAATCAGTGTCTTGTGATAAAAACAGATCTGCACACTCCCCTGCCCCTCCAACCCAAGCCTCTGTATAGCATTTTAAAGGAAGTGTGAGAAACAGCAAAAAACAATTTGTAAGTGGAAGAACAGAATCATAGAGAAAAAAATGAATGACAGAGGATACCAGTTCCCTGACTCCTAATCCTGGCAACCTGGTAATTGACTGGACAGGTTGTCTTATTTCTTGGAACCACAGATTCCTTATTTTATAAGGTGAAGAGTTTAGTCTAGATGATTTACCACCTTCCTCCCAGCTTAAAAACATCTTGAATTTTTTTTAAAGTAATTATATGAAATTAAGTAATAGAATTTCATACTGTGAAATACTGCAGAGCATTACAAAAGGCACTTTCAAATGCATTTTTAAAAACATGAAGAGAACTCTCCATTATATGTGTACAATATTTGATTTCTCTTTTTTATGTTGTCTTTACTTAAAGCAGATTATGTTGACATTTCCTGAATGTAAATCATAGGATAAAATGAGCAAAGCTCTTGTTTAAATTGATGTTTGCCATTATTCGGAAGCTTCCATAGTATTTTTTGAGGGAAAGACTTTCAACGTAAGCATTATAAAATATGCCACGAAAGTACCATGTATTACTATTGGGAAAAGCAAAACATGCCTTGGGTTAACTACATATTTCACAAGGACCCTCTGAGGTAATTGACAACCAACATCCCAGCATGAAGAAATTCCTGTAAAGCAGCAGAGCTTTAGTTTAATTAGATAATTAGCCCCGGTCAGCTTATAATGAATGCACAAGCAATTAGCAATGAATTTGGGCTGCTAAAACCTATTTTTCTTCTTTTGTGTTCCTTTGCCTTCATTAACAACTCTAACTACTGAACAATTTATATCTTCATACTAACAATCAACTCTATTATCATCAAATTCTTTGCAAGCGATAAAGCAATGAGACCTGACATTGGTTGCACAACATTAAGTGATTATGTTAAGTAATGCCATTTATTTGTCTTGCCATCCTGCTGCTATATTATGTCAAACAAATAGGGCTTTTAAAAAGCAGTACACACTCTTTGATTTTGATGATTGCTGTATTTGTCAAACCTAAGGAACTAGCAAGAGATGTACCCTGATGTTAGTTCTTAGTGGCTTTCAGCAGACTTCATAAAGTTCCAAAAATGTAATCCATGCATGCAAGACCCTAGGTAAAGTGTGTATATGTGTGTGTGTGTATTGAAGATTTTTATGTTTGGAAGGGTTTGAGATAAATTTCAAGAAGTGAATATCCCCTTGGGCCATTTTTCTCCTATTTGGGGACAGTTTTCAGTCTTATGATGATGGAAGGAAACATTATAATTTTTCCTCACATCCTCTACGAGGTTTTCCCATCCATTTATCTTGGGGTGGGGAGTGGAGGGATGGAAATGGCAAAAGAGAAAAGGAAGATGGTAAACAAAGGCAGGAGATTGATAAGAGAACTTTAAGACATGGAAGTGCATAGGTCATGTTCATAACACAATGTGACTTAGTGGTACTCTCAAGATGACATTCATGTTACTCATATTCTGGGCAGGTAAAATAAAAGGCTAAACATTTTAAGTGTTCTAAAAAAAATGAAAGTAGGTTTTGAGAAATGGAAACTTTTAAGTTCCTATGGGCAGATTATAAATCTACAAAGACATCATTTTTAATATTAGAAACCAGGTTGATTCCAGTAGAATTATAGTCCTTTAGTCTACAGAATGTCTTCAAAATAATGTTTTACTGACAATAATATTGGTGGTTAAATTCAGTGATTGGAAATCAGCCAATTAATAGTAGCTTAGGAATTAATTGAATAATGTATTGCTTACTATTTAAGCCAAATTAAAATGTATAAACCAAAATTTTCCCCTGATTGGAATATGAACACTGACTATTTCTTATCTTGAGATGTCCCATCTGGCTGGTCTTGGAAATATTTTTTTTCCTTTTTTTCTCAGCAATAACTAGCAATTAGAGTTTCAGAAATGCCAATTTTAATCAAAACTCTCATTTCCAAAATAGAAAAACTTAGATGAACTATATAAAGCCTCTTCATTTTATTCAATTGACTGTTTTCAAAAAGTGATTTAATTTAGAGCCAGAATGAAAATGTTTCAGAAATGTTAAGGAAATAGTGCAAACCCTTCCAAATTATGGTCATTTTTGCTCTTAACATGGGAATGATAACTTCTTTGGCATTGGTATTTATCTTGTTCCAATGTCAGCTTGATCTCAGTTCATATAAAGCAGTGTTTTTCAACTTTGGTACCCTTCAATGGATTGTTTGATTCTTTATTGTGGGGACGGTGGGGCCTGTCCTGTGCATCTGATCCTTGGATGTTGTTAAACATGCTATGGCAGAGGGTCCTGTTTTTCCTCCATTATTATATAACATGCCAGTTGCCTGGCACCTTGAGAACTGGAAAATGGAAATGGCTTACCTCAACCTTCTAACACCACTCAGCAGGTACCATAAGTGATGGCTTTGCTTGCAAAATTCAGAATCTCTGATACGTAGATATTCAGGTTGATTTTCAATTAGAGAAAAAACTTTAAATAATGTTCCATTAAATTGAATATTCTAAAACAGGAGTGATGTGGAGATCTGATGATTAAGGTGATTCCAGGATATTTTCATAAATTCTTTAATAATACCCCAAACTGAGCTCTGCTCTCTCTCTCTCTCTCTCTACATATATATATATATATACATATATATGCATATATATATGACTTATTCAAGATGGATGGGTTTTTGCATGGTTTTCTTTTCTTATTGAATTAGTATATGGCACTAGGGCCATATCCAAATCTCTAAGGCACATTTCTGTTTATGTATTTTTATTTTCCTTCCATTGTCCTTTGCCTCTTTGTTTTCTCACTTTGTCCTGAAGTGACATAACCAGAATACATCAGATTATCAGTGGGTTTGGACAGCAGACATCTCCTTTTCAGGTACCTGACTAGAGACGGAATTTTTTTTTTCTATATTTTACCAATCTCTATATAAAATTAGTAACTCCTTAACTAGTTGCAGATCTTATATCTTCTAGTGGTTAATCCAAGATGTTTTCCAAAGTTTAAGTGAACATCAAAGTCAAATTAAAGGTTCTTGTTTACTGCAAAAGTTCTTATTTAAAGCTGTGTAGTTTTTAAGAATGCATTCATCCATCTCATTCAGGTTTGTTTTATCTATAGTTCTCTGCCTCAAAATGATTAAAGGGTTAAAATTTCCTTTTCTGGTTTTAATTTACACATATCATATAAGCAGTTATAGTAGCTAAGGAAAAAAATTATGCTGCTTCCTGTTGTAATTTTTCTAATCCAGCATCCTTTTTTTTTTTAAGGGGAGGGGCACACCTATTATGCTCTGAGGTTACTTTTGGTTCTCCACTCAGGAATCACTCTGGGTGGAGTTTGAGAGACCAAGGTGCTGGGGATTGAGTCAGGACTGGCACCCTACCAGCTGCACTATCTCTCCGCCCCCTAATCCAGAAGGTTTTTGTTGTTGCTATTGTTGTTTTGCTGCTGGGAAGGATGAGTAAAGAGAGGCTGCTAAAATCTCAGGGCTAGGACAAATGGGGATGTTACTGGTGCCCGCTGGAGCAAATTGATGATCAATGGGATGACAGTGATAAGTGATACAGAGATTGTTGCTTTGGGGCCACACCCAGTGATTATCTCTCATTTTCCTACATGTTTCATTACAGTGTTCTATTGTCACTGTCACTGTCTCTGTCATCCTGTTGCTCATCGATTTGTTCGAGCAGGCACCAGTAAAGTCTCTCATTTGGAGACTTATTGTTACTGTTTTTGGCATATCCAATACGCCAGGGATAGCTTGCTCTAATATATATATAAATATATAAATATATAAATATATATATACATATATATATATCTGGAGTGATAGCACAGCGGTTGGGCTTTCGCCTTTCACGCGGCCAACCCATGTTCTATTCCTCCGCCCCTCTCGGAGAGCCCGGCAAGCTACCGAGAGTATGGAGCCCGCACGTCAGAGCCTGGCAAGCTACCCGTGCATATTGGATATGCCAAAAACAGTAACAATAAGTCTCTCAATGAGAGATGTTACTGGTGCTCGCTTGTACAAATAGATAAGCAACGGGATGACAGTGATGATTATGATGATGATATATATATATATATAACAGTGTTCTGTTATTTTTATTATTATCATCAATATAACAATATTGATAATACTGGTAACCATATAAATATTTCATTAGCCCCTATTTTCTTATTAAAATATAGGAATCTGTAAAAATAATTCCAGTCTTGTTTTCAAATATTGAGTGTTCTTATTTTTACGAAGTTCACTCCTGCACTAGGCTATGCATTTCATTTAGGGTGAATAAAGATGAACCTATAAAGGATAAAATGGAAGAGTTTCTTGAGCTCAGACAGTCTTTGGGAATTCAAGCAATGCCACATAGCCCATTTCCTCACTACTGAGGGCAGAGACAAGAGGCAGAATGTCTACATTCTTTTGTTTGCTTGAGTGTGGAAAGATACCTGTGGAGTATTCGATATGCCAAAAACAGTAACAACAAATCTCATGATGGAGATGTTATTGGTGTCCGCTCGAGCAAATCGATGAGCAGTGGGATGACAGTGACAGTACTTTGGAGGACTATGCCCAGTAGTGCTCAGGACTTAAACACTAGCTCAGGGATCATTCCTGGAGGGCCTCTGGGGACCATTTGTGGTCCTGGGATTGAACCTGGTCAGCAGAGTATAAGACAAGCACCCTACCCACTGTTCTGTCTTGCTAGGCCTGAGAATATCTGCATTTCTTGAAGATGATGACTACATCTAAATGTAATTTTCATCTTTTTGTTTTAAAAGCAGAACCAAAGATGATACCACGAATATCTTAACAAATGTTAGTGACCACGGAGTTTAGTCCTTTTGTACTTTTCTGAAGCAGGGCATGTTTGTTCTGGAATTCACTGAGAGGAGATGGTAATTGGGGAATGTTCTGGGGAAGTGAGGACAGCACTGCAGAGGAGGAAAGAAAATCTGGTGCAAAGATGCTACTTTAACGTGTAATTTTTCTAAGTGATGATAGATTGGGGACTTGGAATTGTTTTCTCCTCTTCTCTTTCTATTGCAGAATAAAAAAGAGATAAATGATCCCGTTTTAGATTTCTGAGCATCAGGTATGAAACATTTAAATGAACTATCAAAGAAATAAACCAATCTGAGAATTTCTGAGAGTTTGTGATTAATGATCCCTACCTCCTCTCTCTCTCTCCTCTTTCTCTTTCTCTCTCTCCTCTCTCTCCCTCTCTCTCTCTCTCTCTCTCTCTCTCTCTCTCTCTCTCTCTCTTCCCCCCCCCCACACACCCCTCTTTCCTGGCAAGGGACACACCTTGAAAAGGGTGAGCCTGAGCAGACATGGAGAGGAAAACCCGCACACCCTGTGCACTGCACTCAGTCTAAGGAAAAAGCTTTCCCTGAGGGGTCAGGTGAGGAGACAGCCGCTTCCCCTGCATCTTCTACAGTCCTTTTGGGGGCCCACAGGGACCTGGTTAGGTCAGGTAGTCCAGAAAAGCTGCTCTTGGGTGACCTGCAGTACACTGGGAAAATTGAGCCAAACTAAGACAACTTTGATTTCCCAGAAACTTGGGAACTAGAGGGAATTATCTAATAGTCCTTATTCTACCTTTGAAAGAGAGGTGAAATGCCAGAAACTATCACCATGGAAATTCGCACTTTCATCACCATGGAGACCTTGGAAGCACTCAGGTTTCATTTATCGCACATCATCAGAGCTGGGTGTGGTTGGGAAGTACTGCCTTGGGGCTAGAGAGCAGCTTGGGGGGAATCTTTGCCTATCCATTCTCTCGCGTCAGCAAATACACCTCATGGTGGCAGCACCCTGGTCTGTTTCCCCCTATAACGCCCTCCTCCACTGCGCCTGACTCTACCTTTTCTTTTCTCTACCTCAGTATCATATATACTCGCTATTTCACTCTGTAGCTCAACATTTGCCTAAGTCCTTCAAGAAACCATTTTCTTCTTTCAGTTCTGCTGTTAGCTTTATCTCCTGACCCCGAGATTTTCTCCTGATTCCTTTTGGTGCCAAATCTCTGCTCAGCCCTTCCATGTTGTTATTTATTTTGAAGGTACTTTGTTTCCTCTCTTGAGGGTCTAGTGATATTGATCAATCTCCGGTTGGACACATGCAAGGCAAACACTCTGCCTGCTATACTATCATTCTGGTCCTTTTCAGTATTTCCTAACTTCAGATCTCATACAATAAGTCCTAGTTTTCAGGAATGAATCTTTTTTTTCTTTCTTTTCCCTTTTTGCTTTTTGGATCACACCCGGCGATGCACGGGGGTTACTCCTGGCTCTGTACTCAGGAGTCACCCCTGGTGGTACTCAGGGGACCATATGGGATACTGAGAATTGAACCTGGGTCAGCCACATGCAAGGCCCTACCCGCTGTGCTATTGCTCCAGCCCCCAGGAATGAATCTTTTATGACATATTTGCTAATGCATTCTTCAGCTTTTCGTAAGTAAACTTTTCTTATTTATTTATTTATTTATTGGGCTGGAGCGATAGCACCGTGGTAGAATGTTCTCCTTTCACACGGCCGACCCGTGTTCTATTCCTCCACCCCTCTCGGAGAGCCCGGCAAGCTACTGAGAGTATCGCGCCCACACGGCAGAGCCTGGCAAGCTACCCGTGGCCTATTGGATGTGCCAAAAACAGTAACAAGGGGCTGGAGAGATAGCACAGCGGGTAGGGCGTTTGCCTTGCACGCGGCCGACCCGGGTTCAAATCCCAGCATCCCATATGGTCCCCTGAACATGGCCAGGGGTAATTCCTGAGTGCAGAGCCAGGAGTAACCCCTGTGCATCGCCAGGTGTGACCCAAAAAGAAAAAAAAAGAAAACAGTAACAATAAGTCTCACAATGAGAGACATTACTGGTGCTCGCTTGAACAAATTGATGAGCAACGGGATGACAGTGACAGTGACATTTATTTATTTATTTATTTGTTTGTTTGTTTATTTATTTTGCTTTTTGGGTCACACCGGGCAATGCTCAGGGCTTACTCTTGGCTCTGACCCTGCACTCAGAAATTACTCCTGAAGTTGTTCAGGGGACCATGTGGGAGTCTGGGGATCTGTGCCAGGGATCGAACCCAGGTCGGTGGCATGCAAGGCAAACACCTTCCGCGCTGGACTATCGCTCCGCCCCCCAGTAACCTTTTCTTGAAAGTACTATTATCCTGAACTCTGTGGGGAAATAGCGGCATAAATCCTGTTCATGTGAAGAGGCTAGATTGAGAATAGAAGTAGGTTACAAAGATTTGTATATTATCCATACTAATAAAGAGTAAGATCTTACAAAATCAGTGAAAGCGAGTCCTAGACAAGGTGGATTGGGAAAGATTTTGAGGATACGCAACTCTACACAGGCAAGAATTGAGACAGTGGGAACAGCAGAGACCCCCCTCCCCCAGGCAAAAAAAACCACTGAATCAAAGGCTCTGTCCAGACCCCTCACTTGTACATCTATGGAAGGCTCAGACCAGATTCTTGCCTTGTGCCCATAGCGGCATAGTGTCTGGCTTACTTAATGGAATTCTGTCTACTCTTCTGGTAATCTGCTTGAACTTTCCCACTAGGGAATCTCTGCCTTGGTCTCTTTCCTTCATACAGTCAGCATTGTGTATTCTCTCCCACATAGAAATTTCTTCTCTTGCTTGGATAAGGCCACAACTATGCATTGTCAGTGAGATCTAAGGACACGCGGCAAATCTCCTTTGAACACATTTTATTTTTAAATGTACAAATGGACTTTAGGTAATGAGTTAGTTTCTTACTCTAGAACCAAAACAAAGAGAATTTTCTTCCTAAATGAACAGGACTTGTGAAAGTGAATTATCATTTAGCCATAGCCCCATTGTATAGCATAAACAATGTAGGAAGTCTGGTGGATGTTACTATTTTTATCTTGGCCCTTTGTCTTTTGACTTCTAATTATTTAATTCACAAAACATACCTCATGCTGCAATGTTTATTTTGTCTCTTCAGAAAGATCGTTTGGGTATTTTTTACTGGTTGTGGTATTTTCACATTTTAGTAAATTAACTTTTTTAGCATGTTAAAATCATGTTAGTAGAGCAAGAAATACTATTGGTGGGGATTTATATAGCACAAGTGTTCTGGTCCTTCAAGATATATATATATAAATATATATATGTACATATATATTTATATAAGCTTCGGGACTCTGCTTAGATTTCTGGAGGTGGGTATAAAAATGTTCAGAGTGCACAGTAAAGTGCCTGAAAGACAGTTTTCCTTTCACTCTTTAGAGACACTGTGACTAACAGTGTTATTGATGATAGGGTTTCAGGAAATATTCCGACTCCATGCGCACTGCCAGTGTCAGCGTCCCTCTACCAAAGTCTCAAGCCCCCCACCCCCACCCCCTTGGTAAATTCATGATTCATTTAGCTATTTAATTATTATATTTTTGGACACACATTTAAAATAGTGTTATAATGCTTATGGTTTTGATGCAGTTACATCACTTCATCCCCAGCAAAGTGCTCGAGATCCTCCACCTATGACCCTCAACCCACCTCATCATTTCCCCCACTCTGACTCCCCCCTTATTTCACATTTTTGGTTTTATAAATGTAGAACCAAGGAAGGGTCTGGTAAATTTTGGCTGGAGAGGTGGTATAGAGGATAAGGCACATATCTTGCATGAGAGCTGACCCCAGTTCAACTCCTGGCTCTGCACATGGTTCTCCAGCACTGCCAGCAGGAATCCCTGAGGACAGAGTCAAGAGTGAATGTTGAGCACAGCCTGGTGTGGCCAAAACTTCATTCTCCACTCCCCTCAAGATAATTGCTTTTGAAAAATGAGGCGATCATTATATAAGGTAGCTCCAACCCTTAATAAGTTAAGTTTGGCATATTGAATAAGGTAGTTTGGAGCATCTTTTTTTTTTTTTTGGATGAGCCTGGCAAGCTACCTGTGGCGTATTCAAATGCCAAAAACAGTAACAAGTCTCACAATGGAGACGTTACTGGTGCCCATTCAAGCAAATCGATGAACAACTGGATGACAGTGCTACAGTGCTTTTTTTTTATTTTTTTATTTTTTTTAATTTCTTTTATTAATTCACCATGTGGAAAGTTACAAAGCTTTCAGGTTTAAGTCTCAGTTATACAATGCTCAAACACCCATCCCTTCACCAGTGCACATATTCCACCACCAAGAATCATAATATACCTCCCCCCTTCCCCCCACCTCCCCAGCCCCCAACCCCGCATTTGTAACTGGTAAATTTCACTTTACCTTCACTCTACTTTGATTACATTCAATATTTCAATAAAAAATTCACTATTATTGATTTGGAGTTTCTCCCCCCTAAAGTCGATCTGCTGAAAAGAAAGCATTTGGTAATTTGTTTTCCATTGCTGAGAATGAAGAGATATGAGGTCAGGAGGCCGCACTAGAGCAGCATAGTTTTGGATTTCTGTATTTTAGTAACTAAGTCTAGTGAAATGTCTGCCAGGAATCACAACATTGTAAGCTTTTTTTTTTTTACACCCTGGAGAGTTATCTTCAGAGTACTCTTCATTTCTTCTTGTTAGCTTAGGAATAAACAAAGCAATTTCAGATAGATAAGCTTGTTGTCATCAATAGAATCTATTTACACACATATGAAAATAGAAGTGGGTTGCAGAGCAGAAGTTATGAGTCTAAGATCAGCCTGTATGGATTGATCCTCTCTTTTTCTCTACTTTTTTAAGTTAAAGATTCAAATATGGAATCAGATGCTTAGAGTTATTGTGTTACACCTTGTCTTTCCTCCACTTCCTAATGCAATTCCCTTTCCTGGGAACTTTCCTTTGTTTTCGATAAAGTGACTTCTATTTCTTTATCCCAGCTGGTTGACAGTTAAATTGAGTAGACCCATGAAAGATGTTGCCATCTCCGTGTTTCACGCATTTGTACTTTAATTATAATCTTGAGTGAACCCAGACTATCTTGCAGATTTTCCACCTATTCAAGGGGATTATTACTATAAAAACTTAAAAATATTATAACTTTTAAAAAATGTTTTATAACTTTAAATCTCCTGCTTGACTTGAGGTGTATGAGTGTTGTTTTTTGTTTGTTTGGGGGCCATGCCTGATGGTGCTCAAGGGTTACTCATGGCTTTGTGCTCAGGAATCACTCCTGGCAGGCTCAGCAGATCATATATGATGCTAGTAATCAAACCTGCACCAGCGGTGTGCAAGGCAAGCACTCTACTTGCTGTACTATCATTCCAGCCTAAGGTATATAAATTTTTTAAGCCATAAGTAAGACCTGAGAATGACTAGTTGTAACTTATAAAAAAAAGCTAGCACATTTATTCCAAAATTTACTGGCTTTCCAGTGAAATGTTAATAGATAAAAATTATTCAACAACTTGTCTAAGACCTTTGGTATGTGCTAAACATTAGATATTTCCTGTAATAAATAATTATTTAATATTTTATAAAAGTAATAACACATTTTCTACTTGGTTCAGGTGATAATGTACAATCTAGATGTAATCCTAATACCATTAAACTTGATTTTTCTGATGGTGTTGCAGGAATATTAAATAGTTGATAATAGTTGATCAAAGAGGTGTGTAAGTGCAAATCAATGACAATAAAAGATCTTGTAGAAATAGTCCCTATCACTGTGTCACACAGAAAACCCCTCTCTCCCATACTCATGAGTGAAGGTTTTTCTTCCGTTTAATATTAAAATAGTATGTTTTAGCTCCCCAGTGGCTATGGGGATTCCCCTGTGCCACAGGTTGTGATATATCTTCTCACACCTCGGGGTTGGGGAAACCCCACACTGGGCTAAGGGCCAATTTTATGCCCAACAGCTCATTAAGGAGATTCAGAATATGAGGAAACTCAGAAAGACAATTACAGGAAGAAGATAAATAGAGGGAATAATACCAGAAGCTGGCACTCCGAACCAGTTTACAGTTATCTTAGTATCTTAGGAAGAGGCATGGAAATTTATGAATGAGGCCTGGTAGAAAATAAGGAAGGATGGCAGTAGGTATATGTGAAAGGATATTGGGCATATGTGAAGGAGAATTTCACAGGCAAAACTCTGGGGTGGGGGAAGATAAGACCATTTGCTTTAAATGACCCAAAGAGATGGCCTTCAAGCTGTGAGAAAAAAATCTGTCTGAAAACTTTATGGTTACACTGCTTAGAAATAAAGGTCAACTCTAACTGTAGCAGGTGCTCCTATAAATCGTGTGGTTTCTCCTCTGACTATTCCTGTGTAGGATTTTCTTTCTGGGGCTTCTTTATCAGCATTCACCTGACTCCCCCCTACCCCTCGTGCTGCCAGAGAGTCCACTGTTGCACATTCGTGGCTGGGGAAACCATCACTTAGCTGAAGAGTGTGGTTGGTAAGAAAGTTCTTAATATCAAGATGAAACTACCTGCCTTTTTATAGTCTGCCAGCAGAGTACTGCCCTTTGACATACCGTACATCTCTCATGACTTGTTCTAAATAGTTGAAGAAAAGTAGCCATCTTCTGATGTCTAAGTTCTCCCTTCTGCATACTAAGCATCTCAGATTCTACAGCTCAGTTCATTTCCCAGCTTTAACCATTGCTTTTAATGTTAGTTTGAAAAATTTTGAATATGTTTATATTTCCCCTCCCCTCCCCCATTTGTCATTGTGATGTCCAAGAGGCATACACTTGGCTGCAGTGCTTGCCATGTACTAGGTTGTGGCACTCACTGAGGCTTGCTTTATATTTAAAATTTTTTTTTCAGCTTTGGGGATTGAACCCTGCCTGGTCTTGTACATGTAAGCATGTGCTTTACTGCTTAGTCACATTCCTGACTTGGTTTGCACATATTGATTTTTGTGATTGAAACTAGGTTGCAGTGCACTGGAGATCACGCACTTATTTGTAACTTTGGCAATCTCAATGGCAGTGCTGCACTGATTGCATTCAAAGATCCAGGTGGAACATGATAGTTGGAAATGATAATTTTGGACAAAAACTGAGTGTTGAAAGTAGGTAAAGGGATATACCTGATAACCTTTCATTAACTGTACTGCAAGCCAGAAGGCCTAAAAAGAGAGAGAGGGAGAAAGAAAGAGAGAGAGAAAGAGAGAGAGAGAGAGAGGTAGGCCAGGAAAAATTGCTCCACATCGCTAGTCATCAGCGAGATGCAAATAAAAACAATGAGATCTCATCTCACACAACAGAGACTGGCACACATTCAAAAGAGCAAAAGCAACCAGTGCTGGTATAGATGTAGGGGAAAAGGGACGCGCTTTCATTGTTGGTAGGAATGCTGATTGGTTCAGCCTTTCTGGAAAACAATATGGAAAGTCCTTCAAAAACTAGAAATTGAGCTTCCATATGATCCTGCAATACCACTTCTGGGAATATATTCCAAGGATGCAAAAAAGCACAATAGAATGACATCTATACGTATATGCTCATTGCAGCACTGTTCACAATAGCCAAAATCTGGAAACAGCCCAAGTGTCCTAGAACAGATGACTGGTTAAAGAAACTTTGGTACATCTACACAATGGAATACTATGCAGCTGTTAGGAGAGATGAAGTCATGAAATTTGCTTATAAATGGATAAACATGGATAGTATCATGCTAAGTGAAATGAGTCAGAAAGAGAGGGACAGATGTAGAGGGACTGCACTCATTTGTGGAGTGTAGGGTAGCATCACATGAGGCTGACACCTAAGAATGGTAGATACAAGGGCCAAGGGGATTGCTCCATAGCTGGAAGATTGCTTCATGAGCGGAGGGGAGAAGGCAGATGGAATAGAGAAGGGATCACTAAGAAAATGATGGCTGGAACACCGGGGATCCGGAGGGAGGAGGTGCAGCCATAACACCTTCTCCAGATGGAGCCCTGGCGACACTGAGCAGCAACTAACACAGCTCCGGGATGCGGGACTGGGACACATCTGAGCCACGCGGCCGCTAATGCGGCCACACGACCTTTTTTTTAAAAATTGAAAGCATACAATCTTTTAATGGAAAACTAATTATCAAATGCTTCCTTAGTAGGGCTATCTTTTTTGGGGGAAAACTTCCACAACTATAGTGAGTTTTGTGTTGAAATATGGAACGTAATCAAGGTAAAGAGAAAATGAAGTGAAATTCATCAGTTATACAGTTGGGGGTGGGGGACGGGGGATGGGGGTATACTGGGGATTTTGGTGGTGGAATATGGGCACTGGTGAAGGGATGGTGTTTGAATATTTTATAACTGAGACATAAACCTAAAAACTTTGTAACTTTTCACATGGTGATAAAATAAAAATTTAAAAATAAAAAAAAAAGAAAAAAGAAAAAAAAAAGAAAATGATGGCTGGAGGAATCAGTCGGGATGGGAGATGTGTGCCAAAAGTAGATAATGGACCAAACATGATGGCCTCTCAGTGTCTGTGTTGCAAGCCATAAAATGCCCAAAAGTAGAGAGAGAGTATGGGGAATATTGTCTACCATGGAGGCAGGGGTAGGGTGGGTAAGGGGGGGTATACTGGGGATATTGGTGTGGGGAATGTGCACTAGTGTAGGGATGGGTGTTTGATCATTGTGTGATTGTAACCCAAACATGAAAGCTTGTAACTATCTCATGATGATTCAATAAAATTAGAAGAAAGAAAGAAAGAAAGAAAGAAAGAAAGAGAGAGAGAGAGAAAGAAAGAAAGAAAGAAAGAAAGAAAGAAAGAAAGAAAGAAAGAAAGAAAGAAAGAAAGAAAGAAAGAAAGAAAGAAAGAAAGAAAGAAAGAAAGAAAGAAAGAAAGAAAAAGTGTGCCTGGCATAGTGGCAGGTGGGGTGGGGCAGGGTCTGGAGGGAAACTGGTACTGTTGGTAGTGGGAAAAATACACTCTTGAAGGGATGGGTATTGGAATATTATATGACTGAAAACCAATCATGAACAACTTTGTAAATGTGTATATCACTGTGATTCAATAAATAACAACAACAAAGATCCAGGTGGAGGTCAAACTC
Source organism: Sorex araneus (assembly GCF_027595985.1). Taxonomy (NCBI): domain Eukaryota; kingdom Metazoa; phylum Chordata; class Mammalia; order Eulipotyphla; family Soricidae; genus Sorex; species Sorex araneus. The sequence goes on along the minus strand of NC_073306.1, from coordinate 103,759,259 downwards.
ACAGCCTCATGTGTGCACTCTACACTGAACCACATCCCCAGGTCCTCATTGCTGTATTAAAATAATTTTTTTGTATGCATGGGAGAGTTTATACCCAGTGGTGCTTGGGAAGCTGTGGAATGCTGGGGATTGAACCCAGGACTTCCGCATGCGAAGTTTATGCCCCAGACCTTTGAGCCATCACCCAGCTTTCTGTTCCTTTTTTTTTGACTGTTCTTAGAAACACCAGGATGTAATCCAAATTGTTTTCAATTCTTTATTACTTATGGATTTATGACTTTATGCACCTTATTGTGTATTTTAACCTCTGTTCCCCTTTCCCTCCCTGTCCCCTTCATTTTAAGTCTGTAGTTACATATTATTAGGAAGAAGACTTCAGAGAGGCAATGCTATTGTCACTTCTTTGTCACATCTTGTAAGTAGTAAATACTTTCAACATGCTTTATAACAATTGTGGTTGACCTTGTTCATCCATCTACACTACTGTTTGTCAGGTTTCTCCTCCTTTCTCATACTGATACTGGGATGTTTGTTGTTGTTGTTTGTTGCTTTGGTTTTTGGTTTAGGACCACACTCAACGGTGCTAAAGGGAGACTTCCTGCTTGCTGTTTTGTAGTCCTTCCTGGCAGTGCTCAGAGGACTGTGCACTGCTGGGATTCTAACTCATGCCTCTTGCATGCACAGGTGCTAGCCCTTTGAACTATTTCCCTGGCTTACACAGTATATTTTTCTTTATTTTTTGTTTGCTTTTATTTTATTTAAGCTCTGTTTTAGAGCCATACCCAGAGGTGCTCAGAGCTTACTCCTGACTCTAGGCTTAGGGATCACTCCTGCCAAGGCTTGGGGGATCATATCGGATGCCATGCATTGTACCCAGGTCATGCAAGGCAAGTGTCCTTCCCTCTGTGCTGCTTGTCTTGAAAAACACATTTATTTTTCATAACTATGGAAACATTGGGGTATAAAAACACAGGTCTGGCGGGGTTTCAATTCTGGTGAAAATTCTTTCTGTCTTTAAAATGATTGCCATCTCACCATGTCCTTAATGGGATGGCCTCTCTTAGGAAGAGATTAGCCTGTTTTTCAGATCTGTGATCTTGATTCTTTCTAACATTTTATAATTTCAAGTCATCTATTAATACTCCTTTCTAGAATTCTTCTCAAAATCATGTGTTTTCTGTATTCTATTTTTTCCTCTCACACCCTGTGCCTTTCCTTTGAAATTCAGGCTTTTGATTGATCTTAGTTTACCATCAGGCTCTGCTGCCGTATCAGTCCCACAACACTAGGTATTCTGAGTTCTCTGACTTTCTAAATTTCTATGATTACATGTGACATGGTTATGGAAATGTATGATTATATGTGGAATGTGTCACTAAGATTGCATGTTAAATGCATTATTCCATACATTTCCTGGTGATTTTTTTTCTTTTTTGTGATATGTAACATTTTTTCTTATTTAAACTAATGCTTATTGTCTAGAATCAGTTTCAACCCCTTGATAGTTGTTTTATCTTTTACTATTAAAAATGCTTTTTTTTGGGTGTATGAGATGAATGCAAAGTAGCACTAATCTAATTTACCTCTAACCTTGTTCAATGGGCTAACCATCAAAAAACTAGTTCTGCCTATCATTTCCTTTAAATTATTTTCACCCATACACATGTAAAGAACCCTTGAGTTTTCAGATATTTATCATTAAAGGATATTTTTAAAACTTTCTAAAGCCCTGAGGTAAATGATCAGTTTTCTGTATGTTTTAAGTAATATCAAAATCCTCCAGATAAATTTATAATTGCCCATTTTACCTACCAAGAATATTTTCTTGAAAAGTATTCTATTTGCTTAAAACCCAGTTGTGGTGTTTCCACAGAGTATCTTCTCTCGCTATTTTATTTGGCTGCTACTTTTTTTCCTTGCTATTTTATTTGGTCTGGAAAAAAACTCTACTCAGTTGTTACAGTATTAATATGTAAGATCAGATCAAGTTTTCACTCTTTCTGATTAATTCAGATCTGAACAAAGTCATTTGATATGAGGGTGGTGTGGAACAGATTGGGCCTCTGAATACTTCTGTTGGTAACTTGTCCTTTTCAGACCTACAGAAATCTAAGAATCAGGCCATTTTCTTTGTTCTTACAAGCATTTAGTAAACAAAACTAAATCAAAACAAACTCAGCTTTGATCTACAATGATTGTAAATCAGAAATACGTGGAAAGTTAGAAAGATAGAAATTAAGTTGTTTATCCCATCTAGTTGGGTATCTAATCCTAAGACCTTCCGACATGGTCTTGCTTGAGTCCTGCAAGCATGACAAACTTGGGACAAAAGAAAAAAGAGAAGAATGTCTAACGCTCTGGAAGTCATGGGTGTTAAGAATGATACATGACTTTATTTTTGAAGAATTTCTTTTTTTCCTCTTCTCCTTCCCTTTAATTTTTTTGTTTTTGCGTTGTCTGGAGCGATAGCATAGTGGGTAGGGTGTTTGCCTTGCACGTGGCCAACCTGGGTTTGATTCCTCTGTCCCTCTTGGAGAGCCCGGCAAGGTACCGAGAGTATCCTGCCCACACGGCAGAGCCTGGCAAGCTACCTGTGGCGTATTTAATATGCCAAAAACAGTAACAACAAGTTTCACATGGAGATGCTACTGGTACCCGCTCCAGCAAATTGATGAGCAACGGGATAACAGTCACAGTAACAGTGTTGTCTGGGGGTCACACACTTGGTTGTCATTAACTTGAGATAGAACTCTGGTGTTACTGGGGTTCCAAAGACAGTGCATTGGGGGCACACTCAGCTGTTCAGGATGGCAGTTGGTATTGAACCTATGGCCATATGATCACAAAGAAGGCAGTCTACTTCTTAGCCACATTCTCGGGTCCCAAGGTTTTCGAACACAAGCATGCAGCTGTGTATGACAGCTTTGTTTCTGGGGAAGAAGTGTATGTGTGTCAACTGCTATTCCAGACATTTAACTATATTTAAATTTTTTCCTATTAAATGATAATTTATGATAAATAATTCGATACAACCAAACACTCTTTTCCAATTTGTGGTACATCCAAATCTGGATATGTTTTAGTATGTTCACAGCCTTTTAAATTTTTTCAAATAATTTGTGCACAGAACATGTTATCCTAACTTATAGCCCAACTTTTTATAGACAAATCCTTTTTTTTCAGTCCAACTATTCCATGCTTTTCATAGCTCTTCTCTTTTTAAGTGTCTGATGCCTCTTTCTGTATGGGGCTCCTTTTGCATTAATGAGGTAACTTGATGTAGGCACGTTGTGGGTGACTAAGGGGAAATAGAGAATCCGTAAGTGGTGAACTTTAGGAGCCTCAAAGCCTTATTTTCTCATGACTGAGGTTCGGTTTCTAACCATGTGGACTCCAGAATATCTTTAGAATAAAGCTGATATAGCAGCATGGTATATGAACTAAACTAAACTTTCCAGAGGGCTATACCATGCACTACAGGTGACTGGGAATTGATAAGAGCTTACTGGCTTACTGTTGGTGGTGGTAGAATAAGCATTAATAAAAATTCAGAGGCTAAAACATTTGCTAATCAGGTCATTACCATGCCAAGGAAGATGTTTGGAGCTCATAGAAAATAAGTCCCACATCTGTTAAGTAAAGAGGAATTTCTCATATAAAGTTAAAACCTAGAGATAAAGTAGTTTCAGGGTTGGTTAATTTAGTGGTCCGTTAACGGTATTTTTGAGGCTCCTGTTTCTGTTTTGCTATTCTTAACATGTTGACCTTTCCTTAGTTATATGCTGTCATGGTTTCAAGATCATTGCTGATATTATAGACATCATATTCTCACCTGTTTTTCCTAGAAACTCAGGAAAGGACAAATTCCTGAATCTGTCTCTTCTTAAAGCAGAAAGCTTCTGTTCATTTTTTCTCCCCATTTTTGATGGGGTTGGAGGTTTTTTTTCTTATACAGTTCTACAAGTATCTTGTATATCCTGAATATTAATCCCTTATCAGATGGGTATTGGGTAAATATTCTTTCCCATTCTGTGGGCTTTTTCTGTATTTTGGTCACTGTTTCTTTTGTGACCAGCAGAAGCTTCTTAGTTTGACATAGTCACATTTGTTTATGTTTGCTTCTACTTGCATGGTCAGTGCTGTTTCGTCCTTAAAGATGCTTTTAGCTTCAATACATTTTCTTCTATGAACCTTATAGATTCATGTCTGATATTTAGGTCTTTAATCCACTTTGATCTGACTTTTGTGCCTGGCATTAGACAGAGGTCAAAGTTCATTTTTTTGCAGGTAGCTATCCAGTTTTCCCAGCACCATTTGTTGAAGAGGCTTTCCTTGTTCCACTTCGCATTTCTTGCTCCTTTGTCAAAGATTAAGTGGCCATATATTTGGGGGTCTATGACAGGATATTCAACTCTGTTCCATTGGTCTGCAGGTCTGTTTTTATCCCAATACCATGCTGTTTTAATTACTACTGCTTTGTAGTAGAGTTTGAAGTTGGGGAAGGTGACGCTACCCATCTTCTTTTTTCCAAGGATTGCTTTAGCTATTCACGCAGGTTTATTGTTCTATATAAATTTCAGGACAGAAGTTTCCTCAAAAAAGAAATACAAATGGCCAAAAAGCACATGAAAAATGCTCCACATCACTAGTCATCAGGGAGATGCAAATCAAAACAACAATGAGATATCATCTCACACCACAGAGACTGGCACACATTCTAAAGAACAAAAGCAACCAATACTGGCGTGGATGTGGGGAAAAAGGGACGCTCCTTCACTGTTGGTGGGAATGCCGACTGGTCCAACCTTTCTGGAAAACAATATGGACAGTCCTTCAAAAACTAGAAATTGAGCTTCCATATGACCCCGCAATACCACTTCTGGGAATATATCCTGAGGATTCAAAAGAGCACAGTAGAAATGACATCTGTACCTATATATTCATTGCAGCACTGTTCACAATAGCCAGAACCTGGAAACAACCCAAGTGCCCTAGAACAGATGACTGGTTAAAGAAACTTTGGTACATCTACACAATAGAATACTATGCAGCTGTTAGGAGAGATGAAGTCATGAAATTTGCTTATAAATGGATAAACATGGATAGTATCATGCTAAGTGAAATGAGTCAGAAAGAGAGGGACAGACGTAGAGGGACTGCACTCATTTGTGGAGTGTAGGGTAGCATCACATGAGGCTGACACCTAAGGATGGTAGATACAAGGGCCAAGGGGATTGTTCCATAGCTGGAAGATTGCTTCATGAGCGGAGGGGAGAAGGTAGATGGAATAGAGAAGGGATCACTAAGAAAATGATGCCTGGAGGAACCAGTTGGGATGGGAGATGCATGCCGAAAGTAGATAATGGACCAAACATGATGACTTCTCAGTGTCTGTGTTGCAAGCTATAATGCCCCAAAGTAGAGAGAGAGTATGGGGAATATTGTCTGCCTTAGAGGCAGGGGGAGGGTGGGAAAGGGGGGTATACCTGGGATATTGGTGGTGGGGAATGTGCACTGGTGGAGGGATGGGTATTTGATCATTGTGAGATTGTAACCCAAACATGAAAGCTTGTAACTATCATGGTGATTCAATAAAATTTTAAAAGTTTGAAAAAAAGCAGAAAGCTTTACTTAGCGGGCTCTAAGCAGAACTCTCTTTACAAACCATTGACCAGAATTATATTATGTTCTCATTCCTAAACAAATCACTGATTTGGGAAACAATTATTATGATTGGATTATTTTATTTAAGACTGACCTTATAACCATCTAAGAAGACATCTTTATTGAGCATATGGTCATCTGGAGGATAATGAGGACCAGGGTTCAATGAACAAAAAAGAACCAGGGCAGACAGAGATAGGGCAATCATCACCATCTCTTACAATTAATAAAATGATTTTATGGAAACAATGGGGCTGGAGCAATAGTACAGCTGGTAAGGAGTTTGACTTGCATGCAGCCAACCCGGGTTCAATTCCCAGCATCCCATATGGTCCTTTGAGCACCGCCAGGAGTGACTCCTGAATGCAGAGCCAGGAGTAACCCCTGTGCATTGCCAGGTGTGACCCATAAAGTGAAAAAAAAAAGGAAAAAAAAAGATTTTATGGAAACAAGAGAAAATGTGATTCGTTTTATAGCATTCTATTATTGGAAGAACCTTGTATGGAGAACAATGTCATATTTCTGCTTCTTTCTCTCAGCAAGGACAAAACGTTAGAGACTTCAAGAGATAGCTCAAAGAACTGACACACATGATCTCCATGTAGGAACCTCAAATTTGGTCTCTGATATTTCATGGTCCCCTGAGCAGTGAAACTATAAACAAATAAAAATCAAAACTATAAAATCTTAAATTTTTCTTCAAGATAGAAAATAAAACAATGGAATACTGAGGATACTATTCATTGACTACTCATGTACCCTTTTCACTCTCTTAGTTCTTTCTTCATTGCTAATGAAACTTTATTTCTTCTAGCAGTGCTATATTGACTGGGCTGAATCAGGATTGTACAAGCTACTCATAGTAGACTCATATCACCAGATATGAATAATTTCAACTTTTATTGCTCTCACCGGTAGCTATATAATATGATGTAGTTTTAAACAGTAAATAGAAATCTTCTAGGAATGGGAGTCTGGGGAAGTTTTTTTCTTAACAAAAGGGATAAATGGGGACCTAGGAAATATCTTATAGGAGTGGAATACAAATCTTACATGCACAGGGCCCAGTTTGATCCCAGAAACTGCAGATCTTAGCTCTCAAGGCCCCCAACACCGATAGGGAGACTGAAAAATGAAAGGAGGGGGCTGGAGCAATAGCATGGCGGGTAGGGCGTTTGCCTTTCACACAGCCTATCTGGGTTCAATCCCCAGCATCCCATCTGGTCTTCTGAATGTAGAGCCAGGAGTAACCCCTGAGCATCACTGGGTGGGATCCAAAAAGCTAAAACAAACAAGTCAAAATGGAGGAGTTATAGCAAAGAACTTATTAGCACCTCTCCTTCCCTCTTCTTGCCATGAATGTAAATAAGGTACAACAGCAGCCCACTTGACTACAATGGTGTGGAGGCTACTCGTACTAGAGAATGGTGCAACAGAAGATTAAAAAAAAAAGGGACCAAGTCATGAGAGTAAGCCTGGAACTACTTATTTTCAAATTTTATGGTTAGCTGAGATAACTTAATGACCTCATTGACCTCGTTGTTTGACTATATTTGGTTATCCTATTACTTGCAATTTAATATATACAAAAGCAGTGAACATTTCGTAGGTACTATGGCATTACTGTTACTGCTCTCTCTAATATTACTGTTTTTGCTCTCCCCAACATTCTAGGTATTTATGCAGTCTAGTTCCAAAGACAAAAATTCTTGTCCATCCCAAAAGAGGGTGGAGAGAGAGAGAGAGAGAGAGAGAGAGAGAGAGAGGGGCTGGAGCAATAGCACAGCGGGGAGGGCGTTTGCCTTGCACGCGGCCAACCTGGGTTCGATTACCAGCATCCCATATGGTCCCCAAAAGCACCACCAGGACTAATTCCTGAATGCATGAGCCAGGAGTAACCCCTGAGCATCGCCGGGCATGACCCGAAAAGCAATAAATAAATAAATAAATAAATAAATATTTAAGAGAGAGAGAGAGAGAGAGAGAGAGAGAGAGAGAGAGAGAGAGAGAGAGAGAGAGAGAGAGAGAGAGAGAGAGTGCCTGCCATAGAGGCAGGTTGGGGGTGGGAGGGGGTGAGGGGGGTGATGGAGAGGAAATGGGGACACTGGTTCTGGAAAAGTACACTGGTGGAGGGGCATGGATGTATGACTGAATCCTAATCGTGAACAGCTTCATAACGTTCTGCCTCACAGCAATTTAATAAAAAACTTTAAAAAATTTTTTAAAAATGAAAAATAAAATCTCTGTGGCTACAGCCCTTCAATTGTATCTTAGTAAGATTACTCCATTTGTGATCCCCCTAGCACTTTGGAATTTACTTAATTTTTTTTCTTCATTTTTGTATTTATCCATATTTTCCTCCCTAGTTCCATCTAAAACTTTTCTGGACAGAGACTAGGCCTTTGATTCTTCTGGTATCCATTTTTTTGTATTTGGTTTAGAGAGTGCATAATGAAGGAGGGAATACTGTGGTATTTTTTTGGGAGTGGGGGCACAACTGGTGGTGCTCAGGGCTTACTCCTGCTTCTGCACTCAGGGGGCCATGTGGGGTGCCGGGGATTTAACCCAGGTCGGCTGCATGCAAGGTAAGCACCCTACCCACTGTACTATGGCTTCTTCCCTGTGGTGGTTTTTAATTTCAACTTGTAGGGACAGGAGTAAGCAAAGGACATACATTTAGAAAGATATCAACTTACTGTCTTCTTGATCTGTAGGTTGTAAAACAGAAGCTGTAGAACATCCTGTGGAAATTTCTTCTGTTACATCACCGATCATGAGGAATTTTGGTTGCATATGCTTATTTTCGTTCTTTGTGAACAAGTTATATGAAGGAATGGGTGACACTCCCTAATGGTTAGCTTGAACCGAAATATTTAATATAAGTGCACCTGCTTGTATTTGCGTTATAGGCAAATATGAAATAAAGGAAGATTTCCTGTGGACATTTTGCTTTTGAGGGTGGTTGAATTGCTACAACTAAAAAATTCCCTTGCATGAGTTTATCAGTTTCAGGGGATTTTAGTCATGATTCAGTGAAGTGGAACTTTAAGTTGAAATGAGAGTCTCATGGTCTTTGTGCATCTCTGCTCAGAGCAAGTGCGTTTGAGTATGTTTATGTCTAATATTGGCTTTGGGGCTTTGCACATCTTCTTGTTTAAAGCAAAATGATCTCCCTGGTTCACCTCCTTATCCAAAGTCTCTGGATTTTTCTTTCTTTCTCCCCACTTGCAAGTGTCTTTTGCAGTCTTTAAGATATAACTCCAGTACAGTGATTTATACCAACAATTGTGGATTTTCCTTAAGGTAAGTGTGGGTGGCCCTCTCATTTTTTACTGGCTTCCTTTTTGTTTCTGTAAATTCTGCCCTCTACTTTCTCCCGAAGCACATGCTGTTCGTGTAATTTGAATGACCATTTAGAGGAAAGATCAGAAGTTTGTTGTTTCATTACCAACATAAATCAAAACTTTGTGTTCACACTGCGATCCAAGTGAGTCCAGGAATAGCTTTGGGATTGCTAAGTGTCTGGAGATCACTGACTACACAGACATGTTTTGAAGCCGGCTATAATAGTTTCTACAGCTGTTACCAGTTCGTAGAAGAATAGCAGCATTATATATCAGCGTTTAAAATGTGCATGACTTGCATTGCACAGAAGTCAGATTGGGATAGAATCAGATTTTTTTTTTTCTGAAACTTGGCCAGGAAAGTCTTCAATAAGTAGAGAAATTCTTTTCACTGCTGCAATCAACATGAAGGACACTGTGTTATTATAATTGCTTATAGCTCACCATGAAAGTTGTCTTTGTATGAGTGGATGTACGGGCTGTACTGTTTTGTTTTTATTTATTCTGCATTCTTTATTTAATGTCCTTTCCTTTTTCCTGACCAGAAAGATTGTTATTTAGCCCTTCACAAAGCTGAAATAATGCAGTGTGTTAAAAAAATGCTAACAATCCAAAGAAGTTATAAAAATTTATAAGTTGGCTAGATGCTTGGGAAATTTCTACATATTTTAATATAAATAGGTAATGCAAATATTTGTTCTTTGCGTCGAGAGGTGAGTCTCTGTTTTCCAAAAGGCCCTGCTATTTAAATTAGATTTATTTGATTGCATTGAAATAAGGACAGTTTTTATTTTGAATGAAGGCAAAGATTAATTACCACAGTTGTTATCCACTACAAAGTACTTAAAAGTTAGATAAATCATGGGGTTACAGAATTTCCAGAAATCAGTAGGAATTACATTAGGATTAAAATTCCCATGGTAGTAACATGCTTAATAAATATTATTTTGAGATTTACCAGTTGAAATTGCAGTTTTTCCAGATCAGAAGAACTATCTGGACTACCTCTTGTCTGTCATTTTTACTATGTTTTTAAAAATTTGGTGGACTTATTTCAAGGTGGGGGTGGAATATGTATCAAGGGAAGTGGACATATCTGTGTACATCTAGAACTATAACAGAGGAAAATGGAATGAAATGAAAAATAATTTAAGAAACAAGTTAGCAGGAAAAAATAGACATTCTGGTCTTGTACTTTTTAGTTGCTTTGAATCAAGACATTAGTTTTTACAAGGGACTTACAATCCCAGACTAATTTATTAGTAAATAAAGTAATTTTTTGTCTTTGATGTCTATATTTAACAGATTATTTTCTCAAATTTACTAATATGAAAAAGTAATTGTTGAAATCAAAGTAATTTCAAATGCGATTTTGAGCTATGAGGTTGTTCAAGGTATTAGATGAGTAGAGTTTTGAAGACAAAATGGGAGTCCAAGTCTTGTCAAATAAGAAAGGACCAATGTGTAAAACCAATGCATAAAAGATATTTAAAAAAAATACATCTCCACATTTCTGGGATTAACGTATTTTTTAAATGGCTGGAAAATTATAGTTCCTCATTGAGATTAATCATTCTTTTAAGTGATTGAGTTTTGAGTGTATGAGTGTGTGTGTGTGTGTGTGTGTGTGTGCGCGCGCGCCTTTTCTCACATGGTAGTGAGAGGAGGAATCGTGAGAGACAAAGGAAGGAGCTCATTTGGCTAGTGACAAGTAAGCGTGACTCACTCTTGCTTGCCCATTAGCACCTGAGTCCTCACTGCTTCTGACACCAATACTTTGTGCCCAGGTGAGAATCCAGTTACTTTCAAATTGGGTGAAAGACTTTAATTTTGCTTTCTTTTTAGTAACGGTTAAATTGGTATTAAGTTAGGGGAATTAGAATAGGCGAAGGATGATGTGGAGTGGCAGTTTGGACTTTGGGGAAATGGCACCCTACTTGAGTTGGAATGTGATGTAAATAAAGATATCTAGAAGTTCTGGAGGTGAGATTACCTTGGGAGGCAACCAGGAAAGTTGAAGGTAGCAGGTGACATTGAAACTGGGTGTGGAAGAATGGGCTGGATTTTAATAGGCACGGATGGAAGAACATTCCAGGGAGAGGACAATAGCCCAAACAAATGGCAAAAAAAATACAAGTCCGTTCCAGGAATGGCATATGATTCAGTGTAGTGGGAGATAAATGGAGTTGGTAAGTAGAGGTGAGTTATAAGAGGTCCTGAAATACCAGATTAAGGTTTTATTTTTATTTTTATTTCATCTGCCAGTAAGCACCTCGCAAAATATGAATGCTTATTTCCTAAAACTGCTTTGTCAGCATTGATTTTTTTCAACAATATTTTCTGAAAACAGATGGACAGTCATAATTTGCTAATCTTTCTTGATGTCTTAAAGGCTTTGGGGAGGATGTGGTGAAAGAACAGGGATTGGGGTACATTCCTTGCATGAATTACATACATGACACGGCATGGCCCCTAAATATTGCTAGGTGTAGTCCTGAAGGTCTCCATTAGACTCCCAGGATGTTGCAGATAGAAGCCACATAAATGTAAGGTCATAGGACAAGACTAAAAAATTAACTGGTAGGACAAGGGAGAGTAGGAAGAAAACATGATGTGGTGGTGGTGATGGGGAGGGGGTTCATGTTTGGAAAAAAAGTTAAGAAGCACTGACTAAGTCAATTGTATGTCAGTCTGCATGATGACCCTCAGAGCCTCTGAGCACCACTTTGGACTCCTTGTTGCAGCCCCACAGCCCACCCCTACTGGAAAAAAAATGAAACAAAAAGAAAAAGGGAAGAAAAACTACTGTGTCTTAAACCTAGTCTTTGAGGTTTAGGAGATAATACAGCTCTTTTGTTTGTTAGTTTTGGGGCCACAATGGGCAGTGCTCAAGGCTTTCTCCTTGGCTCTGTGCTCAGGGCTCACTCCTAGTGGGCTCCAGGGACCAAATGGGGTTCTGGGGATCCAATCTGGGTAAGACACATGGAAGAAAATTGCCCTATCCACTGTTCTACCTCTGGGTCGCTCATACAGCCCTTTGTGGTTCTGGGTCATTGTGTGTGGTGAGTTTCCTTTTGTTTGTCTCTCTTTATCATGTTCCCAATACATGGTGGTCATAATGTATTTTCCATAAATGACAAGTCAAGCTCTTCCATCTCCCAACACTCATGCACAGTGTCTGAATTTTTGCTTCAAGAGGCAGGTTCTGTGTCCTCTTTAGATTGATTTGTGACTGTGATAAAAACGACATCATGGGGATTCTGAAACTAAGTCACAAAAAGCCATAAAGATTACTCCTGGTTTTCTTAAAACAGGGGTAGGAACTCGGTCGGCAGCCCATACAAGGTCTACAAAATCATATGATCTGGTTCTGATACATGGTAGAACAGACATGAATGCTTCTCGTCAGCTGTCTGCAGTCTGACTGTATTGCATGCCTGTGACGGATTTTTATAGGTATCAGAATTACCCTTGGTAAAATTCTGGACTTGGGCTTCTGAAATTCTTATATCTCCATGAAATGAGAAAGTGCGTACAGTTTCAGCTACTAGCAATGTGGGTAAAATATGCCTCCAGGTGATTCTTATCCCTAGAAATGGAATCACCTTCACCTTGAGTTCTTCCTGCTGAGGCCCCAGATGTTACAGAATAAAACAAATGGCCTCACTTAGTGTTTACAGATTCCTAGCACAAGAGAACCAGTGAGCAACATGAACTGGTTATTTTATACTGGTAGGTTTGGGGCAATCTGTTATCCTGCTATAATAACCAGAACAGCATGGAATGAGACATTTTCTAGTTTGTTGTTTTCTATATATCAGGAACAGTCTTGCAGAGAAAGAAGGACTCACTATTGTTTAGAAATACTGGGTAGGTGATTTATCTATATTATCCCATTTTATTTTTCTAAAACCACTATGAAATTAATATTATCACAGAGTTTAACTGACTTCCTTAAGGTTACCTAGCTGAAAATCAAGCCTAGTTTGTTTTTGTTTTTGTTTTTTTCTGAAAAGGTGTGAAAACAGTGACTAATATTCCCAGAATAAGTAGAAAAGTGTTGCAATGAGTGGGGAGCACCCAGGGCTTGCACTGGAGCCTTTTCTTTTTCAAGTGGGGGTCTCCAGGTTCAGTAGACTGACCAGAAGGGCCCATGGAAATCAACGAGAATTTACTTGTCAGAGAAATATGAAGAAATCCCAGGAAATTAGTAAAGGGGAAAGAAAAGAGGCTAGTTTGATAGTTTCTCAACGAAAGTAGAGGAACTCTGAGATCATGCAACAAAATCAGTTGGCAGCTAATGAAAAAAAGTCCAGAAAGACAAGAGAAAAATGATAGTTGGCTACTTGGAAAACCTGCTGCTACTGTCAGCAAGGTGGACAGGAAGCTCTATGGTCAAGATGTGGTGAAGTGAACAGTCATAACATATGCTGTAACACATCCTTTCAAAACTCTATAAAAACTTTTCAACTTAACTTTGGGCCTGACTAGTGTGTTTCAGAACCATCTTCAAAGAATAAAACACATATTATGCATGTGAAAAAAATAAGTAGAAAAGTATTTACATTTGATAAAAACCTGTACACTTACTGTACAGTAAAAAGTCAAGTAGTAATTTTGATCAACATAAATGAACATTTGCCGGACATCAACTAATTGCATGTTATAATTCAAGCTCAGAATTGGCAAAACAAGCACTAAAATCTTCTCAATAATCCAAATCAACCACAAACCATGGTCACCTAAATTGACCTAATTGATTTGTGTCTGGCCCAAATAGCAAGGAGAGTCATTATATATATATCTCAATAAAAATGAGGTTAGGTGAATCCAATAAAGATTTCATTTCTCAAAATATATAGTGCACATACCATCGGTATGAGTTTTGGGAGAGAAGGAAGATTAAGATGATATATTCCAGGATTTTGTTATAGACTCCCATACTACTCTTGGTAGCCCCAGGAATTTGCATTTTTAGAAAGATCTCCAAATAATTCTGCTCTACCCTGAAGCTTGAGGACATCTGGGATTGGATGATTAGAATCAAGAAAACACTCACACCCTTGTGAATATTTATTGATTTTAGAATTTTTTTTTCTTTTTGGATCACACCCAATAATGCTCAGGGGTTACTCCTGGCTCTCCACTTAGGAATCACTCCTGACACTGCTTGGGGCCCATATGGGATGCCGGGGATCGAACCCGGGCTGGCTGCGTGCAAGGCAAATGCCCTACCTGCTGTACTATCACTCCAGCCCCCACTGTCAATAGTTCTGTGTGATAATTGGGGACAGAAGCATCTCTTAGGAATATTTGTGAATAAAATGATAGGATTTCTGGAATGTCTTTATAAAAAACAATTAAGAGGGCAGAAAGGAAACAAAGATGGAGGGATGATGGTCAGGAAATCTGGGTGAAGGGGAACTCGAGACATTTTCTCTACATCTTTGTGCCTCCTAATTTTTTTTTTGGGTGCTGGGTGTGATCCAAAAAGCAAAAAAAATTATATTGACAGTGATTTCTCAAGGGGCTGGAGCGATAGCTCAGTGGGTAGGATGTTTGCCTTGCACGTGGCCGACCCAGGTTCGATTCCTCTTCCCCTCTCAGAGAGCTAGGCAAGCTACCGAGAGTATCTTGCTTGCCTGGCAGAGCCTAGCAAGCCACCCATGGCATATTCGATATGCCAAAAACAGTAACAAGTCTCATAATGGAGACGTTACTGGTGCCTGCTCGAGCAAATCGATGAACAACGGTATGACAGTGATACAGTGAATTGTTTAGGAATTGTTCTTAGCTGGTTTGCTGATTTTAAATTATTTATTTTTTTCTGTAAGGGTGACCCAGTGATACTCAGGACATACTCCTTGTTCTGTGCTCAGGAATCACTCCGGGCAGTGGTGGGGATTTGATGCAGTGCTGGAGATTAAACAGAGGTCCCCATGTGCAAGTGCCTAAATCCCAATACTGTATCTGACCTACAAATTTGTTGATTTTAAAATCACATATGCATCAAAAGCTGAGATCTAGGGTGTTAACTTTGATCAATGATGCTCTGGAGACAAGATGAAGTTAATCTTGATCCAAACCTCTTCCCATGTTGCAATTCCACCCACAGGATTAAGAGAGGATAGCATATTTTTATTACCCAAAAAAAAGGGCATACATTTAAATATCAATCTTTTTCTCATTAGTTCTCTCATTGGAATTAATTTCCTAATGAATTTGCTAAGTGTTCTGAAGTGATATTTAGGAACTGCAGAAAATGATTGCTGTGTTGATCAGTTTGGTTCATTACTGGTCAGATATAACAGAGCTGGCCAAAGGGGCCAGTGGTACAATGGTATCTTGCTAACTCAGTGTTATACACAGGATATTTTTCTTTTTCCGGATATTTATGCCTGTATAATGAGCACTTTGCAATGGAGTGCTCTGTAGCTAGAAGAACCTAGGTGTTAGAGCTAAAATAGATTTTGGAATTCATCAAAGCCAACCTTTTTATTATATATATGGACAAACTGAGGTCCTGAGAAAGAAAAAGGGTATAATAAATGAGTCTGTTGCTTCCTCTCTGCATATTTGAACAAGTCATTTATTTGTCACTTGTCATCTCGGAAACGTGGGAAAATATGCCTGCCGTAGTGTTTGGATAAGAGTAATCGAGAGGAGAATATACCTGTGAGGTGCTAAGTGTCTTCCTGGGTGGCAATGTTAGTGTTCCTTGAGGAGGCTTTGTTTTCTTCTATCAGCGAAACAGAGCTGGTGAAGAGCAAGGCCAGCCCCAGGCCTGGACCGACTCTACGCTTTGTTGTGGAATCTATTGAGTTTCAGAGTTAAGTCACATCAGATACCTGTATTTCTCCACATTAGCAAATGCTATTTTAAGACCTTTTTTGTAGAAGGGCCCCAGGACAATGGACTTTGGCTGGCTGCCTCCAGAAGCACAGTCTGTTCTCAGAGGCCGGCAGCCTCTGCACTTTGGCGGGCTCTGTCTGTGCCCCTAGAGTCCCCATGCCTCTTCAATACTCCTAAGATCCACCCAATGGCATTTATTATTAGAAAACTGAGGCCTAAGATGCCTGAGCCTCTCTGTAGGGGAGTGTTCCCGAGTGAGATCATCAGGTCTGGGAAGTATAAGAACCTAAGTGTATGGGTTCTCAAGGCAAATAAATTGCCTGGTTCCACAAATTACCAGCTGTCAAACTTGGATAAGTTTTGCTCCTAAATTTCTCTTTTTCCTAATTTGTAAAAATGTTCACAAAGGGACTGGAGTGATAGATAGCACAGCGGGTAGGGCGTTTGCTTTGCATGCAGCCAACCCAGGTTCGATTCCCAGCATCCCATATGGTTCCCCAAGCCCCACCATGAGTAATTCCTGAGTGCAGAGCCAAGAGTAACCCCTGTGCATTGCTGGGTGTGACCCAAAAATCAAACAAACAAAATTTTCATAAAAATACCTCCTTTCCAGGGCTGTTACAAGTCAGGGAGGAAATTTATGCAAAGAGCCACAGTCTACACATGGTGGTTTATTTTTTTAATTTTTAATTTTTTAATATTTTTTAATGAATCACCATGATGGTGGTTTATTGTAAAAGTTCATTTATTTGTTTATTTGTTCATTTACTTTGGGATCATACCCTGCAGTGATCAGGGCTTACAGTTAGCTCTGTACTCAGGGATTTCTGTGGCTGGTGGTTGGGGGAACAATAGGGCTTGAGGAATTAAACAATGTTGGCTGCTTGTATCTGTGGCCCTTGATACTTTGAAAGTTTATAAATTCAGAAGGGGAGTTGGATGTTGATAACTCCTCAATGGAATGGGGAAAAAATCAGAACAAAAAAACAGTAATTTATAGCAAATAATGCAATAGTGTTTTGAATATCATAAAGAGGTAAGGCTGAATTAAAAATTGGTTGAGAATATTGTATGGCTAATAATGAGGTTTTTCAGAGGAACTGGCAAGAGCTCTGCAAAGGAAAAAAAAAAAGAAACTTATACCATCTACACTTCTATCTCCTGCTTTTCGAAGTGCCTCCCCTCCTCCATATCCCTTCTGCTACAGTTTATTATGGATGTTGGAGAAATTGATATAAAAACAAATATGCCAGAAATTTCTGTTCATAAGCCTACGATGTAGGAACTTTGTAATGCACATATATGCAGTGCCAGGATTGAATCCAGGGTCTCATGAGCGCCTTATGCTCTACCACTGAGCCACATTTATAGCCCTGCAAGAACTTTTAATAATCAGATCAATAGAATTCATTAGTCTTATACTATTCGATTAAATAATAGAAGCCTACTGGTTACAGTATAATTATGAAGGTCTAATATTTTGCTAATATTCAGAATGAAGAAAAATTTTTGGTTTTATTTTTAGTAGGTTTTTTATATTTTAATTTGTTTTTAAGTTGCTATTGTAGGTTCACTGAGTGACAATTGACATTATCTCTGGTTTTGTGTTACTTTCTGCAATGGTAGGTTTTTAGGTCAGGTTAACAACTTCAAAACTCTAAGTGGTTTAAACAGCAAGATATTTTTTTCTGTTCCTGATTTGTCCATTCAGCTTATCTGGGACTGCACTCCCGAGGCCTGCCTTGGGAACTCGGGAGTATGACGTAGTCATAATGGGGCCAGTTATCATAGAGGGAAACAGGACTAGAGGAACCTAATACTTAGACTCTAAGTTCTTAAACCTCCCATCAGTGGAGGCACAAATTATTTCTCAACTCTAAGGAAGCTGAAAAGAGTCCTGCTCTGTGTTTGACTAAAAAACATATATGTTGGGTGACTAGCACTAATATTGACACATTCACACAGTTGTTTTACTCCCTATAAACTTACTGAAGATAAGGCTGGTAACTTGATCCTGTTGACTTTTCTCCCAGCAACAAGCTACAATAGAAGTGAAATAAATATTAGGTGACTAAATATAAATTTGGGACAAGACGGGAAAGAGGATGCCCACAATCTGATTTTCTCTGTCCCCTCCCATTTCAACAGAACCCATTTCCTATTTCAGAATTCTGACTCTGGAAATACATTACCTGGATGCTCCTAGATCATCCTTTAGGTACTCTTAACTACACGCTACACAGAGATAGGGGTCTGATCACTTCGTTGTAAATACAGAGAGATGGTATGTGAGAAAGTCACAGTTAGTCAAATCCTGTGGTTCCAGCTCTATGCCAGTGGCCTCTCTCAGGCCCATCACCATTTGCTGGGCTGCCCTCCAATGTCTGCTCTTCTTAGACAGAATTTTTTTTGGGGGGTGGCATATTTCCTTTATTTGGCTTCAGGGAACAAAACTCTGACTTTCTCCTATTGTACCCTAAGTACTTTCTTCTCTATTTATGCCCATTTCCTTTGAGATTTTAGAAAATCTCAGGCTCTGATGAACGATATTAAAACAAACAGAGTTTGGGGCCTGAGTGGGTCGGGTGCTTCCCGCACACGTGAACAGTCCGGTTTTTATCCCTGGCACTCCCCAAGCCCCCCCCTTTTTATAATTTAATTAATTAATTTTTTAATTAGTAAGTCACCGTGAGGGTACAGTTCCAGATTTACACATTTTGTGCTTGTGTTTCCCTCATACAATGTCGATAGTCCATCCATCCACCAGTGTCCATTCTCCACCACCAATAAACCCAGTATCTCTCCCACCCCCCAATCCCATTCCCCCCACTCCACCCCGCCTCTGTGGCAGGGCATTCCTATTTGTTCTCTCTCTCTCCTTCTGGGTTTGCAATAGGGGAATTGAGTGGCCATCATGTTCAGTCTCTAGTCTACTTTCAGTACGCCTCTCCCTTCCCGCGCGGGATCTATCTGGGATGCCTTTCTCTCAGCATGTGAGGCCAGCTTCCAAGCTATGGAGCCAACCTCCTGGTATTATATACTACTATTCTTGGGTATTAGTCTCCTACTCTGTTATTTTATATTCCACAGATGAGTGCAATCTTTCTATGTCTGTCGCTCTCTTTCTGGCTCATTTCACTTAGCATGATACTTTCCATGTTGATCCACTTATATGCAAAGTTCATGACTTCATCTTTTCTAACAGCTGCATAGTATTCCATTGTATAGATGTACCAGAGTTTCTTCAACCAGTCATCTGTTCTGGGCACTCTGGTTTTTCCAGATTCTGGCTATTGTAAACAGTGCCGCAATGAACATATAAGTGCAGATGTCATTTTGACTATACTTTTTTGTTTCTCTGGGATATATTCCCAGAAGTGATATTGCTGGATCAAATGGAAGCTCAATTTCTAATTTTTTGAGAAGCGTCCATATTGTTTTCCAAAGGGGCTGGACCAGTCGGCATTCCCACCAGCAGTATAGAAGGGTCCTTTTCTCCCCATATCCTCTCTAACAGCAGTTGCTTTTGTTCTTTTCGATGTGTGTCATTCTCTGTGGTGTGAGGTTGTATCTCATGGTTGTTTTGTTCTGCATCACTGATGATTAGTGATGCAGAGCATTTTTTCATGTGCCTTTTGGCCATTCGTATCTCTTCCTTGGGAAAGTTTCTGTTCATTTCTTCACCCCGTTTTCTGATGGGGTTGGATGTTTCCTTCTTGTAGAGTTCAACCAGTGCTTTATATACCCTTGATATCAACACTTTATCAGATGGGTATTGGGTGAATATCCTTTCCCATTCTGTGGATAGTCTTTGTATTCTGGTCACTGTGTCTTTTTCAGTGCAGAAGCTTCTTAGTTTAATATAGTCCCATTTGTTTATCTCTGTTTCTACTTGATTGCTTAGTTCCGTGTCATCTTTGAAGATACCTTTAGCTTCAATATTGTGGAGGGATTTGCCAACCTTGTCTTCGATATACCTTATGGTTTGTGGCCTGATGTTGAGGTCTTTAATCCATTTTGATCAGATTTTTGTGCATGGTGTCAGGTTGAGGTCTAAGCCCATTCTTTTGCATGTGGTTGTCCAGTTATGCCAGCACCATTTGCTGAAGAGACTTTCTTTCCTCCACTTCACATTTCTTGTCTCCTTATCAAAGATTAGATGATCATACATTTGGGGTTATATGTAGGGATATTTCAGTCTGTTCCATTGGTCTGCGGCTCTGCCTTTGTTCCAGTACCATGCTGTTTTAATTGTTACCACTTTGTAGTAGAGTTTAAGGTTGGGGAGGGTGATACCTCCCATCATCTTTTTCCCAATATTTTTTTAAACTATCTGTGGGCGTTTATTGTTCCATATGAATTTCAGGATTGCTTGATCCATTTCTTTGAAGAATTTCATGGGTTTCCTTATAGGTATTGCGTTAAATCTGTATAATGCTTTGGGGAGTATTGCCATTTTGACAACGTTGATTCTTCCTATCCATGAGCAGGGGATATGTTTTCTTTTACTCATGTCCTCTTTTATTTCATGGAGTAGTGTTTTATAGTTTTCTTTGTAGAGGTCCTTTACTTTAGTTAAGTTGATTCCTAGGTACTTGATTTTCTGGGGCAGAATTGTGAATGGGATTGCTTTTTTCATGTCCTTTCCTCTGTTTCATTGTTTGCATATAGGAAGGCCTCCTTAGACAGAATTGACACATGCTCAGTCTCCTCTGCTCTTCTCCCCACCTTTTCACTCTCAAATTTTATGCCTCAAGCTTATCTTTTGCAGGGAGGTGTGGGGTTGGGGTCACACCTGGTGTTTTGTTTTGGTTCTCTGCTCAGGGGTAACTACTGGTCTCAGGGGATCAAATTGGGGCTAGTTTCCTGCACAGCATGTGCCTCAACCCCTGCACTATCTCCCTGACCCCATCATGGCCTAGCCAAACATATATTCTGTTTCTTTAGAACTCTAGTTTCTACTAAATAGAAAATTCATTCATTAACAAATATTAAAGAGCTAAAAGAATCATCAACCCTCATCTCCAACCATTGTGTGACCCAAGGAGTACTTAGCTGGAGGCAGGCTACTGAGAGTCACAGATTCCTATGTGTCTAAAACAAAAGGAACTTAGATTTCAGCGAGCCTGATTATGTTTAACTTTTTAAGTAAAACAATAATTCAAACTCTCTGGACAAAACATAAAGTGGTCTGTTCTGATGGAGAAGTGTGTAGGACCTACATGTTTGACTTTCCACAATTCAAAAGTCCTAAAATACTTGAACTGCCTTCCTCTGTGGTCTTGTACAGAAGAGAATTAGGGTACCACATAGAGGTGATTACTAGGGAGAGATTGGAGACCCTTTCTGAGTGTTTCTCTAGACTATCTACTCTCACCAAGCTACCTAGATGAGGGTGGCAGAGAAGAAAGGGGTTATTTCTGAGACACATGGGATTTGGATGCATGAGTTTATATGTTTCTCTTAAAGCCCTGTGTACCTCTAGCCAGAGATAGTAAAATACAAAAATTGTTACCTCCAAGCTACTGGTTTGTATATGTAGTACAGACTGTTAGTTACTCAAGGCTATTACTGTGTGATGGGTTATCAAGAAATGTGTGGGATTTTCATGAGCTTACTTTTATTATAGGATAATGTTTAAAAGCTTCTTATGTACAAAGTACTTTGAAAACTCTAATGGTACCCAGTAATCATCTGCATAATTATGAAGGTCAAATTGTGCTGAACAAACCTGAGAGCTCCTGTGGAACAAATTTGTGTATGAATAGAATAGAAGCTTAGTAAAAAATGGTTGGTTTTTTTTTTTGGTTACATCTTTTGATTCTTCTAGATATAATCACATCTCTCAACTGGAGAAAATTATCACTCTAGTTCATTTTCCCAGTTGTTTACATTGAGGCGCCTTATTTCCTTGGGTTTGGGACACAGTATGGAAGACTACTAAGTTTCGGAATGAAGAGTTGGCTGTAATGAGAATTCAGGTGTATTTGCTAAGGAAACTGGCTCCAGCTTGTTTTGAATCCGTGTGTCCCACCACTACACCATTAAGCAATGCCCTTTTCAAGAGCACACTTGGCCTCACCGGATGTCCTTCTATAGAGGGGCCTGTGCTTTCACTTGCCATCCTCAATTTTCCATCTTACACTAGGAAACTGCAAGGTTAGAAAAACAATGGACTGTTTCCTTCCTCTTTCTTTAAACTAAGAGGTTGAAAGGAGGACTTGGTATTCATTACTCACAGACCAGACTTGAGAATAAAGGTCACTGTAGTTCATATGTAACAGTCATGTTTAAAAACATGGTCTCTCTGGGCCCCTAGCCCACACTTGTCATCTTTTTAGGATCATCGTCTTCACCCAGTTCTTGCCTCCGATTCATTAGTAATTTAGACTGACATTTGGAATCATAGCTTGTTTTCCAAAAAGCTCAGAATTCTGGGGGAGAACCGACACCAGGCAGGCTCAGTTGAGAAAGTCTTTTCTTCTAGGGCTCTGCCCCCTGGAGACCTAAAACTGTATTATTATTGGTTGTAACAAGTACATGAGTTTTTAGAACTAAGGATTTAAGAATGCTCTCCACTGAGCAGTTAAGATGTTTTTTCCTGACATTTTTCAAATTTCCTCTCCGTAATATCCTTTTGCTGTGAACAGCTTTTTTTTTTCATGGCTAGACAATCTGTAGCCAGAAAAACCTTCATCAGACGAGTAATGTAGATACCCCGGTACAGTCACTTTTGCTCATCTTGCTGAAAGGGGGAAGGAAATCACCATTCTAACACCCAGCTCCCAGTATGTGCTATTTGTGCTAGAGAGCAGCTGTCATTTTTTCTCCACCAGCTTGACCTCTCTCTCACACTGGACAGAGCAAAGAAAGAAGTCACAAAGCAACGGCAGCATGACCATGAGGGCAAACTCGAATCAGTGACTGAGTGCCAGCCAGCCCTGCCCAGCCAACTGTGGGTCGCAGGGGAACTTTCAGGGATCCTGCGTATTTTTGCCTCCTCTCTAAAAATAAAATGAATATGTTTGATGAATTCCTTGGTTTAAAGACAAATATATTATATGACATATTATATTTTCTGTGGTTTGAGAGTATGTATGTTTCTCTTTCTTATCTTAAAGGGATTAAAACATTTTCTGAGCTCTTAAACATTTTATGGAGGGTAGGCACTATACATGCAGCCCTGCCAACAGGGATAAAATGCTTTTTTAATATATATTATATATATTAAAATATATAGAGAGAGCACTGTAGCACTGTTGTCCCATTGTTCATCGATTCACTCGAGCAGGCACCAGTAACTTCTCCATTGTGAGACTTGTTACTGTTTTTGGCATATATATATATATATATATATATATATATATATATATATATATATATATAGTTTGAGTGGGCACCAGTAACGTCTCTCATTGAGAGACCTATTGTTATTGTTTTTGGCATATCCAATACACACGGGTAGCTTGCCAGGCTCTGCCGTGCGGGCTCCATACTCTCGGTAGCTTGCCGGGCTCTCCGAGAGGGGCGGAGGAATCAAACTCGGGTTGGCCTCGTGAAAGGCGAAAGCCCAACCGCTGTTCTATCGCTCCAGCGATATATATATGAATTAAGGTAGTTTCATTACTTCAACTTGCTATAAATTATAAGATGGATTTGGTTCATAAAGTGAGAGAGATTGTGTATTTAGCCCTACAAATTAATGCCTCACAATTGATGGTAGACTTGTGTATAAGGTCTTTGATTTAGAGTAAAGTTTGATACTTTGGTTTAGGGGACAAAAGCCATAGCTGTTATAAATACTTCAGTGATATGGCCTTGGGGCAGAATCTTGACTCTGTTGCACACAAAACTTAGGAAAGCTACTTTATTTTTTTGTGCCTTGGCTTCAATCTTGATAAATGAGCAATAATATAAGGTACCTATTCAGGTTATTAGGAGAATAAATGAAGTCATATTTGAAAGCAATTAGTCTGGGATATTGTACACTTACAATACATGTCAGTTACAGTAATTACTATTATTATCATCATTAAGTGTTGTTATCCTATTCACCAGATGAAGAAACTCATGCTTCATTATTTGTAGGGCAACCGTTCTTCTGTGTACTAGTAGGTAATGAGCTGCTAAAAAGGTCAAAAAGGAGATTAGATTCAATCAACTAATATTATGTGAAGAGAAGGGACTTGCAAAGTTCAGAGATGATTAGGATACAGATGCTGGCCTCAGAAAGAGTACCTCTTAAACATAAAAGGAGAGTGTGTGAGCTTGGTGAGTGGCTGAATGGGAAAGAACACTTTGATGAAAGGTGTCAGCCTAGCTCTGTGAATGAGGACACCTTCTGGACATTTCCACATCTGACTTTTTACTCAACAGTGTCTTCTACACTCTATTTATAATGACCAGATTATAGTTTGAAAGAATGTAACACTTTAACCGGATAGAGAACAAAGACAAATATATTTGTCTTACCAAGATTGTATTATCTTGGCAGAATCAAACTAGACTGACATAGAAGCATTTGACTAGAGAGAGGGCTGAAAAATTAGCCAAAACAAAATCACAAAGCTATTTGGCTCTTCTAACTGAGATGATAAGATTTTATATAATTTTTTTCAATTTTAATTATTTTTCTTTGATGTGCTTTACAAGGATTGCAGCTATTTTCATTTAAGGATGAGAAAACTGACTTTGGTTGATTTTTTTTCTGTATTACTGTCACTGTATTACTGTCATCCCGTTGTTCAGCGATTTGCTTGAGCAGGCACCAGTAATGTCTCCATTGTGATACTTGTTGTTACTGTTTTTGGCATAATGAATCGCCACGGGTAGCTTGCCAGGCTCTGCTGTGCAGGCGGGATACTCTCGGTAGCTTTTCAAGCTCTCTGAGAGGGGCAGAGGAATCAAACCTGGGTCGGCCACGTGCAAGGCAAACACCCTACCTGCTGTTCTAACATGGAGAAGTTTAGGATCTTCAGAAGTCAAATCTACATCTACTAGTAATCCCCTGTCTTTGTTGACACAGAATTGTCATAATAATCATGATGCTTAACAGGAGTATTAGTATTTATAGACCCCCTTTTATCTTTTTTGACATATATATGATTTCTCTCAGTCACTCTGTAGAATGAGGCTCCTTGATTTCATTTATAGTTGAAGAAAGTTTTCTCCTAGTCAAGTAACTTTTTCCAAGTTTTATTTCTAGTAAGTAGAAAATTTGTGTTTGTTTGCTTTAAGCTTCAAGCT
Organism: Sorex araneus; assembly: GCF_027595985.1. NCBI lineage: Eukaryota > Metazoa > Chordata > Mammalia > Eulipotyphla > Soricidae > Sorex > Sorex araneus. The sequence continues at coordinate 103,734,153 of NC_073306.1, read as the reverse complement.
CTTGTTCAATGATTCTGTCTCAGCTATTGTGACTTGAAGGGCTACTCAATCATAAAAGTAATTTGGATTAATTTGGATCATTATTATTATTGTTATTATTATTTTACAGAAAATTGAATCCAGGCCTCACACTTACAAAGCATGAACTCTAGCACTGACCTTCAGCCCTGCCCTGTGATTTTGAATGAACAATGACCCACGTGATAAAAAAGTAAAAATGTTTAAAAACTAGTATCCAGTTAGTTAAAAACATTGAAAGTAATCTTTAATTGTTTATAAAAATGGGCTGGAGGATAGATTATTTAAAAATTAGGATGAGGTCTAGAACAAATGATTTTAATCCTCGCCTCATATTGATCCCAGTCAGATTGTGTACATGTTGAAAGAGTGGAGGTCTTAAGGACTGGATCTGTCTCTGTCCTCTCCTTGATGAAGGAAATAGGATGAGACCAAGTTGGGGAACCACTGCTGCTCAAAATTTGCCCAGAATATGTCCAGGTTTCTCCATGGGGTCATCTAAAACACTAGGCTCTTTTCTGTATATCTTAATGCAACTTTCAGTGTGAAAGGTGTTGAATTTCTTCAGAACAAGAGCAGGTTATCAATGGTGGAAGACAGCTGGGAATTGAAATTTTATGCTCAGACTTCCATCTTGCCTCTAAAGGGTTTGTTACTCACAACAGCTTTCTGATATGTCAAAGTAGCCTTTACTTCCTGCCCTAGTGATTGTTCATACTGCTTTGGTAAGCCTAAAGTTTTCTGACAAGCAGGTCTTTGATAAGTTGATAATAAATAATAACTGTGAGAAGGAGCTATTTCTACGATGATTCAAAGTTAAGTTGAAAGTTTTAGAAAAGCTCTACACTAATTCTGTTTAAGAACAGTGTGCTAGTCGTGTGTTCAGAGAGCAGCTGACTGTTTATTACTGTTTTGTCTTAGCTGATTGGAAAACACCTAAATTATATATAGTCATCCCCACAGTTCAGGGTTGATTAAACAGCCCATGACACTTTTTCCCTTATAGATGATCTCAAAAGTGACTATACTGGATTGAGTTCATTATTCTTCATTTGTTTAGAGTTCTCTGAAATATCCCTAGAATTGTACCATCCTGCACCTTACTTTCCCATCGAATTTCACAATGGACACAGATGACTGGGAAAATTTAGGTAATTGCTTGCTTTGGTTTACTTCTTTCAAGGGAATAATAGATAAATCATCATCGACAGATGAGAGAGAGGAAATTGACAGCTTTTATCTTTTATGCAGGTAGCCTATATTTACATGAGACCACAAAAAGTTCCTGACAGGATGTTATTGATTGTATTTACCCAATTGGGTCTTGAGATGAGTCTTCCTGCCACTTTACAGGTTTTGCTGTGTTTTTCATTTGAATTGAGAATCAAATCCCAGCTCTTCTGGGCTCTCCCATAAAATCATGAACCTTTACAATGGAAACATTAGATCCTTTGACAGATTCGCTGTTAACTCTCTCTAATTCAGCTACTTCTCTCTGAGCACCACTAAGTATGACAGCCTCCCACCAAAAATAAATGTGACCAAAAAATAATAGATTCTAGGAAGAATTTGTAAACCATTATCCCCAATTTTCAAGTTTGCCTTATTCCACTTTACTTCTACATAAGACTTACATTTGTAATATTTTACTAAGCAGGGAGAGTTTTTGTTGTCACAGAAGCAGCTCACAGCCCGACTGGTGACTGCATGAAATAGGCAGACATACAAGGTCTAAGTGTTAGTGACCTAACTGCCCTGACAATTTCACAACAATAAAGGTCAATAAATAACTCTTTCCTTCCTCTCCTATATAACAGTTCCCTATACCTACCACCACACAGTCTCTGGTGACTTAGCCTAATACTTCGTCATTACCTCTCAACTTTCTTTGTGTGCTTGTCTTGCCTAGTCTGGTAATTGAAACAACATCATATATGTATTTCCAATCTATGTGGCCTGGGTATTTATATCATTCCTTCTTTTATCAGCCATTAGTGTTATTTTAGGTTTTATGAATTTGGTATTATATGGGAGGTTATTTTTTGGAGGGGGTATGGGAATGCTCAAAAATGTATCTGTGTAAATAAGTGGTAATTGCTTTTTTGCTTTTTGCCATTTCTGTTTAAAGGTTTTATATAAATGCTCTGTTTTTAGACAGTGGGGGAAACTTTATTCTAATCATATCCTTTACACTATTCTCTCTTCAACTTCCCCACTTCTTAAGTTACTTTTTATGTCAGGTTGTATAAGAGGTGCTATAGCTTTTGTATATTTAAAAAATATGAGAAAGTACAATTAGAGGTACAGTTAGTATGGGTACAGTGGTATATATTCATATGACTTTCTGTCACATTCATATTGTGGAAAATTATTACAGTATATGCATGTTTTCTTAGAAAATCTATATTACTCACTGTGCCAACTCACCTGACATCATGACACAAATATTTGAGGCAGAGGTTTTATCTTAATAGTTATTAAGATAAACTTAATGATAGACTTAAGTTATAATGATGAACATTTCCTTAAATACATTACCATCAATAATAAAACAACCAGTTTTGACTGTTAGGAAAAAATAATTATTTTTTGTTTTCTAATAAAATATAAAATGATTACACATAAAGATGTGATAAAAGAATATGACTAAAATATGAAATGAATGTTATATGGCATGTCAGGAAGTTAAATATTTTGTTGTGATGCCAATGGTATTTACCAACTTAAAATTTTTGATTTGTGTTGGCACTTATTTTATAATTTTCATAAATACATTTGTGTGTAATTTTATTTTGTAACATGTGTTCTTCAAGGAGAATAACCTTAATTATATTTTTGTCATTTAAAAACCTGAATCTACTTTATCAAGAACAACTTGATATAATACAAGTTGTGTGTGTGTGTGCATGTGTGTGTGTGTGATAGAGAGAGTGGGGAGAGAGAGAGAGGGAGAAAGAGAGAGAGAGAGAGAGAGAGAGAGAGAGGTCTTCACTAATTCTGAACCTTTTAATTCATTAGTCATTAAGGGTTTTCACTGTTAAGGGAAAAAAACTAAAAATAGGAGACAATTTCCTTTCTCTATCGAAATATTTGATGTCATTTCTCTATATCTTAGTCATTAAGACATGATTTATTTTTTGTTCTGAGTATTAGTATAAAACGATAGCTCTAAAACAAAGAAGTCTGAAAGCAGACTTATAAAAGGCAACTAAAAGACTACTTTCACAAAACGGTTTATTTCTCATTCACATTCAGGTCTCCATGTCTCCCTCTTCTCTGTTGCTCCACTGTGGTCATTTGGGGGCCTCACTTTACTCCTTTCATCTAGTATTTCCCACTGGTTCTTTTTGCATCTGGCTATTAATGGGGCAAGAAAAATGTTCACAGAGAATAGGCCTGAAAGTGTTCTGCACCATTTTTGTCTATAGTTCCTTTGTGATAACTCACTCATGCTGCTACAAGATGCTGAGAAGTTCCTAACATAGATATCTCCCTCTTTTTGAAAGTTTGAGTTATGCTACTTTGTTTAATGAAAGAAACTGTATTAGTACCTGTACTTGCTAATGGAAAAAAAATCTGAAGAGGATTTTCACTTTTATGACAAAAGGTCAAAAATAAAAGTAATGTTCAGCATTTTCCTGCAGCTGCCAGTGCTGAGTCGGTGCTACTGCACAAGTGTGAGCGTGACCCCGCTCAACTCTGTCCTCTGGACTACTTTCGGCAGGTTGTGTATTTATCAGATCGTTCCTGAACTTACCATCTGTCAGTTCCAGTTTATGTTTTATGTATTTGGTGTTCTTTTTGGAGGGGACTAGGAAATCTCTTCATTTTTCTGTATAAATTAGTAGTAATTGTTTCTGTGCTTCAGGCCATTTTGTATTCTGAAAGATTTTTTGAGAAAATCCTACTTTGAATAGTGGGGAAACTTAGATATCTACTCTTAGAGAAGAGCAGGAAAGTGTATAGGTGATTAATAATATTTTCTGCTGTAAGCTTCAATGGGGATGTAAAAATAAAGATTATATATGTACATATATATATATATACACACACGCACATGTATATTTTTAGATGGGAATGATCTCAGGGGATTGTCACAGCTCCAAAGTCTACGTGCATATAATTGGGAATGACATTGTGTTTTGGTGATAAATATGGGATTTTAAATCATACCTGGATTTGAGGCCAAAGCAATAGTACAGCTGGTAGGACACTTGTCTTATGTGTAGCTGACCCAAGTTCAATTTCTGGTATTCCATATAGTTCCATGAGCCCTGAGCACAGAACCAGGTGTAAGTTCTGAGCACAAATGGGTATGGTTCCAAAACAAATAAATAAGCAACAGAATACATGGATTTATATGCATCCTTTTTCATCATTTATAATTTGTGTGACATTGCATAATATAGTCTTCCTGAACATGTTTCATTAACTGTGAAGTGTAATAATAACCTTTTCTACTGCATATGTTATTTTCGGTGTCAAATAAATAAAATTTAAAAATTTCTGTAAAGTATACTTTATAGTCTATAAAGTGTAATTCCCTAGCTCCCGTTTCACCACTTTTTGGTCCAGTTTCCACTCTTATTGACAGAATGATATGTTGTGTCTACTTCACTATCAAAGAGAGATGTTAACGTCTCATCACTACGAGACTAATCACTAAGAAACTAGTCAATCTCTCAACCTTCAATATTCAGTCTTCAAAGATGGAATATTTAATTCATATATGAAAAAGTATATATCATATTTTATATATGTGTATATTTTATATATTCACAGATGAAGTAATTATATATAAATATGTATATATGTTTGCTTTTAGAGTAATTTAGATAGAAGATATTCCTTTTAAACCAGTCTTAAAAACAAGGCAACATAGTGTCTCTAGATACTAATCTATACATTAGCCTTTAAAATTCAGTATTAAGCTCTTAACTGTCCTTAAAATCATCCCCTTCCATCTACAAAGGGGAACTTTCTAGAACAGGGTGGCATGAATGTAAGAATCTGGTATCTTGAAATATTTCCTTTGGGGAAATAAAATGTAGAGAATTGCCATCTTAAATTTTCCTTAAGGTGGGCTTGGAGAGATAGGAGAGATTAAGTTGGAGAGATAGGGTAAGGAAATTGCCTTCAATGGGTTGGACATAGGTTCAATCCTTAGTACCCCATATGGTCTTCAAAGCCCGCCAGAAGTGATTCCTGAATCCAGAGCCAGGAGTAAACTCTGAGCACAACTGGGTTTGGCTCCCAAACAAACAAACAAACAATTTCCTTGAGTTAAGTTCATTGAACAAAAATATATTAGAGGGCTGGAGAGTATAGCAAGTAGGGTGTATGCCTTCAATGCTGCAGAACCCAGTTTGATTCACAGCAAGGCACTTGGTTCCTGAGCACTGCCAAGAGTAATCCCTGAGCACTGCTGGTGTCCACCTCAGTAAAAAAATTTAAGAAGATATACTATAAAGTAGCAGAATGGGAGACTAACACCAAAGAGTAGTAGATAAGAACCAGGAGGTCTGCCCCACAGCTTGGAAACTGGCCTCACAAGCTGGGGGAAAAGGCAGCTGAGATAGAGAAGGGAACACCTAGTAGAGAATGTTGGGAGGACCCACTCATGTTGAAAGCTGCGTGCCGAAAGTAGACTATAGACCGAATATGATGGCCATTCAATACCTCTATTGCAAACTACAACATCCAACAGGAGAGAGAACAAAAGGGAATGCCCTGCTGGAGAGGCAGGGTGGGGTGGTGGGTGTTGGGGGTGGGTAGTGGGAGGGATACTGGGAACATTGGTGGAGGAGAACGGGCACTGGTGGAGGAATGTAAAAGAAATACAAACAAAGGTTCATAAGTTTGTAACTGTACCTCACAGTGATTCACTGATAAAAACTAAAAAATATATATACTAAAGTAGAATTTTCTTAATAAAGTTTTATTTTTATATATGCATAGCATGTATTAATTATTGATATTATATATTTCACTTATGGCAATCTTAAAAACATTGCTTTGTTTTTTAATTATTGTGAATTATTTTATGTTTCTCTTCTTTTGGGTATTGAAATAGTCTCTCCCAATCCACAGAGTGGAAAGGTTTATGAGTGTGCCCCAAGGAGATCAAGATTGAGGAGCAGACACCAAGGAGGGGAAAGGGTCTCTGGTCTATTAGAGACTGGTGGGGACTTGGAGCCAGTGTTAAGTGCTCACCTTCTTGCTGGACCTTTGAAAGGCTTGGTGATTGGGTGAGGTAGAATTTATTTGGGGGTAATGTGTCTTGTTTCGTGAGGAAATTCAAGGAAAAAGAAAACAATTCTTGTAGTCAAATCTCCATTAGTCTTATTCTGTAGCAGAAAAACGTCAAAGATAGTAGATAACAACAAAATGTAGTCAGAGAAAGACGAGAACAGCACCTCAATATGCCTTCAGACCCAGAAGATGCCACAGAGTAAAAAATTTGTCTCCCTAAGATGAGCCTATAAGAGTAAACGTTTTCATTTTCCAATTTTAACAAATAAAATTTGCATTTACTACAAGTGTGAATCATTAGTTTCTAATTTTCTCACATCTAAATGTCAAGTGACCTAAAAGACCTTCCAAGATTCATTAACCAGAGAACAGAGAAGGATGCAGGCCTGGTTGCCAGGGATGCCAAAGTAGTATTTCCAAAGATCAAAGAACGTGCTGTGCTGGAAGCCCTGGTGGAATGGATGCTGATGAGCAGGGCTGACACAGCTGCTACTCACCAGCATGGTCCTATCAGGTGTACCGGTTGGTGTCTATTCTGATTGGTTGGTATCTCAAGTCTATTGCTTGTGAAATATTTTATATCACACCTACTGCTGAACTTGGCCTCGTGTCAGGAAGTTTCAAAAACATTGCTCTCAACTTAGATGATCTCATAGGGCTGGAAATGAGAAGAAGGAAACATATCGAAATGTTTAATAATTTATTTCTGCAGAGAGTAACAAACCAGTGGCCAAGTTTATCTTCATGGTCAAGATTAAGTTTTCCACTATCATAAAATGTGTAACTTTAATGATCGTGAAGCACTGGATTCCAGCTTTTGCTTTTCACAGTTAAATGCCATGTACCCCAGACCTCCAAAGCTATCAGACGTTAGTCTCAAGAGGTCTCAGGGGAAGCATGTTTTACAGTTTCTAGGAATGAGAAGATGGTCCCAGTGGTAGGGTATTTTCATCGTTGAGTTGTACTTAGAAGCTGAAAGAGTGGGATTTTACTTTTAAAATTTTGAAGGGATTGAGAAATTAGATAAATTCAGAGAGCTTGTCTTCATGAAAGTGACTTGATCCTTTAAAAAAAAAAGAGTCCTAATTGCCTGAATAAATCAGATCAGGGGCATTGGATATCTCTGTTTAGGATGTTAGAGATGAGGGCAATCAATCTAGAGATATTTCCGACCGCTGTAGGATGCACTGTAAACACTTTTAGGCATCGGATGGCTGATTTTCAGATTGATGGAGTCTTTTCAGGAGGTTATAAAAGCTAGGAAACATTTGATTTCAACAGTTTGTTTGGGTTTAAAATACTTTGAAAGTGAATGAGGATGAGAGCAGGTGAAGCAGTAGATCAGAATGATAAGCATCTTGGTTCAGTACTATACTAGGTTGCCTTTAAATGTGAGTTGCATGTTTACAGTGTGAAATAGTGGAAGAATCTTTAAATCATGTATAGAAAATAGGTTACAGGAACATGGTGTAATATGATAGATGGGGATGAAAGGAAATGGTCTTTTTTGTATTTTAAGTTTTGTTGATTTTTAAAAAATTTATTGATTTGGGGCCACATATGGCAGTGCTTGGAATCATTCCCTGTGGTTGCTTGGAGGAAACATATAGTGCTGGGAGTTGAGACTGGACTCCTGCATGCAAAGCATGCACATTAACCTTTAGAGCTGTATCTGACCAACGAACACTTTTGTAATATATTTGAATGTATATGTACACATTTTTAGTCACTATTATTATGATGATTGGAGCGATAGCACAGTGGGTAGGGCGTTTGTCTTGTATGCGACTGACTCGGGTTCAATTCCTCCATCCCTCTTGGAGAGCTCAGCAAGCTACCAAGTGTATCCTGCCCATATGGCAGAACCTGGCAAGTTGCCCGTGGCATATACAATATGCCAAAAAACAGTAACAAGTTTCACAATGGAGATGTTACTGGTGCCCGCTTGAGCAAATTGATGAACAACGGATGACAGTGCTGCATTGCTACAGTGCATTATTTATGATATATTAATGGTAGGGTTTCAAGAATCAATACATTTTCCAATAGTTCCATTAGATTGCTAGAAATTATCAAATGAGTATAATGATAGTTATCTCAATTTGAGAAACACTCTGATAATCTTCTACATGAAATTGTGTTTGTGTAAAGTTTTATTTATTAAGATTATTTTTCAATTAATTTATTATTTATTTTTCAATTAATTTATTTTTAAATTAGTGAATCACCGTGAGGGTACAGTTACAGATTTATACATTTTTGTGCTCATGTTTCCCTCATACAAAGTTCGAGAACCCACCCCTTCACCAGTGCCCATTCTCCACCACAAATTCTGTGTTCCTTACTGATAAATGCACTTCTCCTGGCTAATCTCATATCTCCCCACTTTGAGAATAAAAGTGAGAAATGTTATTCATTCTCCATCCTTTCAGCTTCATTCACCTTTCTTCATTTAACTTGTTGAGGGCTGTATTGAAGCAATATATATAGATCTCCTGGCCTCACCAGGTCTTGAATAACCATTTATGTAGTTGTTACCATTGCTCTTGGCACTTCATAGCTCCATTGTGCTATCTGTGAAATACTGACCTCTGAGGACTTCAAAAGATTGTCACTAGGCTTCTATGCTGACGATCAGAAGCACATTTTATTCAGAGTATACCGAAACATAAAATGAACTCTTATTTTTGGGCTACATTACATCTGCCTTTTGCAATTTTATATTGTAAAAAAAATTTCAACCATATTGTCTCTTGAGCTCTATAGGCAATAATCACTGCATCTGTGATCTTTTTCAGTGTTGACAATTTTGATCAGCTATGGGCCTATCAAGAAGAGTATTCCTGTTCACACAAAAAATATTAACCTTGGGAAAATTCAGTGTTACCACACTCATGAGAGATTATGGGACATCAATTGCAAGAACTCCTTTGTATTTGGGGGCAACAGTATTTAAAATCTTTCCAGGAGAGTGAGGTCATGCCCAGGGATTACCTGAGAGATCACCAAATTCATGTGAGAGTAGCATGACAACTCTAGGGCCAGCAGTGAAAGTGAGGGTCACACAGAATAAAGGACACCACAGCCCCCTTAGTACTTACGCTGTAGGCAGCTCCACAAAGGTAGGTTCACAAGTCAGGCTCAAACCCAGAAGTGAACAGTTAATGCACAACTATGAATAATCTTATATTCAGCATGAGTGAGTTACCCAAAATCAGTGTGCTGGCGCTACTCTGGCAGCCCAGTATTGCGAATAAATGCAATTGGCCAGTTGAGGTAATCATTTTCTCAGCCAACCTCCTGGAATAAGCCAGACACTAATTCAGATCACCAAAAGTGATGAAGTCAGGTATTCCTTGGAGAATCTGGTCATCGAAAGCTGGGGCAGATGGTTGGCAACCGCCCAGAAAAGAAGAAATAAATCCTGATCTGGGATGACGTATCTGGCAAGATGGCTCTGCTAGCCCTGATAGATCCCTGAGAAAAATTAGAAGTATTTGTTCATGATCTCCAAAGCACCAATACTTTGAGGTGGGATAGGGGTGATGGATGACTACTGGCTTGGGTCTAAGAACTGTACTGTTCTGGGTGTTGAATTATAGGTTTGGATATAGGTTTCGGGTTATAGATTTGGAGGGACTTATATCTGTAACTTACTAGGGAAGAATTACATGTGCACGCACACAAAATTATACATAAATGCATATAAACTAATTTTTAACACAGTAACATATTTTATAAATGCATATATAAATCTATCTCATATATGTCTACTATTTGATAGGAGAAATTTGCTATGAGAACACAAAGATGACACTAATATCCATTTCCTTAATTACTAAGGTAGTTGGCTAGGTATCCTCATGGTAAATACTGGGCTTTCTTTATCACTATGTATTTTTATGGCTGATAAATTTGAAAACATTTAAAGGCTTTTTTATTAATTTAGCCATGTCTTTTTAGTCTGCCATTTTTCTTTAAGTCTAAAGAATGTCTTGTGGTATTTTCAAGAGGCTATTTTATAAAGAAAAATTATTCAGCAGATAAAGGAAATGAAAACCCCAATGGATATTGTGTAAGAATAGAACTGTATCATTACCAATGAAATATTCTTTCCTATAAACAAAATGAGGAACTAGACTAGGAAACATTAAGCCGGCTTAAATATGCTTATGACTTGGAAAATTTCACTATAGGAAGAATACGCATCACTGCATGTGTTTTTTAAGTGACATAACGTTGTCATTCTTTACATTTGCTGGAATTTTGAAAAGTGACAAAAAGTTATGGGTTTTGAATTTTGCAACCTCTGAATTCTGACAATGCAAGAGACACCTGACAGTGTCTTCTTGTAGGTCTGACAACCACATCTTAAGTGTGGTAAGTGTAAGGAAGAGGAAACTCAGAGTCAGATCAGACTGCATGGTGAGGCAGAGGAAGAGATGGGACTCTAAGGACTGAAGAGTGGTAGAATCAGCGGTTAAGGTGGAGGCATATTGCCAAAGAACTTGTAGGGCTGGTTATGGATAGACAGTGTTTGCCAAAGGTTATGACCCTCCCTGGGGAAGGGGGAAAGAGGAAAGTCTCTCTCTTTTGGTACTCTTCTTGAGATCAAGTGAACAAAATTTACATCTCTAAGGCTTTGTCTTAGTCTCAGAGCTTCACTTGGGGTCAGTTGAGGTCTTAGTTGTGGATTCAGTGTTTTACCATCACCCTTTGCCTGATTCTGCTTTCCTGGCTGCCCCACGGGACTTCCTGAGAAGATTCACAAATCAGCCTCCATCACACACGCCTCAGTATCTCCTCATGTTTCTGGGATACCTGATTTCAGTCAATACTAGTTTTTTTTTTTCCCAGACAGAGGATAAAATAGTGAGACACCATGTTTAGCAGGGGAGCTGTGTTGAACTTACATGTGTAAAGGAGTGCTATAGTAGGCAATAAGACAAGGTCATGGGAATAGGAGGAACAGCAGCTTAGGTCAAATCATCAAATTTTACATCACAGGAACTATAATGTAATAAGACGTGTAATAGAAAGAAGTAGGTTTATAATGTGTTATGGCTTTTAAATGCAAATCCCATCTTCAGTGGGCCATTAATTTTTTTCCCAAGTAGGGAATGCTCAGAGGAGATTGCCAAAACAATAAGCAGATGCCTCTGCAAGGTAGCCCATGAGGGTTAAGGATATCACCACCTCTTTACAGTACTGTTCCTGCTTGTAGAACAACCTACTGTGTATCAGAGATTCTATATTTATCTCCAGGCTCATAGCAACCCTGTAAATTCATATTATTTCCCTAAATTTAGGGGTGGGCAAACAGACTTGTGAGTAAGTCATCAAGGTGGGATTTAATCCTAGATTTCTTTAACGTGGAAGCTCCTACAATCTAAGTCAGATGAGCTGGTCCCAAAGAACACATGATCTGAACCTCGTGCCACTGACCTCTGACTCACTGGGTCTTAGTTGTGACAGATTTTTTTTTATTAGTGAATCACCATGAGGTACAGTTATAGGCTTACAAACTTTCGTGCTTGCGTTTCAGTCATATAATGGTCGAATACCCATCCCTCCACCAGCGCCCATTTTCCACCACCAGTGTTCCCAGCATCCCTCCCACCACCCCCAACCCGTCCTCTCCACCCGGCCCTGCCTCTGTGGCGGGCATTCCATTTTGCTCCCTCTCTCCATTTGGGTGTTGTGGTTTGCAATAGAGGTATTGAGTGGCCATCATGTTCGGTCTATAGTCTACTTTTGGCATGCATCTTTCAATTTGAATGGGTCCTCCCAACATCCTTTACTTGGTGTTCCCTTCTCTCTTCAAGCTGCCTTTTTTTTTTTCTCCAGCATGTGAGGCCAGTTTCCAAGCCATGGAGCAGACCTCCTGGTCCTTATCTCTACTACTCTTGGGTGTTAGTCTCCCGTTCTGTTACTTTATATTCCACAGATGCGTGCAATCTTTGTATGTCTGTGACAGGACTTACGTTTAACCCTTACAAGGCATCTCTAACTTACTGAAGCAGCTGTTCAGTAGCTTAGCAGTTGATCGAATTGACTCTTCTTTGGTAACAGTAATAATCATAAAAAGCACTGCTACTTTTTTATAAGTTGAAATGCCCTTCACGTAGGCTGGGTATATAGAGCAAAGAGTAAGACACATGCCTTGTATACAGCTGACTCAGGTTGGAATCCCTGGCACCACAGATGACACCTCTCCCCCCCTAACCACCCCAGTATCATCAGGAGTAATCCCGGAGTACAAAATCAGGAGTAAGCCCCAGTACCTCGACACATGGGCCCAATCTCCCTGCTCTAAATTTATACAATAAAAATGAATGCTTTTTTTTTTAAAGGTTCCTAACAGAGCTGGGTGGTAAGTAAAACATGTTCAATAGTAAAACAGAATATTATCCCATCATATAAGCCTCACGTGAATTTGAGCACAAGTTCAAATTCACTCAGCTGAACGGCAGGCCCACCCCTTGAATTCAGGTGCCTCCTTTTATATTCTGTGCTGCTTATCTTAAACCCTTTTCTTAGTCTCTGAGCAGAAATCAGGTTTTAAGGAGAACACAGCTCTTACTTTCTTTGACCTTGGTTGAACCAAAGTACTCTGTAAATACACTGAGGTTGTCTGTGAAAGGTTCATCAGCCAAGAAATAAAAATGGCACATTTAAGGCAATTAAAAATGAGGTCTGACTCTACTGTAACTTGCTGGGTAGACACCGTATTCTGGCACCTTCATACTTGACTGTAATTATCTCTAATTATCATTCCATTCTGGTGGATGCTTTCTAGTTTGATCAAAAATTGATCTTTTCCCCTCATGTCACCTGGAGGGCCCTTTTTTCTTAACTCCCTAGAATTGTCACTTAAACTTGACTGCCATGTCTCACCAGCAAAAACTCCCAGGTTATTGAAACAATCCCCTTCTTTTTCATATTGAGGCTTTCTGTATCATTATTGACCTGGCAGTTTATACCTTCTTGGTTTTTTTGTTTTTTTGTTTTTTTGCTTTTTGAGTTATTCCCAGCGATGCTCAGGGGTTACTCCTGGCTTTGCACTCAGGAATTATTCTTGGCGGTGCTCAGGGAACCATATGGGATGCTGGGAATCGAACCTGGGTTGACCGAGTGCAAGGCAAACGCCCTACCTGCTGTGCCATCACTCCAGCCCCTATACCTTCTTGTTTTAAGAGTTTTCTTTAATGTTTTTCAAACATCCTAATACATCATTCAAATGATTTTTTGCACTGTAGTTTGTGTGGCCACTTTGACTTTGTGACATCCTGGTACTTGCTAGCACCACAATTCTATGGGAGAGAGTAATGGAGTTAGAGCTACTTGAGAGCTGGGAACAGTGGAATATGCAGAAATATGCAAAGTAGCCAGACACAGGTAGAAGACAAGTAGAAAGAGTGAGAAGAGTAGAGGAGGAACAGAAATGATGTTCAGAAGAAAACCTTCTCTTTAGATTCAGTTAGGTTTAGGACCTTTCTGTTAAGATAAACTTCTGGCACCCACCTTTTTCTTTTATTTTTTTAAAATAAACTCTGAAAGTGAATTGTGTGTGAAGGAAAAATGACTTCATACATCACTCTGCTTTCCATGAAGAAGAAAAAAAAGCCGTGGTGGAAAATATACAAGGAAAACAATTTGATTTCTCTATTTTTCTTGCCATATGATTTTCAATATTACTCAACACTTGTACAGTCCCAGCGAAGTATGTGTCTTTATTTTCCTCATTTGTGTTTCCCAACCACCTTATTTAGCAGCTTGCTAAATATAATGTCCCTTCACTCTGGGCCTTTTGAAAAAATAGCAGATGAAGGATGAGACAGGAAGTAGTGACATAATTTCCCTAGATTCACACTGCAAGTTATGGGTAAAGGCCAAGGCTGGATAAGAACTCACACCAGCTCTTTTCCCAACTCTGCACAAGGGCCTGATGAGCAGGAGAGGGCCCAATCCCTCCAGGCTGGACCGTTTGTCAGAGGTTAGCAATTCAGTTTTATTGAACTGGGTGGGCTGACTATAGCTGAGGGTGAGATTTGGTTTACTCTCAGATTTTCTATGACCCCGAGCTAAGAATGGCTATTTGCATCTTAAAAGATTTTTTAAAAAATCAAAGAAGAAGAATTCAGGACATATGAAAATGATATGAAATTCGACTTTTATGTCCATAAGTACAGTTGCCTTGGAGCACTGCCACACTCGATTGTTTACATATTATCTTTGGCTGCTTTCACTATAATGGAAGAGTTGAGTGATTTCAACAGGAACTTGAAAAGTCTAAAATAGTTTATAATGTGTAAATTAGATGGCTTGCAAAGTCTAAAATATTTGCTCTAGGTTCCTTCACAGAAAAAAAAACAACTTGCTGACCTCTGATATAGAATGTTCTGAAGGATGAGGCACATGGAATAAATATTAAGTTTTTGGCTCATGTCTTGAAGCCCGAGTCTCTAAGCAATGGGAGGCGGAAAAGGGTGGGGCACTGGTTAAAGTTACAGGAAGATTTAAATTTTTTTTTCAGAGTGAGTCTTGTATGAATCCTAAGTTCAAAAGGGAAAACCTTCTTTTAACTTTTAGTCAGTTAAAAGATTCAATTATGGGAAGGGAAAGTATCACTGGGAAATAGAGTAATTTTTTTTGAAAGTCACATAGCTTTCTTTCCATGGCGACTCAAATCATCTCTATTCTTTTTTCATTTCGAGAAGGCTTTCAGGCAAACACTATTCCTTTCTGGGGAGGTGGGGGTTGGGGCAGGGGGTGGAAGCTGGGGTGGGGGGTGGGGGGTGGGCCACACCCAGTTGTGCTCAGGGCTTAATCTTGGTACTTTGCTCACAGATCTCTCCTGGAGGTGCTCAGGGAACCATATGTGATGGCCTAATGTGCGTTAGCCACATGCAAGATGAGTGTCCTAACCTTTGGACTGTCTCTCCAGCTCTCGAGCACAGTGATTCTGCAAGCTGAGGTAGCCAAAGTAAAACCCTATTTACTTTTTCTTCTACTCCAAATGATTTTTTTTTCTCTTTTTGGGTCACACTTGGCAATGCTCAGGGGATACTCCTGGCTCTGCACTCAGGAATCACTCCTGGCGGTGCTCAGGGGACCATATGGGATGCTGGGAATTGAACCTGGGTCAGTCGCATGCAAGGCCTTACCCATCGTACTATCTCTCCAGCTCCTATTCCAAATAATTTTTTTTTTTTTTTTTTGGTTTTTGGGTCACACCTGGCGATGCACAGGGGTTACTCCTGGCTCTTCACTCAGGAATTACTCCTGGCGGTGCTCAGGGGACCATATGGGATGCTGGGATTAGAACCCGGGTCGGCCGCGTGCAAGGCAAACGCCCTACCGCTGTGCTATCTCTCCAGCCCCTCCAAATAATTTTTTAAAAATTTATTGAGATTCTATTATTTACAATACTATTAATGATTGTTTCTCGTTCCAACATCACACCCATTACCATTGTACCCCTATTTACTTTCAAGAATCCCTGTTTACTGAGAAAAGATGCAGAATTTCTCTGCCAGCAGGGTCCCCCATAGCAACTTCTAACTGTAGCATTTTTTGCTCTCAGTATGCGTCTATGGTAGTACTAGCAGCTCAGTGGTCACATAGAATCTCACCATTTAAAGTCTGAGTCCTTTGTGTAGATTGCCAGATTTTGAAAATTAAAATACTTAGTGCTCCATTAAATTTGAATTTCAGATAAACAAGTAATTTTTAGTATATGTATGCCCCTTGCTGTATTTGAATCTATTTATATGAGGCATCTTTACTAAGTGATAATAAAGTTGTGATTATTTTAAAAATCAAATTTAATTAGGCATCCTAGTCTACCATAGCATCATTACTCCTTTACCGTGAAATATAGCATCTTTAAAGCTTTTTATGTGGGAATCAGAGTGATAGCACAGCTGGTCGGACATTTGCCTTGCATGCGGCCAACCCGAATTTATTCTTATGCATCCCATATAGTCTCATGAGCACAGCCAGAAGTAATTTCTGAATGTAGAGCAAGGAGTATCCCTGAACATTGTTAGGTGTGGCCCCCCCAAAAGGAAAACAAAAGAAATTTATGTACTAAAATTTAGCTGAAACCACTATCTTTCAGGAAAAATACTATTACCAATTGACAGATATGTCAATTAATTTTACTATTCTTAAACTATAAGAAGAATTAACCAAGATTGTGTGAACTTTGGGGAGAGGCACACTTAGCCTTCATGACCAGCTGAAGACTTCCAGAAGAATTTGACTCTCAAAGTGCGTTTGGAAGTAAGGGTAAGAGTTTACCAGTTCAGTGAAGGGAGGAGAAATAGGAGACAGAGTAGCAGGTGCCAGTTTTGTTTTTTTTTTTTCATAATTAACAAAGAGGAAACAGTATCACTAGTGAATGCCTAGCAGTGCCTCAGTTACCTAGCTTGTCTTACTATTTCTGAGGCACTGGTAGGCACTCGCTAGTGATTAAAAGCTTTATATTCAGTAGCTCTATAGATGGGGCTGGAGCGATAGCACAGTGGTGGAGTGTTTGCGTTGCATGCTGCCGACCTGGGTTCAATTCCTCCACCCCTCTCGGAGAGCCTGCAAGCTACCGGTAGTATCTTGCCCACACAGCAGAGCCTGGCAAGCTACCCGTGGCATCTGGTGTTACTGGTGCCCGCTCGAGCAAATCGATGAGCAACAGGATGACAATGACAGTGACAGCTCTATAGAAGTGGCTCTCAAATGAAAACTATTCATGATTTTCTTATCTCTCTCCTTCTCCTTCTCTCTCAATTCTTGGGGCATTAACATGGCATTCTTTACGATCAAGCAACTGTTTTGGGTAAGTGTCTGTTTTCCTCACGTTAGTCCCATGGTACGATTGCCACTTCCTTGTTCATGGCTTAAAAACTGATCTTAAAGTCAAATATCCAAATTATGGCACTTCTACTGGTGATGGCAAACGGTCTGCGGCCCGCGTAAACCTGAAACTGGGCATTTCTTCTGTCTGGAAAGTGTAACTGACCATAAGAAACTTGATGATTTAAAGAAGTGTGTTGTTACTCTACCTTATTCCTTTGACATCAGTGTTTTCTTGTACTTAGCCTTTCCCACAAACAACACTAATAGGTAATTTGTGTGGTATTTTCTCCATGTCCATTTTTTTACTTTTCTCTAGTCTACATAAGGGTGTCTCAGCCTTTTGTGAATCAACTCAATGACCAATCAAACCCTCACTTTGAAGGAAAGTTGATAAGCAAGATGTCTCTATCCTGAGTTATTCTAAATCTTGTTTTTCGTTGGTTTTTTTTGGGGGGAGGGGTCACACCCGGCTATGCACTCAGGAATTACTCCTGGCGGTGCTCAGGGGACCATATGGGTTGTTGTGAATTGAACCCAGGTCGCCCCCGTGCCAGACAAACACCCTACCCGCTGTGCTATCGTTCCAGCCCCTAAATCTTAATGAAAACCACAACTTTGGGATCAGAGAGAAAGTACAGGGGTTAAGGCACATGCCCTATATGAGGTTGACCAAGCATGGCATCCTTCAGCCTCACATTGAACAGTGCTTGAAAAGCCACCAAATAATTAAGCAAGAAAGCAAACAAGTAAGAAAGCAAACAAAAAGAAAAAAGCCACAGCTTCCAAAGGCTTCTTCTCTGTGTTAGTGCTCTCTCTTGCTCTGGTAAATTCTCCCTTTCCTGGCTCTTCACTCCAGCACAAACTCTGGGTAATAATGCTCTCTTCTCTTGCTCATCACAGGTATGCACTTTTCCTTATTGGTTTTCCTAAACACTGTCCACATCTTGATTAATAGTTAACACTTTACTAAATATCTTCAAATCTTCAGCTTCAGTGCCATTTGTTTCTTAATGGGACTCTGATTAAAGTGTTGTAAATCATTTATTTGTTTATTCATATGCACGATGTTTAAAATGGGGATAAGGTTAATTCAGGGTTATTTTCTATTTTATTTTATCATGTATTATGAAATCAGATGATATTTTATTATGTTAGGAAACACACTGGTTTTGAAGGCAATTGTATTTCAGCTTAATTAATATCTCTAGGGAATCTCATGTGTTAAACACAAAATCGAGTTAATATTCTAATAGGCTTGTTATTCCTTTTGAAGATTGCAGATATAATATATTTTTTCAAAATAGATATACAAATGATCTATAGATATACAAAAAGATGCTATACCACAAATCATCAGAGAAATGTCAGCCAAAACCTAATGAGATACTGCATCATATTTCTTACTATAACTATTATCAATAAGACAATATCAAATTTTGGTGAAGATTTGAAGAATAAGTTGGTAGGCTACTAGGAAAACAATATGGAGATCCCCAAGAGCTTAAAAATACAATGACTACAGGAATCAGAAGTCCTAGTACTGGGTGTGAATCAGAAAAATATAAAATAGCTATTTGGAAGAGACATATTTATTCTCCTCTATTCATAGCAATACTATAGCACGAACAGGGAAAATAACTTAAGTGTTCATGAATAGATGAACTAATAAAGAAGGTGTGATATAAAGACACAGCAAAAAAACTCAGAAAAAATTCTGCCATTTGCCAAAAGGCACATGAAAAAGTGCTCTGCATCACTAATCATCAGAGAGATGCAGATAAAAACAATCATGAGATACCACCTCACACCACAGAGACTGGCACACATCCAAAAGAACAAAAGCAACCGCTGTTGGAGAAGATGTGGGGAGGAAGGGACCCTTCTACACTGCTGGTGGGAATGCCGACTAGTTCAGCCCTTTTGGAAAACAATATGGACGATTCTCAAAAAACTAGAGGTTGAGCTCCCATTTGACCCAGCAATACCACTGTTGGGAATATATCCCAGAGGAGCAAAAAAGTATAGTCGAAATGACATCTGCACTTACGTGTTCATCGCAGCACTGTTTACAATAGTCAGAATCTGGAAAAAACCCGAGTGCCCTAGAACAGATGACTGGTTGAAGAAACTTTGGTACATCTATACAATGGAATACTAT
This sequence comes from Sorex araneus, assembly GCF_027595985.1. NCBI lineage: Eukaryota > Metazoa > Chordata > Mammalia > Eulipotyphla > Soricidae > Sorex > Sorex araneus. The sequence goes on along the minus strand of NC_073306.1, from coordinate 103,714,868 downwards.
GCAGCTCTTAGAAAAATGAGGTCATGACGTTTGCATATAAGTGGATCAGCATGGAAAGTATCATGTTAAGTGAAATGAGTCAGAAAGAGAGAGACAGACAGAAAGATTGCACTCATCTGTGGAATATAGAATAATAGACTAGGAGTCTAATACCCAAGAATAGTAGAAATAAGTACTAGGAGGTTGACTCCATGGCTAGGAGGCTGGTCTCTCATTCCGGGCAACTCAGAGAAGGGAACACCAAGTAAAATGTGGTTGGAGGTCATGCGGGGGAGGAGTGACGCGTGCCGAATTTAGACTAGAGACTGAACACAATGGCCGCTCAACACCTTTATTGCAAACTACAACTCATAATCAGAGAGAGAGAACAAAAGGGAATACCCTGCCATAGTGGCAGTTTGGGGTGGGGAGAGACGGGACTGGGGAGGGTGGGAGGGATGCTGGGTTTACTGGTGGTGGAGAATGGGCACTGGTGAAGGGATGGGTTCTCGAACTTTGTATTGGGGAAACATGAGCACAATAATGTATAAATCTGTAACTGTACCCTCACGGTGATTCACTAATTAAAAAATAAATAAATAACTATATAAATAAATAAATAAACTACATTTAAAGATGTGAAAATCACATTTAAGATACAGGGGGAAAAAGCCCTTCGGAAGACGGTTGTCTGATCTTCCCTGTCAAGGTTACTATTCATTGCAATTAGGAACTGGAGGTTTGTTAGGAAAATAAATGATTTTAAAATATTTAAAAAAAAATTCTGCCATTTGTGGCAAAGTGGATAAAACTGGTAGTCTTTATGCTAAGCGAAACAGAGAAAGAAAAATATCAGATAGTATCAATTGTACATGTAATCTGAAAAACAAAAGAAAAACTTGACCTCAGAGAAACAGAAGAGAATGGTAGTTAACAGGGGCTAGGGGGAGGGAAAATGAAGAGATGTAAGTCAAAAGGTATAAAATTTCAGTTCTGTAGCACTGTTGTCCCGTTGTTCACCAATTTGTTCAAATAGGCACCAGTAATGTCTCCATTGTGAGACTTGTTGTTACTGTTTTTGGCATATCGAATACACCATGGGTAGCTTGCCAGGCTCTGCTGTGCGGGCGGGATACTCTCGGTAGCTTGCCAGGCTCTCCAAGAGGGATGGAGGAATTGAATCTGGGTCTACAGAGTTCAAGGCAAATGCCCTACCTGCTGTGCTATTGCTCCAGCCACTTACCACACCATACCAAAAAAAAAAAAGATTTCAACAATTTTTTTTTTAATGCTTAGCTTGTTTCCTATATATAATGTTATCAAAATACGTAAGTGGAACTTGTTTTGACCTTCTTTCCTTTCCTTTTTTTTCTAGGTACTACTTGTCAGGACTACTCTCAGCTTGGTGCTACAGGGACCATGTGACTCAGATGCTGAAGATAAAGCCTGGCCTCTAGCAAGACTCTTTTCATTGTGTTCAACAATTAGCCTTGGGATCTAGCAGCACCTTCTAATAGAAGTTTCTGCAGTGTTGGGATTGTTCTCTATTTGCACTGTCCAATATACTGCTGTTGAATACTTGAAATGTGGCTACTGTGGCTAACAAAATTTTAAATTTTATTTAATTTTAATTAAATTGAAAAGGCCACAGATTGGTCATGGCTACCATAAGGAAAGCGCATATGTAGAGAGTAAAATATGAAAAAAGTCATTGTGTGATATCATTTCTGCCATTTGGACAAGTAAACAAAAAGCCATCAGTAAGATAAAATAAGAAGTAAAAATATAATCTGTTCAAGTTTCTAGAAATTTAAATAATTTTGTATATACATTGTACATGAAATATTTTTGTGCTGGAGAAAGTATATTGATGTTCTATACAAACAATTCATATAAGTTTAATTATTTTATATAAAGGACTTTAAAATCAGGTTACCTGGATACTATTTTAATTTATCCTTTTGTTTTGGTACATTAGATATTAATAAAAGGACTCTTCTGTCCTTACCCTTCCTAAAGTCCATGTTGTCCTTGCTTTTTCTTTTTTTAATTTATTTTATTTTTTTATTGAATCACCATGAGCAACACTTACAAAACTTTCATGTTTGAGTTTCAGTCATACAATGATTGAACACCCATCTTCCACCAGTGTACATTTTCCACAACTAATGTCCTCAGTATTCTTCCCTTCCAATGTGTTCCCTGCGGGGGGGGGGGGCCCTCCTCCTCCGCCTCTATGGCAGACAGTTTCCCTCTTACTCTCTTTCTACTTATGGGCATTATGGTTTGCAATACAGATATAGAGACGCCATCATATTTGGTCCTTTATCTGCTTTCAGCTCATATCTCCCATCCTGAGCAATCCTCTCAACCATCATTGACTTAGTGATCCCTTCTCCATCCCAGCTGCCCTCTCTCCCATAAGGCAGGCTTCCAACTTTGGAACAATCTTATTTCATGTACCTTATGGATGCAGGTCTGATATTGAGGTCTTTAATCCATTTTGATCTGACTTTTTGTACTTGACATGAGACATTTTTTTGCATGTAGCTGTCCAATTTTTCCAATACCACTTGTTGGGAAAGAAGAGACTTTTCTTGCTCCACTTCACATTTCTTGCTTCTTTATCAAAGATTAAGTGATTGTATACTAGAGATTCTGTGTCAGAATATTTGACTCTGTCCCATTGCTCTGTGGGTCTGTTTCTATACCTTCTATACCAAATACTAGGCTGTTTTAATTAATGACTGCTTTGTAGTACAGTTTGAAGTTGGGGAAGGTGATGCCTCCCATATTCTTTTTCTCAAAGATTGCTTTAGCTATTAGTGGGGGGTTATTGCTCCATATGAATTTCAGGAGTGTTTTGTATATCTCTTTGACAAATGTCATGGGTGTCCTTATAGGACTGTGTTAAATCTGCATACTGCTTTGGGTAGTATTGTCATTTTGACAATGTTAATTCTCCCTAACCATGAGCAGGGGATGTGTCTTCATTTCCTAGTGTCCTCTCTTGTTTCTTGAAGTAGTGTTTTGTAATTTTATTTGTATAGGTCCTTCACTTCTTTATTTAAGCTGATTCTGAGATACTTGATTTTTTTGAGGTACTATTGTGAATAGGATTTTTTTTTTAAATCTCTTCTCTTTATTTATATACAGGAAAGCTATGGACTCTTGGGTGTTGACTTTGTAACCTGCACTTTACTATACAAACCTATTGTTTCTAGGAGCTGTTTTGTAGTCTTTAGGATTTTTTAAGTATATTATCATATTGCCTGCAAATAGTGATAGCTTGATCTCTTCTTTTCCTATCTGTATGCCCTTGATATCTTTTTTCTTATCTAACTGCTATGGCAAGAACTTTCAGTACTATATTGAACAGGAGCGGTTAGAGTGGGCAAACTTGTCTTGTCCCAGTGACCTTGTTTATTAATATAGCACTCATTTATGCCATGCCCCCTAGGGCCTCCCAATTTTTAACATGAAGTGTAGGCATTTATAACCCATTGATTGGAACTGACAACTGAGATAAAGCCTGGTTTCCCACCCTTGGTTTAGATACTTTCACTCTTTCCCTTAGGCCCACCCAGTGGATCTCAGGGCTTACTTCTGGCTCTGCTCAGGAATTATTTCTGGACATGCTCAAGGACCATATGGGGTGTCGGGGATAGAATCAGGTTGGTTATGTACAAGGCAGAGAAAGCTCTCTACACCCTGTACTATCTTTAGTCTGAGGCAACCTTTTATAGGAGTGCTTTAAAATCTTTTAAATCATTGGGTAATCTGAAGGCAAAAAAAAAAAAAACACTTTGCTCTAAGAAAATAAAAATATTTAGACTTACAAAATTTTGGACCCAGAGAAGTTCTAAAAAGATATCTTCTCTTTTCTTTTTTTTTACATTTAGCCTGTCTGAAATGAACAAATGTATCATATCTGCCGGGTGGTGTCTAATGACACCTCTATGTCCAGTGTTTTTATTTCTTCACCCTAGTTTGTCCCCTCAAAGACTGACTTATGAACTGCTCCCTGCACTTTCTTGCCTTAGGTTTTCTGTTGTAATTGACCAATTAGAGACACTGGCAGGAGAGTTGAGTTAAGAGTAACTTTGGGGATTTTTTTCCCCTGAATTTTTTTCTTTGAGGACAATGTGGACAATCTGAATTCCGATATCGTAGACCAGAGCTCTTGCATTCTCTTAGTGACCCTCTCCTTAGTTCTCTCCTTCCTTGGAAATAACTCTTTTCCTCTGTTTCTTTAGCGCTAGGAGAAATTAGGGCATCATTGCTGTTTGTAGCCCCAGATGCTAGACTCTTTCCTGTTTTCTTATACACTGTCTCATTGTTTGAAGAGTCTTTATCTTAAAAGTGCTCCTGTTATTACATAATTTGTGCACATCCTTATTTTCTGCTGGGACTTTGATGATGCAGTGAAATAGTATCTGGAAGCCTCTCTCTGGGCATTTCTTTTTTAGAGGCAATTCCAATAAGAATAATTTTGGCCATAGCTTTTTAAAGCAGCTGTTTAATTTTGTTGCCTTACCAGACACCAACTCAGACCCCTCCGAGGTGAGTCATTTTATTTCTGCGGGTGGGGTTAGTTAAACTCCCCTAAGTATAATAAAGATTGTCTTGATAACAGTGACTGAGAAATTTTTTAAAAGTCCAAGTGCGTGGCCCTAAATAAAATAAACAACTCCCCTCCTCCTCCCAAAGAACTGTGCATTTAAATGCTTTGGACAATGACCAACAGCTCAGCCCATTCTTTTTGGGGCAGGATGTGGTCAAAGTACTATACTCAGTTAAGAAATTTCCCTTTTTTTTTCTTTTATTTTTGGGCCACATCTAGCAGTGCTTAGGGCTTACTCTTGGCTCTGCTCTCAGGAATTGCTCCTGGCAGACTCAGGGGACCCCGTGTGATGCTGGGGATTGAGCCCAGGTCAGCCACATGCAAAGCAAATGTCCTACCTGCTATACTATTGCTCTGCCCCTCCCCCCCGCCCCCGTTCCCAATTTCCCTTCTGAACATATTCATCCTCTTCTTTAGTGTGGATAATAAAATCAATACCCAATAACACCTGGGAGTTGTGGTATTTATTATGTGTGTAGAATTAAGGAAGAATCAAGATGTCATATTCATTTTCTTCTGCCCCAAAAGATTGTTATAAATGGCTATTGGGGTTGAAGATACAATAGCACTATGTCTACTGCTGGAGTGATAGTACAGCAGGTGGGCCACCTTGCACGTAACCAACCCAAGTTTGATCTCTGGCACCTCATATGGTCCTCCAAATCCTGCTGGAGGTAACCCCCATGCACAGAGCCAGAAGGAAGCCTGAGCACAGCTGGATGTGGCCCCCAAACCATCTTCTTTAAAATGCCTTTTCCTTTATTTGCAGCATAAACCAAAAAAGGACTTTCTATGGACTGCAATGAGAGATGGTTATCCATCTCAACTCTTGCCAATTTGGAGTTGTGTATATAAGAATGTTAGAATTTTTCCTCTCCCAGATCATATAAAACCTTCTCAGAATTTCTGCTACAATTTCAGAAAATTCCTGCTATTAGTATAATATATCCCTCCCACCTTTTGTTTCTGGGTCACACCTGTAGTGCTCAAGGGCTTACTCCTGACTGTATTCAAGACTCATCCTGATGATGTTCAAAAGAGGTGCTGGGGGGATTTAGCCACGTGTAAAGCAATTCTTTATCGGCTTTACTATCTCTCTGTTCCTTTTTAGCATAATATCTTGAGGGAATTTATAGAGTAATTCATTTTACTATTTTGAGGCATTCTTTTGTGGCAAAGAGGTTTAAGTTATAAACTGGTTGATGCCTTGGTAGGAGTAACTTACTACCTTATTAACCTCATATTACATGGAGTGAGAATGGGGAAGTAGGTGTTTTAATTAGGAAGGAGGTGAATAAAGGTGTTAGGCCTATGAAACCTTTCTGTAGGAATAGTAGGTCAACTCTAGAAGCCCTCTGTGGCAGGTAATTGTAGCATGCACTGCATGTAGCTCTGTTTGATTAGCACTCTTGTCAAAGATGAGTTCTGCTAAAGTATGAAGAAACAGTTTATGTAGGATGGTCACCTTAAGATAGGTCCTTTGTCATGCATGCAGCTGACGTGGGTTCAATTCCCTGAATCCCACATGGTCCTCCAAGCACCACTGAGCACTATCAGTTGTGGACCTCAAATCAAAGATAGATCATTAGATAAATATAGTTTCTCTCCTGCCTCAAATTGTGGCTGAAAACTGTTCAAGACAGGACATTGTTGAAAAATACCTAAGCATGTGTCTGGTCCTGAGGAATGAAACACGTGTATAAAGGAAGAGCAAGTGTGGACTTCACCCAGCATCTGAGTTTGCTGGTCATCCCCGTGTGCAGCACGGTGTCGGTGAAGAGTGTGAGGTGGTGTTTGGTCTCAGTGAGTAAGTCTGACTCTGCTGGTTAGCAATAGGCTTGTGAGCTTGGGCTTGGAGGTAGAAGAGGTGAGGTGTGTGTCACACATTCCCAGGCCTAGAAAGGCATTGTTTAATGCTTCAATTAACAATTAAATATTAATTTCTAAATGGCCAAGACCCTAGATCCAGTTTCAGGAATCTCTATTGCTGCCTGTCCTGCCTGTGAATTTACTGGCACTGGACCCATTTACATCGGAGCATATACATAGACATTTTTGTTCCTTCCTATGATTCTATCTATCGTTCAGGTAAGATGACACTTGAGCATCCTTTTGTGGTCTAATGGGCCTAACAGCTTGTCCTCCTAAAGGAATGGCTGGTGAGAAACATGTGTACAATTGCTTGTCTTCTCATTTCTTACCTTTAAACAAACCACAACAGTTACATTTCACTCTCTCCCTTACATTCCCCACCAGCCCATCGCAAAGACCTGACAGAACATATGCCAATTTGTTCATTCCTTATCGCCTCCACCAACACTTCAGTGGCCCCCTGCTCCTTCTCATTTGGTCTGCCATTATTGATTCCTCTTAGTTCTCATTCCTGTACTCTACCATTGATTTTACACAGATTTTAAAAGCTCACATTATGTCCCAGAATTCCTCTGATTAAAACCCTCCAGTGGCTCTCCAAGATACTGGGAGAACATCAGAACATCCCATCCTGGCCTCAGTTATCCATCTGTGATCCGACACTACCCATCTCTTTGGCCTCATCTCTTCACCGTCCCTGCTTCTAGCCACCCTGTTCTACTTTCTATTCTTCTTCTTGCCAAACTTATGTTTACACTGTTCTTTTTTGATTGCTATCTACTTACTGTGCATCTTCTTGTGACTTTTCCATTATCTCCCTTATTTTCTTTCTTCAAATATTACATTTTTCTTTGGACTCTTTATCTGAAGTGATGTCCAATGTGACTCAACTTTTCTAACCTTATTTTATGTGTTCTTCATGGTGTTGGCTCATCAAGATCTAATATGTCAAAAATTTGTCAACGTATATGTAAATTTTCTCTACGTTTCCCTGTACTTTCACCTGTTGATGACTGTATCCCAATGATTAGAAGAACTCTAGAACATAAAGAGAATCCAGAAAATGTTTGTTGAATAGCTTGGTGGACTATTGAAAGTAGCTGGGTCATGGGCTGTTAGGTCAGACAGTTAGCTCAAGACAGTGTTGTTTGTGGAGATAAGACACGGATTCTTGCCAAGGGGACTGGTACCAGAGGTGAATTGTGGTAAGAGCTTATCCAGAAGCCACCAGCCTGGAGAAGTTAGAAAACATAGAGCTTTCAGAGAATAGTGAGTTAATTTCAGAGTCGAAGTGAATTATCATGGTAGATATGTGGGTTTCTAGTATAATGAAATTAGCACTGATGTTGTGTCTCAGACAAAAAGGTTTCTAAATGATTATGGTTCAAACAGAGGCCATACATATGACCGGAGTAGGTAGAGTCTAAGGATAAGCTCTGAGTTGGTAAACAGGTTAACCTAAGAAAGTTGAGGAAATAAGCATATTTGGTTAAAGGTCTTTTATTATCCACCAATAAATTAATTTATCATTCTGGAGTCCGTAAAGAGACCTTCTAAAACCAGCTCTCAAAAACATAACCACAATTTGCAGATGTTCTATCCTTTCCACTTCCTCCCACCCCAAATGCAGTTCTTCAGGAGAGATGTCATGGCGACAACAGTTCTCCAGAGACCATTGACTTCTGCGGTTCACTCACTTCTCACTTGGGGAAGTCCACCGAGCAGCACAACCTCTGCATTGGCTGGGAATCCCCACAGATGCAGCAGTTTTTGTGGGGTTGAGCTACAACTACTTTTCAGATTGAGGGCATAGCTTCAAGAGGAAGCAAAGTTACCTCTGATGAGAAATGAAGGCAGTGATGCTGAAATATATGAGAAACGGGAAGATTATTTGTAGAGGTTAGAAGCAAATGATCAAGCATGGGCACACTGTCCTTTCTGTGTTCTCATTACCAGCTCTATTTCTACATTTCTAGGGTTGGAGTAGAAAGAAGTATGTTGCTGCGTGTTTGCAACTAAGATGATCATATAAAGTAGTTAGAAGAAGATTTGACATGGCTTTCAAAGGAAGTAAGTTAAATATTCCCCCCTTGACCTACTAAATAAGCCATTTAGACTTTTCATGACTCAGAAACCACAGACTCTCCAGCCAACATGAATCTATCCATTCTTGCCGACAAATATTGATTGAGAGTCTATTGTGTGACCAGTACAATAGTCAACCTTGAGTTGAAGACATAATGGTAAGAAAAGAATCACTCTCTTCTCGAAAGCAGAAAATCCCAATCTGCTGTGGTATATTCTATGAAATAAAGGGGAGTATAATATAGTAGCAAGAAATATAAATTAAATTTTGTATCTAACTAGCTGTGTGAAATGTAACTGCTTTTTATAAATTTTAATTTTCTTATCTATATTCAAGTAGACTACCATGTAAGGGATTTATTACAGTAGTGCATATCAAGTGAACAGTTTCTGTGTCAATATAGGGTAAGTTAGCTGAGAATCCTATAGGGCTATATTTGTATATTGTTAAATCATCTATGAGGCAAATATATTTATATTCATGGTCAATCTTTAAAAAAATTGAGTAATTGGATCTTGACCAAGAGTTCCAAGTCTGTCTCCTTTATTCTTTCCTGAATGTACTATTTATTCTTTTTTCTCTTATTTTCTCTCAGTGAATTGACAAAGTAAAACATGAATACCACAGTGCCACTGAACTCTACCTTTGTTGAAAATATTCACATCTCACTCAGAGAATGGTATCATATTAGGCGTCAGTAAAAAATACTTTTCCCAAAGGTAAAGAAAGGATTTGGTATTTTTTCCAAGGAGAGAAAGAGAGACTAATAGAATAGTTCCAGAAGCAGACTCATGAAAGCATGAATTTGTTTCATCATGGAGATGACAATAAACATCTTCAGAGATGAATAATCAATTGTTCAAGGGTTGATATAGTTGGCTGTGAACACATATCTCACACTAAATGAGCAAATTCCAGGTGGAATTTAGAAAGACCTGAATATCAAAAAGAAAACCAAGTACTTTGAAGAGAAGACAGGGGACTTTCATTTTTTATTTTTTTTAGCAGTGCACAGGGATTACTCCTGGCTCTGTGCTCAGGACTTACTCTTGGCAGTGCTCAGAGGACTATATGGGATTCTGGGTTTTGATCCTCGGAAGGCCGCATACAAGGTGAGCTTCTTGCCCACTATACTATCTATCTTGTCCCCGAAATGGGAACTTTTAAACTCAAGGAATTATATTTCAAAAGGCTTAAAAATAGAATGAAGTTTCCAAACAGAACTACACTGAGATATTAGTTATCTTACCAACAAGGGCACAATAAACAAAGTAAACTATAACCCACATCCTGAAAGAAGATATTTACATAGCCTATAAGCAACCCATAATTCTTTAAACTTTGTTTTTAATTTCTACAAGTCAATAATAAAAGGAATTCAATTATCATTATTATTCTTGAATTCTAATAAAAGGAAATTTAAGAAAAATGAAAAAAATTTGGAATATGAAAATATAAAATATTGAAATATTAAGGTCACTGTCACTGTCATCCCATTGCTCATCGATTTGCTTGAGCAGGCACCAGTAACATTTCCATTTTGAGACTTGCTGTTACTGTTTTTGGCATATTGAATATGCATGGGTAGCTTGCCAGGCTCTGCTGTGCAGGCGAGATACTCTCAGTAGCTTGCGCGGTCGAAATATTAAGGTATGAACTGAAAAGTCAGAGTTAAGAAATACAAACTCAGTCTCAGAGTAGTAGAAATTTAAATGGTGACAGCAACTCTGTAGTTGACCAAAATTACAGCTGATAAGTATCATTTAAATTTTTAAAATTTTAGCCAAACCCAGTAATGCTCAGGGGTTACTCCAGGATCTACAGCTGAAAATTACTCCTTGCAGTGCTCTGAGGACCATATGGGATGCTACATACAAGGCTAATACGTTATCTGCTGTACTATCTCTCCAGCCCCAAGAATAATTTTTATCAGGGGAACAGGAAAGCAAACATTTCTACACATTGATGGCGAGACTAGTAAGACATCTAGAGAGCTAGAGAGTGCACTGGTAATAGCTACCAAAGTTGAAGATTGTATATATCTCTACATCTGGCTCTTTTATCAACAATTATGTACCTCGAAAATCTAGTGGACATATAAATGAAGTAACATAAGAAAGCATAAGAGTGCTCATTGATTCACTGTTAACAAAGGCAAAAAAGTGGGAAACCATTCAAATGCCCATCATTGAATGGTAGTAGTAGTAGTAGTAGTAGTAGTAGTAGTAGTAGTAGTAGTAGTAGTAGGAGGAGGAGGAGGAGGAGGAGGAGGAGGAGGAGGAGGTGGAGGAAGAGGAGGAGGTATCCAGTTGCTCATTGATTTGTTTGAGCGGGCACCAGTAACGTCTCTCGATTGTGAGACTTATTTGTTACTATTTTTGACACATCCAATATGCCACGGGTAGCTTGCCAGGCTTTGCTGTGTGGGCACGATACTCTTGGTAGCTTTCCGGGCTCTTCATGGAAAGGACCAAAAAATAAATAGTGAATTGATTATGTAATGCAATTTATACAAATATTATATATGACAATAGTATATAGCAGTTGAAATAAACCAGATATGGTTATATAAGCTAATATGAATCAAGTTCTGGAAGATGGTACAGAATTAAAAGCAACGAACTATAGAAGGATCTTAAATAATTCCACTTAAATTAAAAAATCTGAAATACACTAAAATTTATATCAATAACATTTTGCATTTATGTATGTTGTTTATATTACATATCTGTTATATATGTATATCTACTTCAAGTTTCCAAAGGCACAAATATCCCATTTGTGTGAAAATGTATTTTGAGGATCAGGGAGCTGGCTCAAGGGGTAGAATGCATTCTCTGCCTAATCAATGTCCTGAGTATACTGGCACGTCATGCCCTTTTCTTCCCCAGCATCATCATGTCCGAGTACTAAACTGTCAGGCGTGGCTTGCTAATATCAGTGTGGCCAGAAGTGATGTTGAGGGCCCATGAGCACCAGTGGGAAGGCTCCTACACTAAACACATAATGACTGTCTCAAAACATGCGCATGACAAATATCAAATGGAGGGACTGCATTTAGAGACTGAGAAAAAAGGAGTGGATAGTAGTAACTTTATACAGGAAGACAAAGAAAATTTGAGCCAAATATGATAAAATGTTATTGTTCAATCTAGTTTATAGTATAGAGACTATAGTTCAATGGTTTTCAACTGCAGGCCTGCCAAAAAAAAATTGAAATTACAATGTGATTAACTGTTGGTCTGTGGATATGTGCTAAGAGGTCCCCAGGTGTAAAAATGTTTAAAGACAAGCAGGGATCAACACATACATTTTTATACTTTTCCATATGTTTGGTGCTTAAAATTAAAAACAAATGGGTGCCACCGTGGGTAAGACACTTGCCTTGCAAACCAAGTTTAATCCTTGGTACCCCATATGGTACCTCAAGCCTTCGGAGTGATCTCTGAGCACAGAGCCCTGCTGAGTACTGTTGGGTGTGGCCTCCCATTTTTTTTTTTTAAATGAAAAAACACATTAAAAAAATTTGGTGCTCTCTCCTGACACTGAGATTAGCTCTCATTATGTTTTCATCAGGTCTCAAGTTAGATACTGTGTGAAATCCTATTTTATTACTTTTTATACTTCATGGATTTGCAATGCATAGTTTACTTTGCATCATATTCTCTTCTTTCCCAGAGACCAGGCTCATCTAAAGCAGAGACGCCATGCCTGGGTATTCAGTGTTTCCCGTAGCAAAATTGTTAGGATCAGAATGGAGGGGATTGGAGTGTAGTCCCTGCTTTGCTCCTTAGCTATGCCTCTGGCACCAGACCTGCATCCCGTGCATGACTTTATCCACCTCAGCACCCTTTGCAAATTCAGGTGCGTGGAGAGAAGTCTTAATTTTGTTATTTAGTTATTTTTTTCATTACTGGTTTTGAGCCACACCCTGTGATACTTAGGGCTTACTTCTGACTCTGCACTCATAACTCACTCCTGGACGGCTTGAAGGACTATAAGGGGTATAAGGGATCAAACCCTGGTGAGCTTTATGGAAGCCAGCACTATCTCTCTGGCTCCAGGAGTCTTAATTTTAATACGATCCATCAGTGACTAAGCAAAGTGAACACTCTACCTAGGTCACATATAGGGTTTTCCAGCCCTATAGGTAGGTACTAAGCAAATAATTTAGAATTTAGTAAAAAAAACATGCTTGCCTGCTTGGAACACTAGGTCAGGGTAAAGACTAACTTCCTCACTAGTTTCTACCTCAGTTAGTCAGTCCCCAGATTTCTCAGCACCCCTTTAAATCTAAGGCTCATAGGAGCCAACCCGGTACTGTTCACCTGCCCTATCGAATGCAAAAAACACTCACATAAACACTCGCTGGAAAACTCTCACAAATTTGTGGACACTTTTTATAACCTTGAATAGGAAAACATGATTGATAAATGATGAATTCTTAAATGGGAAGGTGAATTTAGGTGTCAGCCAGAATCTATTTGAGGCTGAATAAATCTGATTTAATTTATTTTACCTGGTGTGTTTGCCTAGAATCTATTTTGGAGTAGGTAACATGTAGCCAGAGAGCACAATAATTCTCAGGCAGTTAACAAAAATTGTGATACTTGGTATAAAGCACATCTTCATAGGCATTTCCTGACTTAGGAGAATGACAATGTGATAACCTTCACTTTTCACTTATGTCTCTGGAACAGCAGAAGACAGCAGATAAAAAAATGAGCTATTGAGAAAAAATAAACTTATTTATGTTCTATGGCCTCAAAGTTGCAGCAAATCCTTTAAGAAATTTATACTGATAGTGTCTTGAAGATACTTGCTAGATCAATACACTATAATTGATTCCTCCTCTCTCTGATTACATATTTAATCATAAATTAAAATAAGTATAGTTTAAATTCTAGAAAGCATCAGATTCATTCACCAGTTTATTTTCCTTTCTAACCATTTATTCAAGAAACATCTGTTGAGTGGCTATATGTGTAGGTGCTAAGAATAGAAAATTGAAAAAGAAAGTTTTTTTCCCTCTCAAAGTAGTCAGAGACTCAGAATAATTACTACAATGTTTTAACAGAAGTGATCGAGGAAACCCAGGAGACTGTGGGATGTCTGACTTTGACTTAAGAGCTGGTGAAGGTTTGTGCTTGAATAAGGGAGGTTTCCTGGAGAAGGTTGTCTGACTTTCAAAGACTCAATAGTGGCTGCAATACGGAATGTCCTTCCATGTAGAGGAAGCATCCCTATAGATTATATTTAGAGCATGCCTGTCGGTGCTTTTGTAGAATTTATTGGGGCTTTTTCTTTGTCTTCCCCACCCATGTACTCCTTTCTCCCTTCTCTATAACCTCGTAGGGAACAACCTCCCTTCTACTGGGAGCTGTTAAGATGCTGTCAGTCAAAGTGCTCTGAGATCTAAGCCTGAGGCAATGAAACCAATCTCGACCCACTGAATTCTCTGGACCCAGAAAGTGCCTATTTGGCTTAGTTATTGCAAAGGACGGGCTGGAGCGATAGCACAGTGGTAGGCCGTTCGCCTTTCATGCAGCCGACCCATGTTCGATTCCTCCACCTCTTGGAGTGCCCGGCAAGCTAACGAGAGTATCCCGCCTGCTCGTCAGAGCCTGGCAAGCTACCTGTGGCGTATTTGATATGCCAAAAACAGTAACAATAAGTCTCACAATGAGAGATGTTAGTGGTGCCCGCTCGAACAAATCAATGAGCAATGGGATGACAGCGACAGTGATTGCAAAGGACACTAATTGTTATAAACCTAGTTGTTGCAAACCCTACTAGTTGGATCCCAGATTTGTTCTGTTCCTCATCTTTTCCCATGCTTGAACTATATTTCATCCTTCTAATAAACTCTGTTTTTGCATGTTGTCTAGAAACAGTATCTATAATTTGCAGTTAAAAAAAAACCCCAATGTATGTAAGAAAAAAATCAGTGGTAGAAGCTATAATTATAGAAGTCCATCATGCTGAGATCAGGATGTGTTACTGAGCTACCCTCTGTTTTCTCTTGCAGGATACTTGTTATATACAGCATGCTAGAAAAAAAAAGTCTTTACACAAAACCTGGAGGGAATCTATCAGATAACACTCAGTATCCAGAAACAGTTTTCTTTTTCTTTTTTCTTTTTTTGTTTGGGACCATACCTGGCGGTGCTCAGTGTTTACTCCTGGCTCTGTGCTCAGAAATTGAATTCAGGTTGGTGGAGTGTAAGGCAAGTGTCATACTCACTCTAGTCCAGAAACACATTTTCTTTTCCTCTTTTTTTTTAAAAAAAAAGTTTCTTATTGAATCACTGTGAGATAAACCATTATGCTCATGATTGAATTTCAGTCATGCAGTATTCCAATACCCATCCTGCCACCACCACCAGTGTACATTTCCCAGGATCCAGGTTCCCTCCCATCCTCCCATCACCCCCCCCACCTTCTGCCTCTATAGCAGGTGCTTTTCTTCTCTCTCTCTCTCTCTCTCTCTCTCTCTCTCTCTCTCTCTGTCTCCCTCCTTCCTCCTCCTCCCTTTGGGCTTTGTGGTTTGCAATATTGGCACTGAAAGGTTATGAATAATATCCCTTACCTACTTTTAGCCCTCGGGCTGGAGCGATAGCACAGCAGGTAGGGCATTTGCCTTGGACCCGGGTTCGATTCCTTCGTTCTTATTGGAGAGCCTGGCAAGCTACTGAGAGTATCCCGCCCGCACAGCAGAGCCTGGCAAGCTACACATGGGTGTATTCGGTATGCCAAAAACAGTGACAAGTCTCACAATGGAGACGCTACTGGTGCCTAGCATGATCATTCTCAGCTATTATTGACATAGCGATCTCTTCTCTTTCTTACCTACCCTCAGCCTCACATAGCAACACGTTGGGTCACACCCAGCAATGCTCAGGGGTTACTCTTGGCTCTGCACTTAGATGCTGGGGATGGAACCGGGGTCGGCCATGTGCAAAGCAAATGCCCTACCTGGTGTACTATTGCTCTGGCTCCAACACATTTTCTTTTCTTTTTTTTTTTTTTTGCTTTTTGGGTCACACCGCGTGATGCACAGGGGTTACTCCTGGCTCATGCATTCAGGAATTACTCCTGGCGGTACTCGGGGGACCATATGGGATGCTGGGAATCGAACCCAGGTGAGCAGCATGCCAGGCAAACGCCCTCCCCACTGTGCTATGGCTCCAGTCCCTCCAACACATTTTCTTAATTGCCAGAAATGCTGACCAAAATGAGCCAAGCCTATCAAATAGTAGCTTGCTGCTAGTTGAGCTTTTCAGAAGTTAGCCACAAGCCAGGTCTATTATTGAAGTCAAGACAATTAAACCCATGGGCTTTCTTATTTGTATTGTAATTACAGCAATGTCTCTGGTACAATTAGGATGCATTTACACTTCAAGACAATTAGCACTTGAATTGCCACCAAGGAAAGCCTTTTTGATTGCAGAAAGGTATTACTTTGTGCCCTCAGAAGTCTGTAGAACCGCAATGCACAAAAAAGTCCTTCCGAGTCAGGCTAGGGGTTATTTCCCTCTTCATGGATGTAGCGTCTCACTGGAAATACAGACTCTGATATATCCTAGGATGTTACTGTAAGTTACAAGATTTATTATTATTTTCATTATTGTTTGTCTTGGTATATCAGAATCTAACTGCAGAAGGACTTGGCTAGTCTGTAGTCAAGTGTCATGAACTCATGTGACTTCCTTTCACATAAATTTCTGCTCTGCTGTTTCTTTGTCGTAGTTAACTAAGGGAGGATTCCTTTTGATTGATAAATAGAACATTTATCAATCAAAAGGAAATTTTTGATTGATAAATTTTTATCAATCAAAGAAATTAATTAATATAAATTCTCCAGCAACTTTTGGAGTCCCAGGAATTTATCTCCTCTGTGAGAACTGGTTCAAATACTTTCTTCTTTTTTTGATTTGTGTGGCACACCCAGCTTTGCTCAGGGCTTCCTCTTGGCTCCACCTGTAGATGCAATATTGACGGACAGACAAAACATTCAGCCCCTGTGTTGGCTTCTCCTTTAGCAGAGTCATAAGGAAATATATACTTTGTTCTCTTTTAAAATAGACTGGAGCGATAGCACAGCGGGTTACGCGTTTGCCTTGCACGTGGCTGACCCAGGTTTGATTTCTCCGTCCCTCTTGAAGAGCCCAGCAAGCTACCGAGAGTATCCCACCTGCATAGCAGAGCCTGGCAAGCTACACATGGGTGTATTCGGTATGCCAAAAACAGTGACAAGTCTCACAATGGAGACGCTACTGGTGCCCACTCTAGCAAATCAATGAACAACAAGATGACAGTGCTACAGTGCTTTTAAAATAAGATATAAAAACATTTATTAAATAAAATTACATGTTGTTCTAAGCTTCTTTGTCTAATATTTTACTTATTTATAATAATATTTTCTTTATTTATAATACAGAATAATTTCTGGAATTTTAAAAGTGAGCAATATAGTCCACTGGATGTTATTATACCCACTTGCAGTATAATATGGATTATTATTGGATCCAGCTAACATGGATCTTAGTGAACAGTGATTAAGCACCACAAATTGAAGAAAATTTTTATATTCCTCTTAGGTATCCAATATGTTTTGAAAGCTAAATGGCTATAAAACAATGCCACATAACTACATAATGGAATCACAAAGTGAAACCCGTATGTTATGTGAGGTACTTTAGCTGAGGCACCGTGTTGGTCTTGAGCAAAACAGACATTTTGAGACTTTTGTTTCGGGGGGGTCACACCTGGTGATGGACAGTGGTTACTCCAGACTTTGCACTCAGGAATTGCTTCTGGCGGTGCTCAGGGGACATATGGGATGCAAGGAATTGAACCCGGGTTGTCCACGTGCAAGGCAAGCGCCCTACCTGCTGTACTATCACTCCAACCCCCGAGACTTTTTCTTGAATAAAAATTTGAGATGTTTTCTTCAAAAAAATAGTATATAAAAAAAGGATAAAATCTTAGGGGCTAGAGAGTTATTATCTTGCTTTGCACACTTGCTTTGTACCTAGGTTCAGTCCCCAAGACCCTATATAATCTCCCCTACTGCCTGTATAAAACCAAGAGTAAGCCCTGAACACTGCCAGGTGTAGTCCAAAAACAACAAAAAATTAATTTTTTAAAAAATAATAAAATCTTAAAATATAAAAAAATGTTTCAAGAATACAACTCAAGATTTCTGAAAAATTTGCTATTGAAAAGCAGGTAATTACTCTATATTTTTCCTCAGAGGAATAAAATATAATACAGAGACTCAGAATAAAATATGTAAACTACCTGGGATACAAGTCAAAATTTAAAAAAAGGTAATTAGGTTGCTTATAAGTGGATGGACATGGAGAGTATCATGCTAAATGAAATGAGTCAGAAAGAGAGGGACATAGAAGGATCACACTCATTTGTGGAGTATAGAATAACATCACATGAGGCTGACACCCAAGGACAGTAGATACAAGGGCCGGGAGGGATTGCGTTATAGCTGGAAGCCTGTTTGATTATCTGGGGAGAAGGCAGCTTAGACAAGGAATAACTAAGACAATGATGGTTGGAGGTATCATTTGAGATGGGAGATGTGTGCTTAAAGTAGATAAAGGACCGAACATGATAAACTTTCAGTATCTGTATTGCAAACCATAATGCCCAAAAGGAGAGAGAGAGAGAGAGAGAGAGAGAGAGAGAGAGAGAGAGAGAGAGAGAGAGATTATGGGGCAAATTGTCTGCCATGAAGGCAGGGGGAGGGTTGGAAAGGGAGAGTATACTGAGGATATTGATGGTGGAGCATGTGCACTGGTGGAGGGATGGGTGTTTGATTGCTGTGTGATTGAAAATCAAACAAGAAAGCTTCTACCTATAACTCACAGTGACTCAGTAATAAAGAAAATAAATTAATAAAAGATAATTAGGACATTATAATCCATTAAAAAATAAAATCAATATAGAAAACCATGATTTCAGTCAAATGCTGAAATGAGTAGCATAATTAGAAATATCTGTTATATCTATATTCAAGGGTGAAATGAAAAATTTATAAATAATAAATTAATATATAGGCAATTTCAACAGAAATAGATGTAGTTGAAAAGACCCAAATATAAATTTTAGAAATAATATCTGAAATTAAAATTGATCAAAACAATGGAAGCTGCAGGATTTCACCCTTTTTTAATAACTGCATAATAGTCCTTTGTGCATATAAATCAACTTTATCCATTTTTTGGTCAGTGAACATTTGGTTATTTTTATATTTTGACAATTGTGATAAGTACTGCAATGAACAGAGGTGTGTATTTAACGTTTTGAATTAATAATTTTGTGTTTATAGGGTAAAAATCAAAAAATGAAATTTTGGGGTCATATGGAAGTTCTACTCCACCAAATGCACACACAGCACCCACATATCTTTTTCTGAGCTCACAATCAAGTGTAATTCATTCCAAGAATACAAGCACAAATCAATTAATTAATGAACCATATAAACAAAAGGAAAATTAAAATCATATGATCATATCAATAAATGCAAATTCAACATCCATTGACAATCTCTTGACAAGATTCAAAATCCATTCGTAATTTAAAACTCTCAACAAAATAGGGATAGAAGAAATATACCACAAGATAACATGGTCGTATACAACAAACATAGTAAGTATCATACTCAATGACATAAAACTAGATGTTGTCTCTCTGAGATCATTTGTAAAACAAGGATGCTTTCTTTTTGCTCAATTATTCAACAGACTTTTGGAAGTCCTCACTAGAGCCAAGAGAAAGAAATTAAAAATACCCAAAATGGAAAATGAAGCGAAAACTACCAATAATTGCAGATGGCATGATAATTTAAATTAAAGACCCTAAAGACTAAAATGGGCAGGAGCAGTAGCACAGTGGGTAGGGTATTTGCTTTGCATGCGGCCGACCCCAGTTCAATTCCTCCGTCCCTCTCAGAGAGCCTGGCAAGCTACCAAGAGTATCTGGCCCACACGGCAGAGCCTGGCAAGCTAACAGTGGCGCATTCAATATGCCAAAAACAGTAACAAACAAGTCTCACAATGGAGACGTTACTGGTGCCCACTCGAGCAAATCGATGAGCAACAGGATGACAGTGACAGTGAAAGACTAAAATAAAAAAAAAATTCTTAGAAGCAATAAGCCAAGATAACCAAGTAGCAAGCTACAAAATAAACATACAAAAATTTGTTGCATTTTTACATGCAAAAGAAATAAAAGTGATAAGTGTACTTAGTCTCAAAACAGCAAATATCTAGCAATCAATTTTACAAGAATGTGAAACACTTTTACATCTAAAACTCTCTAAGTCAATATTTAAAAAATAGGAGACAACACAACTCCAACTCTCTCCCAGCTCTCTCCAACCCTCTTTCTAACTCACTCCACAATGGTTCTCCACCTCTGGCCACAAGTCTCTCCTTTATCTCTTCTACTAGTTCTGACCACCTGCAGCCCACCAGGTAAAATAGTACTTAAGGTTGTTTCTCCTCTCCTTAGACCAGTAACTTAATTAACCTCATAATTCTACTTCCTAATATTTGCCGTTCTGTATGGACACAGTAATAGGAGCATTTAGGCTTGTAGGGTTAACTAAAGATCTCCTGGGGAAATCTCATCACAGACTCAGACTACAGTGCTCAGTCAGATTAATCATTCCTAACCCTAGCAGGGTCTGAATCTAGTTATTACTCTTTGGATCATAACAGAATTTGTCCATGACCATGCTCTTAACTTATACTTAAGTATTATGGTGCTTTGGCCAGGCCCATTTTGATGGTAGCTCACAGCTTGCTCTGGCTCCATTCAGTGTCTCATTGGGACCCTGCTTTTGGGAATCTAGGAAGTAAGGGCAACTGAGGCTTAAGTAGAGAGAGCAGATGTCCAGGAGGTAATATTATCTGGAGTCAATTGACTCCCAAGTTACAAAAGCATGTCTTTTTAACTGTCTTCCTGTGTCCATACAAAAACTAATTCCTCTGAAGTAATTAACCATGCAAAGGACATTAAGGAGAAGAGAAAAACAATATTTACAAGTCAACAGAGTCTAATCTGGAGGCAAAGGCAATTGACAGGTTGAGGGAGCAATCAACAAACCGGAGCTCCCTGTAGCCAGGGAGGAAGGGCAAATCAATGTTATCCTACACTTCTCCATGGGGGTCCTGTTTATTTTTGGGGGGGTCATACCCGGCAATGCACAGGGGTTACTCCTGGCAGTGCTCGGGGGCCATATAGGATGCTGGGAACTGAACCCGGGTCAGCCACGTGCAAGGCAAATACCCACCTGCTGTCCTATCGCTCCAGCCCCGGGGGTCCTGTCTCTTAAGTCATAACATTTTGCATCAAAATCATGTATTTATGCTTTCTAGACTGTCCCATTTTGATGTCGGGGTAGCTTTGTCACCTGCCCTGGTCCATCCCAATCCCACAGTGGGACCTCCCTCTTGGGGTGTTAGGAACTACAGCAACTAAAGCCTGAGTCAAGTAATTATGACCAATGCCTATGGAGTAGATCTGCATCAGAGTCAATCAGCTCCCAAATATAAGGAGCATAGCATTAATGGTCTTTCTGTGTTTAACCAAAGAACATTGCTCTATAGTAAAATATAGAAAGGCTACAGGGGAAATAGAAAAGCAGGTACCAACACACATCATTTCAAATAGAAATCAATACAAATACAAATACAAAGTCCAGAATTGCCAGAAGTTTGGCTTATAAGGCATCAGACTTGGGGAACTGAGAAAATGAGGGGTAAAACCCAAAGGAAAGTTTAAAGATAAACATTAACTAAATTAGGAATGCTCGCATGGTAAACTTCCCTGGCAGGAGGAAAAGGAACAATTCACAGAATAAGCCTAAAACACTTAAGGTTAATATCTAATACTTGATCATGGTTTATGACCCTTTTTATACATTTTTCAATTTAGTTACTAAGATTTTGTTGAGGATCTGTTGCATTCATGTACATCATGGATATCAGCCTACACTTTTTTTTTTTTAATAACATCTTTGCTTTTGTTTCTGGGATAATGTTGGCTTCACAGAAGCTATTTGGAAGGATTCCCATTTCTTCAACATTTTGGAAGATCTTTCTTTTTTCTCCTTTTCCCTTGTTTTGGAAGATCTTGAGGAATATAGGTAATATATTCTGTTCTCATGTTTTGTAGAAATAACTATGGACCTGACCTTTATTCCTGGGAGTATTTTTGATTACTCTTTCAATTTTTCCACTTGTGACAAATCTGTTCAGGTTTTTTACTTTCTCCTTATTCATTCTTGGGAACTGTATGATACTTAAAATGCACCTAATTCTACATTCTCCAGCTTAGAGATATAAAGTTGATAAAAGATTATAACTTCTGAAGCTGGAGTGATAGTAGGTAGGGTATTTGTCTTGCACACAGCTGACCCACATTCAATCCCTAGCATCCTGTGTGGTCCCCCAAGCACTGTCAGGAGTAATTACTGAATGCAGAGCCAGGAGTAACCATGGAGAATTACTGGGTGTGTCCCCCAAACTATCAAAACTTATAATAACTTCTTAAAATACAGTTTATTTCTAAGGCATCTGCTGTGACTTCTCTCCTTTCATATATAATCTGATTTATTTATTTGTTTCTCAATAGTATTTTATTGTGTATATGTACCATAGCTCCTTTATCCAGTCATATGTTCTTGAGAAATTTAATTGGTTCTGGATTTTGGTTACTGTGAATAATGCTGCAATGGACAATGATGTCCGTTACAGACATCTTTTCTGGAATCTGTCTTTGGGCTTTTGGGGTATATTCTCATTAGTGGAATTGCTGGGTCTTATCAAAGCTCAAACCACAGCTTTTTTTTTCTTTCTTTTTTTTTTTTTTTTTTTTTTGCTTTTTGGGTCACACCCAGCGATGCACAGGGGTTATTCCTGGTTCATGCACTCAGGAATTACTCCTGGCGGTGCTCGGGGAACCATATGGGATGTTGGGAATCAAACTTGGGTCGGCCGCATGCAAGGCAAACACCATACCCACTGTGCTATCACTCCAGCCCCACAGCTTTCTTTTTATCCTTACTTTTTACCTTCACAGCATTGTGGTTTAAAAAGAACTTGATGAGTTCTATTTTCATGACTTTATTTGTGGACACTCTAGTTGTGCAGAAGCATGTGTCCTATCCTGCAGTATGTTTTATGTTCACCAAATAAGAATGTGTATTTGGATTTCTGGGGGAGGAGTGTCATATACATGTCTATTAATCCCTGTTCTTTCAATTCTCATTAAGAGCTCTTGTTTCCTTATTGATTTTATGTCTGGCTAATCCATCCAGTGATGAAAGTGGCGCTGTCAATGTATCTTCTACTAGCAGTTGCTTTTTAAACTTGCAGCCTCTTCCTTGAGTGCATATATGATTATATTTTTGCTTGTTCATTTGTTTGGGGGCCACACCCAGTGGTGCTCAGGGATTATTCCTTGCTTTGCACTCAGGAAGCACTTCTGGCAGAACTCTGGAGACCGTATGGGGTGCCGAGGATTGAACCGAGGTCTGCTGCATTATATTGTTTTTGCAACACCTATATTCTTAATCTCATGTGCGGTTAGCCAGTGTGTAACATTTACTTCTAGCTCTTATAACTTTTTTTTAGTTTGATATTTAATCTAATATAACCTTCCTTGCTGTTAAAATTTACTAGGATTGCTTTCAAATCTTTCACTCTTGGAACTGGAGCGATAGTACAGCGCGTAGGGCATTTGCCTCGCACGCCGTCGACCCGGGTTCGATTCCCAGCATCCCACATGATCCCCCGAGCACCGCTGGGAGTGATTCCTGAGTGCAAAGCCAGGAGTAACCCCTGTGCATTGCCAGGTGTGACCCAAAAAAGCAAAAACAAAAACAAAAATCTTTCACTCTCATCTTTTGTTGACCATGAGAGTTGAGAGTTCAAGTGTGCCTCTTAAAATCAGCAGAAGATTGAATTGTTTTTTCCTGATATATTCAAGCACTCTGCCTATTCATAGAAGCATTTAGTTCATTGACATTTAGAGAAATTTTTGATATGAAGAATTTTTTTGCCATTTTCTGTATGAATTTTTTTGACATGTTATTTAATTTTTATAGCATTTAGCATCCCTGCAGAGTTTGTTAAATGCTCTCAGTTATTCAGTGTTTCTGGCCAGTTTTGGTGTAGATTAATTCAAGTTTTGGTGTAATTTAGTTTTTATCTTTGTAGTAGGTAAACCAGAGTTCTCTTATTAAGCTTTCTTGTCTACTTTCCTTTTCCATCTAAGGATATTAAAGTAGGTCCCTGAAAATAAGTGAAAGGGGTGTCCCACCAATCAGCATTTTTGTCTATGCAGGTCTTTCTGTGAGGCGTCAATTATCTCTCACAGTGACCTATGGGAAAAAAAACAGTCATCTCTTTTACAATCCAGGTGAAGAAACTGCAGGTCACAGAGGTTGAGTAGATTTCTGGGTCCACTGTGCTCTACATCAGCATTCCAGGCACTGGCTAACATGCGCCATCCTCTCTTCTAACTTCTATGAGGATAAGAAGGTAGACATCATCCTTCCATAAAACAGCAACAGGTATGAGAAAATCTTCCCTTTGAGGTGTGAAAAGTTATTTTAAAATCTTCTATAGTAGAAAAGGAGAGATGCTAATTAGATATTTCTGGAACATGAACAAGATTTGGGTGACATGGAATGAAGGGAAAACTGTTTTGTATCTACTTGAAGACATTTCAAATAGAGGGTAATACAATGTCCTAAACATCTTATTCAATTCAGTTCATGTACTGAGTTGTGCACAAACAGCAATCACGCCAATGAGATTGGAGGTCGGCATTAGCAGACACCACATGGTTCTCCTCCTGCCTAACAGCAACTCCCAAGCACTAATGAAATGATGCATCAGAAGCTGCCCTGACTCACTCCTGGAGTCTGTCCACAGCAGCCTCTGCCACCCCCGCTCCACAGAGAGCAGACTTACTAAGATCATCAAAGAACCTCTCACTCCTAAACCCACACACAAATTCTTTGTGCACTCTCTGGTCTCCATGGTACTAGATCTGATGGGCATTTCTTGAAGTTCAAGCTCCTCTTCGATAAGTAGAACATGACTATTGTCTTCTTCTAGACATTTCAAAGGTATTTCCCCTAACTGGTGGGCACTCCAACTTCCACTGGGGATCTGTGACTGTGTTTATACAAATTAGGACTCGGAGCAGATCTTCTTGCCCCAATAGGAAATACACATGATAGAAGTTACTTCCTTTTTTAGTGACCTACACCTCCATTATATTAACATTGCTAATTCTGTATGCTGGGCTGGAGCGATAGCACAGCAGGTAGGGCGTTTGCCTTGCACACGGCTGACCCAGGTTCGATTCCTCCACCCCTCTTGAAGAGCCCAGCAAGCTACCCTTAGCGTATTCGATATGCCAAAAAACAGTAACAAGTTTCACAATGGAGACGTTACTGGTGCCCACTCGAGCAAATCGTTGAGCAACAGGATGACAGTGACAGTGACAGTGAATTCTGTATACTATGCTAGATGCAAAAGATTAAAGCTGTGACATTCAACTTCATTTAGTTCAGATCTTGCTACAACCCTGTAGTTTTTGTTTTTTGAAATTCTCCAGTGATTGAACATCGTTGTGCTCTTGTCTGGGTACATCATTAATTTCAGGGCTACATAGCCATAGTTTGGAATTGGCGTATATGATAGAAAAATCTATTGTACTATTGTTCAGAGATTAGAGAGATGCTGGTGAAGAAAATAATAGAATTATATAAATTTACAGCATCAATCTCTGATGATGAAATTCATTGACAGTGCCCAAGGATTGCTTAATTCTGCTGTAGAGGCTCTGATGGTCTATTGTGCTAACATATATGTCCACATTTTATCTCATATTTGGTCTCTGCGGTGGAGCCTGTGTGTGTGTGTGTGTGTGTGAGTGTGTGTGTGTGATTGTTTCTTTTAGGGTCACACCTGGTGATGCACAGGTGTGACCTGGCTCATGCACTCAGGAATCACTCCTGGCGGTCCTCAGGGGACCATATGGGATGCTAGGAATCAAACCCAGATCGGCGGCATCCAAGGCAAACTCCCTACCCACTGTGCTATCACTCCAGCCCCCTGGGGTGAAGCCTTATATTTTGAAAATTTTCTTCTTTGAACAGACTCCTGCCAGTACTTTTGGGTCTGATGTTACTCTAAGCAATGCTTAGAGGTCATCAGAACCATTTTTTTGACAGTTCTCAGTGGCTATGCCTGCTGCAGTCTGCAATGCTCAGGTAGCTGTATGGTATTGAGGATGGTGCTTAGTGCCTCACATATGCATATCAGATGCTATAACTTTTGAGTCACTTCCCCAGCCCCTCAAACCTTATTGAAAAAGACATGACATGAGAAAGCATTGCTATGCTCAGGTTGTTTGCTTAGACACTAAGGAAATCAGTCAAATAGTCAAACTTTTTTTGTTTTTGTTTTTGGGTCACACCCAGTGATGCACAGGGATTACTCCTGGCTCTGTACTCAGAAATCACTCCTGGTGGTGCTCAGGGGACCATATGGGATGCTGGGAATCGAACCCCGGTAGACCACGTGCAAGGCAAATTCCCTACCTGCTGTGCTATCCGTCCAGCCCCAAATAGTCAAACTTTAAAGCTAAAGATACAGCTAAGTGCTTTCCTTCCTAGGGTGAAACTTGCAATGTAATCAGTCTTATTTTGGGGACTGTTGGAACATTGGGATTTCATTTTTACAAAACCTTGGGCTAAATTGGAATAAATGTGCCAACAATGGTATTGCCAGAATCAAAAGAGGACAACCCTTAGAGTCATGTGTTTGGGAGAGAAGATTTCTCTTATTTCATGTGTCTTTAAATAAATATTTGTGAAGTATCAATATTTACCAATATTACTAGAGGCATAAATGTAGACAAAATTAACTCGAATCTTCATACTCATAGAAATTTTTTTTGTATGTCTAAAGGCTATTATAAAACTAGCAAAGATTAATTAAGACATTTTTCTCCCTTTATCTGTCAAATGGAGATTTATATCATAGAGAGAAATAAATCAGGGTAGGCTTTAAATAAATCAGAATATGTGTATGGGAAGAGAGGGAAGGTATCACCTGCAAGGTGACATTTGACTCAAGATATGAAGAAGGTGAAGGAATAATCCTGACATATATTTGAGAAAACAGAAAAGAGTTCCATGTAGTCCCTAAACTAAATGACAGAAAAAAAAGTGGGCAGTGTCTGAGCTCAGAGAAGTAGAGGGAGAAGATAATTCAGAATAAAATTTCTTGGAATCAGATAGATACTTGGTTTTTGTTTATGTTTTTTTTTTTTGAGGGGGGGTCACACCTAGTAATGCTCAGTGGTTACTCCTGTCTTTGCACTCAGGAATTACTTCTGGTGGTGCTTAAGGGACCATATAGGATATTGGGGATTGAACCCATTTCAGCCACTTGCAAGGCAAATGCCCAATATACCATGCTATCTCTCCAGCCACAATAGACACACGTTTTAGTGTAACAGAGTTCAATCATTAATGTGTTACAATTTTCAGTTATTTAAATTTTGCCTACCTATTTCAAAGTAGTAAGAGGGAGGCATGCAAGCAAATTTATGAAGCGTTCCATATTTTTTTGTGATGGAGCAATAGCACAGTGATAGGGCCTTTGCCTTGCAAGAGGCCAACCCGGGTTTTATTCCTCTGTCCCTCTTGGAGATCCCAGCAAGCTACCAAGAATATCTCACCCACACGGCAGAGCCTGGCAAGCTACCCGTGGCTATTTAATAAGCAAGAAACTGTAACAGCAAGTCTCACAATGGAGACATTACTGGTGCCCGCTTGAGCAAATAGATGAGCAACGGGATGACAGTGACAGTGAAGAGGGAGGCATACCCAGTGGAGCTCAGAGCTTACTCCTGGTTCTGTGATCATTTCTGGCAGGTTTGAGGGACACTAGGAATTGCTGGGGATTGAACCAGGTTATTGTTTTACTTCCAAGAGTTTTTTTTTTACTACCAGGAATTCAATTGCCATGGGGCCCCCCTCCTGCGTGCCTCAAAATCTTGTCTTGTAGTGGAGAAAAAGTGTATGACAACTTGTGGAAGTGTAGAGGGGTTGATTCAAATAGAACTTAGAGTTCACGCACTGTAACAGGTGGGATGGCAGAGTATTGTGAATGGAAGTGTCGGTGAAACATATGGCACTTCTCTTTTGATTGCTAATATTTCTCAAGGAAAGTAAGAAACAGTCACCAATTAAGTGGAAAATAAATGAGGGAAGAGGTAGTATGTTTGAGAAGAGAGAAAAAGTGTTCAGTGGTTCTCTAGCATTTGTAGATAGCAAAATAGCAGTGGAATCATTAGGGAGCATTTTGGATTAGTTGTCAAGCATTTAAAATAACTCCTTTTAGAATGCTCCATTTTTTTTTTCGTAGTCATATTCAACTCCTTAGGTACAACTTCTGGGTATAATTCTTTGAGATAGAGCTAATAAAGTCAGGTTTTGGTAATTGATTAAGATAGAGGGAGGACAAAGCAAAAGAACTGAGAGATGATTCAAAGGGATAATTAATTAACTATGAACTTTGAGTTAAGACGAAAGCCAACGGGTATTGTGGGCAAAGAAAGATGGGAGAACGAAAGGATTGTAAGCCAAGATCTAGCGCCACATATTTCAAAGTCAAGGAACTAGAGGGAGAAAGCTTGATAGACAGAAGGTAGGAAAGGTTAAAATTGAAGGTTTAAATAGGTATTCAGGCTATTGATAAAGGTTAAAGAATGATCTTGGGGTCCAGAAAAATAGTACAGAAGGCAAGGTACTTGCTTGTATGTGGCCACTTTAGCTCACTAACCACGGTTTGATCCCTGGCACCACTTACGATTCCTTGAGATCCCTAGGGGTCAGTCCTGAGTGTAAAGGTGGAAATAACCTTTGAGAACCACTAGGTGTGGGCTATCCCACGGCCCATTAAAAAAGAGGAATTGATTTTGGGTGTAGAATAAGATCATTAGAGGGAAGGAGGCCAGGGAACCAAGAGAAAGACCTCTGGGAATATCATTTCCTTAGTTACTGCAATCACTAAGAATTAGGTCAGAAGAAATGCTGACAATGAGAGTAATTAAGTATGGATAATAGATCAGCAAGAAATAAAATAGGTGATGACCCTGGGTCTTTATGTGTCTGCAATTAGTAGAAAAATAGGAGTCTTAAATGATGACTTAAAACTAGGACTTGGGGACTGAAGAGATACTACAGTGGGGAGAGTTCTTGCCTTGCATGCAGCTGACCTAGGTTTGGTTTCTATCACACCACATGGTCCCCCAAGCCCACCAGGAGTGACCCCTGAGCGGACAGCCAGGAGTTCGGCCTGAGTGTGGCCCTCAAACCAAAACTAAAAAAAAAAGCCCCCAAACCAAATACCACTTTCCTCAACCTCCCCCTCAAAAAATTCCCCAAAACTCAGGTCTTGTAATGGAGATCTATCTTCCAAGGATAATCTCTGCTAGGTGTTCTCTTGTTTAGTGGGTAGATGCAGCAACTGGCTAATTACTTTTGCATATATATTTTTTTTAAGTTTTTAGGTAGATTTCACATTTCTTAATTTCAGAGGCTTACTTTTTGATTTCAATCGTCACTAGAGTTACAGACACTTGTAAGGGTTGAGCAAACTTTTATCCATAACTCCTTTTTGCCAGTCACTTTACATTTAGAGCAGTTATGTAATGCCATTCTGCCCAGAGAAATATAAGCAGAAGTAATTGAGGTTTCTGAGAAAGTTTTTTACTTTCCTGAGAAAAAGAGACACATCGAATACTCATTTCCCTATTACCCTTTGCCCTTCCTATTTTTCTTTTCCTCTCTACAAACAGGCAGCCTCAGGATGCAACAGTCATCTAACAATGTGTGACAAGTAACAAAGCATGGCGCGTGCTTCATAACACGGCTAGCAGAATTAAAATATTGTAAGACTCTGGGTCCCAATGGCATTTGAGCCCCTGCCTCAGCCTTTGCTTCCTCTGGAATTCTTGTCCCACAAGGCAAATAAATTCCTCTTCCTTGAAGTCAACCCATGCATTTGATTTTCTCAAATTTGCAAAGTGCTGCTTCTCTAATTCATAAAACCACATTCCTGAGAAGATAAAAATGCTAATATATTCGGTTTAAAATATATATATATATATATATATATATAAATATTTTTCTTTTTCAGACCTGGGAAGAGCTTTACGTTCTGTGTTTTGATTCTCAGCCCTGCCTGGTCTCTAGAGCTGGGAGTAGCCCCCAGGCACCTCCTGGTGTGGTCCCCAAACACAAAGGAAAACAAAACAATAAAAGAACTTCACAGAATGTTTTTGTTGATTTATTTTGCTCTGTTTGTCTACTAAACACCTTTGCTCAGCTACCTTTTGTACAAGTTACTGCCTTATCATCGTTTTTCATTCTGGAGTAAGTTTCTGACATGAGGAACCCACTCAGTCTCTCCCCTCCTTTCACCTTCCACTCATGTATCAGCCACAAGTGTTCATTATTTAGACCATTTGTACAGAAACTGTCATAACTAAGATCACTGATGACTCTGCTGCATCCTTGTTAATCCTTATCCCCATTGAAACCCTGAGTAAGGATGGCTCAGCTCAATTCCTTCATGGACTTCAGCAGTACCACTCTTCCCGAGGAATCTTTCAGTTCTGGATTGTTTCACTGATTCTTTTCATTGCTCCTTACCACCTACCTAGTTCTCACTGGTTCTTTTCCAATATGGTTCCTTTCCCACTCTATTCTCCCACCCAGGCCCATCTTCTTTCCCTTCACTCTCTCTGTTTTCCCAGGATGATTTAATATATTATTCCATATTTCATGTTCTTAAAGACCAGCATTTATAATTTTAATCCAGAACTCTCATTAGGTCTTCAAATATTTCCAGAACATGCATTATGTTAAATCTTACCCAAAATGGATTTAATTGTAGTTCCCCCAAATCCTACCTATTCTTTTCTATTTTTTTCTTTCATCATCACTATTCATCTAAGTACCAAGCCATGACATTTCAATGACTTCTTCACTCTCTTTCCTTTCTCCCTTATTTTTCAATCCAGTTGGTCATATCCTCACTAGTTGTACCTTGAAAATATTTCTTCTTTTTTAAATTGTTGGAGGGGCCACATTTAGCAGGGATATGCTCAGGGATAACTCTTAGTGCAGTGCTCAGGGGCTGTTCCTTTTGCTGCTAGGAGGACCATGTAAGCCATCAAATCATGTCTCTCTTTAAGCCATTTCCCTGGCCAATTGTAAATATTTTGTAAACATTTTCTCTCTTCTCTGTCTTTCTCATCTCCCTCTCTATTTAGGCTATTTCCTACATGTGGAGTTCCCCTTTGCTCATGTCTAGGAAAGGAATTATCTTCATACTCTTTGTCATTATAAAGAGACATCTTTAACTCTATTTTTTAGAGGGGACCACACCCTATAGTACCTTTTCCTTTCTCTCTGTTCAGAGATCACTCTTTACAGGATTCTTGGGACCGTATGAGGTGTCCAGGATCGAACCCAGGTTAGCCAAGTGCCCTAACCACTGTATTGTCACTCTAGCCTCAATATTTAACTTTTATAAAATATTTTTCTCCAATTTGATTATCTACTAACACAAAAAATATTGTGATCAGTGATGATATAGAATAGCTTGAGGCTCTTATTAATTGGAACCCTTTCTAGCTTTGGACTATTCAACTAGAACTGAGCCCATAGGCACAATTCGAAGAGAAGATAATTTGAGGGAACCCTCTAGATGAAATATAACACTGCATCAAACTAGGCCTGCAGAGAAATACCTGAAAAATATTATGAAGAATGCTATTTATCATTTGCTGAGGCTTCATTTCACTGAGAAGTTCCTGTCTCCTGTCAATATCGAATAGAGAGAGATATATTTCTCTTGGGCAATCAGCAACATATAGATAATGCATTTATTTTTAACTCTTGATTTGTGACTCCATCTTAAGTAAAGCCTTTTGATTCTTATATTCACTCTTCTTTAGTATCATATTTATTTTATGCCACTTAATATTTTATATATATTGGCTGTTACATTCAGTTTCCTTTAGAGCGAGGAAAATAGCAAACATATTAATAACTCCTTCCCTAGGTGTTGTAATATTGGCTTTCTTTTCAGCACTTATCTCTCCTTTATATCTTTTATTTACTAATCACATCATATCCTGCTGAATAGAATTTAGAGGCTGGTGATATAGCTTAATAGTACAGCATATGCGTTATATATTTGAGACTGTGGTTTCAATCATTGGTACCAAAAATAAAAATAAAAACATTTACCAGTTACCTTGGACTGGAGCAATAGCACAGTGGGTAGAGCGTTTGCTTTGCATGCAGCCGACCCGGGTTCAATTCCTCTGTCTCTCTCGGAGAGCCCAGCAAGTTACCTGTGGCATATTTGACATGCCAAAAACACTAACAAGTCTCACAATGGAGACATTACTGGTGCCCACTTGAGTAAATTGATGAACAATGGGATGACAGTGCTACAGTGTTACCACTTACCTTCTTTGCTTTGTAACAGACTATACAGACATCTTTGTAATACTATAACTGCCTTTTCCTAATCTTACCCCCTATAACGCTTTATGCTCTCCTTTCTAGTTACCAAAACTCTATTATCTTATTTCTAAATTTCATTTTATTTCAAATGGTACACTTTCTTCTATGTATATTCTGTGCCTGCACATATATCCTCATGTTTTTCGTGGTCCTTCAAGACCCCTATTAAAAGTTACTTTTTGGTGGGACCTGTTCTGATTCCTTCTAAAAGAGTTTTCTTTCCTATAAATACTCCGCAAATGCTTTCCAGTTTCTTTGGTAGTAGTACTTCTCACACAGTGTTTTCATTGATTTGGTTTTTATTTCTCACCCATTTGTTTTCATTCATCTTACAAAAACACTTTGTACACTTTGGTCTTGGGTTAACAAAAGGTTTTTTTCATCGGATGAGTGTATATTGCAGTGTTTTTTTTGGTGAATGTCAGTGACTAACATTTCACCATCTTCTGTGATACATCGCCACATGACGTTTTGGATTTGTTGGTTTTTCTCAGTTACATGGAATATCACTTTTTAAAAGTTTTGATTCAAATAATGGATTTATTGAGTCATAAAATCATCTTTGGGTCAAAATACCTAGAAGATATAGTTAACTAGTAACACATGGCATCTCTTAGGATTCTATCGTCCTCTCTTTTGAAAAATTATTTGCAAGGTGGGGCTAGCAATGACTCACTGGAGACCCCCAGAGACACAGCACAGCATGATATCTTTGTCACACAACGAGATATGTGAAAACACTGCAGCTAAAGTGTGCCATCGCTGGTTAGCATGAGCAAGCACTGCAACTAAACAATGTACAATACCCCATGAGCGTTGTGGCCAAGTGTGCAAAGTCTGTAAGTAACTATCCAACCACTAGTGAGCATCACAACCAAGCATGCATATGACTCTGGGGTGACCCCAACAATACCAAAGGGAAGAGCACAGAATTTTTTTTTTAATTTTGGGTCACACCCGGTGATACACAGGGGCCATTCCTGTCTCTGCACTCAAGAATTTCTCCTGGCAGTGCTCGGGGGACCACATGGGCTGCTGGGAATCAAACTGAAGTCGGCCACGTGCAAGGCAAAACGCTCTCCCCGCTGTGCTATCGCTCCAGCCCCCCAAGAGCACAGAATCTTTATTGTGATAATGTAGCACTGACATCCTGTTGTTCATTGATTTGCTCAAGTGGGCACCAGTAACGTCTTCATTGTGAGACTTGTTGTTACTGTTTTTTGGCATATCGCATCCGCCACAGGTAGCTTGCCAGGTTCTGCCTGTGGGTGGGATACTCTCGGTAGCTTGCAGGGCTCTCCGAGAGGGACGGAGGAATAGAACCCAGGTTGGCTGTGTGCAAGGCAAACGCCCTACCCGCTATGCTATCGCTCCAGTCCTGTAGTAATGTAGTCAATTTTTAACATAATCTTCACCAGGAACTTAATGAGAAATTAGCAATGAATAGACTTGTTGAATTCAATTCAGAAACAAGGGATATTTCTGGGGAATTTCTAGTTGTGGTAAATATTTGTAGCATGCTGAACCATTGTAAACTGAGGAGGTTTAGAAAAATTAAAATTAAGGCATTTTATTAATCATACTTATATATACACATATATTTATATATGTATATGTGTGTATACACGTACTATCTTAGTATTTGTTTGGCACAATTTTGCCAATAATTTCTGTCTGCAGCATAGTCTCCCACCTACATTGAAGGCAATCTGAGATCAAGGATTACATTTTATCTCCTACAGGCCACGAGCTGAGCCTACTGATGGCAAAATACCACCTGCCATCACTCTTCTGAACATATGCGTGATGTAGGAGGGTTTCTTACTGCCTGGTGGGAACACGATCTAGTTCAAGCTGCTCTGAAAGTGGAACATCCTTCTTCCTCCCTGAGTTGGACTCAGTGGTGATGTTTTGTTTTGTTTTTCCATATTTGTCTCTGTGGGAAGTCATCTGACCCACAGCCCTAGGAAGGGACTAATGGGCACATGAGAGCTTGAGGATTCTGGTTAAAAATGCAACAGAAAAATAGTAACCAACGGATAGACATTGGCCCAGGGAGACCACTAGGCAGCTCTGAAAATAGAACCAAGAAATGATACATTTTCAAAAGGTTCACAGATTTTCCTAACTCTGGCTCAAAGTAGTTACTGTATTAATGTAAAAGAATCCTCAGGAGAAAACAAACCAACCAGGAAACACTAAAAATAAAAATTTCTGTTAGGAATTAGTACTTTTAAGAAGATATGACCTAGAAAGTGAGAATGTATTTTATGTAGTTTTGACATTCAAATATATGTCAGAGATTAAGTACATGCTATTTCTATGGCACCAAGAAAAATACATGAAAATACCTAGATACACAAATCAATAGTCTAGTATATCAAGAAAATATAGATAAATCAAGACATTAGAGTTGAATTCTTTTGTGTTTGAAAACGAACTCTACTGCTATGCCAGTTTTACTACTAAAAGGAGAAAATGATGGTGAATGCATTTAGTTATGAAAAGATGAGTTTTTGGTAAATATATTTTCCTCATTTCCACTGAACTAGAGCTGTTCTGACTGGATTCCATGGGATGTCAAAAGAAACGCCTGGCTGCCCACTATGAGATGGTAAGACTTCTTCATCAAGACCTGAACGAAAGGTTTGAGACTCTTCGTGTTCCTAGAGCGAGCA
Organism: Sorex araneus; assembly: GCF_027595985.1. NCBI lineage: Eukaryota > Metazoa > Chordata > Mammalia > Eulipotyphla > Soricidae > Sorex > Sorex araneus. Next base: position 103,679,973 of record NC_073306.1, on the reverse strand, counting down.
GATGCCATTGGGCTAAACTAGCAGGAGACAGGGACGAATGGAGATGTTATTGGTGCCTGTTCGAGCAAATCAATGAGCAATGGGATGACAAGTGATACAAGTGATACAAGTAGGTGTCCACAGGAGTCACACTACTTGTAGTCTCTCTCTCTCTCTTTCTCTCTTCTTCTTCTTCTTCTTCTTCTTCTTCTTCTTCTTCTTCTTCTTCTTCTTCTTCTTCTTCTTCCTCCTCCTTCTTCTTCTTCTTCTTCTTCTTCTTCTTCTTCTTCTTCTTCTTCTTCTTCTTCTTCTTCTTCTTCTTCTTCTTCTTCTTCTTCTTCTTCTTCTTCTTCTTCTTCTTCTTCTTCTTCTTCTTCTTCTTCTTCTTCTTCTTCTTCTTCTTCTTCTTCTTCTTCTTCTTCTTCTTCTTCTTCTTCTTCTTCTTCTTCTTCTCCCTCCTTCTCTCTTTCTCTCCCTTTATCTCCTAGAGTATTGATAGTGGGATGAAAAGTCAAACTAATTCACTAATTTTAGGAATTTTCATGGCATTCTTAAAACATGGATCTTTTTCTTCTTCAGGAAATCAGTAAATAGGTCCCAGAGGAGAGAATACAAATAAGGCCCTTTTCTATAAGGCCAATCTAAATGGATACTGAGTGCCCTTATTGTATATGTCAAGTGGTTCTTTATTTAATAACTATTTAGATAAGAATAAGTTGTTATAGGAGAGTCAGTTTTTTTCTGTAAGATATTGGTAACATGTAGAACATATCATCTAAGGGAACTTAAAGTGACAGAAAGGAAGGCTGGGTCACTCTGAATAGCTGTAATTCTAAAAAAATGCTCATGTGGAACTTTGATTTGCAGTTCCCTGTGTGGTGAAGCATGTGGGAGAATGGCTAAAGGAAGTGAAGAGAGTCATAATTATTCTCTATTTCTCTGATCTTTCTTTCTGTGGTTTTTGTTTTGTTTTGTGTTTGTTTAGGGACCATGCCTTGTGGTATTAAGGCCTTGCTCTTGCTCTGTGCTCAGGGATCACTCCTAGAAGACTCAGGGGGGGGCTGGAGCGATAGCATAGCGGGTAGGGCGTTTGCCTTGCATGCGGCCAACCCGGGTTCAATTCCCAGCATCCCATATGGTCCCCCAGCATCACTAGGAGTAATTCCTGAGTGCAGAGCCAGGAGTAACCCCTATGCACTGCTGGGTGTGACCCAAAAAGAAAAAATAAAATAAAGAGGTGAAGCTCATGGTTTTTTTTTTTTTAAAAAAAAAAAAGAAGACTCAGGGGACCATGTGTGGTGCCAGGGTCAGCTGAACATGGGTCAGCTATGTACAAGGCAAGTGCTCTGTCCATAGTACTCTCACTATGGTCCCTTTCTGTATTTTTGAATAAACTACAATTGCCATCACATCTCACACTAGGTACAATGATATGTTTGCTGACCATTTTCAAAAGTAAGCAAGTCTTTGCTTTAAAGTACCAAGAGTCTGCTAGAATTATTAAAAGTAAAAATTTTAAATAGCTTCTTTAAATAAAAGAAACTTTTGTTTTTAACAACAAACTCTTCATGTTCCTAGAGCGAGCAGATGCCATTGGGCTAAACTAGCAGGAGACAGGGACGAATGGAGATGTTATTGGTGCCTGCTCGAGCAAATCAATGAGCAATGGGATGACAAGTGATACAAGTGATACAAGTAGGTGTCCACAGGAGTCACACTACTTTTAGTAATTAATTTATAAGTTAAAATAAATATTAGCCAAAGATCTCATTTAAAATAATTTGAACTATCTTTTTGTCTTTCTGAAAAGTTGCATTCTTTTTTAACCAAATAGTATAGGGGAATAATAATATTTTTTTTTACAAAATTTACACAAACATAAGATTGTTTAAATGCCTTAATAGCATCTAAGAAAACACAGAAATGCCCACATGACTCATGAATCAAGGATCAGCGGTTGTGTAAATAATGTCAACAGGCAGAGGGGTTTCTATGTCTTGTTCCCTAGTGAGAGCCTGGCCTTCCTCTCCTGTATATCTACATATAGAGAGAAATTTTGTCTAACTCAAATCCCTCAATGCCAATCTGGCTCTAATTTTATTATAATTTTGTTAAAGCTGTTCCTGGACTGGAAACTTGCCTGGTGAGTTTTAGCCCAAGGCAGATTTTAATGGCCGAGTTCTATAGGCATCAAAGGAAAGAGAAGTTAGTATGAGGGTGCTGTCTCAAATGTGACAGTCTGCTCTCATGTGAAAACTCTATAGAAGTCCCATAAGTTAGGGGAGCCTGGAACATCTCTGACAGGCAGAGTGCAGTTTAATCACTTCATTCTCTTCCGTGATACTACCTCGGTGCAGGCATTTCATGCCCTTAGAAGTTTTTGAATGTTCAAACTGATCAAAGCATTTGGGAGTCAGAGCTAATTTCACCTACACCTATTCATTTATCACATGTTGTGCCTTTCATGTATTAATTTACTTCTTCTTAACTTGAATTTAGCTTTGATTTTTTACTCATTCATTTCCCCCTTTTCTTTTCCCGAATGAGGCCTATGAAGACAAAGGAAGGGGATTGAGACAGCTGGATTGATTGAATGAATTCTGAAGTACTGTGAAGACATTGAGCTCACCACTAAGAGTTTTCTTAATGATAAAGCAGTGCACGGACAGGACCTGACCCAAGTTTTAACCTCTCCACTATCCCATCAACAGCACACTTGAAATAAAAAACAAACTAGAAAAAGAGAGAGGTACAGAAGATGACTTACTTTATTAACTTTTCTCTTTGGGTGGTGGCTGTTAAGCTGTATGAGTTGGTCAATTATGCTAAAAAGTGTTTCCTTATTGCCAGGCTGTTCCTTGGCAGGCAATTCCCAACTAGAAAGAAATTGACTAAAATCCATTCGTTGGTGGTTGATTTAGTGATAACTAGTTAAGTCACAATGTCAAGACAGCTAAGCAATTTTGCTCTGCTAAACCTCCTTGAGCACTGTGGCAGAGAAGTGAAGAGGCTCATTGGAAGTTGAGGCTACCAAGATAATTTGTGGCTATTTTACTCTTGGATATGGGAATATTGCAGAAGGAGTAAAGAAAGAGTTTAGAGGAGACATGTCTTTAAAGGGCTTGTGACTCAGACAATAGGTTAATCTATTTAGAGATGGGTCACAGAGCGTACAACCTACCAGGGGCAAATGTAGCCTTTTCAACTATACTAACCATTTATAGGTCTATGTAATCTAGGACAGAAGAAGATTAGAGAGAAATATTCTTTTCCTGTGCAGCAAGAGTGGTCTCACTAGCTCTCTGGGTTCTCACTGGGAGTTTTAGTATTTGATATAGAATATCTTAGGAAAAAATTACTTCTACCATTTAGACTCAGTCCAATTTAGACCAAACGAAATAAAAATCTCTGGAAATGACACATGCAAACTGCTAATAGCACCTGGGTGAGTCAAATTTGCAACCAGGGTTGAGTACATTATACAATTCTACATACCCTACTAGTATTCAGAATATTGGCGGTTTACTGAATGAAAGCAAATTTAGCACTGATTTTCTTCACCTGGTCAGAGAGTTCTCTTTCTGGAACATGTACTAAGGGCTAATAATGTCTGTGTTCAGTCTTAGACAGTGACATTCTCACATTTATGAAAATAACCTAAAAACTGCATTAAGATAGAGTCTACTTGTGAGGTATGGGATGGGATTGAGGCTCTGTATGTTGGACTCCTAGGTGATATTGGGTTGCTGTCCCACGGATCATACATTGAGTAGCAAGACTAAGATTTTTTTCACAAGTTTTCTGCAACCATTTCTTACGTGCCTTTAGGGATGACACAGAGTCTGTTAGGGCAGTGAAGTCTATATGCTCCTCTGGTTCCTCTCACATTCTAGCAAACCTCCTTGCCACCTTATTCTGAGTTTTTTATCTTCCCAGCAAAATGTGATCTCTGAAGATCAAAATCTATCACTGTATCACTGTCATCCTGTTGTTCATCGATTTGCTCGAGCAGTCGCCAGTAACGTCTCCATTTGTCCTAGCCCTGAGATTTTAGCAGCCTCTCGACTCATCCTTCCCAAAGGTGCCACATTGGAGGCTCTTTAGGGTTAGGGAAATGAAACCATCATTGTTATCAAAATCTAAGTGTATAACAATTATAATGACTTTTATTTAACTATTTAGGTATAACTATTTAATATCTCTCTTTTTGACTATGTTCTTAAAAAAAAAGAGTAAACTGTTTTAATGAAATAATTTCAGGTATCTAAGAGTATGCCCTAGGATACATTTTTAGGGGATGGTATTCACACCCAAAATCAACTGCTTGAATGAAACTTGTGAGATAAATCATGCAGCTAGAATAGATGACATTTATATTATTATCTGACAGCTGCTTTTTGTACTGACATCTTTCCTTTCTCGTTGTAACAAAATGTGACCATAGAGAAGCCATTCTCACTTGGTTCCTTGTATAACATGGTTGATATTTATAGAGTATTTTTTGTTTGTTTTAATTTGAGGGCCATACCCAGTTGTGCTCAGGGTCTGCTTATGGCTTGGTGCTTGGAGGTCACTCTGGTGTTGTGTTGTGATCTGTGCTGTGCTGGGGATGGACTCTGGTCCTCCTGTATGTGTAACATACAGTTAACCCCTTCGGATATAGAATGCCTCACTGTCACTGTCATCCTGTTGCTCATCGATTTGCTCGAGCGGGCACCAGTAACGCCTCCATTGTGAGACTTATTGTTACTGTTTTTGGCATATCAAATATGCCACAGGTAGCTTGCCAGTATCTCGTGCGGACAAGATACTCTTGGTAGCTTGCCGGGCTCTCCGAGAGGGGTGGAGGAATCGAACCTGGGTCGGCTGCATGCAAGGCAAATGCCCTACCGCTGTGCCATTGCTCCAGCCTCATAGAATGTTTATTCCAAAGTATTTTATTATATATATTTTAATCTTACTATATTAAGGAGTCTTTGAACATACCCCTAAAAAGATCTTCATGTCCATGTCTCTGAACCCCAACAAACATCCATCATGGCTGGTCTTATTACATTCATTTATTTGTCTCTTTCCCCAGAATCCCAGACCTCACATCAGTTACTACATGGTTTTTTCAAGTCAAACTTTATTCAGGTGCAGTACATATATGAACTCATTTTTTCTTTACCATACTCCTCTTAAGGAAGACCCACTCTTATCACCATTTTACAGATGGAAACAGTGGCATAGAATGATTAAGTGATCACACAAAAGTGATGGGGTTGCTATTTGAACTTGGGGATCTGTCTCTGGAAAGAGTGCCCTAAAGCACTGGACTTGACAGTCCAACTGGTTAAAAATTTAGAATCTGCCTTATTTTTCATGTGCTTGGGCCTCTGCTCTCCACAGAAAGGCTAGAATTTGTGACACTTCTGCCTCTGGGTCTGTGTTCAATATTAACAACCCATCAACAAGATTGTTCCTTGGGGTAAATGAGGCAATGTTCCCAGTCCAATATTTTTTTCCCAGCACCAGTTGTAGCTAGTTGTCCATCCCAGCTAGCTTCCCTCAGGGATGTTTAATAATCAGGCTCACCATAATATTAATGACATTCTACACAGAAAAGGCAAACCACAATAACAATACAATTGTACTTTTGAAGAAAAATAGGTATAATGGTATTTGAACTCACATATTAGATATGTACTCATAAATGCATATCAGACTTATTATATTGAGATGTGCTCATAATCTTATACATCAGTGATACAGATACATATAATATTTGGGCACAGAAAAATACCCATGTGTAGGATAACATAGCTTCTGGTAGTTTAGGTTTATTGGGTTACTCCCATCACAGTGCTCCCATTCCTCTGTGTTTATTTGTAGCTTCTTTCTTAGTGTTCTGTTGACTTGTTAATAATGTTTTTCTCTTCTCCTTGAATCCTTTGCATAGTTTATTCAGAGCAAGTCCTTTTTGTATGGACACAGAAAGACTTAACAAATGTTATGCTTTTGTAACCTGGGAGTCATTTGACTCTACATGATATTTTCCTCCAGGGCATCTGTTCTCTTGACCTAAGCCTCAGCTGCCCTTACTTCCTAGCATCCCCAAAGCAGGGTCCCGACGACGTGGGACGAGAAGGACCCAGGGCAAGCGGTGAGTTGTGTGCTACCCTGGCATCGAGATGGGCCTGGCCAAAGTGCCTAATGCTTAACTATAAGTTAAGAGCTTGATCATGGACAAATGTTGTCATGATCCAAACAGTGATAACTAGATTTGGACCTGCTAGGGTGAGGAATGATTAATCTGGCCTGAGTGCTGTGGTCTGAGCCTGTGGCAAGATGTTGCCAGGAGAGCTGCTTTGCAAGCCTCAAGTATCCCTTGCTATGTCCATACAAAAATAACTAGTATTAAGATGTTAATAAGTTCCTGGACTAAGGAAAAGAAAAAAACCTTAAGAGTGAGGAAGGGCTTTGGAATGCCTGGCCCTCAGGAAGGGCTTTCTTATGTTGATTTGGCTACCTGGCTGGGGGTAGCCTGGAAGGCAAGGTGGGAGAGAGAAGGAGGAGGAGAGAGAAGCCAGAAAGAAGCGGCAGTAGATCCAGAGAGAGGCCGGAGCTGGGAGTGCGGGAGATGAGAAAGATGGAAGATTGAATAAACGGTAACTAATCAGCAACTAGCTTGGCCTTCTTCCTTCCGTCACCTTCCCTTGACCGACAGCACACACAGCGGTTCTGGGGCACCGAACGCGAGCGGTGGGACAGAGCCGCCCGGAGAGCCCGCGAGTGCGCAAGCTTTAGTTTTTTACACCCATGAACACACACAAACAAACTTGGTGTTAGTTTACATATATATAACATATACGTAATTATATGCTTTTGTACACAAAATAAGCAAGTGTTCTTAGTTCCATTTTTCCTTCTACTGTCTTTTTGTTTGTTTATTTATTTCCACAACAAGTGGTGTTCAGGATTTACTCCTGGCTCCTGGCTTTGCTCTCAGGAATTACTCCTGGCTGGCTCAAAGGACCATATGCGGTACCTGCATCGGCCATGTATGAGGCAAGAGTTCTACCTGTTGTCTATCTATCTGGCCCCATTTCCTTCTACTGGTTTACATTGATTTTATGTTGGTTATATTTTTATTTATTTAATTTTATTTTTAATAAGGGTTTTGACCACATCCAGCACTACTTAGGGGATACTCCTGGTTCTGTGCTCAGAGATCAATTCTGGTGGTGCTTCGGGGATTGTGTGGTACCTGAGATCAACTGGGGTTGGGTTCATTGCAAGGCAAGCACCTTAACTCTTGCATGATTTCTCTGGTCTCTTAAGTTTTACTTTTTTAACATTTCAGCATTCATTATACAATTCTCTCAAGCAACACAAGATTTTACCCCTCTTGAATTTACACCATTTTCAATTGTATGTAATCTGAATATTTTAGTTGAGATAAGTAATCTTTATTTATTTCTTTATTTAATTTTCACGCTGGGCCACACCAAGTGGTACTCAGCTCTCACTCTTGACCTCCTGGCTCTGTGCTCAGAGATTGCTCCTGGTGGGGCTTATGGGACCATATAGAATCCCAAAGATCGAACCTGGGTCTGCTGCATGCAAGGCAAGCACCTACCTGCTGTTCTACCCGCTGTACTGTCACTCTGGCCCCTGTAACTGGTCTTTTAAAATAAAAATGCATTTAAAATTAGTATGTTCATTGCAATTTTTGCATTCAAGTGTTTTTTACATCTTGTTGCTTCCTTCTATATAATTTGTCACTTGGCAGAAGTGCACTTTATAGAATTACTTAAAACAAACCCCAAACCTAAAGATGTTTTCATTTTATTTTTGTTTTTAAAAACTCTTTTTGCCAAGGGGATGTGGCTTACTGGCAAATTGTAAGCTTTGTATATATGAGATCTGGAAACATTAAAAAGGGGGGAAAAAAGGATTTTGGTGGGTAAGCTGCTCCATCACTGGTGCACTGCTCCGTTGTACACAGCATTGTTGATGAGAATCTGTAAGTCTGAATGTGTTTGGTTTATTTTTGGCGGGGGGAGTAACTTTAAGTATTTGATCTGTGTTATTATGATGCTGGGGCTGGAGCCATAGCACAGCGGTTGGGCGTTCGCCTTTCATGCGGCCGACTCGTGTTCGATTCCTCCGCCCCTCTCAGAGAGCTCGGCAATCTACTGAGAGTATGGAGCCCGCACGGCAGAGCCTGGCAAGCTTCCCGTGTGTATTGGATATGCCAAAAACAGTAATAATAAGTCTCTCAATGAGAGACGTTACTGGTGCCCGCTTGAGCAAGTCGATGAGCAATGGGATGACAGTGGCAGATTATGATGCTGAACTTTCAGTATGATATTTATAAATTGAGTTAAAAATAATTATTTTGGGTAGTTGAGCACCTAGCACTTGTTTATTATGAAGGTGCCTATCTTTCTTATGTTGTGGAAGGCTCTCAGGAATAATTTCCTTCGAGTCTTCTTCTGAAAGTATTCTCTTTCTTTAAAAAAAAACATTTTTATTGAGTTTCTTGAATTTGCAATAGTTTTACTCAAGCAGCAAACTTCCTATTTTTTGTGGGGGAGGGAGGGCATACCTGGAAATTCTCAGAGATTATTCCTGGCTCTGCACTCAGATGTTACTCACTCCAGGTGTTACTTAAAATGCTAGGGATTGAACACAGGTTAGCCACATGTAAGGCAGACACCCGATTGACTATGTATGCTATCTCTCTGGCCTCTAAATTTCCTAATTTAACAACATGCTTTCTGGTTGTCATTTACTTTACTTTTACCACCCTTTAACTCTGCTTTCATGTTCTCATTTACTTTATACTCTATATTCCACAATGCATTGTTATTTATATAATTTTGCTGGTGGGATAGCAAAGCCAGTACAGCATTTGCCTTGCATGTGGCCGACCCGGGTTCGATTCCTCCGCTCCTCTCAGAGAGCCCAGCAAGCTACCGAGAGTATCTCGACTGCATGGCAGAGCCTGGCAAGCTACCCGTGGCGTATTCAATATGCCCAAAACAGTAACAACAAGTCTCACAATGGAGACGTTACTGGTGCCCGCTCGAGCAAATTGATGAGCAACGGGATGACAGTGATACAATGACAGTGACTAAAAGTATTTAAAGAAATTTTTACATACCCGTACACATAAAAATAAACTTAAAATTTATTTGATATAGTGTCATTTTTCCTTTTCTAAAGTTCTTTATTCATACAGAAACAAATTTACATCTGACATAATTTCTCTTCAGCCTATAACACTTGTTTGCATTTCATAGAGAGTAGATCTGCTAAAGACAAATTCTTTTGACTCCTGTATAAATATGACTTGATTTCACTTTCACTTTTGAATATATATAGAATTCTAAGTTGGCCAGATATTTTCCCCAGTATGGGTGGAGGGCCACAGTTTATTTTCAAGACTTTCTGTTTTTAATTGTTTTTAACAATCTGACTATAGTGTGCCAACAGGGGACACTTCTTTATTTATAGATTGTTTCACATTTGCTAATCTTGTATCTGTGAATTGGTATCTTTCAATAATTTTGGAAATATTCCACCCATTATCTCTTTAAATATTTCTTTTCTTTTTCTTTCTCTTCCTCCTTTGGAGTTTTGACAATGTGTTATATGTGCTGTAGGGATTTCCCTTCAACCTATATAATTTGTCTTTGTTTTAGTGTGCAAATTTGAATAATTCATAGAGACCATAACTTTATAATGGTCCTTTTGGAAATTTGTGTTTAAATATTCCAGCATGTAAAATTATGCAGCATATATATTCCCTTTATTTATTAAAATAGTTTAATATGTTTTGTTTATTATTAAAAGAGAGAGTCTCTTGCCCGCACGCCTGGCTGTCTTCCCCGGGGCCCCTTGGAAGGGATGGGCTCCAGCTTCCCTTCCCACCCTGAGCTGAGCTCCCGGAAGCCGAAGACCACCGGAACCTAGCCACAGCCATGCTCAAGGCCCCTCTCCACATGTTCGGACAGGCTTCATGCATGAAGGTACTGGCAGAGGAACCCAGGTGTGTGTAATCCCATCAACTGCCAACATCCAGAGACTTAAAAGTGAGCTCCCAGATATCTTGGAGCCTACTTCTCCCTCTGGGAGAAACTGGCAAGCTTCTGAGAGTTTCCTGCCCACCTGGAACAGCCTTGCAAGCTTCCCATGGTGTATTCATATGCTAAATCCAGTAACAAGCTGGATCCCATTCCCCTGAGGCTGAAAGAGCCTCTATTGCAACATCATTGGGGGGGCTGAGTCTAGAGAGACTTCTAAGATCTCAGGGAAAGGACGAATGGAGAGGTTACTGAGCCCGCTTGAGAAATTGATGATTAACGGGATTTAGTGATCGTGATCGTGATTATTAAAATAGTTCTATAAGTAGTTGAGATATAAGCATATAACATACTATGTTGTGATGATCCATTGAGGGTAATTTTAATTTCTATTTTTCATTTTGGATAATATTCTGAAAATACTTATGTACTTGCTTGATTTCATGTAAGATTTTGATTAAAAATTATTTCTAAGAATTTTGAAATCTTCTAGATGACATGTTGAGGGGCAGGGTTTTGACTACTGATAATCAAAATCTATTTTTGTTGTAATTTAAACTTAAAAATTTTTTAATTGAAGGCACTTTCCAGTCATTTCTTTTTTTTTTTTTCTTTTTTGGGTCACACCCGGCAATGCACAGGGGTTACTTCCTGGCTCATACACTCAGGAATTACTCCTGGCGGTGCTCATGGGATGCTGGGAATTGAACCCGGGTCGGCCACTTGCAAGGCAAACGCCCTACCCGCTGTGCTATTGCTCCAGCCCCCAGTCATTACTTTTCTGTGATAGAAACTAGTTCAGTATCTCCATGGTTCTCTAGGTACCAACTTAATCTGAATTTGAGGGCCTAAGAAGCTGTTTTTCTACTCTGAGAAGCTGGTTCAGAATCCTGGGAAAGGTCTTCTCTGTTTCAAACTTAAGGTACATCACAGGGGCCTTGACACTTAATCTTTTTTAAAATACAAAATTTAAGAAATCTCATCACTATAAAACTGAGGGTGGATGTCTTCCTGAGAAAAGCAGAAAGGTTCCCCCAATTATTCTTTCTGTTTTCTAAATCTTATTTAAAAATTTTAGGCACAGAGATTTCTAATAATATTAATGATGGGGCTTCATAGATGAAACGTTTCCGAGTGTAAGTTGCTCTGATTTTAATTGATATATTATTAACCATTTATTGACGGCTGTTGCTAAATGGAAATAAATCTGTTCTTTTGGTTATGTTTTGATATCCAACTTTCTAGACTCCTTTACTCGGAACAATATTATTTAGATAAATTTACCTATGAAAATAGCACTTGTCTCTGAGTTTATCCAGTCCCCTGCCCCCTTTCCCCTCCCCCCACAAAATCAGGGCTAGCAGGCCCCAAAGAGAGCTCACTGGAGCTCATGAGGCCCAAACACTCGTGCTGTATTTGAGATCCTGCACTGCATGGTTTTGTGAGAACAGCAGAAGCAGGGGAAGCAGTTTCTGGGTATAAAATCAGGAGAAGCTCCTAAACACTGCCCACTGAAAAAACAAACAAACAAACAACAAAAAAAAAAACCCCAACAAATCAGAGCTACATTTACTGTGGCGGTAATGAAGCTTAAACTCTAAAGGCCTTCACCTGCAAGGGGCTCTCGAGAAAGCCACAGGTTGCTGAAGATGAGGCAGAGTTAGTTTGCAGTAAGAGGGTGATTTCATATTAGCATTTCTTGTAAATTACAGATAAAGGATATTATCTACAAGTCATCAGCATTTTTATTATTTTTTTATTTTCAGTTGAAATTCACACCTAATTTTTTAAATTTTGGCTTTTGATCCACACCTGGCTGATGCTCGGGGGTTTTTCTTGCCTCTGGACTCAGGAGTTATTTCTGGTGAACTTAAGGAAACATGTGGGGTACTGGGAATCAAACCTGGGTTGGCTGCATGCAAGGCAAACACCTTACCTTCGTACTATCTCTCCAGCCTCTTCATTTTGTAATTGAGTTTCTATTTTTTTCACAAAGTAGGAGTCCCAAATTTTAAACCTCAAGTATCACAAGACTCCTTTTCACCTCTAGTGATGGAAATAAAGATAGTTATCATTATTTCATATTGTATTTCTTTTTTCCTGATCATAAAGATATAACAGAGCATTAGTACCCTACATGGTGCCATTGCATACATTTCAAAGGCTTTCTTTCTGAACAACTACAGTAACTATGGGTACATGTCATAAGTACCTCCAAGGATTGGCTGCAGTCTGCAGCCTACGATCCACATAGCTGAAGACAACAGCTCTGAGGTCCATATCAAGATTTAGAAAATGCAGAGAAGTTGTAAAATGGAAATAACAATTAGTCAAAATTCCACCCCACCACAAGTTACCTGAATTCATGTTTCAATGTACAATATTTTCATATATATAATTGGTATATCATATTTGAAATCTATTTTAATATCTTTTGTATAGTACTTTATAATGAAAAATTTTTGGAAATACTGTTAAAATGGGCTATACATAGGTCCATCATGTATTACTCTTCATTTATTTTGGGTTGTTTTCTAATTAGGGTCATTTAGGCTGGTCACTAATTTTTAAACTACAGTGTCTAGACAATTTCTACATAAACATTTCAATTATAGATTCTGAATGTTTCATTATGACAGATTTGTGGATGGGGAGTTGTATTTTAATTAGTGTGAACTCTTATCTTAAAGCATTTATGGAACATTCTTGAATTATATCCCTGGAATGTATTTCAAACACATGGGCTACCTTAACTTTATTCTACTCCATGCCTTTGGGACATGGTTTTAATTAAGGCAGATTTTCTTTATGTTACTTCTTTTGTTTCTAATAATCAATCCTCTCTAGAGCCTGTTTGGTTATATGACTTTAGAAATCTAGCTCACCGGGGCCGGAGCGATAGCACAGCGGGTAGGGCGTTTGCCTTGCACGCAGCCGACCCGGGTTCGATCCCCAGCATCCCATATGGTCCCCCAAGCACTGCCAGGAGTAATTCCTGAGTGCAAAGCCAGGAGTTACCCCTGAGCATCGCTGGGTGTGACCCAAAAAGCAAAAAAAAAAAAACAAAACACCAAAAAAATCCCAAAAAAACAAAGAAATCTAGCTCACCAAAAACAGTTTAATATCTGATCTAAATTTTGCAAAGCTATTTCATTTCTCCACTCTAAAATAGAAAAGACACTAATGTCTGTTAGTATTATGAGTAATTCAGATCAAAGTATTGATTAGAATTGGACATAGTGTTTTCCAGTGGGAGGATAAGGCTGGGAGGGTCAATCAATTATCGCCTCTATCAGCTCTCACTAAAAAGCAATTGGGTTAATGATATCAACTTGTAATTGTCTATTTCTTAAGCTCAAAAGTAAGCAATAACTCACTGTATTATCATTCATCTGTTAGAAGGATACTGTTGTGAATGACAGGTTGTAAATTTGATGTTCTCTTTTATATATTTAGAAGAAAAGAATGCAAAGACAAACCTTTCTTCCTTTCTTCCTTTTGTCCTTCCTTTCTTCCTTTTTCCTTCTTTCCTTCCTTTCTTCCATTTTTATTATTTCCTTCCTTTCTTCCTTCCATCCTATAACTGACAGTGTCCAGGGATTACTCCTTACTCAGTGTTCAAGGATTAGTTCTGGCAGTGTGTGGGGTACTACACATAGTGATAGAGATCTAACCCAGGTCAACTGAGTTCAAGGTAAATGCCTTATCTACTGTACTATCTCTCTGGGCCCCAATATGTTCTTAAGTGGAAAATTTAGATGGTTTTAGCTTTAGCTTCTCTTTCTAAACTCCAAGCACATATATTTTATCATTTGATTAAAATTATGTTCTGAATATCTGATATTTGCTAATTCTGGTTCCTTAACTAGATTACATTGAATTAAGCAGATTCCAGTTAGGATTTTTGCTTTCCAAGAATGAAGTCATCATACTTAGAGAACCTAACAAGAATTTAAAGTTCTGTAATTCAGAGTTGTAAATCTAAGCCTGCTAGGTTGAAGTTGACACATAGCAATATCTAGATTAACTGATAGTGTAATTATATCTTGGTAATAATAATATATAATATTATATATTATATTTGTATAATATAAATATAGAATTATTCAAAATTCTTTGTATGTGTTGTCAAGTTTTACTAACAATAATCTTATGGATAGGTCTACTGTTGTCTTTACAGCTAAGAAAATCAAGAAAATCAAGAACTAGACTTCAGTATTTCCCAGTACTCACATTAAAGAGTCATGTGAAATTTGAACTTAGATAATCTACCTACAGAAACCTTTTTCCTAACTGATATAAGGAATCAGTTGCCAATATTAAAAAACACATTTCATATAATAATGGAACTCAAGTTTTTTCTTGACTAACTGAAGGTCCTTAGAGATGAGAAATATTTTCCATTTTTGATGAAATATATGCTCTTGCATTTGCCTTTCTTCTGATCTACTTTTCTCACTTATGCACAGGTTAACCCTGTGAGCATTTCCCACTCCTGAGTTAAAGCAATGGCTCTCAACTGCAGTTATTTTTCTTTGCCAGGGCACATTTGGCAATGTCTCAGCAGATTTGTTGGGATAGGCACTTCTGGTGTCTAGTGGGTATTCTAACGGCTGCTCCCAAGCATGCAAAGAATAGTATCTGGCATGCTAATAGTGCGTAGGTTGAGCATGGCTTTAACTTGGCTTTCCCACTTCATAGATGGAAAAACTGAGATTAGAAAGAACATTACTTGGTAAAGATCCCACTAAATCAGGACCAAAGGCATGCAAGAGTTCACACATCTTAATTCTTCAGCCTCTTTTTAAGTTTTGTGGGTCTTGAGCAGACATTTGTTAAATAAGTGAAATTGTTTTAGTTTGTACAGTTAAAATGAAGGCGAGAACTATTATTACAGTGGTTATGAAAACTCTTCATTGTCTTATCTATTGGATGGAAGATTTGCTAATTAAGAATATTCTAATTAGCCTTAGTGAAAAAATTGTGTAGCTTCAAAGCAACTTCCATGATCCAAATATAAATCACACCTTTTTAAAGAATCTATAACTGATATTTATTATTAAATTGTACAGATTGTGAGGATGAGAAGAGACTGTCCTTTCCGTTTTCATTCAGTTAAAAAAAAAGGCCAGAAAATTCACAGAAAATCTTTGAACTATGCCCCTTTGATAGGGTGTTTCATCCTATTAAATAAAAAAAAATCATTTAATTTAAATGATTTTTGTAGTCATTTGAGATAAGACACTTTTCTTAGCTCAAATAACTGAACTTTGATTTCTGTAAATTCCATTTAGGCTGTTGCTATGGTTTAACTAATTTTTTTTAACTAATATGTTTAGAAGTTAAACGTTCCAGAGACTTAATAAAGACCCGCAAGTGGTTATGCAAGCCATTTGTCTTTGATACTAGCTCTTGTTTAAAATTGTATGATCTAAAGAAAGACACAGAGTTTTGAACTTAAAACAGAGATAGCAGTAGTACTGCGGGTAGTATTTGCCATGCACGCAGTGGTCCTGGGTTTTATCCTTAGCATGCCATATTGTCCCCTGAGCACTGTCAGGAGTAATTCTTGAGTGCAGAACCAGGAGCAACCCCTGAGCATCACCAGGTGTGACCCAAAAAGCCAAAACAAAACAAAACAACCACAAAACCAATGCATGATGAATGTAATAATAGCTTAAGTTTCCTGTATGACAGGCACTGCTAAAATGCTTTGTGTTGATTATCTTATTTCATTCCACTTAGCCAGGGATTCTTGCACTGAAATTATTGATCTGCAAATAAAAAATATATCTTGCATAATCAAAAGTCCAAAGCCGGATAGCTCTAAAGTTGGTTCATAAGGTGACTTAACAATGGAGCTTGGATTGGCCTTCAGGGGAGACAGCTTGAGGTAGCAACATGACTGATGCCTTTCCAGCATCACAATATGTCACAAAAAATTTTAATGGAAGGAAAAGATCATATCCTCCCTCCTTCCCTCCCTCCCTCCCTCCCTCCCTCCCTCCCTCCCTCCCTCCCTCCCTCCCTCCCTCCCTCCCTCCCTTCCTTCTTTCCTTCCTTCCTCCCTTCCTTCCTCCCTTCCTTGTTTCCTTCCTTCCTTCCTTCCTCCCTCCCTCCCTCCCTCCCTCCCTCCCTCCCTCCCTCCTTTCCTTCCTTCGTTCCTTCCTCCCTTCCTTCCTTCCTCCCTCCCTCCCTCCCTCCCTCCCTCCCTCCCTCCCTCCCTCCCTTCCTTCCTTCCTTCCTTCCTTCCTTCCTTCCTTCCTTCCTTCCTTCCTTCCTTCCTTCCTTCCTTCCTTCCTTCCTTCCTCCCTCCCTCCCTCCCTCCCTCCCTCCCTCCCTCCCTTCCTTCCTTCGTTCCTTCCTCCCTTCCTTCCTTCCTCCCTCCCTCCCTCCCTCCCTCCCTCCCTCCCTTCCTTCCTTCCTTCCTTCCTTCCTTCCTTCCTTCCTTCCTTCCTTCCTTCCTTCCTTCCTTCCTTCCTTCCTTCCTTCCTTCCTTCCTTTTTTGGGGGCATGCCTGGTAGTGCTCAGGGGTTACTCCTGGCTCTGCACTCAGGCCTTACTTCTAACAGTGCCAGGGGTCGAACCTCAGTTGGCTGTGTGTGAAGCAAATACCCTACCTGCTGTACTATTGCTCCAACCCCGAAGACCATTGCTTTCTTTGTCTTTTTTCATCCTTTACATTTTCTTAAGATTTTACACTAAGCAGTGTTAGGTTCAGGGATCCCAGGGCATCCTAGTGGTTCTCTACCTGGTATATGGACCCCTGGGGCCTCTACATCTGTCACTGCTTAGGGACACACACTATCACAGGGGACACTTAGTGCCAGGACAGGACTCAGGGCCTCCCACTGCTAGGTCTCTAAAACAGAGAAGCCTTTCCAGAGTCTCCATGCATCTGTCCCATAGCTGATTGACTAGATTATGCCCCTCATCCATTCCCTGACAAGGAAAATGAGGTGACCATTATAAGTAGAGTGAAACGTAGGACTCTTGGGAGGAGGTTCTGTTGTTTTCATTGGGATTGCCCAAACAGAAATCAGTAATAGATTGAGAGCAAGGAAACCAATAGGGTCTCAACAGAATTGTGAGCTGGACGGTTCTATGATTACTGCTTTATTGCTTTATTATAGATGCCATCATCCAAGCAAGTGGGTCAGATTCCCTGTGACCAGATCACCCAGTTGAATTACTAGGAAGTTAGAGAAGCATGAACCTTCTTCAAGATAAAACAGGACTGAAAGTGTGTGTGTGTGTGTGTGTGTGTGTGTGTGTGTGTGTGTGTGTGTGCATGCCCTCGGGCTTATGGTGGGTGTTACTCTAGCCTTCTAACATCAGAGGAGGAGGTGGAGTCCGACATGCTAGCTGTGGAAGGGAAGTCTCCTGGGGTTCCTTGGTCTGCCCTGTGACAGTTCCTGCTGGAGATGAAAAGCTGCTTCTATAAACTGATGCTGAGAAAAACTGAAGTCACATTAGCTGATAAACTTCCTTTCCCTAAGCCTAGAAATTCTGGGGCCTTCCATATTCACTTTGGTGTTCTAGTTTCTTCATTTAGATTTGCTATGAGATTTCTTTTAAACTGACTTTATGAAGATTAATATTGGTGAAGAACCCAGTGATGACTATCCCGCTTCTACACTTTCTGGCTGGTTCCTTATACTGTAAGAGCCCATGCTTCTGTATACAAAGCAGAATTTTATGTTGTCTCTGGACAGCTGTGATCATCGGAGTCTGGATCTTAACTCTGATAGCTATTTCCTAGTTGGGAATTTGCTGAATTACTTAACTTTTATAAAACATAGATAATGACAATAATGTTACCCATCCCCCAGGGTAGCACTGGAATAGAGGAAGGAATGGGATAAATGAAAATAGTGGTATAAAGAAAAACATATACCTAAAGTGCTTAGCAGAGGGCCTGACACATTGAGATTCCAATGATTAGTAACTACCAACATTATTCCTTTGGAAATACGCAAAAATTCTCGAGTGTTCATAGCTCACTGCAGTAGTCACTGTCAATATCTAAACTCTGACAATTAGGTTTTCTTCTAATTCTGGCAGATATATTAAGCCTGTTAATTCTATCCCCTGGAAAAAAAATATCCTGTAGATGCAGAGTAAGGCTGTTATGAGAATTCAATAAAATAGCATATCTAATGTGCAATTAAATATATCCACTATGAATGCTATTCAAACTTTTAGTGACAATGTGTCTTTGTTCTGTTAAGACTTGGTATATCCAGTATTCTTGAGCTCCAGATTGGGGCTCCCACCCCAACCCCCCACCCTTTCCCAGTGCCACTGAGTCTTCCTGGTCCTCTAAATAGTATGAAAGTTTATTTAAACTTCTGATTTACAAAGTAGCTGTCATGGTCTCCTCCCTCACTCTTCAAAGCCCTGGGCCTAATTGGGATGCAAATGTCTCCCCTGGTAGCTGTGTATTGCTTTTGTCAGCCCAGGAAGGCCCTTGGCCATCCAGGGGGGTGGGGTGGGGGGGAGATCGAGGGCAAAAAGGACCCTTTCCAGGGGCTCTCCATCTTTGTGGGTTGCAAATGATGATGATGATGTATGAGACAGTGATGCCTTTGGAGTCTGAGGAAGACATGACAGACGGGATAATATGGGAGGAAAATACTGTCTTTTTAATGGAGACGGATGGCCTTCGCTTGTCTTCCTCGCATTGTTCAGGTTGGGGCTGCACAAGGCTGTCATCATTGGGAGGCAGATTCGGCATGTTGGCCACGCTGCCCTCAGTGGTAGCCTTCAACCAAGTGAGGGGTGCTGTGAGAAACAAAGACTGAGGGTTGGTGGGAACTTTGCCATGCATGTTTGTCAGGAATGACAGTTCTCACTTGATCAGTCTTCAGTGCTTCGGGATTTTTGTCCTCCACACCAAACTCCTCTGTAACACGTGTGTCATCCTCCAACCACCAATTAAAAAAAAACAAAACAACCCCCCCAACAACTCCCCCATCCCAACAAAACCCCCATGAGCTCTGTTAAAGGAAAAAATTCTTAAAAAGGAAAAAAAAATGAAAGACCCAGATTCTTACCCAAACCACTTCTACTCCTCCTTTAGGACCCTACATGACTGCAGGAAAGACTGAAACTAGAGTAGGAATGTCATCTTTAGAAATCATCTTCTGGAGCAGTTTTATTAATTTCACTTCTCTGTGGTTACCACATGTTTGGGGAAGACAATTGATTTCACAGATCTGTGTAGGAGGCTGACGATTTGGCTCTGAGGCAGCAGAGAAAACCTACAGCAAGAACAGGCTCACTAATTGACATACAGCAAAAATGTTCTTTAGGGAAACTTTTCTCTCGGTGCCAGGTTTTTTAAAATTTAATTTTTTTAATTTTAAGTTATCGTATTTTTTAACGAAGTTCAATTTTCTTCTTTTTTTCTCTCTATTTAACACCATGGTTTACAAAGTTGCTTATTGATGATTTGTTATAGGCATTCACTATTCCAAAATCAGTCTGACCATCACTGTCTCTTCTCTCCACCATTGTCTCCATTTTCTCAATCACCCCCCAAGCCTGCCCCCATAGCAGGCCCACAGTAATTTATGTTATATTGCTCGTTACCACTAAATGGTAAAATATTTTACCACTAAAAATATTCCCGTAACCTTCACCCTTCTCCCATCCTAAACGTTCTCCCCAAGATTTCTGCTTAAGAATTTAAAAGATCAGGAAGTTAGCACAAAGGGCTGCATGCAGTACAAGCTTTGTCAGTGGGAGGCCTGGGATTGGTTTGATCACAAGCTCCATGTCATCCCCCAAGTACCACTGGAAGTAATCCCTGAGCACTGAACCTGGAGTAGTCCCTGAGTATGGTCCCCAACCAAAGCAAAACAAAGGAGGATAATTTAAAAGAAGTAAACCAAGTTCTAAATCATGATTTGGGTTCCAAAATTTTTGCCAGTGATGGATAATATATAGAAGGACCCACAAAAAGAGCCCTGAAAGTTGTTGCTGTGTGGGGGCTGGAGCGATAGCACAGCAGGTAGGGCATTTGCCTTGCATGCAGCCGATCCGAGTTCGATTCCCAGCATCCATTACGGTCCCCCGAGCTCTGCCAGGAGTAATTCCTTAATGCATGAGGCAGGAGTAACCCCTGTGCATCGTCAGGTGTGACCCAAAAAGCAAAAAAAAAAAAAAAAATGGTGTTGTTGCCTGTTCCTCCATTCTGAAAACCTCCAGTGGAGAGATATCTGATCGAGCAGTCTCAGCAAGAGGGAGTAGCAGGTGACTCTGTCAGTCTCCAAGATCTCTTATATTCGGAATAAAGTTATCCACAGCTGTGGGGATCACTGTTACTATAACTCACACCTCACTGGCATTCTTTTTTTCCTCGATTTTTTTTTTTTAAGGGAGAGGGACTATGCTATTGGATGCCTTTGAGATGTCAGCTTGAATGACTGTACCATCCTGATAGAAATCAGTTCTGATTCTAAATAAATAATAGGCCACGTTGAAAAAAAAAATCTCAATCGCTAGATCTGTGGGTGGTAGTGGGTGAGTAGCTGCTGTTTTAGAACTTTAAATGTGGGTTCCTTGGCACTAGCTTTATTTAAAATAGAGTGGTAGCTCTTCACGCCCTCTGAAAAGTTAATAGCCCACCTTTAAGGAGATGGTAGCCCTGCAGTGTTTTCATGTTACTATTTATACTGCCCTGTGGGAGGAGTACATGGAGCATTCGGGAATGCACGAAGACAGGGTTCCTCACCAGACAGCTCTATGATGACTTGAGACAGATTCTTTAGGGGCCTGATGTGCATAGAGGTGGAGTCTTACATCCGTGCATGTACACTCCAGAAAACATTCTAGAAATCCTCCAACTGGTCATTCCGGTAGTTCTGAAAGCCCACCTTCTGGTTCCTTCTTTCATTTGTTCTGTCCCCAACTCTTTTGTTCAGTGCCACCTGGTCAGAATCGAATTGGCAGGGAAGGGCTTGTTTTCACCATCATGGTTGCATCCCAAATTTTTTCTGAAGACCACAGAAATGAGTAGCACCCTTGAACGAGGGCTCAGGGAGATAGACCCTGGAGAACTGACCCTGGGAAGTTATGGGAAGCAAAGAAAGTGCTCGAGAAGCCTGGGTGTGGGTGGGAGGCAGCTCCAAGTTCAGAGGATGACAAGAAAACTGCTGTGGGGCTCATCCAGAGGCTCCTGGGGTGAGGCCTTGAATCTTAGCTGTTGTTTCTAGCCCTCACTATGACCTTGACCCAGATCAAAACTCTCCTTTGAAAAAATGGGAGCTGTATCAGTCTGCCAAAGACGGGGTATTATTATAAACACTAAAGCATTACATTGAAAAAAAAATAGTGAGACCCAGGGGAAGGAAGGAAAAAGGGGGCTGTGAGTGGAGAGGAAGTCACACGTTTCATGAAATCGAAGCTTTTTAAGGTTGTTTTGTGCAAAGCTTCAAGAGGAAGTGCCGGTTATTAAGACAAACAATCGCTAATCTAATCTCTATCAGGAGACATATTTAAGCTCAAGCACACATTTTTGACTCTTCTGGATTTTGGATTTTCAGATGAATACTGTAATATGAATATAAAAATGATGGGAAAATTTATTTAAGGAAGCACCGTCTTTTTTATACTCAACTCCATGTATGAAATTGGAGAAATCTGATCAGTCATTCAGAACAATCTAATATTTTTAGCTCAACTTCTCTTTCAGTTAATTACTAAATCTTCCTTTAACTGAATCTCTCTTGTTTGGAGACTCCCTGTGTCCCTATGACTTCCTGCTGACCATGCTAGGTTGATATGGTTGGCTTACTCTGCCTCTGCTTCCTTTGCTTGTCTGATTTATTTAATTCATTTAGTTATTTACTTCTTTTTGGGTCACACCTGGTGATGTTCAGGGTTTACTCCTGGCTCTGCACTGAACTCAGGAATTATTCCTGGCAGTTCGCTGGAGACCGTATGGGATGCTGGAGATCAAACCCAGATCGTTCACTGTCAAGGCAAACACCCTCCCCACTGTGCTATCGCCCTGACCCTTGTGTGATTTCTTGAAGAATGAAGACACCTGGCTAATGTTTGATGTGTAGTAAACATTTGGTCAATATCAGAATAGATGGGAAGGGGGAAAATAGGGACCAACCTTGTGATAGCTTTGCATTGATGTGTAACAAATTACCACAAACTTAGCAACAGACATTCATTATTTTTTAGTCTCCGTGGGCCAGGGGTTAGGATCTGGATGTGTCCTCTGTTTGGAATCTCAAAAGGTTGAACTTGGTATTGGTCTGGTCATCAAATTCACCTTCAAACTTGGGCTATGAGCTAATTCCAAATTCATTGGTGTAGAAAGAATAGATTTTCTTGCCGTTGTCTGACTGAGGGTTTTATTATCTAAGATAGAGTCTGAATAATATAAAGCAGTCAGAGGAATGACAGCCCATCTCCTTGGTCTTTTTCCATTTGTTTAAAACAATTCTCAGTTCAAGTTCAACTCAAGGTGATGAGTTTAGACAAGGGCTGCCGTGGATGAACAATCCTCTTTTCTGCCAAAGGCCATTGGATAGTTATAACATCATTGGCAGGCCATACAATACAAGCAGAAGGGCTATGGGAAGCTAATGAGTAGCACATATATTTCTTCTGTCATGTACTAGCCATAATGACTGGAAACATACATGATAACAGTCATTATACAGCCCCTGCTCTGGATATCTCCCATCTCTGGATAGGGGGACCTGCTTACATCCCACTGTATAACCTTTTCCTCTGGCTCTGTTTTTTTTTTTCAAAGCCTGCAGAATTTAGAAATTTATTTTATTTTATTTATTAGTGAATCACTTTGAGGTACAGTTACAAACTTATGAACTTCTCTGTTTGCATTTCAGTCATACAGTGATCGTTTACCCATCCCTCTACCAGTGCCCATTCTCCTCCACCAATGGTCCCAGTATCCCTCTCACCACCCCCACCCCATCCCCCATCACCCCACCCTGACTCTGTGGCAGGGCATTTACTTTTGTTCTCTCTCCTTTTGGGTGTTGTAGTTTGTAATAGAGGTATTGAGTGGCCTTCATGTTCAATCCATAGTCTACTTTCAGCTTGCATCTTTCAACCCGAATAGGTCCTCCCAACATCTTGTACTAGGTTCCCTTCTCTATCTGAGCTGCCATTTCCCCCAGCATGTGAGGCCAATTACCAAGCTGTGGGGCAGACCTCCTGGTCCTTATCTCTACTACTCCTGGGTGTTAGTCTCCTACTCTGTTATTTTATATTCCACAGATGAGTGTGATCTTTCTATGTCTGTCTCTCTCTTTCTGACTCATTGCATGTAACATGATACTTTCCATGTTGATCCACTTATATGCAAATTTCACTACTTCATCTTTTCTAACAGCTGCATAGTATTCGATTGTGTAGATGTACAAAAGTTTCTTTAACCAGTCATCTGTTTTTGGGCACTCCGGTTTTTTACAGGTTTTGGCTATTGTAAACAGTGCTGCAATGAGCATAGAAATGCAGATGTCATTTCTACTATACCATTTTGCCTCTCCAGGATATATTCCCAGGAGTGGTATTGCTGGGTCAAATGGGAGCTTAATTTCTAATTTTTTGAGAATCGTCCATATTGTTTTCCAAAAGGGCTGAACCAGTCGACATTCCCACCAGCAGTGAAGGAGAGTCCCTTTCTCCCCACATCCACGTCAACTCCGGTTGCTTTTGTTCTTTTGGATGTGGGCCAGTCTCTGTGGTGTGAAATGATATTTCATTGTTGTTTTAATCTGCATCTCCCTGATGATTAGTGATGTAGAGCATTTTCTCATGTGTCTTTTAGCCATTCGGATTTCTTCTTTGGAAAAGTTTCTGTTCATTTCATCACCCCATATTTTGATCGGGTTGGCAGTTTTCTTCTTGTGGAGTTCAACCAGTGCATTGTATATCCTTGTTATCAACCCTTTATCAGATGGGTACTGCATAAATATCCTTTCCCATTCTGTGGATTGTTTTTGTATTTTGGTCACTGTTTCTTTTGAGGTGCAGAATCTTCTCAGTTTAAGATAGTCCCATTTGTTTATCTCTGTTTTCACTTGTTTGGCCAGTGGCATGTTAACTTTGAAAATACCTTTAGCTTCAATGTCATGGAGGGTTTTGCCAACCTTGTCTTCCATGTACCTTATGGATTCTGGTCTGATGTTGAGATCTTTAATCCACTTTGACTTGACTTTTTTTCATGGTGTTAGGTAGAGATCTGTGGCTCTGTGTTTTTGTTCCAATTTTTTTTTTTTGGTTTGAGGCTCAAAGGAAAGTAGCTTAATATTTTTAGCTTGTGCTTCATTATCTGAATCAGTTTTAGTTTTTATGGTTGTGGTTCAGGAAATAAATATAGCAACCTTATATCTCTCAATCATATGCTATATGAAATCCAAGCCTGCATGTTAGTTATTTAGCTCTTGGTTCTCAGTTCTACGCCCTCCCACCCCCGGACTTTTCTGTAATCTCTTGATGATACTGGTACTCTGAAAATTAATATTATTATTTTTTTATCTAGCTTTCAGTTTAGATTCTTCCAATAGGGCAGGGGGCAGGAAGGCAGGAGAAGAGGAGAGGGATTGTTCTTGAAGTCTGTTCAGTTCAGCATCACCCCAGAAAATGCTCTTCACTCTGACAGTGTTTTGTGATGTCAGTTCAACTTCTTTTAGCACCTTTAGAGACATCCCCAAAGTTCTCCTTAGAAGAAGCACTGAGTGAGCAGGATGACCTCCTTGAATGGCTGAATCCCAGGGCTGGGGTACTTCCTCTAGTTTGCTAACTTGATAACTTCATTCTCCTCTCTTTGTTCTTAGTGGTGGTGGCAATAGTCTGATGTTATTGCCTTGGTCTTAGCTGAATTTTCTCATTTTGCTTTTTCTGTCCTTCAGTGCCTATTAAGATAAATATCTACATTACAATATCTAATCTGGTTTATTTTTCTGGTTGATCCTGATGGATACCATTAACCTATTTTATGATTTCCAATTTGATGCTTTTAAACCGTTAGGCCCATCTTGACTTTGCCAGTCTATCTAAGGATTCTTGGCTAAGTAGTAATGGATATAAATAGGTTCACAGGAGGTGATTCATTAATTTACTCCTCTAAGTACAGTGAATCATGATTAGAACCCTTGAGAATCCCAAACTTAGAAATCTGTTTGTACGAAGAAGTAATGAAGTATCCTAAGATATCCCCATTTCACAGATGAAGAAACAGCAAAAGAAATTCATTTCCATCCAAGGCTTTCTTGCTAGTTGAAAGCTTAGATTCTAGAAGTATCTTCTCTGTCTGAGCACTACTAATGTCTTCTCACCTTGGCCCTAAATTGGTTCCTTTCTTTGTGCTTCCTCACTTTTTTAATGGTATCTGTACCCAATTCAAATTCTGTGAGTCATTGAAAGATGACTTCACATTCTTCTTCTCCCTTAAATTAGGGCTCATCTTTCTCCAAAATGTTTCTGCCATCTGTCCTCTTTTCCCCCTGTAGTCTCTAAGCTTTGTTTAGGCCATCACTATCTCTTGCCCAGGCTATTGAACTAGTCTTCTGATTGGTATTTCTGCTGGGACCATTTTGCACACTGTTTTTTGAAAAAATGTATCTCAAAGGTAATTTACCGAATATTACTCCTCTCCTCAACAAGTCTCACAATGGAGATGTTACTGGTGCCTGTTCGAGCAAAATTGATGAGTAACAGGATGACTGTGATACAGTGATACTCTTCTCAAAAATCCTCAATGGCTCTTTACTACTTATAGTTATTCCAATAATAGGAATATAAACTCTCCTTCAAGATTTGACTGTAGGTTCTATTCCCAGTCTTAGCCCTTATTCTCTCACTAGTAGGTATCCTTCTTGCTGATAAAACCTTTCTGTGGCCTCGATAATCTGGTTATCCTTCTGCTCAAACTGTTCTTAAAAGCTGACATGCCCCCTTATTACGGGCTCCTCCTCTCCTGTAAACTGTACCCAGCCTTGATGATCTACCTCAATTTCCACTTACTCTACCCAACCTTTCTTGATTAGTTTATCTCTCCCAAATGGATAATCTAATGAAAACAGGTAACATTCCTTTTTCAGCAATGATCTCCAGCTTGAATTTAATTATGTGAATTATCTTACTCATAATTTGTTGAAAGTCTTAGAATTCATAGCTTTTGTGGGATTGAAGAGATAGAACAGGTGTTAGGGCACTTGCTTTACATGTGGCTGACCTGGGTTTGATTCCAGGACCCTATAAGATTCCCAGAGCTCCACTGGCAGTGAGGAACAAGGGGTAAGGCCTGAGCATAGCCAAGTATGGTCCTAAAACCAAAGAAATAAAAAAGAATTCACCGATTTTGTGACCAAACTAAACTGTTTTGCTTTATTTCTTGGTGATGCATTTTAATTTTTGCTACATGTCAGGAATATATCTGTGTTCTATACATTGTTAGAGTGGGAAGGAATGTTTTTAAAGAATTCGGCATAAATTGATTGCTATATTCTATCTTTTACATTTTGGGGTATGATCTTTTTAGATACAGGATCCTGAAGTGGTAACTTTAAGGAGTCACATATAAACACTTCAATTCAGGATAAATTTGTTTTGTTTTGGGGTAGCACTCAGCAGTGCTCAAAGCTTACTCCTGGATCTCTGCTCAGCGATCACTGCCTGTGGTGCTCAAGAAAACATCTTTGGTGCAAGGGATTGAACCAGGGTCAATGTCACACATGTCAAGCACCTTAACTCTTGTGGTATCCCTCCAAACCTTGGGAACACTTTTAATTTGTAAATAAATTATGGTATGTGTGAAACATGCGAAGAATCTTTTTAATCAGTGTCACTTTGTTTCCTAAGTTTCAATTTCTACTTACTGGCATATACTTTTAAAGCAGGGCATTGTATCATACACAAGAGGGAGTCATATTTACTTGGAAGAATTCAAGGCAGCTGGATTTAGGGTAAGAATTATTCAAAAACTACTCTGACAAGTTACTACACAAAAAGTCAGGAACATAGATTCAAGGTCATGAGTTGGAACTGGGGTCAAGAAGTAACTCTGTTGGTTTGGAAATAATAGGACTGACCTTTTAGGAGGGCAGTTTTGTGGAGAGATGGCCACTTAGATAGTGCCTTGGGATTTATGTATAGAGGAACACATTTTTTGGTAAGTGCATTCAGTTGCCTTTTGCTTTGACTTCAAATTGCGAGAGCTGTGGGAACTGCTCCCAGATCCGAGATGGTTTTCAAAGAATCAAGGGCTCCTTATGCAGCCCCACTTCCTAGTTGCCATTTCGTATTCCTGTGAGGGGTTCAGGGAACAGAGATGGAAGTGTCTGAGATGCGGGGGAGGCGAGAGGAAGTTCAGTAAAAGGGGTAGGGCAACCAGATTGCTTTTCAAACAAGTGGAGGAGGAGTGGGGAAAACAGCTATTCAGCATTTCTTTTCTTTATCTGCTACCTTGTCCAGGAACCACTCTCTGACCTTCAGTGAGGGATGGTCATTATTAGGAGATACTTACTTCTTTGTGCACTAGGGCACCAGAAATGGCCTATCATTGGGGTTAGGGTTTGACAAATTTCCTGCAGTGAACAGGAAATCTTTTGCTAACTCCCCAAAACTCTGGGTTTTGTCAGAGTTGTTCTGGATTATAGTGGAGGGCAGAGATAACTGTTCATCATAGATAATGGTGTACTGTGATCAATGCCTTGACTGAATTTGTTCCATGGGATGTGTATATATCAACAATTGAAATTGCATTAGCCACCTTGGCCTTATAGATGTTCTGGGCTTGGGGAAGCCAGGAATGTTCTGGTCCGTACAGGACAGAGACACTGAGACCTATTGTCAGCTCCACAGATAGGCAGCTATCTGTGAAATACGGCCCAAATAATTCTGAGACGCATGCTAACAATACAATTTATCATCCACTTTGGATCACTTCTGAAAGTGAAAAGGGGTGGTAACTGGGGCTGGAGCAAGAGCACAGTGGGTAGGGCATTTCCTTGTATGTGGCTGACCTGGATTTGATTCCCAGCATCCCATATGGTCCACTGAGTACTACCAGGAGTAATTCCTGAGTGCAAAGCCAGTAGTAACCCCTGTGCATCACTGGGTATGACCCAAAAAGAAAAAAAAAGAAAAAAGAAAAAAAGAAAAGGGGTGGTAATTAATTATGCTGGAATCACATGTTCTGGAAAGGCCTCTGACAAATCTGGATTCACTATCCTGACAGCTCTCTTGTTTAGTTCAATTGAACAACATTGTTTACCCTCTGCACTAGGCATTGGTCACTTACATAACTGGTGCAGATATGTTCATAAGTGATGACCAGACAGAGGGTTCAACACAATAATGAATGCAGGTGCAAAGGCAACAAAAGGAGGATACAGTTACTCTTGGGATAGTGTGGTGGTGGTTGGGGGGGCGGGCAGTGAGGATCCTAGTGCAAGAAGTTCTGAAATATAAATGATTCATGAATATAAAGTTGGGGGAGGGGAATTATAGAAAGGGAGAATAGCAAGTGCAAAGTCACAGATACTTGAAAACACAGTATGTTTGAGAGATTGCTAGAGTGCATATGAAGATTTTACATTATTAATGCACAGTAAAGCATGCAGTAGGGGTGTGAGGAGATACAGCTAAATTGCAGCCAGATCACAAGCAACTTTATGGTCTCTACCCACCAGCTTGGCTGTAGCTGCCTGAAGCCAGGTTAGCAAGCTGTAGTCCATGAGTCAGATTCACTTGTTTCTGTAAATCAAGCTGTATTGGAACACATCCAGCCTTGTTCATTCTGTTTCATAAGTAGCTGTGTTCACAGGACAACAGCAGAGGTGAGTCTTTCCTATGTAGAAGAGATGATAGAGACCATGAAGCCTAAAACATCCACTGTCTTTTTAGAGTAAATTTGGCGACTAAGGCCTTGATGGAACCATGAAAGGACTTTAAGTTGCAATGGATGCAATGCACACATATCCCAGACCGAGAAAGATTTCAAAATAGAAGGGAGAATATTATGATGGGAAGGAAAATGTAGGAAACTGCTGTGCTAGACTTTGATTTATGGGGTCAGTCAGATGCTATGTTAGGCTGGAAATGGAGAGAAAAAAAACCTAATCTATTTTTCATGACAATCACAAGCCAGACAAGAAATGGTAAGGTCTTGGATGCAGTAGAAATAAGGATGAATAGGAGAAAATAAATAGGAGACAATTTAGAGAGAGATGGAGGGCAGATTTTAGGGGTGTGGACTTGGAATGAGGTGGTAGGTACTGCCCTTCTCTGAAATGTGAATAATAGAGAAATGCGTTTACTTCTTAGCCCCTTCTCACTCATCTATTCTCCTTGAACTCTACACATTTACCCTATATGTCTTTAGATAAATGTAAAACATACATATCTCTAGATATATGGATTTAGATTTATGTTATACTGACACTTGAACAAGAACAAATCGAACAGAGTGCATGCCATCTTAATTCATTTTCACTGGGAAATGAATCAATCCCTGACAAAATAAGGAGGAAAAGCTCCTGCACTGGCCCATGGAAAATGTGTCCTGAACTAGGCTATAGAAACCTGGGTTTATACTCAGGAGAAAAGGCAAGTAACAGAGTGGCTTCTTAGAACATAGTGGGTATTCAACAAACGTGGGCTTAATGAAGAGTTAAGGCTCTATCTCTCAGGGTCTTCGCATAAACAGATGCTACACTCAAGGGCTGCAATCAGCCTTTTTGGAAAAGAAACAATTGGAACAATTTACAGAGATGAGGCTGAGTGAGTGGAAGCCTTGGGTAGGGTGATACACTAAAGACTAACAACGGAAACTGTTCCCTTGTCTAGATCTGAAGGAGGAGGAAAGGTGTCACCAAACCAAGTGTGAGTCATGATTTGGTCACTTTTGCACTTTCATACTGTGAGTTGTTGAATTGTTGACTGCACTTTTGAATAATATCAATATTGAAGTACTTGGAAAGAGATACCGTTATTTAGCTAAATAAATATCTATTGTTCATGTATTCCTGCAAGTAGCTTGGCACTCCTAACATGCCAGGTGCTTTACTATGAGTCATGCACAGAGATAGTGAGATCTTGCACAGACAACGGCATCTGTTGCATCCAGCATATAACATTTGTTGGATATTCCAGTAGGTAGATTATTGGAAGTGGAATCCTGGGCTTTTGCACAGTCCATAGTTTATATTTTGACAGACGCTGACAAGTCACCTTTCTAGAAAGGTCCATGTATGTTCTCAGGATATTTGTCTATCTTACTACCCCTTCTTCCTGATTATTTGTGAGTTCAAATATCTGTTTATATCCTGATTAGTCCTTTCAGTTCCCTTTTGTGAGATATAATGATTTAGAGATTTATGTCTGAAGCCAATTGCAATATGGACTCAGACCTCAACTTGGACATTTAGTTGTACGTGTATCACTGCTGTGTGAGGTATGGCTTTCCATCCTCATGTATAAGGAGAGCATAGGAATGTTTTTAACCCTTCAAGATCAAGTGTGTAGAGTACCTGGAAACACACAGGATCAGCTGTCATAATACTTGTCCACATCTATTACCTTTCATTCACTCTCAATGACATTGAAGTATGACCAGGCTAAAGACGATCCTTTGATGACTCTCTCATCCTAAGAGAGTCCATTTCCATAGCTCTCATCCTCTTTCTGAAATGGTCTCATGTCCCTATAAATATGGCCCTCCACTGAATTTCCTACCTAGAGTTTAGTCAAAAATCTGGCAATATTGTCATTCTCCTCATATCTTTGGGGTGCTAATGGTCCAAATCCCATCTTTGGAGTTTGACTAGGGTTTCTTCCAGAGTCAGTTTTGCTCCAGGGAGAGGCAACTAATTGCTGTGCATGTACTGCTTGGGCAAACTTGGAGCCTCTGAGCCTGGACAGCCTTTTCTTAGGCAGCCACCAGATGGAACTGCTCTTGCCTGAGCTGAATCTGCAGAGAGCCAGGTGCTTTGCACTCGCCTGCAGCAGCTGAGGCTGTGGTTGTGGCTGCCTGAGCTATTGCTGCCATTGGGGAGATCACACGCCCACAAGGGGAATGCCTCAAGTTGCTGAAAAAAATTTTTTGAAGGAGGAAGAGAAGAGCCGCTTCCTTTATAAGCCAACACCCCACCCCCCCATTACACAACTCTGACTGTACATTTTCAGATTTTCCATACAAGTGAAGGTCATCTTAAGATAGATTGAAAAGTTTGTGTCATGGTCACAGGAAAGTTCAGTGGGGTGAGTGTTTCAGGTGCTCCCCAGTGGTGAGTGAGTGTGCAGAGTTAGTTTTACAGTGAGACAGGCCCACATGGGTACAGGAAGGAAGTCGCTGCCACATCACTGTACCAGCAGCATGAACACCAGCATCTCTCTCCTTCACTGAAGCCCTCTGTGGGGATGGGAGTGGTAGTACAGTGGGTAGGGCGCTTGTCTCCAATCTGGCCAACCCGGGTTCAAACTGCGGAACCCCATATGGTACTCTGAGCACCACCAGGAGTGATCCTCTGAACACAGGGCCAGAAGTAAGCCCTGAATACCATGGAGTGAGACCCCCCCAAACAAAACCAAGACCAAAACAAGAAAAAAAATCACAAAAAAACATTGGAGCCTTCTGTATCCCAGGACTGCTAGACTTGAGAGCTCTAATTTTCATTGTAATACACCATAAATTGTCTTGATAATCAATGATGAGAAAAGGAAATTTGGTTCAGTTGTCATTAGTAAGAACTTTCTCTAGAAAGTGACTGGTTACCTTGTGAAAATAGATTTTCTAAACTCAATAACCTTTCAGTATCTGTGTTGCAGAGTATAGTGCACAGAAGGAGAGAGCGAGCGAGAGAGAAAAAGACAGAGAGAGACAAAGTCAGAGACAAAGAGATAGAGAGAGGGAGACAGAGAGACAGAGAGACATAGACAGAGGGACAGACACAGAGAGACATCACAGACAGAGACAGAGAGAGACAGAAAGAAAGAAAGAGAAAGACAGGAAAGAAAGGAAGGAAGGAAGGAAGGAAGGAAGGAAGGAAGGAAGGAAGGAAGGAAGGAAGGAAGGAAGGAAGGAAGGAAGGAAGGGAAAGAAAGAAAGAAAGAAAGAAAGAAAGAAAGAAAGAAAGAAAGAAAGAAAGAAAGAAAGAAAGAAAGAAAGAGAGAGAGAGAGAGAGAAAGAAGAAGAAAGTGCCTGCCATAGAGCCAGCCAGGCAGAGTGGGGAGTGATGAGAGGGAAACTGGGGACATTGGTGGTGGAATGGACACTGGTGGAGAGATGGGTGTTGGATCATTGTATGACTGAAACCTGATCATTTACAGCTTTGTACCTGTATGTCTCACAGTGACTCGATTAAAAAAATAGATTGTTTTGATGTCAAAGTTTTTTTTTTTCCATTGCACAATTGGACAGGTTAAAGAGAGGTCTGCACAGAATTTACTTAAGAAAATATTCAAGCATAGTGCCCAGGGACATAGTCCACAGGGCTGGAACACACAACTTTCAGCTTCAGTCTTTGAGCTTAAGCCCAGCACCATATGTGCCCTCAATATCCCCCTTCATGCATGTAGCCTGAGAGGGGATGGGGGGTGGGGGGGAATTCAGGCCAAGTAGTGCTTGTCCTGAAAATCACAGTATCACCTGGACCAAGCACTGAATTATCAGACCTGCAGAGTCAAGGCAAGTATTACCAGGAGTGACCCCCAAATCCACTGAACACTACTTGGAAAGCGCCCTCTGAAAGAAAAGAATCAATAGTGTCTATAATGATTCATTCATTTATTTATTAAGAATACTTACTAAGTTCTACTTTGTGTCATTAAGTTAAGCTGTTAGTGAGAGCAAAATAGACTCCCAGATATTGCTCTCTTGAAACTTGTAATCTAATAGGGATTACTGGCACTAGACAAAGAATTACATGATCAATTAGTTAATCATAAATATGCCAAATTCATCAAAGGAGTTAGAGGGTCTATGAGCACAACTATGGGAACTGACATTGTCTGGTAAGTCAAGGAAGGCTTTCTAGAGGAAGATGCATTTGGGCTGAGACCTGAGAGAAAGACTTTAATTGAGAAGTGGAAATGGAGGAGGAGCACTTCAAGCAGATGAAACACCATGTGCCAAGGCCACGATCCTTTCAGTTGTAACATGTGAAAGATTTGGAGGATGGGATAAAAAACCCAGTTGGTATACTTCCGCTACACAGATGTCCATCACAGAATTATTTACGAGAGTGAAAGACCAAACAAGACTAAACCCAAACCCAAATGCTGAATAATAAAGAATTGGTTTAATTAGTTCCTGTGCATTTGTTCCAAGAAATAAAAAAAACCCTGCATAGTCTCTTACATCTTAGCAGGCTATTTGATAATTGAGAAAGAAATGCATGCTATATAATTTCATGAATTAAAGTGATAAGAATACAAGTTATAAAATAGTTTACATTGTATAATTCTGGTTTTATTAAATAAGTACAGTATACATAGACAATAAAATCTGGGAGCACATATGCAAACATGTTATTAGCAGTTATTTATGGATGATGGGATGGAAGGGCTTTTCAGTTTCTTCTCTTTTGTTTATTCATACATTATAGTGACCACACACACACACACACACACACACACACACACACACACACACACCCAGACATGCACATATACACAGACCAACAGACCAGATGCATGTGTGTGTGTATATATATAAAACTATTGCATATATATATTATATATTCAGAAACTGCTGTTGAAGGATGTGATAGGATGGCAGTTTAAGAGCATGGTGAAGCATAAGGGACTTTAAGCCAGACGTAACCAAATGTAAGTTTGGTTCTTCTTGTTTCAATGTTGGCACCCTAAGTTTATTTCTGAGTCTACCTTTCCTATACACGAAATGCAATAATTATTGTGAAGGCTAAATAATCTGATGCCTAGAAAGTGTTTAGAACAAATCGGGCCCCTTAGAAAGAGCTCAGCAATGTAGAAATATAACCAATATTTATAAACATTCACCCCCGAGAGACTGCTTCTGGCTGCTTAATTTTATATTTAGGACGCTGTCAGGGAAGAGCGTTACCTTTTCACAATTATGGTTGCTCATGCTGTATGTGTGGATGATGGGGGGTGAGGGGGAGTGCCCAGAAATAGGCTGGGGGTGAGCAGACTGAAGGTTTCTATGGTAAACCATGAGACTAGAAGATTCCCTCTATAGCCTAGTACCAATTCCTTTCCCTCTCTCTACCTCCCACCATTTCCTTTCACCTTCCTCCTATTACCTCTTTTTTATTTCCTATGCTGGATTGTTAATTTCTCCTGAAGCTAGAGACCCTATATTAGACAAGTTATGTAACAATTCCCCCATACCAAGCTCATAGCTATGATATATATTTATATATGTATATATGTTTACATATGGAACGGAGTGATAGCACAGTGGGTAGGGCATTTGCCTTGCACATGGTTGACCCAGGTTTGATTCCTCCGTCCCTCTCAGAGAGGCTGGTAAGCTACTGAGAGTATCCGTCCTGCACAGCAGAGCCTGGCAAGCTATGGTGGCATATTCAATATGCCAAAAATAGTAACAACAAGTCTCACAATGGAATTGTTACTGGTGCCCACTTGAGCAAATCTATGAACAATGGGATGACAGTGCTACAGTGCTATGTTTATATATATATATGCATATATTTATTTATTTACCCCCCTTGGCTAGTATAAGCAAGGGAACTTCTCCTTCTGTCCTCCTCCTCCTCCTCTTCCTCCTCCTCCTCCTCCTCCTCCTCCTCCTTCTTCTTCTTCTTCTCCTCCTTCCCTTTTTGGGTCACACCCAGAAATGCACAGGAGTTACTTCTTACTCTGCACTGAGGAATTACTCCTGGCGATGCTCGGGTGACCATATAGGATGCTGGGATCCAACCTAGGTTGGCCGCGTGCAAAGCAAATGCTCTACCCACAGTACTATCACTCCAGCCTCAAGCCGGGGAACTTCTTACAGACTTGACTGGATGTGACAGGGTAGTAGTGGGAGAAGGGAATAGAAGTGTAGATAAATGCCAAAATGTATTTAGAAAGAAAAATTGATCTTGATGAAAGATGGATTGAAAGGTAACTTTGAGTTCAAAAACACCTGAATTTGATTCCAACTCTTTAGTTATTTCTAGCTAAATTTCTAACCTCATACAATTTTTTAAAGCTCTCTGAGATTGTTTCTTTATTTGAAATGGAGACAATGTTGTCTACCTCCTTGTCTATTGTAGGCATTAAATGAGGCAAAGTGTGAAAATAGTCAGCAAAGTACCTGACATTCTTAGATTAATTTTCTTTCCTTCTCTCCATGGTTTGAAAACCTAGTTGAAGAGGGAAATGGCCATTCAAAGAAGTGGTGAAGTAGCCTGCTAACAAATGTGTGGATACAGGTCAGTTTGGCTTTGGGCATGTTGACTTTAAAATTGGAATAGCTAGTTGGATATGTTTTATCCAATCACTGAAATAAGGAGTATGTATTCATCTTTGAACCATCTTCATAATTTATGCTCATCAATGTGGGGTTAGCATTGAAGGAAAGAGTATGGAGGAGAAAAGAAGAAAAGCATTATTCTGATTATGGAGGGAGCAAGTTCAAGTTTGATTTAAGGGTGTATGAATATGAGGGAAGGTGAATACTTCAGCAAGTTCTTTTAGCATGATGACTATCTCTCAAAGTCCAGTAGAAGTCTCAGCACCAGGAATAATCCCTTCTTTCTTTGCCAGTCCACTAGCGTCTAACTACTGCTTTCCAACTTCTAAAGGGTTACTTAATTTTTACCTTTTTAGCATTTTTTCCCTTTGACTGAGAGGGAAACTAGCTTTCATTCCATATGCCAACATTGACTCTGTCCTAGTGACTACTCAAAGAAGTCTTCAACCATGTTTTCCAGATTCATCTGGAGGAAGCCGTAGTTGGTATGCATGACTGTCAAGAGCACGGGACTGGGCTGGGTTTTTGCTGCTCACAACTGGATGGATTTCTTAGGTTCAATCCACAGCTCAGCTATAATAGGTCCATCATGGTACTTATTCCCTA
The DNA here is from genome assembly GCF_027595985.1 of Sorex araneus. NCBI lineage: Eukaryota > Metazoa > Chordata > Mammalia > Eulipotyphla > Soricidae > Sorex > Sorex araneus. The sequence continues at coordinate 103,643,856 of NC_073306.1, read as the reverse complement.
CCTTTATTTTTTATTTCTTTTATCTATTTAAAGACAGAGACCCCCCAAGAAAAGCATATTGCACTATATCCTTTACCTAAAAATGTTCAGTTGGAAAGAAATGGGGAAGAAACAATTCTTGATTTGCTTATGGAGAGAGAAAGGGAAGAATCATAAAAATTCATCAACTGGAATTTTTGGTTCAATTTGCAGCAATATGCTCTTCAAATCAGCTGTTATGAAATATGGGAGCGAAGCAATGTGCTCCTCATCTACATTGTTTTCACTTCATTGGGATCATCTAGAGGGCCAGAGCATAAGAGAGATAATGTGTTAGCAGGAAAACAAGTCTGGGTTCTGAGAAATAAAATTATGAATACACTTTAATTTGGAAACAGTAGCTTTGGAGCAACTTGAACTAAAAGTTCCCCACTAATATGGTACTAGATGACCCAATTCTACAATATTTAGGCCCTTTGCATTTTAAAACTACCTTTAGATTTTAAAAGTGTTTTCAGTTTCAGCCTGCTATGGACAATTTGGATTCATCTCGATGCCAGGATAGCACATAATTCACCACTTGCCCTGGGTCTGTCCCGTCCCTTGTCGGGACCGTGCTTTTGGGGGTGCTAGGAAGTAAGGGCAGCTGAGGCTTAAATTGAGAAAGCCGATGCCTGGGAGTGAATAATATTCAAAGCCAATTAAATCCCAAGTTATAAAGTATAATATAACTGTCTTCCTTTGTCCATACAAAAAGGACATTGCTTTAAAGTAAACTATTCAAAAGATATAAAAAGAGGAGAAAGACAATATTTCACTCATACATATAAAATCATAGATTTCTGAGGAATCTGAACGTACAAATTAACAGAGTCTGATTAGGGGGAAAAGGTGATAGACCGGTTGGGGAAGAAATCATGGAGAGGAGTTTACAGATAAACGCAGTGGAATGGAGGTGCCTTGGGAGCACTGTGATAAACCTAAGCTTCCTGTGGCAAGGGGAACAGGACATACGAATGTTGTCTTAAAATGTTAGAGATTATTACCAGATAATAATTTGTAATTATTATTTATAATAATTATAAACTCTTTGTGGCAAGGGAGAAAGGACAAACCAATGATATCCTACACCTGACCCCGATTTGATCCCTGGCTGACTCTGAGAATTGTCACTGTTATCCCATTGCTCATCGATTTGCTCAAGTGGGCACCAGAAGTTGTCTCCATTGTGAGACTTATTGTTACTGTTTCTGGCATATGGAATATGCCACGGGTAGCTTGCCAGGCTCTGCTGTGTGGGCGAGATACTCTTGGTAGCTTTCTGGGCTCTCCGAGAGGGGCGGAGGAATCGAACCCAGGTTGGCCGCATGCAAGGCGAACGCCTTACCCGCTGCGCTATCGCTCCAGCCGTGACTCAGTATAGAGGGAGAGTAATCACTGAATACTGCTGGATGTGGCCCAAAATCCCAAGCAACAAGAGCACAACAAAATACCTAACTAAGCATAGCAAAAACAATGATGTTCCCTTTAGGAAGTTAACCAGAATCTCTCTGCTGTGAACTGAACTGTGTCCCTCCTTTGATTTGTTGTTGTTGTTGAAACTTTGACTGCAAAGTGACTAAATTTGGATGTAAGGCCCCTTAGGAGGTAGCTAAGGTTAAATACAGCCATATAAATTGAACCCTGTTATCACAGATTAATGTTACTTTAAGAAGAGAAACCAAAGAGATAGTGTTCCTTAGGTACTGGTCTCTCTTTGTCTCTGTCTCTGTTTTTTTTTTTTTTTCTGTTACTCTTTCTTTCTCTCATGTCAGGGACCAAACTCAGAATCTTCTACAAGCAAGACATGCTTTCTCATCACCAAACTGTCACTGATCTTGTAGCCTGTCATTGTACTAAGTGATCCTGAAGTAATACCGCAGTAACAGCCAGCTCAGGAAGAGAGCCCTTGCCAGAGATGAATTCCTCAGCATCTTAATCTCTAGCTAGCCTTAGGACGCCCTAGCCTTGAAAATGGTAGAACTGTGGCCATCCAGCCTCTTCCCCTAATCTTATGATGAAGTTTCAAAAACAGCGTGATGAAATAAACCTTACACTGGAAAAGGGTCTCCTCATCTAAAATTCATACTGTAATTTTTAAAAGCTAAATTGTGAGGGAGAATTTAATCAAGAACTTTTATACCCCTCTTAGAATCATAGAGCCCAGAGTTCCTAACATTTAATCCACTGCCTGGCTCATGGTTTTTTTTCAATAAATGTTTGATGGATGTAAACATGGAGCGCCACAGATCTAGAGTGGAGGGATATAGCAGGGCTGGAGAAATAGTACAGCGGGTAGGGCGTTTGCCTTGTACGCGGCCGACCAGGGTTCGATTACCAGCATCCCATATGGTCCCCCAAGCACTGCCAGGAGTAATTCCTGAGTGTAAAGCCAGGAGTAACCCCTGTGCATCACTGGGTGTGACCCAAAAAAACCAAAAATATAGAATGGAGGGATATTGTTTCCTCTCCCAGCGCTCTTTATTATATTCAGCATTGTGTTTCTCTAATGTCCCACACTTTAAGGTGCCAAGAAACGACTTCTTGAAGCTACCTGCACTTGAAATACAAGTTCAACTCCTTAGCTAAACCATACTAGTTCAATTCAAAGACTTATTTGGGTTCCCTGAGAAATTTTCAAATTCAAGTAACTTTTGGGGGATGTGTCTGGACAGGAAATACCATTGTGATGGTGAAAGAGACAACAGTGAAAGGAAGGCAATGATCGAGCTATGTTAGCCAGGAAATGACCACTGTGGGTGACAAACACTTGCCCCAGAACTGTTTCCTTACCCTGTCTTTAAGAGATGAAAAGAAAGGAATTTAGATACATACCAACTGCTGTTAATGGGAAGTTGGTGGCTGCTCCTAGAGGAGGCTTATTCCCCAACACATTTGGTATGTAAGTATGTTTGGGTTCCAGTGGCTAAGAGAAACTCTGAGGCCAAGTTCTTGCATTTGGAAACTGAAATAGGACCTCGCATATATGGCATATATGGGTGGAACACAGACAGTTTCTGCTATCTGTAAAAGGAAGTTTAGTATCCAAGTCATTGAATAAGCAAATATTTGCAACCTACTTAGAGAATTCTAAAACAGACCAGTACTCTAAGTGTGTGTGAGTGGTCGGACATGCCGGGGCAGGGAATAGGGGGCAGATTGTTTACTCCATATACAGGTTCAACAACTTTTTTTTTTTTTGAGTCACACCCAGCGATGCTCAGGAGTTATTCCTGGCTCTGCACTCAGGAATTACTCCTGGCAGTGCTTGGGGGACCATATGGGATTCTGGTGATTCAACCCAAGTTGGCCTCGTGCAAGGCAAATGCCCTACCTGCTGTACTAACATTCTGGCCCTGGGAGATTTAAAAACTTTATGTCTTATATACTCTTTGAGGTCACTACCACTCCTTATTAAGGAATGGAAGGTGGTATCTATTCCTGCCTCCTTAAACCCATAAGCTGTTGACTTCCATGGCCAGGTCATAAAAGTGAGAGTGCAGTGACATAATTATAAAAAAATAAAGATTTAAAAATATGATAGTTATCCACAGATGTAGATTTCTTTCTCTCTTCCCATTTCTGTTATACAGATGGTGAGTGCTTGCCCAGATTAGGCATTAGTCCACATCTAAGTGAGTGAAAAACACTTTGAGATGACCCCAATCATAACCTTCATAACTGTACTCACAGAAAAGTCTCTCAATAAGACATGCCCAATTACAATGGACCAGAAATCCTGATTCACAGAAACCATGAGAAATAATAAATAATTATTGCTATTTTAAGACACCAAGTTTGAAGATAACTTATGTAGCCATAGTAACTAGAACAGAGCTTGATAAATGAAATCAATACAAGCTCACCTCTTCTGCTCACAGCCCTTCTTAAGATATGAAAGGAAACCTTCATATTCTGAATTCACATTCTAGCAGATGGTTATAGCCCAAGCGGATATTTTTCTAAATGTCACATCTTAACAGTGTTAATCTGGTAAGGTTTATGTTGAAGCTGATATATTATGATGAATAGGCAAAAGTTAGGTTTAATTCTGACCTGGACATCATAATTTTTCCTGAATCCCACATTGCTCATCTTCCACACGTTAATAGCCTGTTCAATTGGTTTTGTAAATCCAGCTTCAGAATTAGAGTCTGCTTGTCAAAATCATCAGAGAATTCAAGGTCTTTTGTTATAGTGATAGGACCACACAAATTGGACATTAGTCCTTCATTGTTTGCCTTTTTCCTAGATTGGTTAGGAATAGTGTAATCAGCATCACCTTCTGGAATTTTGTCAGAGATCCTGGGTCATTTTTGAAGTGTTTTTCTTCCTTTGGGAAATTACAGGTTCGGACATATATGTTGAAACATTCATTTATACCAAGGGGGAAAATAACCTGAGTTCTAGGATTGATACATAAATGAGGTAAAATAAAGAAAATCATAGAGAAATTGGCTTAAAGCCTTGATCAAATCATGCCTAAAGCTCAGATTACATCTGCATTTTCAGAAACTTACCTTTCTGGCATTCAAACAATTTGATATAGATTTAAAACCACTTGATATGGAATTTTTAATTACCTGTAACCATAAAATCTTACTTAATTCAGCTATCAGATATTCAGCATTGACATTAGAATAGTTTATTAGTATAGTAACTAATGTCACTTGAATTATTCTTCAGAGGTAGAAGGAAGAAGCAATATTTAATTTGTTTAAAATTTCTAACTTTAGGGGTAAGGGATATTTTTCTATAAAACCTTAAGTTTTGCCAGGAGTATAAGAATATTCCAGGCAAAGGAATATAAGAATATAGAACTATTTTCCTGATTTCCAAGTAAATTCACATTCAGTTGTTAGGCTGCCAAAATTATCTTTTAGGGGTTGGAGGATGTAACTCAACCCATTACAAAGCAATAGGAAAAGTATATTGGGAAGATGTTTATGGGAAGGACAAGATACAAATTAAAGGAAAGGTGTTTTGGGAGTGTCCAGTTTGGGGCTGAGAGGACATGCCTGATTATGTGCCCTACCCACTGTACAATCTCTCTGGCCTCCTTAGAGGAAAGTTTTAAAAGGCATGTTATCAAACATGATTTTATAAAAGAAGTCTGTGATTTTACATGTCAGAGAATGGAAGACAGGTGGGTCCTGACAGAATACACTTTCTAAATCAGGACACGGTAACGAAAATCAAAGAATCTGAGCCCAATTCTGGAAACACAGAGCCTGTGTTGCTTCTTTCTATTCTAGATGTTTCCATTACAACAATCTCTGTTTTGTTGGATGCTTTTTTTCCCGAGTGAATACACACAAAGCTTTGACTTATATTGGTCTCATTGCATCCAACTGAATGAAATTTATGAAGCCTCTGGCACAATGTGTCCATTGTTTAGATTTGGATAATTGAAGTGTCAGAAATATTTGCTTATTGAAAACAACTTTGGAAGACTTTGAACCAGGCTAGGGTCACAAGGACTGCCACATTTGGGAGAGGTGTTTTACTGTCTGTCACAGTGGGTGTGCCTTCCCAGGCAAATTTACTTCACATTTGTGGAGGAGCACTGGACTCAAAGGACCTAATTTTTTGCACAATTTTTTAAAATTTATTTTATTGAATCACCATGTGGAAAGTTACAAAGTTCTCAGGCTTATGTCTCAGTTATACAATGCTCAAACACCCATCCTTTCACCAGTGCCCATATTCCACCACCAAAAAAAAAAAACAAAAAAACCCACCAGTACACCTCCCACCCCCCCACCCCCAAACCCCCACCCCCCCCTGCATAACTGATAAGTTTCACTTCCTTTTCTCTTTACCTTGATTACATTCCATATTTCAACACAAAACTCACTATTGTTGTTGGAGTTTCAACACAGAACTCACTATTCTTGTTGGAGTTTATCCCCCAAGAATATGGCCCTATTGACAAGGAAACATTTGATAATTAGTTTTCCACTAATGAGAATGAAGAGATATAAAGTCGCGAGGCCGCAGATTTAGGATTTCTGTATTTTAGTAATTAAGTCCAGGGAGATTTAAGTTTGAAATTGCATCATTTCCCTTCCTGGAGCAGCTTGGAGAAAAAGCTTAGTTCACAGTCTGGAGACATGTCTGCAAGCACTCGCTGGGACCCCAAGTAATTTAGCTGGCTCTGGATCCTGGTCGTTCAGCAGCCAAGCGGCTGTGCAAAGGCATGGCCACCCGGGTCGAATCTCGGCAGAGCTCAAGCCGGCACTGTCTGCACAAATTTTGATGATTCATTCTCTGTGTTATCATAGCTTTACAAATCATTGAACTTCTCTGGGTTCTAGTGTTAAATTGGACCAAAAGACAAGACCCTATCTGTTTCACAGGGATACTGTCATCCCGTTGCTCATGGATTTGTTCGAGCGGGCACCAGTAATGTCTCCATTGTGAGACTTGTTGTTACTGTTTTTGGCATATCAAATACACCATGGGTAGCTTGCTAGGCTCTGCCATGCGGGCGAGATACTCTCAGTAGCTTGCTGGGCTCTCTGAGAGGGGCGGAGGAATCGAACTCGGGCTGCTGTTTGCAAGGCAAACGTCCTACTTGCTGTGCTATTGCTCCAGCCCCACAGGGATACATGAAACATAAAATGTTATGCTTATGTGTACTATCAATGATAAAATGAATGATTATTATGTCTGTTCAGAAGATGAGATTGGACCAAAGAAGCAGTGATTCAAATACTGATTATTCTTTGATTTCTTCAAGACCCACTCTCCAACCTTTCCTGCTCTGCTCTATACTTGGGTGAGCTGAGTACTACAGAATGTGACTGATGACTGTGTTTGTCAGGGGGAAGTGCTGATAGGAAATGTGTAGATGAGAGAAAGGTTGTGATATTCATTCTTATTCTCTCCTTGGATGATAGAGGTTTAAGCAGTAGCTGTGCCTATTGGCAATCTTTTCCACTCATCTAATCACTCTAGGATAGGGAGCAAACCCTCATGTTGACTAACATCTAAAATAATATTGAATACTTTTCAAGTTAATTCTCATTATCATCCTATGATGCATAGGTAATTATCATGCACAATTGAAAAAAAAAAGAAGCACAGCTCAGTATTTTAACTGGAGTCACACAGCTTCTGAGTTGTAGATGGAATTTAAACCCAGCCTGCCCAATCCTATAGTCAGAGAGCCACAGAGCCTAGGCGAAGAGCTAACATCCTCTTATTCTCTACCCCACCATTAAAGTTTCATATGAAAATGTCATTCAAGGTTACCTTTACCACACAGAGGATATAGAAAAACAAATAAATATGGGGGAGGAGGAAATGGAAAAGAAAACTCCCACTGGGGTATGGCTATTAATGTGTCTATTCCTACACCTGACTAGCTCTGATTCTGAGTCTGCTACTTAAAAGGAACCAAAAATGACCTTGAATTGAAACCCTGCCTCGGAAGGTGCCACGATGAGCTCAGAGAGACCACAGCACCTCTCTGCAGACTCCAGCTCAGTCGTCATGGTTGCTTCCACTTGCCAGGGGGGATATTGGTTAGGTGGTTTCCAATCTTATAAACTCACTTCCATCATCAAGTATGATTTTTTCCTTTCACAAGATGAAGATGATGGGAGGCCATGTGCCTTCCTAATGGGGAGACTTCTTTGGAAGGGACTTTTTAAGTTGTGTGGACTTTGGGGATGCTGATGTTCGGATAATATCAATGTCAGTCAAGTCCTCCCTTCTTGGGCCTCATCTCTAATTGTTCACCTTCTTTTCTCTGCTCATCTGATAGTGGAAAGCAAAGGCAGATTTTGCTTCTTCTGGAACATGACAGGCACACTTAAGGCCTTTGCACATGCTCTTTCTTCCACACTTTTATCTAGCTGCCTCTATGACACGCTTCTTTTCCTCTTCTAGGTCTTTATTCAAACATGTTCTTCTTATATATTTCACACCAGTGAGAATCGCTTGGGCTGGAGCGATAGCGCAGTGGCAGGGCATTTGTCTTGCATGTGGCCAACTCGGGTTCGATTCCTCTGCCCCTCTCGGAGAGCCTGGCAAGCTACCAACAGTATCTCACCCAAACGCTATTCATGATGTATTCGATATGCCAAGAACAGTAACAACAAGTCTCAAAATGAAGATGTTACTGATGCCCGCTCGAGCAAATCGATGAGCAACGGGATGGCGGTGACAGTGAAAATTGCATATATAAAAAAGTCTTGAAATAGCTCATGTCAGTGCAGCTGTGATGAGAAAACAACCCTCATTCAGTGTTGGTGGGAGTGTCTTTTGACTCAGCTTCTATGGAATCAATATAAAGATCTCTCAAAATAATAGGAATAAAACTCTCAGCTATGACACTGTTTGGAATTTACTCCTCAAATTAAAAAAAACACATTAATTTGAACAGATATATGCACACCTATGTTCATTGGCAACACTTAGTACAGTAACCAAGATATGCAAACAACTACAGATGAATGAATCAAGAAGCTGTTTTATGTATAAACAATGGAATACTATGCAGCTGTAAGAAAAGATAAGATTATGTAATTTGCAGCAACAGAGTGGACACTAGAGGATATCATGCTGAGGGACGTAAGTCAGCAGTAGAGATATAAATTCAGAGTGATTTCTCATTTGTGTGATACACAGCAAGATAGTAACAATGGATCAAAGACAACAAACACAATGGGAGATTGATCCACAGAACTGAGTTGGGGCGTGGTGAAAGGGAGGGTCGTTGGGAATGGAGATGGCTGCACTGGTGATGGGAGAGATGTTGGAATTATGGGCACATGAGAATACCATTAAGACTTTTGAAAATCACAGTACCTCAATCAATTTAAAAAATCAATTCATTTTCAGTGACACATTGCCCTAGCTGAGTTCTGAGCTCCCTTCCTAATCCTCAAACATGTGTCTTCTCTTTCCCTGCTTTAGTTTTCTCCTTAATGCACTCCAACCCTCTACCAATTTCTCTTTCTTTTAACTATCTGCTCCAACTGAAGGCCAGAGTATATATATATATATATATATATATATATATGTGTGTGTGTGTGTGTGTGTGTGTGTGTGTGTGTGGTGTGTGTGTGTGTACACACACACATATATATATATAATGCCTGTTCCCACTCTGTCTTTTAGCACCTTGAAAAATGTTCAGTCAATACTTAATATGTTGAGTGAATTAAGAATAAATTGATGAATTCTAGACCTGCCATTTAGTAATGAAGCAGATTTGCTATTTTGGAAAAATCAGCAACATTTTATGTCTAATTTTCTTAATAGTAACACTGTGATATTTTCTTCCTAATGTGAGCTATGCATAAGGTAACAGAAGTACACACTTTATGTATAAGAAAAATACCTGTATATATTCAGTGATTTAAGTCCTATGCTCAATCAAATCAAGACAAAAAAAAAGTAGCAAACATCTGTAGAGTATTTTCAGAGGTCTGAGCACTATGTTAAGCACCTTATACATGTGGTTTAGAATCACTTTGAATCACTGTCACTGTCACTATTATCCCGTTGCTCATCGATTTGCTCGAGCGGGCACTAGTAACATCTCCATTGTGAGACTTGTTGTTAGTGTTTTTGGCATATTGAATACTCCACGGGTAGCTTGCCAGGCTCTGCCATGCGGGTGCGATACTCTCAGTAGCTTGCAGGGCTCTCCGACAGGGACAGAGGAATTGATACTTTGAATAATTAATTAATTTTATTTATTTATTTAAATTTGTGGGGCATATCTGAAGATACTCATGACTTAGTCCTGGTTGTGTTCCCAGAAGTCACTCTGGTGGTCTTTTGGTGTGGGGGGACTGCACGCAGTGACAGGGATCAAACTGGGGTTATGGACAAATGGTCACTTGCAAGGTAAATACCTTATGTCCTGTACTTTCTCCTGGCCCTAGTACTTCATGAATTTAATTTATTTGGTTCTTGCAACATTATGTAAGATCTATACTATTATAACTATCTTCTTTATTTGAGAAATAAACTTCAGGAGTGATTTGCCTGAGTTCATGTGACTAGAAACAATTAAATTTGGATTTGAACTTAGGTCCATCTATTTCAAAGTCCATAACTTAACCACCTCATCACACTGTTCCCTCTTGGTAAGAAAACATCATTTATATAATACAGCCATCAAAAATAAGATGATAAGACTTCAAATTTCAAATTTTTGTGCATCTTTAATATTTTTAAACAAGTTTTTATGGGTCAAATATGAAAATGCTTCAATTTCCAAATAAATTGGCATATTTACAGAACAGCCTAATCATATTTTAATCCAAACCATGAAATACCTTTGACTATGAATACTGTCAGTAAGGGTGTGTTTGGATTCTGTGTTTTATTTAGACACAGTTTATATCAGCTAATACATTTACATTTACATATTTAGATAGTGAGTAGTGTTGTTTAGTTTCCAAAGTTGAGTGGAAACACAAGACAAAGCAGTGTAGACATGCCTTAAACCAAGCACCTGTTTTTGAGGCTCTTTCAAATGTTACTATGCTGTTTTTCTCATGAATTGACTTGGTAGATTTGTGAGTCCTACCTATGCAGTAGCTATTCATAGTCTATTTTAAGTTTGGTTATTCAAATACTGAGTTTCACTCATGAGAGATAGCTCATAACATTCATGTTATCTCCATTCATGGTGTCAGTTCTACAAGTCACTCAGAAAAGGCCGCGAGTACACACACACACACACACACACACACACACACACACACACACACACTTTTCAAATCAGCTTTACATTTTTCAGTTCCTTTTTTTCTTTTTTGGTTTCTATTGCCTCCCAGTAATGGTTAAGACATTGTCAGCTTGTCTTTCTTGCTATAATTTCTCTAGAAGGCCTGCTGGCCCAGGGTTCATTAGTTTTACATTTCTTATTATTTTAAACCTTACTCTTTCTCTTGTGGAAGATGGAAAATCATTCCAACTCTCTCAGAAAAAAATCCGACTTAGAATATTATTTTAGATTTTGTTTTGTATTTTGTTGTTTTTGTGCCACAACGGTCGGTACTCAGGACTTACTCCTGGCTTTGTGCTTGGCAATCACTATTGCTGGGCTCGGGGGACCATATAAGATATTGAGGATTGAACTTGGATCAGCTGTGTGCAGGGCAAGTGCCCTACTGTAAGGTTATTTTTTAAATGTTTTAAAAAATGTTTGTAGAATTCCAATAGAAGCCACATTAAATCTTGGAATTCAAAGATGATTTGTGGATGCTCCCAGTCATCAGCAGCAGGAGTTTATGAATTTTTGCTAGCTTGATTTTTGATTTGGCCTCTCCATTTGTGTTCAGGCTGTATTCCTGGCTCTAACTCAGGGATCACTCCCAGCGAAGCGCCAGGGACTACATGTGGTTCGGGGATTGAACTGGATTGGCTTTCTGCAATCTGTATTATTGTTCTGTCCAGATCTTTGATTCCCATGACTTAGCAATATAATATATATTCCTCTATTAAAATCTAAAACTAATTGATATCTCTGCCTTTTCAAGTTCAGTGTCTTTAGAGGCTTAGTAATCGGACTGTCTAATCCATTTTATCGAAGATTTTTAACTCCCTGCCAGTCTAAGAACTGTTTCCCATTGGTTATGGAATCTAAACCAGGTTCAATCATTCATGGAGTTAGAATATTGAGTCCTAAACATAGTTACCTGGGCCTGTCCCTTCAGCCATAAGTGTGGGCAGGGTGGATTCGCTCAGAAGAGTTTGTGGGTGGGTTGGCACAGTGCTGACCTTTACAGAGTATTATATTTTAATAGACCGATTAAACTCACCTAGTTTGATATACCAAAACAAGATGATGTTACATTGATAAAGATGCTGCATGTATCTGCAGAGTCACATGCAAGCGTTTTTGAAATTGGTATGCTAAAACATGCAACACATTTTATGGTTTCTTTGTGATATTTTATCTAAATATTATTATTAACATTCATTTAACATTGCTTTTCTTATCTTTTTGGGTCACACCCAGCAATGCTCAGGGGTTACTCCTGGCTCTGCACTCAGGAATTACCCCTGGCAGTGCTCAGGGTACCGTATAGGATGCTGGGAACCGAACCTGGGTCAGCTGCCTGCAAGGCAAATGCCTTACCCACCAGCCCCAACATTGTTTTACAGTATGGTAGAGTTTCAGTGATATGGTTTTACATCTATATATCTGTGTCAGACTCACTGCACCTACCCCAAAGTTCCAGTACCACCTTGTCATCAAAAAGACCTTTCTACTCATTCCTCCTTTACTCCCACCATTTTCTCTCTGAGAACTACCTTATTATCTTTTAGAGTGTAGGAATTAGTTTTGTTAATGCCAGTTCACTTGCTTAGTTATTTATACTATGCATTTGAGTAAGGTAATCTAGCCTTTTACTTATTTACTTAACATAATCACCTCAAGGTCAATTCATTTTGTCCCAAAAGGTACATCTTTTTAGATATCAAAGTATTACATTGAGATATATAAGGTTACTTTTTTCCTATTTATTTCTTTGGTATATATGCACAATGGAATACTATGCAGCTGTTAGAAAAGATGAAATAATAAAATTTGCATATAAGTGGATGGACATGTAGAGTATCATGATAAGTGAAATGAAGCAGAAAGAGAGGGACAGACATAGAATGACTGCACTCATTTGTGGAATATAAAGGAGCATAATAGAACACTAACACCTAAGGACAGTAAAGATAAGGATCAGGATGATCACTCCACAGCTTGGAAGCCGGTATCTTTTGCTGGGGGAAAAGGCAGCTGGGATAGAGAAGGGACCACTAAGTAAATGATGGTTGGAGGGATCACTTGGGATGGTAGATTGTGCTGAAAGTAGACTGTAGACCAAACATGACGGCCGCTTAGTACCTGTATTTCAAACTATGACACCCAAAAGGAGAGAGAGAGAGAGAGAGAGAGAGAGAGAGAGAGAGAGAGAGAGAGAGAGAGAGAGAGAGAGTAAGAGGAAATGTGCCTGCCACAGAGGCAGGGGGTGGGAAAGGGTGGGGATTGTGGGAGGAATACTGGGAACATTGATGGTGAAGAATGGGCACTGGTGGAGGGATGGAGGGATGGGTACTTGAACATGGCATGACTGAAACATAATCATGAAAGTTTGTAAGTCTGTAACGGTATCTCACGGTAATTCATTAAAATAAAATTTAAAAAAATTACATTGAGATATATGTTACTTTTTTAGTTAAAATTTTAAAAAAATAATTAAAGAACTGTGATTTACCAAGTTACTAATAGTTGAAATTTAGGCATATAATTTTCTAGCACCAATTCATGTCAACTTTCTTCCACTGGTGTTCTTATGTTCCCTCTCACCACCCCCCACTCTCCAGCCTACCACCTCAACAGGCATATTTTAAAGATTTTAAGTTTGGTAGTTGTAAATTGGATCTCATGTTTTTAGTGTTGTTGAGTCCGTGTTTTGGATGTATAGCTGCACACTCCCTCACTTTATCAGTACATCTGTGGTCTTTGACACCTGTACCCTCTTTACTTAACTTTCTCATCTTCTTCCTTATCCCTGCATGAACTTATTTCCTTTTCTGTATCTTTCCTCTCTGTACCCTGGGGTCAAGGGTGATTTAGGCACCCCTCCTTTGCTACATCTCATTTCCTTGTCTAGTTATTTTATATGACACAGATAAGTGAGTCATCCTGTGTATAGCACAGTTTCTTAATCTGATCATTTGTCAGTAACCATCTAGTTTGATTCCATATTTTGATTATTAGAAATAATACTGATGTGGAGATAGGAGTGAAAATGTTCTTCCAAATTTATATTTTGAGGAGTGAAAATGTTATTCCAAATTTATATTTTGATATCCTTCTGGTAAGCTTTTAAGAATCATGTTAATGAATAATATGGCATTTCACTACCTAAATATTTTCTCATTGACCTTATAAGTCTAGCTGTCAAAGTCCTATGGTTTTCTTGGTCTGGACTTTCAAACTATTTTGAGTAGATAACACTTAATAAATAATACAATCATTGTCAGTATCAATGACATTTATGGAGATCATTGTGATAACCAAACTGAATCATTTTAACTGTTTCAATTTCTCAATTATCGAGGTTTTGTTGTGTTTGAGTTGGTCACAACCCATTGATTAGTTATTACTATTGAACAAGTATTTATGATATCACAGGCCACATGATAAACACAAAAGGAATGTGTCCATGACTTCTGCAATCTCTTGTGTCAAATATCTGTCACCCAATGTGCTGGTGAGCTCACCTCTGAGGACTCACCACTGCCACTAGGGACTCCAGCCAAGAGACTTGTCTCTGGTGGGGTTATTTCAATTGAGGCAAAAAAAAATGTAATGAACAAGGGTCAAGATCCATGTCTAAAATGCATCACTGCAATATTTGAGACTTGTATGGATGTGTGTGTGGGATGGACATACCTTTGTCATAAAAACTAACAAAATTTGACTCAAGAAAGAACTACTCACTTTTCTTGAGTCTCAGTTGAGTTCAGTCTTGTTCATTGTTGGAAGTATATATAACTCTAGCTGTGCTTCCTGTTCCACTTTACATTATACCCAATTAATTATCTTCTTCTGACTTTCCCCCACCCTCTGAGGGAAATTTCTCTTAAGACAAGATCAATGTCTGATTCATCATGTGCTTCTTCCAAGGCTTACCACATACCAGACATTTAATAAATATTGGCTGAATAAATGGAGGTAAGAACCTAAATAGAATTTTTGGTCACAAAATTGACTGTTTTATGCTGCTGCATTGTCCTTTCTACATAGTAATGACATCTGTCATAGAAGGAATGACTAAAATGGCATCATTGCTAATTAAAATTAATTCCAGTTTTAAGTTTATTTAAAGTTGTCTGTCATGTGGGTAGGTACTGTCTTAAATCACAAATGTATCTTGTAATATATGAAAGGGTATACTGACATTTCTGATTATCAGAAGGAAGAATTCCTATAGGCTATCAAGGAAGTTCTTGAAGTACAGAAACATAAAGGAAGATAACAGCTAATATTTATAGGTAGTTTACCATGTTCAGATACACGTTGGCTCAGTTAACCCTCAGAGAACTCTATGGAAAGATACATTTGTACCATTTTATAGAAAAATCTGTTGCACAATGGAGCAGGCAGCCCTTTGGTCCATGCTATCTGATTCATTGAGCTCTTGAATCCCCTTCTCTCTCTCTCTTTCTTTTTTCTCTAGCCCATTATGTTTATACTTTATACTTGTATCAGTTGTATCACTTGTCATCCCTTTGATCTTCAATTTGCTCGAGTGGGTGCCAGTAATGTCTCCATTCGTCCCTGTCATGTGCTAGTGTAGCCCAATGCTATCTGCTCGTTCCAGGAAAACAAAGAGCCTCAAACCACTCATTCAGGGTTTTGATGAAGAAGTCTGACCATCTCGTTGGTGGGCAGCCAGGTGGCCTTTTGACGTTCCATGGAATCTAGTCAGTAACAGCTCTAGTCTAGCTGTCATCTCTGAATCACATTACGTGCCTGGCCCATCTGATTTTTGACCCTTGACAAACGAGACAGAATCCTTGATTCTTGATGGTTGACAGAGGTCAGAACTCCGGATTCCTTCTTTCACTTGAGTGAAACATAAATGATGTTGAATATTAATACATCAAAATGTTAAATACTGTTTGTCATTTGTTCTTGTGTTAACTTATCACACAATTTCACAGATCATTATAATGTGACACAATTTTCTAACTATAAATAATTTGCTTTCTTTGGAACTTTGACTGGTTCAAGGAGTGTTGATCATTCCTGATTTCATCCTAGGGCATCATTCTTATGCTTTTATGCCATCATTTCAGTAAGCCCTTGTCTTTGATATTCTTTAAAATAGAATGCCAGTAAAACAGATCAATCCATAACTCACTGATGTTTAATATTTCTGAGAGGATAATATTGGGGCACTTTTTTCAAAAGTAAACAAAATCTTTGCTCCTAAATGTGCTGATGGAGAGAGTTGATTGAGATGAAGGAAAGAGTGAGACACTCCTATCCTGCCACAGCTATCTGTACAGCTGTCTTGGTGACCACTGCCTCTACTCTGGCACGTCTGTTTTTCCCATCACAGCAGATGAAGTTGACAACCTTGAACCTATTCTGACTTTTAGAGACTCCTCCAACACATCTCATATTAATTGGCAAACTTATAACCGTTTTCCCGGAAAAGCTTATTTCCTAACTGTTCTTATTGACAAAATGGGGAAAAGAGCCAAAACTCAAAAACCAGCCTCCATGTTAGAAGCTGGAGATTGTGTCTCAAGACAGAGTGACTAAGTCAAATGGTAGAAATATCTGACTTGGTCTTAACAGATTAAGAAAAAAAAGTCTTTCTTCCAGGAAAATAGGTATCCTTTGTACACATTGCTCAAAGAAGAACAGAGATTGCATAATTTTTATGATATTATACTGGGCCAAAGTGGAGATTCAAGATAGTATTCAGAGTTCTGGCTTGGCACCAAAAGTGATTCATGAAAAAGGAACTCTAACTAATGTTATACCTGTGTATCTACAACAGTCTGGCATACGTTGGCACTCCATAAATAGTTATGGAATGAATGAATGAATGAATGATAGAAAAACTGCAAAGATATCAATTGAGGATGTTGAAAATCATTAATATCTCTTGAAGTAGGTGTAAATACTATTTCTCTTCTGTGACAAATGTGTTGTTTTATAATGGTAGTTTAAAAACTGTAATTCCGATTTTCTAGGGATTTATTTACTTGAAGCTAAATAAGGGAAAAAACAGACTGGAATTTGCCAGTTTCATTATTTCCAAGATTGATTTTATTGTGAGTGCATAGCTATACAGCTAATTTTTGTGGTAAGTTCCTGAAAAACAGGACCTATTTTAGAAAATAGATCATGTTAATACTTTCTAGCCAATGGGGAAGTAGCTATTTTGTTCTGTAAGTAAAGAATTTCTTAAAAATCACAGAGTGTTAGAGGTCATCTTGCCCAATTTTCTTATTTTTCATGTGAATAAATGACTCCATGGAGCTAGTTGCCCTTGAGCAAGTTGGTGATGAAATTGGCATTAGCATCTAGTTCATCTAACTTTAAGCAAAATTTCCTAATTTTTTTTTCATGGATAGGGTGGCATGATATCAGTAAGAAATGCAGCAAGAAACAACATTCTT
The DNA here is from genome assembly GCF_027595985.1 of Sorex araneus. Taxonomy (NCBI): domain Eukaryota; kingdom Metazoa; phylum Chordata; class Mammalia; order Eulipotyphla; family Soricidae; genus Sorex; species Sorex araneus. The sequence goes on along the minus strand of NC_073306.1, from coordinate 103,626,663 downwards.
AACTGAATGAAAAAAATTTAATAAAAATATTCAAAAAATGGACAGAGTTTAGAAGCCAACAAAGTGAAGCACTATTACAAGTAGCAGGCATATTAGAATGGGGATTTGTTACACCCTAAGCATGAGGGTTGCATCAATAGAATCAGTTATAGAACTGGTAGAAGAATATAAGAGGAAGGTGCCTGGTAGACAGAGAGCCAGTCTACAGCAACCCTACAGCCAAGGAAACAAATAACCCAATTTCATTCTTTCCTACCTGGAAGGCAAAGGTTAAGAGAATATGTAAATTCAGTTCAAATTTGTCAACAACCCTGGTCTTAGAGTAGAGTAAGAAAAGATGGAGAATACATTTGAAAGAAACTGTGAAAACATTCAGACATCTATAAGATAAATCCAATTTTCTGACTGCTCTCACAATGACTAATGATTCAGCTTCAAAACATTAATGACCTATAAATTTAGACTTGCATTTTTAAAAACTACTATTATACAAATAATTCTTTTATATAATGGAGAAATTCAAATCATTGTTGTTTTAAGATTATAAATTATGTCGAACACTTATGATGCTATATTTCTACACTTTTTCTATCCATCCATTCATTCATCCAATGACCACAAATATTTATGCCGCATGCACGTACCACAAAAAAGCGTACAGACTGTCCTTTGTGTGCCTTCCTGTTCTAAGAGTACAGAACTAAAAAAAAAAAAACAGGCAAAAATTTATTCCATCAAGAAACTAACATTCTAATTGTGAATAGTCATAATAAACAATATAAACCCCCCAACAATAGCATTTAAGATTTGAAGATGGTGAGCAAATGGTAAGAATGAGATTAATACAGGGGAAAGGAATAAGAGTGTTGTGTGGTTGAAATTGGTTGACCAGGGAGGTGTGTTGGAGGGCGGGGGTGGTGAGGAACCGCCTGTTTGGAGGACTTTTTCTTTGTCTAATGGCTAAATTGCTGAGTATTAAGGTAACTAGGAGTGTAGGTGGTGTGACTTTCCCCCTCCCTCGCAGTTTCAAAATGTCTTTCTTTAGATTTTTTTTAAAGGGCAAAGATTTCACCACTCCTTAAATTAACTACTTAAATAAACTCATGGGATAATCCTCAGTATAAGTTTATTAGCTTGATTCTTGGTATGTGCCTGTCCCTTTTAACTGGATTGTTGAAGAAAATAATCCGAGCCATGGGTTCCTCATATACAAAAAGGAGAATTTCAGCGGCAACAGAAATAAAATTGGATCTGTAAAGGACCTAATGCCCAGTGAAAAATTGGTGTTCACTAGATGTGGAAGAGCTGCAGAATTGATAGTACATAAATAAATATACACATATATTAGCAGTTTATTTTTTTAACAAAGGGGCCAGAACCAACAACAAAGCAAAGAAAGTTTCAATAAATGATGCTGGGAAACCTGGATAGTCACATGCAAAAATGAAACTAGACCACTACTAGACACTATACACAGAAACTAATCAAAATGGATTAAGGGGTCAGATATAAGAAATTGTAAATAGATAAAAAGAAAATATGGGCAGTGTGGTTCTTGGCAGCTTTATTTTTTTTAGTTTCTTAAAATTTATTTTTTATCTTTTTATTGAATCACTGTGAGACATAGTTACAAAGCTTTCAATCATACAGTAATTGAACATCCACCCCTCCACCAAAAGTGTACATTTTCCACCACCAATGTCCCCAGTAGCCTTCCTGCCACCCCCACCCCATCCCCTACCTCTATGGCAGACATATTTCTCTTTACTCTCTCTCTACTTTGGGGCATAACGGTTTGCAATACAGATACTGAAAGACCATCATGTTTGGTTCTTTACCTGCTTTCAGCAACATCTCCCATCCATAGTGATTCCTCCAACCATCATTGACTTAGTGATCTCTTCTCTATTCCAGCTGCCTTGTCCCCAGCTCATGAGGCAGACTTCCAACCACTTAGCGATCTTCTTGGCCCTTGTCTCTACTATCCTTGGGTGTTAGTCTCATATTATGTTTTTTTATATTCCACAAATGAGTGCAGTCTCATATTATATTATTTTATATTCCACAAATTTTTTATATTCCACAAATCAGTGCAGCCATTCTATGTCATTCTATGTCTATCCCTCTCTTTCTGACTCATTTCCCTTAGCATGATATTCTCCATGATATATCAGCTGTGTAGTATTTCATTGTGTTTGCCCAAACAGCTAAAGCAATCCTTGGGGAAAAGAAAATGAGGGCATCACCTTACCCAACTTCAAACTGTACTAGAAAACAGTAGTAATTAAAACAGCATGGTGTTGGAATAGAAACAGACCCACAGACCATGGAACAGAGTTGAATATTCTGTCACAAACTCTCAATATATGGTCACTTAATCTTTAATAAAGGAGCAAGAAATGTGAAGTGGAGCAAGGAAAGCCTCTTCAGCAAGTGGTGCTGGGAAAACTGGAGCTGGAAAACTTGCAAAATAATGAACTCAGACCTCTGTCTAATTCCAGGCACAAAAGTCAGATCAAAGTGGATTAAAGACCTCAAATATCAGACCTGAATTCATAAGGTACAGGAGGAAAACATAGGCAGAATCCTTCATGACATTGGGGCTAAAGGCATCTTTAAGGATGAAACACCACTAATCAAACAAGTGGAAACAACATTAATGTAGTCCCAAACAAATGGAACTATATTAAACTAAGAAGCTTCTGCACCGCAAAATAAACAGTGACCAAAATACAGAGAGAGCCCACTAAATGGGAAAATTATTTACCCAATACCCATCAGATAAAGGGCTAATATCAAGGATATACGACAGTAGTAGAACTATACAAGAAAAAAAAGCTTCAACCTCATCAAAAAATGGGGAGAAGAAATGAACAGAAGCTTCCTCAAAAAAGAAATACAAATGACCAAGAAGCACATGAAAAAAATGCTCTACATCACTAATCATCGGGGACATGCAAATCTTGACAGCTTTAAAAGTGAGTTTGGGGACTTGACTTAAATGTCAAAGGAAACAAAAATGTAACATATGCAAAGAACTATATCAAACTAAAAATCTTCACAGTGAAAAAAACAAAGCATCAAAACAAAAGTGGGAGGAGATATTTGTGTATCTCATATCAACAAGAGCATAATATCCAAATAAATTTATAAAACTTAACAATTAAAAATTCTACTTGTTGCTATCAATTGAGTAACTATGCATGAGGCAGAACTTTACATGTGTTTCACGCTAAGTCCTCATACTTGAGGAAATGGAGACACAGATCCCCTTGCCAGACTGTAGATTATGGAAGCAATGCTTGATTCTAAGTCTGACAGACTGTAGAGTCATTGCTCACTTACCGCACCTGTCCTTCTCCTCCTGTTCCTGCCTTGGCCCTTGAGGATGGAACAGGGTTGAATGAAACAGGTTGCAGGGAAGAATTTTAACTTATAAAGATCTATAGGCCACTAAGACAGAACCATTATGGTGGTGGAAACATTACTGAATCTCATTAATTAAATGGCTGTGAAATTGGGGAACCGTACTTATTGCCTATGGATCATTTAGGTAGTATTGGAAAGAAAATATCACTATCAGAACTTTACCCATTGAAATCCTAGTTTACTAGGTTTGAGGCAATTCTTGGATATTCATACTATTCAACATGATACTGTTCAACTATTCTCTGATGCTCAGCCAGGTTGGATGGACACCACCCTAGGGACAAAACTGCTAATGCACCTTGGGGATTTTCTATTCCATTTCTTTGGTTGCTACGAAAACCATGAGTAATACTCTTCCCAATGCTAGTGAGCATTCTGAGTCACCTAGTCCAAATTTAGTTGAACAATTTGATAAAAATATTAGGACAAAACAAGGTCTAGTTGCTGTGAAACATGAATGAGAGACCCCATTCTGGTTAGCCCATCAAACACTCCTCTTTGGCCATTTAAAGAAGAGTTTATCAGTTATACTAGCCTACTGCCCTTAGCTTCTGCAAGGACATCATGAGAGACAAATACTCTATTAAAATCAAGGATAAAGCACTTGTGCAACTGCTTAACATGAGTTCCTTCAGAAGAGAAGCACAATTGGTGGATATAACTCTTCATTAGGGAATCTATGGTACCTGTCAGTGATTGGCAATTTCTTTTCTAATGTCATATAATTCTTTTGTTTTGCGCAGATATATGATCCAAAAAGTCTGCACTATTGTCTTCTTGCAGGTTTCCATAAACATGAACCAGAAAAGTGTTTTCAATTATAAAATCTATTTGGATCTCAAATAATGTCATTTAGGATTTGGTATTGATTTTCTCTAAAAGTTTTTTTGTAATTGAAGTAACATAGCTTTATAATATACAAAGGTTTCAGGTATATTACATTTTGGGGGATAGGACGTCACAAGAAGTGCTTCTGGGGCCTTTTTTTGGTGTCTTCCAGACAACCTGGACAAAGATTCAATGTCAGGAACAGAAGATTCAGCGATACCTGAACTCTGTGGTGCTGGAGATTACCCGAAGCTGGTGCTCCAGGGCCCTCAGGTCCTTATCCATTGGTGCTTAGAAAACCACATGGTACTGGGGATCGAATCAGGGTCTGCTGCCTGCAGGGTATAAGTCTTAACTCCTGTACTGTCTTTCTGGCCCATGTGTACAGAATTTTAATTCTACATATGTATATGCTACATGATGATTCCTCCTCCACAAAAAAAATCTAGTTTTAATTGACAACCATACAATAGTGACCCCCTTCACCACCCCTTAGCTCCCTTTCACTTTTTTTTGACACCATTTTTTTTCTTATAATATAAGACTCTTTTTATTTGCTTTGTTTTTTGTTTTAAGGCATCGGGTGTGCATTGAGTTTCTTTAAGAACAGGACTCAGGGCTGGGGTGGTAGCCCAAAGGGCAGGCACATGCTTTGCCTGATCAAGCCAAGCCTTAAGCTAGGAATCATCCCCAAGCACCACCAGTTGTGACCAAAAAATCAAGGACACGGTCTTAGATTGTTGTATTTAGGAACTTAGTGAACAGACTATTGAGAAGAAAAGAAATGAATAATTAACAAAGTATTCTTAAAGTTTGTATTTACCACTTTTTTTTATAACGAAAAAAGAATAGAGCTACACAATCATTTATATCATTCAGCTCATCTACCACAGCAACCTCAGAACAACATACTATCTTGTCACTTGTTGACAGCCAATGGTCAAGACTGTTCTAGTTATTCAGGCAGATATGAAGTGAGAATTCCTAACTGGAAGTCCACCCTCCAATAAAAACATTGGGTTGTATTTTTTCTTTTTCTTTTTTTTAGAAAGCAACAATCTTTTGTTATATTATATTAGAGTGATTGTCAGTTCCCTGAGTCTTTACATGCTCCCAGTCAGTACTTTGCAAGTCAATTTTTTTTTCATAAAGGTAATGGTTTAGTCAAAATTGCCCAAAATATATCTGATCATTTTTTCCTTTCCTCTTGATGATTATTTTTCTAGGTCCCAAAGAAAATTTATTTGCCTTATTTAATGTAATGTATTCTATTCAAATAAGAATATAACATATAGAGATATATAGATATACATATATACACATACATAGATATACATATCTACAAGTATATAACCAAGTATATACTAAACGTTATAGTATGAATCCTACATTAAAGAAGTATTATTACTTTAGTAGAGGATTCCTAATGTGTTCCTTTAAGTAAGAATACAGTTGAAAAAACATTTAAATTTCTGATTGTTTTTTCATTACTTTTTCTTTTCTTTTCTTTCTTTTTTTTCCTTTCTTTTCTCTTTTTTTGACTTTTTTTTAATATGTATTTATATACATCTCATGTAATTGCTCATTGAGGTAGCTCCTACTATTTTTATTTATTTATTTATTTATTTATTTTTGCTTTTTGGGTCACACCCGGCAATGCACAGGGGTCATTCCTGGCTCATGCACTCAGGAATTACCCCTGGCGGTGCTCAGGGGACCATATGGGATGCTGGGATTCGAACCCGGGTCAGCCGCGTGCAAGGCAAACGCCCTACCCACTGTGCTATCACTCCAGCCCCTCTTTTTTTGACTTTTGAACTACACCTAGCTGTGCTTAAGGGTTATCACTCCTGGCAGACTCAGGGGACTATATGGGACATCAGGGATCTAACTCAGGTGGTCTGTATGCAAGGCAAGTGCCTTACCAGCTGTGCTGTCTCTCCAATCCCTCATTTATATTACTATGTGTGTTCTTATATTCTAGAGGTTACATGTGAAGATTATCATCAACCATTGGTTTACTTCTTTTCTCACAAATGAATAAACCCATCTATTCCTTAGTTTTAACATTAAGATTTTGTTATTATTTTTCTATTATTTTTCATTATTGAAGGACATGTAAAATATTATTAATCCTGAGATAATAATTGTGAATAACTATAAGAATCACCATCTAGTGAGTGTATTCATACCAAACACTACTCTCTAAATGCCATACATATTAATAAACAACCTATTAAATAATGATACTAAGATGTAAATTTTTTCCGTCTCTTTACCTTAATCTAATTTTGCCTTTTTCCCTCAAACTTCATCTCAATTCTTTCAGTATTTCTCCCTTACCCTCCTCTTGCCTTTCCTTCCTTCTCTTCCTTTTTCTTCACCTTCCCTTCCTTCTCCTCCCCTTTACCCTTCTCGCCTGTTCCCTTCCCTTTCTGTTCCCTCCCCTCTCCTTTACCTCCCTATCTTTCCTTTCCTCTTCCTCCCTTCCCCTCCAACCACTGTTGTTTTTGTAATGACAGAAGGTTACATGTACTAGTCAAGTCACAGAATATCACAAGCTTTAGTTGTGGTAGTTGCACATATGTTGGTGCAGTGCTTGCCAGGGATTGCACATTTGGTTGCAATGCTTGCAGGGGCTCATACACTTGTAGTACACTGGAAATCTTATGCTTTTCTGTGGCAGAGCTGCTGGGTCACACTCAAGCATGTGGAGTGATATTGGGATCTAAGGCATGGTCTTATTAACCTCACACTTGTAAGACAGATGCTTGACCACTGAACTTTATCCCAGAATACAATGATCTCTAATATTATAATGCAGAGTAAGTTATTTTCCCATCCCTTTAAAAAACTGATTATAATGTATTAATAAAATACTTACCCATTACCATTTTTTTTTGCTTCATAAATTAATTTGGGCTAAACTTTCATGGGTTAGCTTTTTTATGTTAAGCTTGGAAACATTTTAAAAATATTACTAGATTCGGAGCGGAATTTAAAGATGATGTAAAGTGGGATAACGGGATGTGGCCCACAAACAAAAATAAGGCAAAAGTGATTTTGTGAATATTTAATAAATTCAAAGAGTATGGTAAATACTTTAGGGGAATAGATAGAAATAAAATACTTATCCACATCCCACAATAGATTCCTCTGTAGGTACTGGGCAAATGTCCTGGTGCATTTTGTAGCCAGGCTCCCACTGATTTTTATCCTGAGTTTCTCGTACTCTTATTTATGTAATATTCTTGAGGAATAGCTGAATTTTTATTGGAATCGTTTGTGCTTTCCCACTTGGCTTCAAGTTCCTTGGTGGTACAAAATCCATTTTGGTGGATAACACTCCAGCCTTACTACCAGTCAATTTTCTGTGAGGTGGATTCTTTGTGCTGCAAGTCCTTGGACTAAATTGCCTTTTATACACAGCAAAAGTTTTACATATAGATACTGATGGTTATCTGGTACATTGCAGACCTTGATTAAAAGATGATGTTCTCACCCAATTTAGGGGTCATGACCTTCTTCTGGACTTTTTTTTTCCAAAGTAGGCAAAACGGTTCAGTCTTAAAATAATTCTTAAAAAAGTTTTTGCTTTATCTCTCAAGCTTCCTTCTACTTCACACTTTGACCCTAAGTTTGCAACTTCATTTGTAGAGACCAATGTCCCACTTAGTCTCTGATAAAGATATAGGTCACATTTCCAGCCACCATGGAAAAAACTGAGTGGAGGAGGAGGATAAATAAAACCCCAGAAAGACCACTAAAATAGAATTATTAAGACCAGGCATCATGCCATTTTCTGTGTAATAGAGCAAACCCAGTATGTTAATTTGCTATCACCTCTATAACAAATCATTCCAAAATTCATAGTTTGAGGCAACACATACTTTTTGTCTAATAATTTAAGAGATCAGAGGATTGAAATATGACTTATTATGCAAACTATCAAGGTTCAAGAGGTCTACATTTCCTCCTGGATTTTTTTTTAATGGAAAATCTATTTACTTCCCTTTCCCATTGTCTGTTTTTCCAGTTGCCTGAATTCCTTGGGTTGTGGTCTCTCTCAATCATTCTTGAACCTGTTACCCTGCTTCCCTCTTTCAGTTCTAAGAATGCTTATTGGGCTTTGGGTTCATCTGTTTCTCAATAAAATATCTTTTACTAAGATAATTTTATCAATCACCTTTGTTCCCCTTAGCCATGTAAAATAATATACTCAGATTTTACTGGGGTTAGGACATGAACAACTGGGGTGAGGAAAGAGATTTTACTCTCCCATCCATATCCAGTCTCAACTACACTTTTCTTTATTTACAGAAATACAAATATGGTTAATATGGTATAAAGTTATTACAAGTAAAAATCACTTAGTAGCAGAAAACTATCATCAACAATAAATAAGTAAGCAAGAGCTACAGTAACTAAGAGTTAAGAACCATTGTCGAAAGAAGAGATCAGAATGGAAAATTAACTACAGAGCTTTAACTATAGAGCTAGCAAATCACAGGAGTCTGAGGTCACAAAGAGTGGGGGACATTTTCTCTATCCCAAATAGCTCCTGGGGGTATTCAATTTTATGACATAACTGTAAAGGACTTTAAAATGTGTCACTGAGCTAAAGATACCTTAAAGAATAGTGCATGACCCAATACAAAAAAAGTGGACATATTATGTGTATATAATTCATCGCTGTCACTGTCACTGTCATCCCGTTGCTCATCGATTTGTTCGAACGGGCACCAGTGATGTCTCTCATTGTGAGACTTATTGTTACTGTGTTTGGCATATCCAATACATCACAGGTAACTTGCCAGGCTCTGCCCCGCGGCCGCGATTCTCTCAGTAGTTTGCCGGGCTCTCCGAGAGGGGCGGAGGAATCAAACATGGGTTGGCCGCGTGAAAGGCGAACGCCCTACCTCTGCGCTATCTCTCCAGCCCATATAATTCATATGGGGTGAAAACCTGGTTTTTTTTTTTTTGCTTTTCGTGTCACACCCAGTGATGCTCAGGGGTTACTCCTGGCTCTGCACTCAGGAATCACTCTTGGCGGTACTCAGGGGACCATATGGGATGCTGGGAATCGGGGTCGGGCATGCAAGGCAAATGCCATACCCACTATGCTATCGCTCCAGCCCCCCTCCCCCCAAAAAAATCTTTATGGTAAGTTAGTGTACAAGTGTTTAAATTTATTGGTAAATAAAAATAATGACAGAGGCCAGGGGAAAGAGTATAATGTTTAAGGTGATTGCCTTGCTTGCAACTGATGCCTTTCAATACCTGGCACTGCATATAATACCCTGAGCTCTACCCAAGTGATCCCTGAGCACAGAGCCAGGAGTCATCCCTGAGCTCTACCAGGTGTGAATCCACCCCCAAATAAATAAATAAATAAATAAATAAATAAATAAATAAATAAATAAATAAATTTTGGACAGTAAAGTCTTGCTGACTCACTGAGTTTAGCTCACATTTTGCAGACTATGAATCTGGAAGATATTAGTGTTTTTTTGTTTCTTTTTGTGGGGAGAGTGTTGTGTTGGGCCACATTCGGCAGTGCTCAGGGCTGACTCTTGGCTCTTTGCTCAGATATTATTCCTGGTGCTACACAGGGGTCTCTCTATCCAGTGGTGCTAGAGATCAAATCAGGGTTGGCCATGAGCAAGGGAAGCATTTTAGACTCCTTACTGTCTATTCCAGCCTGGTGGAACACAGTTTCAATGAACTTTGTAGGAAGTTCCTGGCACTTTCTAGCTGGGAGGATGATAAAATATGTGACTAGGCAAAATTGACGGTAGCCATGTGTTTGAATGGTTTCAAGCTTTATTTTAAGTTTCCACATTCCTTCCTCCTAAATCTTATGACCAACCCCAAACCAGTATAGTTCACAATCCAGAGTCTCTGAGCTGCCGAAGACCTTCCATTTCCAGCACACTGTGCTCAGTGGAGATGGGACTTTCCAGGCATACATCTGAAGAAAGCAGCTTCTCCAACTTCCTTCCCCTGATTGCAGAATAATGTGAAATCCCAAAGTCACACCTACTATATCAAAGATTCAAAGATAGAGTCTTTTGCTGCAAAGTAAACATTATGGTAGAAGAGATGAAATACATGTAGGGTTTTCAAAGAATGATGCAGGTGCTCTTACATGGTTCAGTGAGTGGCCTGTCAAGTTCTCTCTCTCTCTCTCTCTCTCTCTCTCTCTCTCTCTCTTTCTCTCTCTCTCTCTCTTTCTCTCTCTCTCCACCCCCACCCGAGCTTCTCTTTCCGCTCTTCTCTCTCATTTTCTTTCTCTCCCTTTATACATAAAGTCTTGTCGGGTTTTGGTCCACTGGGGTTTACTCGAGTGTGGGATCCCAATGGGATCTGTTTGGGAACTGGAGGAGCTGTGCTATGATCTCCAGGACCACTCAAGCAAAACAATGTCTTTGGCTTATATTGCCATTCTTAGGTAGCATTGATTAAGTCTTCTGCTTCTTTTCTCTGGCTTCTCCAGACGCCCTTCTAGGAAAAAAGTAGAAGCAGGGAAGAGAGAGGAGAAGACCAGTGAGAAAACCCAAATCTAGATTCACAGCCCTGACACTAGGGTAGATGAAGAGTTTCATGATCACATCATTTACTGGATAAAGGTTTAGTGGGTAGAGGTAGCTATCTCTATCTGCAGTGACTCTTAAATTTATATATTGGATATATAGGCAATATTTCCTCTGAAAAAAATTCTGACTTCTAAAAGACATAATTAAAGACAATAGGACAATAGACTTAGTTCAATTATATACACAAATCTCTGCAAACAATTATGCCACTTCTTTTCAACCTCTTCCAGGAACGGGAGCTGTTACCAGTCCATATTTGGTCTTGTGTAATATGCAACAGAGACCTCCTTCCCCAAGACTCCTACCCCTTGGTCCCAGTTCTGCTTTCTGTAAACAAACAGAAATAGTTAAAACTAGTTCCAGCTTTAAGCCCTCCCAAAGCAGGCTCAGAGTCTATCTTGTTCCTCAGCAGCACACCTCTTGAATAATGCCTGGCACACAGTGGGTGCTTAAAAACTGTTTTTGAATAAAAGAATGAAGAGGGCCCTTCTTTTATCTCTTGTAAAATTGTTAGATGATAGTCTTAACATATTTTTGGACTTTAGGCTCATGATGACATCCTTTTCTGTCACTCCTCAGATTGTCCTCTGTCAACTACAAGGACAATTGACAAAAAATGAGAGTTGAAACATGCTAAAGATCCTTGGTTGTGGGCAAAGAACCATGGGGTTTAAGTTATTCTCATTGAGCTTCTGGTGAAAAATAAATGATCGAAATAAACACTGCATAAGTGAAAATTAACAATCATGAAGACGCTGTCCGCCTCTACCAGGGAATAGAATCCAACCAAGGCATAAAGGTCATGCTTGGGTGTTCTCCTCAACTGTAATTATCAGTGTTTTATGTATTAATTGATAAGCACTGGAGAATTCTATCAACTCCCCTGATAGACCCAGAAACTTCATCATTAAAGATTTATTTTGTTGGATAAAATACTTACCTCTCCTCTAAATGCATATGCTAGTCATTAAGTCACTAACAGTAAGTCACTAACACCTAAGAAAGAAAAGGATTATTGGATTGTTCTCTTTAAAGGTCAGAGTCTCCAGAAATGCTGAATTCTGGTGGAGGAATAGGGCATCAGAGAAAAAAAGGGGAGACAGTACATAAACTGGTGGATAAAAAGAAACTATATTTTATTTTATTTGGTATTTGAAATGTACCAAATGAAATAAAGATCCTGGCTAGTTGATGTGGTTCAGGGAAGGCTGTTCAGGGGGATGGCATTCGTTTGTTGCCTTGTCCCTCAATAATTTGATGTAATGGACCAAGTGTACTTAAATGTTTTTGGCAATTGAATTATTTGGAAAATGGGTTCTGAATGCATTCAAATGGCTGGTGAAGAAGATGTTCAGCTTGTCTGGGCCATGCTCTGCCACGGAAGGAAAAACCAATCTCTGACAAGCACATGGCTGATTATTAGCCTTGTGATGAAGTGTTACTTCCTATGGAGGACATTCACAGTTATTGAGAAACAATTTCCCAATCAGAGTGAGTGACAATTTTTAAAAATGAAGGCTATTGTTTTCTTCCTCTATATACGTGCTCCCCACTTCTCTTTCCACAAATCACACACCCTTCTCCAGAGAAGAGATTTGATTTGGGAGAACATGTGCCCATACTGGGAGGCGCCAGTTTAGAAAAACACAATTCACCTGCCTCAATAGAACCTGAATTACCCGTATAGACGTTTCTCTCAGTTCTTGTAGCCAAGTGTTGCTTTTATTCTCTTTTCAGATAATGCAACTAATATCATTACCCATGTGGGGGTGTGTTTACTATTCTGAGATCACATTAACATTACTCATTTGCAATTTGCAATGTTTTGAAACCAACATGTCTCACCATATTCCCAGAGTGGTATTTTTTTCTTTTCCTTTTACTCATGCCTTGAGTGATATGGACTGCTCATGACTGTGACCTTTAAGATACAGAATGTGTAGGGTGTAGGACTGCGGCAAGCAGAGGTAAAGGCCACTCTATTAGAGGAACTACTTTTACTGCCTGTTTGGCAAATGACATGTATACTTCATCCAGGATTAGGCTCTGAATCAGTGGAGGCTATGGGCACTGCTGTGAGCTACCCAGACCGAGCACGTGAGGCTAAAATTGATATTGTTAAAGATGATTTCTTAGACTTTAGTTAGGGCTGATATAAAGAATAAAGAGGTGTTGTGTTCCTTTTTTTTTTTTTTTGGCTCTTTGGGTCACACCTGGAAATGCTCAGGGGTTACTCCTGGATCTGTACTCAGGAATTTCTTCTGGTGGTGCTTAGAAGACCATATGGATGCCGGGAATCCATCCCAGGTCAGCTGTGTGCAAGGCAAACATCCTACCTGCTGTACTATTTCTCTCGCCCTTTGTGTTCTTTTATTGATCACACTTGGAGGACGTTCTTGCTTTATGTAAACCCTGTGCACAGGGTAAGTGCAAAGATAGGAAAAAACATTTCTAACCTTAAAGTTTAAGAAACTTGCATTCTAGTCACAGTAATTTACAGTTTTACAATACTATCAATGATGGGGTTTCATGCATACAACATTCCAACACCCTATTTCCACCAGAGTTCTCTCCACAATTGTCTCAGAACACTTCCTAATACACCTTTGCACCTCAATGATTCCCTCGCTGCGCCAACCCCCTCCCTCACCCTCCCCACACTGCCGGCATTCTCCAGTTCCTAGGTTCTTTCCTTGGGCAATTTGTTGTTCCCTGACTATAACACATATGAGTAAGACTATGGTGTTGCCAACACCGACATGTAAATATATGTGGTGGATACTGTGTAAAGACACAGGGTGACATAAAAAAAATAGACTCATCTTTCTAAGGATGGGGAGTAGTTAGAAAAACTAAAGGGAGTGTTTAATTGTTCACTTGATAAATCTTGATAAATAAATGGTACTTGTCTATGGTGTTAATGAGATACAAGTGTAAAAACTTTTTTGTTCATAAAAAGTACAAGAAATATCATGAGGCTTTGAGGCTTCTAGAAATTTGATGTCCAGACTACAAATTGTAGAAAAGGAATGGAGAAGAGTAAATAATAAAGGGGCCAGAGTACAATGGGTTGGGTCCTTGCTTTGCATATGACTGACATGGGTTCAATTTCTGGCATCTTGTATGGTTCCCTGAGGCCTCTTTCAGTGAGATATGTGGTTTTGATGCTCAAAAGATAGTCAGTATAAAGAGAAAAGCATGAAAGTAGTTTTTGTATGAGGCAACAGTTGAAAACATGACAGAGGATAGCTGTTCTGGTGAAAAGACAGAAAACCAAGAACAGATTATTCAAGTCATCAGTTGAAAGCAGTGGACAAAATAAAGAGGGAACACAAAGGGAAACCATAAAAGAGAAAGGAAAACTCAGGCAAAGGAGTCAAGGAAGAAGATTGCAAAATGAAGAGTTGTTGGCAAGCACTGTACGGAGCCAACCAGGTAAAGAATGGAAGCAGAGACACTGGATAAGACATCCCTGGGGACTGAGAGATAGTACAGTGGGTAGGGGCGGTTGCCTTGCACATGGCTGAACAGAGTTTGATCCCTGACATTCCATAAGGTACCTGATCACTGCCAGAAGTGATCCCTGAGTGCAGAGCCCTGAGCAACACCCAGTGTGACCCCAAAACAAAAACAAACAAACAAAGAGACATCAGGAAGGAGAATACTCCAATAAGCTGGTGGGTGAGGTTTCATTAGTATAAGCAGGGAACATGTAAGGGATGGATAAAGGTCAGAGAGTTAACAGTTAACACAGTTTTCCGAAAGCCTGCTTATCAAAAGGAAAGAGCTTTATCAAGATGCTGAGGAATTTTGATTTGATCAAAATGTAATCACACAAGTGAAAAGTCTAAGGCAGATTTACAGGAGGAGAGACTTGAATTTATGTACTTGTTTTGCAAGGTTAGGAATCAAACCATGGCCTACACACCTGCTACACATATACACGTTGCCATGAGTCAGGTGCCTGGCCCAATCTTGAAGACTTTAATCTACTGAATCCTCTCCAGATTCACGTCCCTGAGATAACCACATTGGTATCATTATCTTGAGTACTTTTCTTTTATATCGTTCTTACATTTTTCTTCCATTGTGTTTTGTTGCTACTTAACACCTCCCCTTCCCCAACTCCTTCAAATTCTTTGTCATAATTGAAATTTTTTTTTGGAGGGAAGAGGGTATGGTTTGGGTAACACCCAGTGATATTCAGGGTTTAGTATACTGGCAGGGTTTGGATAACCATGTACTGTGCAGAGAACCACAATCAATCTTTTTTCAAGGCAAAAACCTCACCCTCTATTCTATCTCTCTAACCCATAACTGAGTTTCTTGGTCTTGTTGGCTTGTTTTTGTTTGTTTGGGGCCACACCCGTCTCTGCTCAGGGCTTACTCCTGGTGCTGTGCTTAGGTGTTACTGTTGGTAGTACTTGGGAGACCATATGGGGTATCAGGGATGCAGCCTGGGTTAGCTATCTGAAAGTCAAGGGCCCTTCCCACTGGACTATCTCTCTGGTACCTCATAACAGAATTATTTGAATTGCCCGAGGTCTTTATGACATTTTAGAAACATAAGACTTTTGTGAAGTGTTTAGATACACAGGGTAACAGTAATAAATAACAATTGTCAAACTGCACTAAATAATGCTATTAAAACCCAGTAAACCATGAAAGAAAAATGAAGGTAGGAAAGAATGCAGTTATAATAGAAATGGGGCTATGGCCCTGACATATCAGGGAAGTAAACACTAAGGCCCCAAATGGTAAATGTGTCAGATTAGTGTCTGGCATCCATCATACAAATATCTCTTCTCCTGCCCTGATTTTATATCGGAAACCCAATCTCTTGTAATTGTGCAGAGTTGTAATCTCTTACTTCAAGAGGTGAAAGTCTCTGACAGAAAAATAAAAATACAGATGTACCAGTAGGCTTCATAAATTCAGAGGTACTAAAATAAAAGAAGTAATGGATGGAACAGCCATCAGGATTGCCAATTTCTCTTCACTTTGATTAAGTCATTACTTGAATAAATAGCACTCCCACTCACCACAGCAGAAGCCAAAATGACCCAGTGGGTAGTAATAGAAGTTGTAAGTGCTTCCGCATTGAGGCTTTATTAGAAGTCAGGATCTGTGTAGCCCTTGACAATCTGTGAGGAGATCAAGCTTAGTCCATCCCATCTCTTCTACCGTCTTTTTCTGTTCCTAAAAAGTGATTTCTAGAGTATTATCTAGAACTTAGTACCAGGACAAGAAACTAAGTATATGGAATATATTCACGCATTTGCATCTTATAATTGCTCTGTTATTATCCCTATTATCATCCCTAGTTTACAAATGAAGAAACTGAGGTTTGAAGGATTAAGTATCTCAATCAAGACATTACTAGGTAATTCTAAGTGTGTCTTACTCTTATGTCTATGGGGTTTTTTTGGTTTTTTTTGCTTTATGGGTCACTCCTGGTGATGCTCAGGGGTTACTCCTGGCTTTGCATTCAGGAATCACTCCTGGCAGTGCTCAGGGGACCATATGGGATACTGAAAATTGAATCCAGGTTGGCCTCGAGCAAGGCTCAGGGCATTTGCCCTGCCCGCTGTGCTATTGTTCCAGCCTCTTATGTTTGTGTTTTAATTCCTCTTAAGTGCCACTTCTCCAAGAGTTGTGTGGAACTGAATAAGTCTGATACTTTCTGATGGGCCAAAAGTCACTTTCTACTTTGCCACGTAATTAGGAAAAACAAAGTTATGGCTAACAAGCAATATATAAATATATAAATATACCTGAAAAGTTATTTGTTTTATCAATGTGTGGAGAAGTTCAAGATATTTAAAAATAATTATGAAAATTATAATTATGTTTTGCCTTTTGGATGCTACATTTGACATTATAGTCCCAAAATTTTACCAGTGCTCATTAATCTGCTATTTTTCTCCATAAGTCAATATATACTCAATCTTCCATTAAACTTCTAATTGAAGTTAATGACGTACCACCTTTAAAACATCAAATGAAACCTAATTTTCTCTTAATTTTATTGACTTGATGAGATATCTTTGCTCATCTTGACTAATATCAACCCTTTCTTTTTCTTTGTCCCACTTATTTTTGTAAATGAATACCTGAATATTCAAACAAATGCATGAATCTTTCATTACCAAGACAACCCTTCTGAACGATAGCACAGTTTCATTATAGGAAAACTTCCAGTATTCTTTTGTCATCTAGTGCCTAGCTTCTTAAAATGGGGTCATATAACTGGGGTGGGAGGTAGTTGTGACAATTTTGGCAGCGTCAAAAAGCTTCAAAATGTGTTACAACCAAAAAATAAGTCAAAATCATCTGCATGATGAATTCTAGATGTTTCTTGCAGCATTTACCCATATTGTGTTTTGCAGGCAAAATGAGGCTGTGAGTGGAAAAGCTAAGAAGCTCTAATTTATGGGACCAGATTAGAGGTAGTGCAGTGGGTAGGGTGCTTATCTTGCATGCAGCCCACCTGAGTTTAATCCTAGGACCCCGTATGGTATCCAGAGTCCACAGGAGTAATCCCTGAGCACAGAGTCAGGAGTAAGCCCTGCAAACAGTTAAATGTGGTCCTCAAACAAAACAAACCGGAAATTAAAAAATCTATAAAAGAAATCCTAATCTAGTGAATGAATATCTGAACATACTGGGTGCAAAGGAATTTTGTGACTAAGATACTGAAAGTATTGGCTGTAAGAAACTTATTCATATGACATCAAAGACAATTTGCAGAGCAGTTTAGCCAGTATCTACAGAGGACTTTCTATGTACTTGGACTTGTGCTATACTTTGTGGACACTAAGAAAAACTTGGTGTTTTTTGGGGAGGTGGGGGGTGGGAATTTATTAAGGAGTAGCCAAGAGAAGCTCAGGGGTTCACTCTCACTCCTGGCTGATACTCAGCCAAGCACCAGTGGTTTATGTGTGGGCCTGGAACTGCAGTGCACTTGAGTCCTGCGGTACTAGTGACCACCACGGCCAACTGAGCAATGCTAGGAGTCTCCAGGACAAAACCAAAACCAAGTGATGCTCAGAAGGTGAGATGGTGCTGGGGCTTGAACTGGGATTGATCGCATGCTCCCCAACCCTATGTTATCTTTCTTGCCCCTCCATGATCCTTTAGAATGGGCCCACTTATAGAGGGCTATTTGACACTAACAGATACAGTACTGTGTATTCACTCAATAAAGCTTTCACTTTCATGGCATTTACCATGTTGACAAAGATGTACATATAATATCAGAATTTTAGAACATTTATCAGTCCACCACCGTGACCCCCAGCCACATTCCATTACTGCTAACCCTTTCCCCGAGCCTTTTATGCTCTTCTGCTCTAGATATCACTTATCCACTTGCTGCCTCTGTAGATATGCCTATTCTAGACATTTCACATAAAAGTAATATTACAGTATGCTATCCTTTGTGACTGGTTTCATTCACAGCTTAAATTTTTGCTCAGTGACATGCCACATGCTTGACTTGAGAACCTGTCTCTGAATATCACATGCATGCATCTTGGTTTCATGTGCCACATTATTATAATTTTGGTCCAGACCCTACATACAACTGAGCAATTACCTTCCTACTTAGCCTGTCATCAGATCAGAGAAACTGGGCAAGACAGGAAGATGTGAGATGGGATGGTTAAGTCATTCCTATATGCCCCTGATTTTTCACTCCCACTTGTTGACTTTTTACTACTCTTGCCTAAGGGTGTGGTGTAAGATTGTAGAATTGAGAAAAATGTCATACAAAGAATGCACTTGAAGGTAATTCTCCTCCATTTCTCTTAGCTTTTTTCACTCCACTGATGCTTCTTTGACATGGTCCAAGTTCTGCAGGCGGGTTGTTATCAGATCTGTCTGGCTACTCTGGCGGCAACATGGTTAATTCAGAGAGCGTGTGACCAACCCTTATTTTGGTTATACCAAAAAATCAAAAGAAAGCCTTGAAAAGACAACACCCCCTCCTTTCACTGGTAAAGTGATTGCACATACTTCTGAAGTGACCTAAAACCTTATATTACAGATGACAGTAATTTATGGAACACAGTGTATACCTCATTTCACTAGAATCTAACTGGCATCATGATTTTAGTTTGATATTCTATACTATACTCATCCTCTGTACTACTTATCTACAAGACTCTAAAATGCTTTGTCATCATAAAGTAGAACATTCTCTTGCTCTATCTATTGGTAAGAGGAGAAACAATTTTATTTTGATGTCATATAATTTCCTTTTAAGTAGGCATTAACTAGACTGTGATAACCCAAATAATAACACGGGCTACCTCAAAGTCTTTCCTCTGTCCTGATTACTTTAATTAGCCAGGAAGTACAGCACAATGACTTGATATGAATTTCCTAATCATGGGTTATGATTTTTGACTCCCCTCCCCCAGTTCTGGACTTATGCAAAGATGAAACTAGGAGGGGGAACTGTTGATCAGTTCTCATCTTCACCCACGCGTCTATAATTACCAGCAATGGTTGCAGTGCAACCCATAAACATAAACATGGTGAGTTGTCTGAAGCCCCAAGCTCTATTCATAGCTTCTGTGAACCTACTAATAGCCTTGACACTCTCTCTGAAACAGACCCCAAATTGGAGCAAGGGTAAAGGATCAGTCTCGGTGGTGAGATGAAGCAATAGCTCTAGACGTCCAGTTCAACGCCTTCGTTTTTGAATGGTTATTGAAAACAACCAGAGATTCTGAGAAACATATCTCAAAATAAACATTTTCCTGGGCAGGACAGACAAGAACACAGAGCCAAAGGATTTCCAACTTACTTAGACTTGGAAATTATAGGGTTTAATTGGGAGGTGTGACAGAGGCACGTCATCATTGCTTGGACATTTGACTTGAACTGTGCTTGTTCAGACAAGACAGGAAGTGGTGGAAAAGTGGGACGTGACACAGTGGAGAGAGGGGGTGGAGGCATCAGATGTTCCTCCTTTAGCTGGGGGACTTGAATAGTCTCATGTCTCTGAACCTCAGTTTTTTCCTCTGCAAAATGGTAATTCTAAAAACAACTATTTCATTGAGAGTGCTGAAATTAGATGTAGCATATAGATCCTCAAAATGGAAATTTTCATAACCATAATAATTGGCAATGCACTGTCACAAACCAGAATTTCTGAGAGATTTGGCTCAGATAACTCAGAGCGGACACTTATGTCATATTTTTGAGATGGCCTTTATTTTCTTTTTAAAGAATTGAAATGTATCTTTAGAGATTCTTCTCTATAGTTCCTACTACTTCAGAAAGTGGGAAATTTCTCAATTTTTTTTCTGTACTATATATTTCCAATTGTTAAAGACGATATTTGCTTACATATTAGAGTTGCAGATTCTATGTGTGTGTGTGTGTGTGTGTGTGTGTGTGTGTGTGTGTGTGTGTGTCCAGGCTTCCCCAATGGAGAAGGAATCTCCAGGCTACACCCTGCAACACCCAGGGAACCACAGTGTGCCTGGGATTGGACACACATTTGTTCATGCAATGCATAAACTCTGATCCTAGCCTCTGAAAATTCCATTTCTTACATATTTTAATAAGAAGCAACTCAAATGATGAGATTGGTAAATGATACTAAGTTTATTTTGTTATTCAGAAAGACAAAGAGTAGAAATTCTCTATCTTAGTAAAACTTGATCTAATCTTAGAGAGCACAAGACATGTCATTGCTACTACCTTCTCCCCTAAACATTATCTATAATATCCCTAGTAAATAGACACCCAGATCCTAGTTCAATCCTTCATAGGCAATCCATTTTTTAACAAATTTACAGTGTTTGAGCCACACTCAGCTGTGCTCAGAGCTTACTTTGGTCTTGTGCTCAAGGGTCACCTTTGGTGGTTCTTGGATTACCACATGCCTTAGGGGTGGAACCTGGGTTGGCCAGGTGCAAGACAAGTGCCTTTACTCCTATATTATCTCTCCAGGTCTACATTCCATTTTGGGGGCCACTGGACTAGTTAAGTGTAGTTTTCTTGAGGCCTGGAAAATGATTCAATAACTTCAAGCACCCAGGACAAGCGTGATCTGGTAAACTTAATTCCCTGGTCAGCTGCATGTGGAGAGGAAATTCTCACAGTCTTATTGGCCTGGGATGGTCAGAAAAGGAGAAAAAGGAAAACGAGAATTTCCTTGTGATTAGCCCAATTTCCTCTCTCTCCCTTGCTCATTTATTAGTCCTAGTGTTTTGTACCAAGAAATAAGAACTGCTTCCCTCCTCTATGTATTCCAGAAGTTGAAACCAGGTCTTCTTTCTAGACAAACATCCATGTTCATCCACACACTACCACAAGACAACTGATCTCTTGCTCAATTAAATTCTCTTTGGGGGAGGTGTTTTATTTTATTTTATCAGCATTAATAACAACTCTTTTGCTTTCTCTTTCAAGATGCCTTTGATTTCCTATATGGGACTGAGTCCAACAGCATAAACAACATGAAATTTCCCCCTTGATCCCTCACTATAGATTGTTTATGGATGTCAGGGAATACAGAGCTCATTTTTATTTTTATATTAGTCCAAGCTAGAGCTGGAAATATTATGTGGGCCATCTCAGAGTAAAAAGTAAATAAAATTTGGAACATTATATGCATGAAACAATTCTTTTATGAACAACTTTATTAAAATAAATGATAAGATTTGCAGTGAGGGCTGGGCCATATCCAGCAGTGCTCAGAGTTCTTCATGGCTCTATGGTCAGGGATCATGCCAGAGTTTCCCAGAGGACCATACACAGTGCTGGGGACTGAACCTGGATCAGTCATGTTGCAAAACAAGAGCCTTACCTACTATATTATTTACTTCCTCTCCAGTCTCAAAAACAATTGTTTGGGGTATTTTCAGTGGTGTGTGTGCAGGGGGAGGGGGGGCGTCACAACAGTTGTGTCAGGGACTACCCCTGCCTCTGCTCTCAGGGTCAGTCCTGAGTTTTAAAGAAACATATGGGGTGACAAGGATTAAATCCAGGTTGGTTGCATGTAAAGCAAATGCACTGCTCTCTCTGCTATTTCTCCATCCCTCTAAATAAAATTTTAGTCATGTTTTAAATAGATTTTTTCAGTAATTTATTCATTCATAATTTTTTATTTTCCTTTCTCTTCCTATTTGTTGCTGATGTATTGCTGCAATGACTGGGGTTTACATACATGTTTGTTGTGCTCCCACACTTTTATAGTTGTGGTGGTTTTATAGGTGCTTGTCAGGGACCATATATATTATATATTATTATTATTATTATTATTATTATTTTGCTTTTTGGGTCACACCTGGCAATGCACAGGGGTTACTCCTGGCTTTGCACTCAGGAATTACCCCTGGTCATGCTCAGGGGACCATATGGGACGCTGGGATTTGAACCCGGGTCGGCCGCGTGCAAGGCAAACGCCCTACCCGCTGTGCTATCGCTCCAGCCCCTATTATATATATTATTAATGTCATATATATTATATGACATTCAATCACATTTTTGGTTACAGTGCCCAAGGGGGTTGAACACTTGGTTGTGGTACTTGCACATACTAGAGAATGCTGTACTGAAAATCTCATCCTTTTTTTTTTTGTATTGTTGTGACAACCAGAAACTCCAAATGGTAGTGCTACCTGGTAGGGCTGGAGCGATAGCACAGTGGTTGGGCGTTCGCCTTTCATGTGGCAGACCCGAGTTCGATTCCTCCGCCCCTCTCAGAGAGCCTAGCAAGCTACCCGTGCCAAAAACAGTAGCAATAAGTCTCTCAATGAGAGACGTTACTGGTGCCCGCTCGAACAAATTGATGAGCAACGGGATGACAGTGACAGTGACCTGGAATGCACTTGGCATTTGGGAGGGTGCCAGGGATCATGTTTAAGGTCTGATGCCTGAGGGGAGATGCTCTACTACAGAGCTCTCCCTTTAATTGTGAATAGAGATGGTTATCTATGTGCCCTTGAGGGCATTATATCCATTTGTATATGAGTTTATATAAAACCTCTAACCACAAAGTCTTAGACTATTGTCACTACACCTTGGTCAAATTGATAACTACTTTTCAATAACAATTCTAGTTTGATCTTTACATGATGATAATAATAATAATAACAATAAATGACTGGAGTGATAGCACAGCGGGTAGGGCAATTGCCTTGCGTGTGCCCAACCCGGGTTTGATTCCTCCGTCCCTCTTGGAGAGCCTGGCTAGCTACCAAGAGTATCCTGCCCACACTGAAGAGCCTGGAAACTCCCCGTGGCTTATTCGATATGCCAAAAACAGTAACAAGTTTCACAATGGAAACATTACTGGTGCCTGCTCAAGCAAATCGATGAACAATGAGGACAGTGCGACAGTGCTACAATAACAATAACAATAATAGCAACATTAGTAGCAATGACCCTCAGAGTTTGCTTCCTCTTAGACACATGCTGAAAGGGCTCTTTTTAATAATTAAAAAAATACATGGAAGATGCTATTATCCCCATTTACAGATGAGGTAGATCAAGTCGTAGAATGTTGGGGGAAAATAAACCTTTCCCCGGGGTAAGTAATTGGTCAGCCATTGCAGGATCTGGGACACAGTTGCCTAATTTCAATGTTCAAGTAATTGCACTTTTAAGAAGTTGATGCTGTTATTTGAAGTCAAGACGGTTCAGGAAGAGCAGGAGGAGGAATATCAATGAATTCAGCTAGTACCAGGGCCATAGTATGATAGGTAGAACTGGGTGACTCTCAGAGATTCCCTGAGGCACTTGATGCAGGTGTGGAGGGTCTTCATTCACACTGCTCACAGGGTGAATCCAGAGAATAACAATGAGGAAAGAACCAAAGGAAGGCACATAGAGATTTGTCCTGAGCAGAGTAGTTTACACAACATATAGACTTAGCTGTCACGGATATATAAGATCAGCCTATACCCACTAGACTGCAATGCTATTTGGAATCCCCAGCAATGTACATAGGAAGTGTGTGATCTCTAGGAATCAAACCTGAATTTGATGCAGGCACACCCTCTATGATCCTCCAAGCCCTCCAGATCCTCCAGGAGTGATCCTGGAGCACAAACCCAGGAGTAAGCTCTAAGCACCTCCAAGAGTGGCCCAGAAACAAACAAAAAAAAGGGATGTAATTCCTGGCAAGCACCTATGCAAACACTGCAATTAATATGTGCAGACTCTGATCTTTGCAACTACAACACAGCATGGGAAAGGAATAATAATAATGCTTTTGTATTTTTATTCATATGTTTTAAAACGTAGTCTATGATGCAACTTCTGAGACTCAAACATGCTGTTTTAAAGCTATTTTGAGGAAAACAGTAATTGGCATTTAGAAACCATGTCTCTTAGCAACCACAGAAATTTCATGCAGTTCATTTGGTGTTCCGCAAGATTCACACCCTGAACCACGCTAGCTAACATTAAACTGCTGCCCTATTGACACTCCCAGAGGGCATTGTACCATTGTACAACACAGCACATTTACTTGCTATTTCCAAGGAGAAAGAGGAAAGAAAATGCACAACACACACACACACACACACACACACACGGGGGGGGGGGGGAGGAGCAGAGAGCGAGCGAACGAGCAAGCGATCGAGAGCTTAATAGGCATATTATCAATTGGAAATGGATAGAAAAACCTCCCCCTTTCCCTGAAACTCAGTTGGCCAGTGCAGTCAAACCACTAAGCAGCAAGAATGAACCCTAGTTCATTACTCTCAAAGAATTAATAACATGGAATTTATATTCTTTCTTTTGAAAACTCTCAAGTCCAGGTGCCTGGCTATTATAAATAATTCATTTTCTTCTATGCAACTAGAAAAAGGCATTGCTTGCTCTTTTAATAACAGAAGTTTGGGCATTTAAATGTGATTTTTTGTTTCCCCTTTACTCTCAGAATTCCTCTGAATATTTATTCATTTACTTTTTGTACAGGCACAATAAAAGCAATTTTTACTAGTAAAGAAAAATAATTTTTAATATTATTCTAACTCATTGACTAATTTCTTTTCTGAAGTATTTTGTAACTCTCTACACTCATAATGCTCCTATACATGCTTTGGAGCTATGCTTAATATTAGGGTGAAGACAATCCTTATGCATTGAGGGCCAGAGCAATAATACAATGAGTAGATCATTTATCTTGCATGCAGGGATCCTGGGTTTGATCCCCAGCACCCTATATGATCCTCTGTGCTCACTAGGAATGATTCAGGAGTGCAAGTCAGGAGTTAAGCCCTGAAGCACTGCTTTGGGTGGTCTAAACCCCACCTCCTCAAAAAAAAAATAAAAGAAAGTAAAAAGACAATCTTTATGCATAGAACACTTTTTTTAAAAAAAGTCAAAATTGAATCACTGTGATTCAAAGTTATCCATTATTGGATTTCATATATACAATGTTCCAACACTAATTTCTTCTCCAGTGTCCACTTTCCTTTACTGATGTCCCTAGTTTCCCTCTTGCCCTCCAGCCTGCCTCTATGGCAGGCACTTTTTATTTTTTCATTTTTCTTTTAGGCACTGTGAGTTACAATGGTGTTACCTATAGGGTATCATTTACCTCCTTTCAGCACCCAGTTTTCATCCTGAGTGACCACTTTGCTCTATCAGGCATTTATTTTTCCTTAAAATGTGACAATAATGGGGAACATTTGTATGGGAATTAAAGTCACAAGGTTAGTTTTGGAGAAAATGAAAGACCTAACTGGGGTAACTTGTTCATTTTCCTAGGACAGGTGGTCCTTTCTGCTCTCCATGACAGAATACAGTACTGGCACTGGGTCACTCACACTGCAATTGTCCTGTGCATGCACTCAGCAATAAGCCAGTGGCTCTTGTCTGCATCAGGTGCCTGATTGGCACAGACGATACCTATAGATGGAAGACTAGCTTTTCTGCTTTGAGAAAGTCTAGATCTATTGATGAAGACAAATATTGAAATTAATTTATTCACATCAGTAGAGACAAAGGACTGGTGGGAAACCTATTGGCTTACAAGAGAAGCAGTAATGCCAGAGGTTTCTTCAGAGAAGGAAGAATTTGGTGATGGGAGTTAGTCTAAATATAGAAGTGTTAGTTTTTCTAAGAATATTTTCCCTAAATTACTCTTCTCTTGCTCTCCTCCCTCTTATTTACCAATTTCCCTCTCCTTTCCTCTCCTACCATGGGTTCACATCTTGATTTCCAGCTGGGGCACCACTATCCAGAAGGCAGCCATATCCAGGTGTGTGTGTGTGTGTATGCATATATACGTACATATGTATATAATTTAGATCATGTATATATGGTCTAAATAAGACAATGCTGCAGAAAACTTTTGAACAGTACATGTCACATTTTCAAAGCAATATTTTTGGTTATTATTATTACAGAACTTCACAAAATCAGAAGGTGATGGAGCCAAGACTGACTTCAAAGCCACATGGGCTGCCTCTGTAAGACCACATGTGCAGCCATCCCATTCTTCCTCTCAGAGTCCAGTTCTAGGAAGCTGATGTGTCACTGCCTGCTGAATCACTCCTGACAGGGATCTGGCTCCGAACAACATGTGTCCCAGTCTCCAGTCATTTGGGTCTTGCCTATGAGCTCAGAAGACAGCAAGAGGGCCCAGCAAAGATATCCTGGGCTGCTGGGTACTCCTGGATGGGAAGAATCTTTGCCTTGGGGAATAAAGTTGGAGAGGGTGGATAGGGTGTGTAATAAAAAGCAAAAACAAGCAAAAGAAGACTATGCTTGCAGAAGAAAAATGGGAAGCCAGCAAAACCATTCTCCACCCAAAGCTTCTGACTGACACCTTGCCGTGGAAAGTAAGAATTTCCAATAAAGCAAAGAAAGGGAGTTAAAATGACCCAAAAATTCAGGTAGAATTTGAGCAGAAACTAAATATGAGTCTCTCAAGCCGGAAAGAAGGTGATTTGCAGGTTCCAGAATGAAGACTATTAAAAAATTATTTTGAGGGGCTGAAGAGATAGTACAGCAGATAAGACCCTTGCCTTACACGTGGCCAACCCAGGTTCTATCTCTAGCATCCCATGTTGTCCCCCATGCACCACCAGAAGTGAATCCTGAGTTCAGAGCTAGGAATAATCCACAAGCATCACCAGGTCTGCCCACCCTCATTCCAAATTTTTTTGAGAAAAGAATTGGAAGTCCAGACACAAATACAGGCTATATTACCAGAGAGCAGGATATGAAAAATAGAGGGGGAAAAGCCTCCAGAACTTAGTTAAAGAAAAGATAAAGAATACCAAATTAAAAAATAGGTTAGAAACAATTTATTGTTATGAGAGTGGCATAGTTAAAAAGTATATTTTTTTGCAATTTATATCCTGACTGTTTCCAAAGATAGGATTTGAAGCTGCAGTTTAAAATTAAACGTACTCTGTATCCTGGGAAAATCAAAATGAGGAAATTATCTACAGATTATCCTGAAGTTCCATGGGCCTTCATTCATGCCTGAGGCTGGACTGGAGCATCCAGAAAGCGGCCTGAAGTGTGGCGGCAGTCAGGTAGTGGAGGTCGGCTGCTGGGGCTGGGTCCCTTGGGTTGGGGAGGGTTCTCACCCACCCCCCTCTGGGGTGCCCTGAGTGAAAACAGCCTGGCGCAGAGTCCAGTGGCATGGCTATGGGGGCCTCATTTTATACTCCCATCCGGAAGGAGCAGTTGTTCAGATCTGGAGGGTGACTGATGAGGAGATTGTCTGGTGCTGGCAGTGTGTGACAGGATGTGGCTTATGGGTAGGATCCCTGGGTCACCAGAGATTGGGGGATATAGGCAGAGGATCTCTTCTTCTGGCTTCCCTTGAGTTCAGAGTCCAAGGTCACAAAGTTCCGCATTACCTGGGTTCCATGGGACTTCATTTATGCGTGAGGCCCAGCCTCCGGTGACGTATTCGATATGCCAAAAACAGTAACAATAGGTCTCATTCCCCCCGACTCTGAACGAGCCTCCAATTGTTGGGAAAGATGAGTAAGGAGAGGCTGCTAAAATCTCAGGGCTGGGAGGAATAGAGACGTTACTGGTGCCTGCTCGAGTAAATTGACGAACAAAGGGATGACAGTGACAGTGACAGTGACATCCTGAAGTGTGAAGGGCACTTCTGTCCTTGGAGGTTGACCTTTATATGGTCCCCTGAAATCCAGGTTCTGATCCCTCTAGACACACAATAGAGCTTGGTGAGTACTTCTTCTAGTCTCACTTACAAATGAGGCCTTTGAGGCCTTAGAGAGCGGAAGGAATGTTCTAATGATTGCATTTAGTTATTGGATTGCTCAGGGTTCAGTGGCAAAGGAGAAAGCATGTAGAGTTTAACAGGAAGTATTACATTCAGGGATTCAATTGCACAGGTAACGGGGTGTTGGGGAAACTCAAGAGGCAAACCAGTGAGGCAAATTCAAGATTAGCACAGCAGAAATCCAAAGACCCCAGGCTGGAAAGGAAACGGAAGAAGAGGTAAAATTGAGAGAACAAGGTCAATTTCCCTGGCAGAACATACGAGAGCCATCAAGGGGAGCCTCTGACAGCAGTCAGCCATGCTGCCTAGAGCTTAAAGGAATGAGGAGGGGCGTTCCCACTTTCCTCACTTGTCTATGCCCATTCAATGCTTCTTTTGATTAAACCTGGTAGGAAGCCAGGAGATAGTGGGGTGGGGGACAGGGCACAGAGTGGAGCCACAAAAGCGTGAGCATGAATCTGGTGTTCAGGCCTAGAACTAAATAAATGACCATCCATCACTGAATCATCCTCATGAAGCTATTCTTCTGGACCATACACATCTCCTGAAAAACATATTGTCTTCTGGGGCAGAGAGATAGTACAGTGACTAGCATGCCTCCAACCTGAGTTTGATTCCAGGCAGCACATAGTTCTGTAGTACCCTGGGGCATAGCCATAGCACTACTGGGAAGGCCCCGGTGTCCCACTGCAGGGACTGAGCAGGTGTCACGTCGTTAGGCCAGGCCCACACACTGAACCACCAGCCTAAGTGCCCCCACCCCACTCCTCCTGAGCATCAATTGGGAGGGTCTCCTCTCACCACCAAAACCAAAAACATTGTCTTTTGTTGGAAACCATTGGTAAACTCATCAGGCAAACATTTTCTTATATTCATTTGGATTTTCATATATTGTATTTTTTTAAAATGAAGGGGCCTTCCTGGAAATACTAAAAACTTCAGTTTGGAGTGCAAACATGTCCAAGAAGTAGTTTACAGAGATAAGCACTTTGGTCCTTGAAATAATTATCAGTACCCCTGAAATATCCCAAATAAACATTATTTAAGAAAAACCTCGAAACTTGCTGTGCATATGCAGTGTCAAGAGCAGTCTCTGACCTCTAAGGTTGTATGTAGATTTCAGCCCCAATACATGGTAATAGAGATATTCTGGGCTGCCAATTTGCAAGAGATAGGGGTAAATTTCCTATTGCTGGACAACCCTCTCACCACAGGTATTAACCAATCAGACTGAAGTGGTGTCCAATATTGAGATGTCAGGAATGAATCCTTTTAACACTGCATTTTAAGTGGCAGTTTGGGGCCCTGAGAAGTGGACAGGGCACCAATAATAGTCACACTGATCCAGATATATTTTAATTGTTTGAGAACTGCTATGGCTATAGTCATGCAATCTAGCATGGCCCCAGGTTTCCAATCATAGACTGTTCACAGATAAAACAGAATTTCTTTCAAGTAGTCCAGAAAAATGGGGGTACGGCGGGTGGGGGAGGATTTTCACTACTCGTCCTGAGCTTATATCTGTATTTTTCTCCTCAAGACTATCAGGGCAGTGAAATGTCTAAGGTGTGGTTTTCCAGTCTCCGTCCCCAGTGCAGTGCTGGAAACACAGACAAATGGCACACAGGTGCACTGACCACAGACCCTGGCTGGATGGAAGAAAGGTTGGGCAGCTCTCCCTCCCCTTATGGTCAAGCTTTGGGGATTTTTTCTTTTTCCATGATGTTCCAGAAAAAGGAGAACTTTTGCCTAGACAAGGCAAATATGACACAAAGTTCTGCTTTCACTGTGTGTTAAGTGGAAATGATTAGGCAAGTGAATAGTAAGTGATTCCTCTCTGCATTTCCTCCATATTGGGCGGCCTCCTGCATTATCAAACCAGCCTTTAGAATCAAACCACCAATGAGCACGGTGCTGACTTGAGTTGAAAAACCCCACGTGGCTTATTTCTCTGACATCACGGATTACCCATACAGAATTTTGCTGATGGAAGCCACTTCCTGCATACACGCATAGGTGTCAAGATGTTAGTGCATCTGCTTGCATGTGTGTGAGTTCAGGACTGAATTGAAGGAGTCAATGTTTGATGAAAGTGATAGCAATTGTTAAAAGTGCCCATGGCCAAAAAGCTTCTACCCTTGGAGTATGAGATCATAACTAGGCTCACGAAACTAGTGGCTCTAAGATAGGATAATTGTCTTTGACTGAGCACCTACTTTGTGAGAATAAACAGGTTACACCCTCTAATAGAAGCAGTTGTTGTATAAGGTCCCATTCTCTCCAATTACAGGCAAGAAAACTGAGCAAATGCTTTCAGTTTTCACAGGAATATGTCAAATGACCAAATTATCTATTCCTGCACATTTCCCAGTGGGACTTGCTAGAATATAAGACAAGGTATAAAGTGTTTTGGTTGGTTAAAATTTAGACAGAGGGTTGGTAAGTATTTCAGAGATTAACAAGCTAATTTATTTGCTTGAACTTTTAGAACCCTCTGATAGTTTATTAAAAATACTAATATTGAGAACATTTACAGATCAATTTAGTCAGACTTGTTAAGGATAAAACGTGAGCTTTTTTTTTTTTTTGGTGGGGGGGAGGGGTATTGTTTTAAAACTCTCCAGGAGATTCTGATGAAAAACCAGGACTGAGAACTACTAACTTGAACTTAGTGTTTACTTAATATAATTAACCTAGCCTTAACCTAATCTTACTTAGGTCATTTACTTTGAGCTGCCTTAGCTATAAAAGAAAATTTTTTTAAAGGCAGTAGCTCATCTCCCAGAAATGGCAGTACAAAATAGGGGTTAGAACAAGAGAAAACAGGTGTTGAAGTCCTGGTCACTAACCACCTGACTATGGGCAATCTACTTAACTTTTCTTAGTCTAAGAAGCAATACAACTTAGATGGCTCATCATCATCATCATCATCATCATCATCATCATCATCATCATCATCATCATCATCATCATCATCATCCCGTTGATCGTCGAATTTCTCGAGCGGTCTCAGTAACCGCTCCATTTGTCCTAGCCCTGGGATTTTAGAAGCCTCTCTTTATTCGTCCTTCCCAAGGATGCTGCACTGGCTTTTCATTGACTCTTTCAGGGTCAGAGGAATAAAACCCAGCATTGTTACTGGTTTTGGCATATGAATACATCATGGGGAGTTTGCGAGGCTCTTCCATGTGGGCAGGAAACTCTCAGTAGCTTGCCAGGTTCTCCCAGAGGGAGAAGTAGGCTATAAAATGTCTTCCGGGAGCTTGGTTTTAAGTCTCTGGATGTTGGCTCTTGGTGGGATTACACGGTGCCGGGGGCAGTCCCTGGGTGTGACCACCTAGTTACCAGAAAATGGGAAGTCTGGGCAGAAAGGTCCAGTCCTGATCCCAGCAGGCTTGGAGGTCTCAGCCCTGGGTCCCACACACCTGGGTTCCTCTGCTGGTACCTTCATGCGTGAGGCTCATTCGAACATGTGGAGAGGGGCCTTGAGCATGGCTGTGGCTAGGCTCCAGAGGTCTTCGGCTGCGGGAGCTCTGCTTGGGGTGGGGAGGAAAGCTGGAGCCCACCCCCTCGGAGTGGCCCCAGGGAAGACAGCCAGGCACGTGGGCAAGACACTCATGGCTTATGGGAATAAAATGATGTTGATTAAATAAAGTAACACAAAAAGAGCAGTTAAATCTGACATAATAGTACTCAGTGCAAGTAAGCCATTACTGTTGTCACAGATCCCTTGAATTCACTGGAAAGTCGGCCTAACCAACAGAGTGATTGCCTTGTCATGATTCATTATTGTTACAGTGAATTGTGGTCCCCAAAATATCATAAGTAGAAACTGTTGCTTCAATTAAAGGGAGGGAAATAAAAAAGATGCATCTAGGGAACTTCAAACTAAGAAGCATTGCCCAACAACAGAAAATAGTTAGCTCAATGCTTATTTTATTGAGCAAAATGAGAGAAAGAATGAGAGAGAGAGAAAGAGAGAGGCAGAGAGAGAGAGAGAGAAGCATCTGCCATAGAGGCAGTCAGGAGCTGGGGGGGTGGGGGGTGATGAGAGGGAACCTGGGAACACTGTTCCTGGGAAATATACACTGCTGGAAGGATGGGTGTTGGAATACTGTATGACTGAAATCCAACCAAACAACTTTGTAGGTTCTATCTCACGGTGATTCAATAAAAGATAGTTTTAAAAAATGATCAGAAATGAATCAGAATGGCCAATTTCCCCCTCTCAGTTCAGCAAGTTTATGTGGAATTTTTCAAATTCCCACCCCCTACACATACCTAGCTTCCTATTTGAGGTATTTCAACTGAAGACCACCAGCTGCAGTGGAACTTTGTGTTGGTTGCAAGAGACAGCAGCTCAGGAATGAACACTGATACATGGCCTGAACAAAACCTCTGACTGCTGTTCTAGACTCTCTGGGTATCTGAGTGTCTCTACAGCTACCAACTTACCACTGAGACCGTGACGAGGCAGAAATGAGACCTGTGCTCTGGCTGCACGGAGTCCTGGCAGTGCTATATTCTGGGCTGACTGGGTCCTTTCTACTTGGAAAATGAAGTTAATTTAAGTCATACCCAAAATAAAGGGAGAGGAAAAAAAGTTTACCAAGTTGAACACAGGAAGGACAAACTTGGGTATGACTTTCTTTGTTTTTCTGTAAAAGAGAGTCTCCTCACTGCCATCCTCCAGCGCAGAGCTTTACTCAACTGTTCTCTAAAAGCAAAAAGGCTTCCTCTGGGGTTTTGTTGGCTTTGTTGAAAAATTACCTCATGTTGAATTGTAGGAGCATGGGTTTTAAGAAGGCTTTACATGGCTGTCAGGTATGGTTGGCTCAAGTTCTAAATCTAGAGACTTGTGTCTTGGGACATCTATTCAACAGTATGTCATGTGGTGACCGCCGAGATGTGATCCCGGGGGCCGCACGCATGTGCGGCCTCTCCGCAGCTGTACAAGCGTGAATCCAGACCCAGCAAAACCTCTTTCGGTGTGAGCAACTCCTCGCAGAATGTCTCCAGCCTGAGAACTAAGCCTCGGCCCCGTGCCCGCCCGGGAGGGGAAAGGTATTTTTCTCTCTCGCCTCTTTCTCTCCGGGGATGAAGGGCGCGGTGGCCGCCATATTAAGACAACCACAGATTGGGTTTTCAAGCCTGCAATTATCTAATATCTGGACGAAATCTCCCTGGACTTCTTGTTAAAGTACAGAAATTCAAAACCTTATTTGTCTTCACAGTAGGTCTGAATCTAGTGGGGTACTCCTAACAACAATAGTGAGGTTTGTGTTGAAATATTGAATGTAACCAAAGTAAACAGAATGTAAAATGAAACTTATCAGTTACAAGGTAGGGGGTGGGGGGGCGGGATGGGAGGTGTACTGTGCGGGTTTTTTGTTTTTTTTTTTGGTGGTGGTATATGGGCACTGGTGAAGGGATGGTTGTTTCAGCATTGTATAACTGAGACCTAAGCCCGAAAGCATTGTAATCTTCCACACGGTGATTTAATAAAATAAAATAAAATTAAAAAAAAAAACAGTATGTCATGTGGCAACATGTCATAGTCACAGGAAAAATGAAAGCCAACCTAAGAATAACAAACTTCTGGTACAAATTAATTATCAAGTAAACATTTGCTATTTTAATCAAACAAAGTTATAACTTGAACTGTTCTGTAACTTTTCGGTGTTTGACCCATGGCACACAGATGTGCCCTAAAGTACACTGGTGGACTTTTAACTGTTCTCTGAAATGGGTCATGAAGGCTCTACTCTTTTCCGTACCTGGAATGGTCAATACACATTTCAGAGAATTAAGTGGGAAAAGTTATAGTGCTATATGAAGGTTCCCATTGAACTTCAATTAGGAAGAATTTTTTTCTGACAAAAAGAGATGGTTTAACTCTCTAATGTTTCAGAGGGGCAGATAATATAACTGATAAAATGACAAAAGGTTTACATATGAAAGACAGAAGTCATTTCTAAGTTATATAGTAGAACAGTAGCTATTCTTTTAGAGTATATTTGGAGAACCACATAGACTTCAAATCCAAGTAATTAAACACCTGATAGATGAGAGTAATCATCTTCATAAAGATTTAACTGAATTATTTCAAATAGTAAAAAGAGATATAAAACATGACCATCCAGGCCTAGCAAAACTGGACAGGAATAGTATAGAACACAGAAAAGGGACAATCTTGGCCATGGCAATTTGCTTTGTAAATTCTCACTGGGGTCCCTGCCAAGATGTGAAGGAAGTGGCTCGAAGTTTCTATCAGACTCATCTGTAGATGACACCTAGTTATCAATTGCCCTGCCTTCCTCTCCCAGATCTTTCTCCTCCAATCACAATAATAGCAGAAATCACCATGGGGTGGTCTGGGACCGTAAAGGAAGCTGAAGGAAAACATAACATTACTTGAAACCTGGCTCATAAAATTTGAAAGAGAATTTTTCTCTCCTCCTTACCCCTTTTGTTCAAGGCTTCAGTGGAATGTTTTTACTACTTTCTTCCTCAATGCCATTCTCAGCCCTGTTCCCACCTTCTCTCCCTTCTTCCT
Source organism: Sorex araneus (assembly GCF_027595985.1). NCBI lineage: Eukaryota > Metazoa > Chordata > Mammalia > Eulipotyphla > Soricidae > Sorex > Sorex araneus. The sequence goes on along the minus strand of NC_073306.1, from coordinate 103,592,012 downwards.
TTCTTTCTTTTCCTCCTTCCCCCAATCTCCTCTCTTACCTGTAAAGAGAATTCCTGCTATCTCCTAGAACTGTGCCATCAGTCTGGTTCCTCTCTGATGGCTGCTTCCTGACCCAGTGCAGGTTCACTAAAGCCTGGTTTGGCAATAGGAACCTTCTCTGCAAGGGGCTGCCACCTGTGCTGCTCCTATCTATCCCCACTTAGAGCCGACTTATGGCTTACTGGGAGTTACCTGTGCTCAGACCCTTTCCCGAAGAACAAAACAGACAAAATTGTCTGATCCTGAAATTTCTATTGGGGGGCGGGGAGCAACGCAGGGGAGATGTAATTTCACTGATTTGAATGTGTGTGTGTGTAAATCAATAGACATTTAAATCAATGTCATGTCCTCATTCCTGCATGTGGGTTCTGTGATAACTCACAGATCCTTCTAGCATCTTCATGTTTTCTCACTGGGATGATTCCCACTGGAGTTTCAAGGAGCATGCTGAGAGTTTCTGACTTGCAAAGTATTTCAAAGGAGAAGATGGCCTGAAGGCTCAGTAGGTGTCATGCCAGGGGCTGGGAAGGGAGAATGCTGTGGGGTGAGGTATGAGATGAGTCAGAACAAGGAAAGCACCTGTGGAAGGCAAGGTAATGGGAAGTCAATCGGAATTGCTGTATTCCCAGTCAATCCTGACTGCAGAGGTGGATTTAAGGCAGGTTTGTGCATTTTAGGCAGAGCCAGGATTCTTTAAGAGAATGAGTCTGGAAACGCATTCTCCATGGACATCACTTCCCTTCATCCTCTCCCTTTATATCTGCAAAACATCTCTGATAAAAGCAGGGATCGTGTGTGTCTTGTTTAAAATAACACTTTGCCAACAGTAAGTGCTAGTGATTTTTAAAAAGATTTTTATACATTTTGTTTTCATAAAGTAATCCACAATAGTTCATTACAGATAATATTCAAACACCCACCCAACCTGTGAGCATCTTCCCACCACAATAAGAAGGAAGTGCGTGAAGGTTGTTGCATTTCATTCTGGGGCCATTTAAGCCCATATATACAAGATTACAAGCAAGTATGTTAAAAACCAAACACACGGGTGCTACTTTAGGTACATCAGTGGGCTAGAGTATAAGAGGTCATGTGGCCACAAATGCAGCCACACGCTCCAGGAAATGCTGTATCACTCTCTTCTGGGAGCTTTGTTTTATAGTCTCTGGATCTTGACCTTTGATGAGATTACATGGCACCTGGGCGGGGGCAGTTTGTGGGTGTGACTGCCAAGCTACTGGAAAACTGGGGATCTGGGTGGAGGAGGCACAGTCCCGATCCAAGGAGGCTTGGAGATCTCAGCCACGGATCCTGCATACCTGGATTCCTCTGTTGGTTCCTTCATGCGTGAGGCTCGTTTGAGAGTGTGGAGAGCGGTCTTGAGCATGGTTGTGGCTGGGTTCTGGAGTTTTTTGGCCTCTGGGGCTCTGCTTGGGGTGGGGAGGGAAACTCAACCCGCCTCCCTCCAAAGCGCCCTGGTGAAGATTTCGCATGCCTAGTGATTATTGCAGGCATGAGTGAAGATGGCCTTTCCCCTCTGAAGCTTCTTGATACAAAATTTTTTATGCATTTTCACTCTCTTTTTGCTTCAGGCAAAAGCAGAAAACTCTTGCTGTGGGGAAATCACATAGGACCCAAACCTGGTCCTGCCTCTTACCAAATGTTTCCAAGCCACTCAAATTCTAGTCACCTCACTTCCTTATCTGCAAATGGGGGTTTGCTTTATGGGTTTGTACTGAAAACCATGGGGACAATGGATTGGAAGTTTATAACACTTTAAACATGAATTCAGTACTTATTTTGCATGGTCATTATGTATATTTTCTATTTTTCTTTGAATATTTAAAAACTTTCCACTCAATAATAAAGGAAATAGCCATCATTTATTGAACAACTACTTTCCACCACATGCTGAAGCTGTTGCTTGCAACGCTTGTTTTTGATTTTCACATCCTCCATGGGAGCCAGGTCCTGTTCTTCCCATATGGACAAGGAAAGAGAAATTGGGCAGGGCTAGGGGTATGAGTCAGGTGAGTGCTATGACTGCTGAGCCATGAGTGGCCTTGTGATCTTTTGGTTTTACCAATCTCAGAGCTTAGACTTTAGGTTGTGTTCTAAACATTGTTCTAAAGCTTTAGGCTTAGTACTTACATTGTGCTTTTCCTCCTTTCAGATTTTGCTATATTTTATTTTAACTTCAGCTTTATTAAGGATATAATATACAAATTAGTGTCAATTATCATAATCAAGCTCAGTAATGTAGCTATCAACTCAGTTTTCTCCTTCCACCTTCCCTTTTCCCTCCCTCTCTTTCCTCCCTGCCCCTCCTTTCCTCCATCCCTCTCCTTTCTTCCCTCCCTCACTCCATCCCTTCTTCCCTCCCTCACTCCATCCCTTCTTCCCTCCCTCACTCCATCCCTTCTTCCCTTCCTTCCTTCCTTCCTTCCTTCCTTCCTTCCTTCCTTCCTTCCTTCCTTCCTTCCTTCCTTCCTTCCTTCCTTCCTTCCTTCCTTCCTTCTCTCCCTCACTCCATCCCTCCCTCCCTACCTTCCTCCCTGCCTTCTTCCCTCCTTCCCCTCATTCATATATACAATTTATTATTATCACTTATAATCATCATGCCATACATTAGATTTCCAAGATTATTCATCTTGCACATTTGAAACTGTATACTCTGACTAACATTCCTTCTTCTTTCTTCCCCAATCCCTTGTAAAACTACCATTCTACCTAGTGATTTCTATTAGTGTGATACTTTGTATTGCACATCCACACACATGCCATCTTTATGCAGTGACAAGTGTTGAACTCAGTGTGTCACACATATAAGACATGTATTTTATCATTGAACCAGATCCCTGACCTAGAAATGACATCTTAATTAGTGGTATTTCCCTTTTCTTCTTTGTGCCTGATATACATCATTGATTTTATTCATAAAATGGTGTGAAAACTAATGATCTGGAACCTTATTTGCTAACTTTAAGACTTTATGTTACTCTATGGACTTTAGTCTCTTGGCTCTCAGAGGTAAAGTAAATTAAAAGCATGAATAGTCTCAATAGTGCAGTATTGCCACATGAGAGAGTTATAAGATACAAGGGGTAATTAGAGAATATTTTAGAGTATCTTGGGGCATTTTCCAGAAAGATATACTCTTTTTTGGTCTGGATAGACTATGGGTCTGACTGAGTTGGCATGTGATCCCCTGCCTGGCAAGACAGGACAAGAAATGAATCAATTGCCCAGTGCAATGGTATGTGCTATTTCCAAGCTGCCTAGCTCATGAGTACTGCACAATCCAGCAACCCACTCTAATTTGTCACACCAAAGGCTGCCTTCTTAGTAAACAGTTGTCCACACTTCTGTTCGTTCTGAGTCACCGCTTAGTGTTCAAACTGAAATGCCAGCGTAGTCCTTGGAATACACCAGGCAGTGTGAAAGCAAAGGAGGTGGGGCTGTGTGAAACAGCACTCCCCATGGAAACTTCCATGTGCGGAAGGGAGCCAAAGCCTCTAGCCTTGGGTCCTCCAGGGGCATTGTTCACAGTTACTCTTTTTCTAGGTGAGTTTCCTTTTGTAATAGCTAAGGAAACTGGGAAGGAACTAGTTCAGTAATCATGATCTCACAAGTCTTCTTATGACCAACCTTTTATCCATTCCTACCTCATCATCATCATCCCCCATTTCATCCCATATGTATCCTCTTCCCCCATCAAATGAAATCATTTTAGCTCTGTGAGTGTGTGTTCCACGTTATTTCACTTCCCTTATCTTTGTGTCCTCATCCTGAGATGCCTATTTCTCTCCTCCACAGCTAATGAACAATTCATTCTCTAAGACCCAACTCAAACATTCTCTTCTTCTTACCAGTTGTCTCTCCCCAGAAATGCCATCCCTTGTCAAAGCAGACCAGTTTGCTTTGTTCTTTGCGTTACCTGTGCTACGCTCAAACAGCTGGCGAACGCTAGTTGACATCATTTGTTAAAAATTCACTTGTTTTCATAGGCCATAGAATCAAGTGTCAGCTATGTTTGTGTTCAGCTGCAAGTAGCCAAAATCCCAGTTAACCCACAGCTTTCACAAACATGGGAACTAATGTTGCCATGATAACTTCATGATATCGTTAGGAACTCAATTTTCTATCTATATTATGCGACCTTTCCCTCATGCTTATTATCCAATGGTCACAAAGCAGCTGCCCCTTTACCATAATTACATTCTGAGCTGGAGAAAAGGTAGCATAAGGGATGGATAAGGACGTACTCACTCACCACACCTGCCTTTCTTTTATAGATATTTTCTGGTATCCCCCACACTTATTGACTCTTGCTTATACCTCTTTGGTCAGAATGACTTTGCATGGATGTCCACAATAGCAAAGAGAATGGGAGATATATTTGTCTAATTGAACATACTGAAAATTGAACAACCTGGATTCTGTTAGTACTGCAAAAGGGAGAACTGATACTTGTGAGGCAAGTGCCAGTGTTTATAATATGCAGGAATTGTGTTTTGTTTATAATTCCTTCTTTGAACTTAGGAACGTAGCTTCAGGCCTGTGGCACTGCATATTTGAATAACTAAAAGCTCAATTAAAAATTAACTGAAAATTTCTGACCCTTAGACATGTACTATTTGTACCTTTGATATAAAAATTTTTATCTTTCAGGAAAAAAGCAAAAATTTCTGGAAATCAGAGAAAATACAACAGGTGAGATGACTGGAGGGGTCTAAAACTGCTGCTTACTTGCTTGCTAGAAAAATTCAGCTTTGCAATGTCTGGGAGTTAGAAAAATAGCAGGAAAACTTTGAACACAGCAATATTTAACACCTAAACCCTGCACAATTCCTAACCCTAACCTGAGCCCTAATCCTGATCCTAATGATACTAAACCTGACTTTAACTTTTGCCACAGTTGTCCTGATTGAATGATGTCCTCATACTCATTATTCATTTTTTAAGTATAGACACCCAAAAAGCTAACATCTACAACCACAAACAAAAAGATATAAACAAAGAAAAAAGTGGTAAAAGGTGTTTATTGAGATGTTTGACTCTATGTTGTCCTTGTAAGGTCTGTTTCTAATTCACAAGGAGCAGGATAGTGTTTGTTTGTTTATTTATTTATTTTGGGGGGGTGTCATACTGGTGATGCACAGAGGTTACTCCTGGCTCATGCACTCAGGAATTTCTCCTGGTGGTGCTCGGGGGAGCATATGTGATGCTGGGAATCGAACCTGGGATGGCCAAGTGCAAAGCAAATGCCCTACCCGCTGTACTATTGTTCCAGCCCGCAGGATGGTGTTCATTCTATTTTTTCAAGCACCTGACCAGGACCTTGGGATATCGCTGTTCTTTTCTCCATTTGCTGTAGATGTAAATCACTTATTGACAACACTGGACTCAGTATTGTGTCTTTAAAGGCTAGGTATTAAGGTTTCCAATAAGTATTGTCTAAGCACCAGAAAGCCTGTTACTCTCTATGATGACTGCTCTCTCCTGAAGGTTTCACTTGCCAGGGATTTGTTCCTGAGGTCTAGTTCTTCCTCCCTTCCATAGAACGTCTTCCTACTGGAAACAAATATGGAGAATAGCTGATAGCATTATAAGTTTAGTTCCATGCTTGATTTCAAATTTCACCCTGAGAAGAATGAGGATAATAGATTTTGTACACATAAGAGAAAACTTCATTAAATGCTTGATTAGGAAGCTCTGAAAAGGTCCTACCATACTAGTTAGGGTTCTGGGGTTCATTTTTTACTTATTTCTATTGTTCCCCGTTATCACATCCCATAAATTCTACCTCCAGTCACCTTTGCCGCTGTCTTCTGCTGAATCACCTATATATTTGCCTCAGATCCTGTCTTAGGATCATGTCCTTATCATTTTTCTAATTGACTGTCTTGAAACCCATTTTTCATTTACTTTCACTCCTTCAATCCATTGTTCACAAAGTCTATATTGGTTTTTCTAAATTTCTATGTCCTCATCAATATTCAGCATCATACTTTTTTTTAATCTATCATTATAATTTTGTTAGTTTGGGGGCACACCTGGTGCTGCTCAGTGTAGCAATTTACTACAATAAACCCACTCAGGTTGGCACCTTTGATCTCTGTGCTCAGGATTGATTGCAAAGAATGAGACAGATGGATGCCGTGGCATGTCCGTGTTGCAAGCTAGGCTGGACAGCCCCAAACAGAATAAGAAGCTGCCATTTTTTTTCTTTTTGGGTCACACTCGGCAATGCACAGGGATCACTCCTGGCTTTCCACTCAGGGATTATTCCTGGCGGTGCTCAGGGGACCATATGGGATGCTGGGAATTGAATCCGGGTTGGCTGCATGTAAGGCAAATGCCCTACCCACTGTGCTATCGCTCCAGCCTCAAAGCTGCCATTTATTGAACACAGGTTCAGCTCCCCGACCCTGTCTCCATGAATCCAGACACATGAGCCACTGTTTGCATTAATAGGTCCATTATTAAGATAATAGGTCTTATTAGGTCCATTATTAAGGCAATAGGTCTTATTATTAATAGTCCATAATTAGCATCAGTCTCATAATTTAATTCAAAAATTGTTGTGAAAACCTAGCAATGTCTTAAAGTGCAATGTTCCCCCATATCCATGTACACAATGATCGTCCAGTCCATAGCAGGATTTATTGCAAGGCATCTCCTTAGTCACTATTTCCTACTTCCCTTTCTTTGAATAGCCATCTTAGAATATTTACTTGAACCCATTCATTTTATAGAAGAAAAAATTGGAAGAACTCATGCCTAAAATGCTCTCCTTTTCCACTTCAAACAGCAAACATATGTTCCCTGTTAAAATTCAGTGTATTGTCTTGACATTTTCTCCCTATAGACTAGATCAGAAGTTCCTTCTGTGGGTCTTCATAGCATCTTTCCATATTGTGACCATTTTTTCTTTCATTTATTTCAACCAGACTGTAAATTCTGTGAGAATAAGACTTGGCCTTTATTTATATTTGTATTTCTATGGACTCTAGCAATGCACAAATTTAGTCAATGTTCCATGGGCTTTTATTAGATAAATAAATAGTTGGTTATAGGGGGAAAGATTCAGCTGATAGGGAAATAATATTGATAGATTGTTTCACAGATGTATAGACTGAAGGATCAGCTTCCCTCTTTCACATTTGCTGGCTCAAGTGTCCCACTTTCAATGGTTCACCATGAAGAGGTATGTCCGAACAATTTCAATGTTTTCATTTTAATTGAGAACAGTTCTTTTCTTCAAGCATATTGTTTTACTTTCCTAGAAGAATAAAGTCAGAGAGCAAATAATGTCAATAACCTTAACTGTGCATAATAATCCAGGGCTTAAAAATACTTTTTACTTCATATCTCTCTCTGTTATATATATATGTATGTGTGTATATATATATATATATATATATATATATGCTTAAAATTTCTGTTTGTTAAAAGTTTACACTACAGTGGACCTCTTTAACCCATTGATACAATAAAAAAATCCATCTTTCACAACAATCCTAAGAGATTAATGGTCTTGTTTCCCCAGTCTACAAATTAAAAAAAATCCAAGATATTGTGAGGATAATTAGCCAAAGTCTTGTGGATAATCACTGGCTCAAAAATAATCTTTCAGTTTATAGTGCCCATCCCTTTAATTGTGCCAGACATGCTTGCCAAAAACTCTCAGTCTTAACTCTCTAGGGAAAAGGCAAGGATTGTGTTGCTGGGCCCACACTTAACCTGAATGGATCTCATGCCCACATGCTGAGTGTCATTGGTCTGTGGGGCAGGAATCCAAGTTTCCTGACTCTTGGCAATTTACTTGATCTTCAGAACTCCAGTCAGTTTAGTGGACACAAAAAAAGCAAAGCAAAATCAAAAGATGAGAAAACAAATACATAGGCCCACGAAAAACAGATGAGAAATATGAAATGGGGTTTGCTCAGTGACACATGAAGTTATGCAGAAATGAGCTGCTGTAGTCCTTCAAGCCCCAAGGATGGCGGGCATGATTCTGGCTTAGTCTCTCTGAGGAAACAGCTCCCTCTTTAGGTGAACTGGGAAATCTGCAGGAATTCGGGTTGCCTGGCCCCCAAACTGCTCTGATCTAGAGCCCTTGCCAGAGGGGTAGAGCTCTTCCAGGTACGTCATGGATGTCTTCAAACAGTTTGACTTAGGAATGTTGTATATTCATTAAGTGATCGCTTATTATACAGGACTGTGAATTTCCCAAAACGGCTTTGGTGGCTAGAACTAAATCATAACACTCATTGCAGGTCTATAACTTTGTAGTTGCAAGCTGTGAGGAAATTTTTCTCTGCTTGCATCACGTTGGAGAACAGGGGGAGAGAGGGAGTTGGTAGTGGAAGCAGAGTCTGCAGAGGGAGGTGGTTGGTTCCAGAATTGAAGGGAAGGGGGTGCATTCTGAGCCCCATCTTATGAGTGTGTTGTTTTGTTTCTAATTCCCATCTCATGAAGACCCTTCGCTGCATGTAAGGAGCAGAACTAGAAGAGGAAGAGTGAGAGGGTGAAGAAACAGGCAGGGCGTGACCTGAGCTAATATGAGGAGGCTAATATGAGGAGGCAAAAGGAAAATGCATGGCTTAATGAATCTCTTCCACACTAATAGCTATTTAATATTTATTGGCTGTAAAATAATAGTCTGTAATTGGTGAGGATTCTAGGGTTGCCAAAACCAGCATCAAATTCACTTCCTAAATTCTCATGAACTCATCTAAGATAAGTATTTCTCAAAGAATCTATAGTCTTATTCTTTTCAGAAAAAAATTTAGAATAGTAACTTGGGGATCAATTTCTTTCAACTAGGGGGAACTGGGAGGTCATAGAGTTATAGTCAAAAATCAGAATCTTGCCATTAGAGAACCCTCAATGACATTTGCAACCCTTTATTGCTCCATAGAATACATTGCACTTCTAAAAATCAGATAAACCATCAATACCAGCCTCTTTCTGAGGCCACCTGGATGGCCTGAGGCTGTCTGCACACCCTCCCTGTAATGCAAACACTTGATGGAATGTGCCCTTTTCCCCAATGGCACAAGGATTCCCAAGATTGAGAGTTAACATTTATGTTTCACTGTGTGGCACTGAGAAAATTCTGCTCACCTCAGGATCTTCATTTTTCTTCTCATTTTTGCTTGGGCCTCCCAAGTAGTACTCAGAGAGCAGAGGCCACTCCCAGCAATTATTAGCCAGTTGGACCGGCATTCAATGGTAGGGTCTGAAGATATAGTAGCTGCTCTGGCCATGTGGCCAGAGGCATTACATGGCCAACCCAGAGGTGCTTTGGGGGTCCCCAGAGCCACACCTGGCCATACTCAGGGGACTTTTTAGTACCAGGGATTGAACCAGGGTTGACTACTTGCAAGATATGCAACTCAGCACCTCAACATTATCCTTCTGCTCCTCCCCACTGACTACTACTATCTCTGAAATAAGAAATTTTACAAGACGAGTTGTGCCCAGCTGTCTTCTGCAAACATAGAGGATTTTGAGATTCAGACTTTCTTCTACCAGGCCGGAGTGATAATACAGCAGGTAGGGCATTTGCCTTGCATGCGGCCGACCCGGGTTTGATCCCCGGCATCCCATATGGTCCCCCAAGCACCTCCAGGAGTAATTCTTGAGTGCAAAGCCAGGTGTAATCCCTGAGCATTGCTGGGTGTGACCCAAAAAGACAAAAAAAAAAAAGACTTGCTTCTACCTAACGGACCAGAGAGGGTCCTGTGCCTCTATGTCATATATGAACCCCATAAAATATTTTGCTTAAACAAGAAGCCAACAGCTAAAACATGTTTGAAAATTACTGGACTAGTAAACACCTGCTCATTTATTCATGTAGTCACTCACTTAACAAATATTTATTGAGCCCTTACTGTTTTCGAGGGACTTTATCAAGGAAACAGAGGTGAGAAAAAGAAACAATCAAAACCAAATTCCTTTGTGCAAACCAAACTATACTTTAAAATCAGAGGCATTTGGCCTTCCACCGTAGACTTGACCCTTGACACGGAGACCACGTCCTCATTCCCAGATGGACAACTAAAACATATGCTTTTGCACATATTTAGCTTCCTGTTTTCTGGTCCTCTCACTTCCGTGCAAGAATCTGAAGTCTGAACAGCGAATAGATGGTGTTTTCAGAATCCCAAAATGTTCGTGATTTCCCTAGCAAGAATTCAGACAATTGAGTAGACAACATTGGCTTTTAAGAAATTATTTGTTCAAACACTAGTTCAAAGCTAACCATTGAATTCACACTGTAAAGTTAAAGCTGGTAGAAAGGAAAGGCTGAAAGGAAACTGACAGTCCAGTAGAGATTGTGGTAGATAAAGGTACTTTGATGGTGGGCCTGGTGTGACAAGTCACTTTTTGAAGAGGTAAGAGAAAGGGCTTGTGAAATATATGCAAATAGTGTGAAACAGTGCTATCACAATAAAAATGGTTTTCTTATTTATAAAAAAAATTCTCAAAGATATAAATATGTTATCATCCTGTGACTCCTGCTTGACTGATATTTCATAGGTAAAACACTGACTTTATCATAGTAATTGAGTTAACATTATTTGCATTTTTTTAAAAATTTATTCACTCACTTGTTATATCCATGGTTGGGAGAGAGAAAATTGAAATTGATTAAAGGCCTGCTCCTTGACAAATCCTTTGTGTGTGTGGGGGGGGGGGGACTGGAGGTGCTGAGGGGAATTGAGGCTATACCCAGAGATACTCAGGGCTTACTCTTGGCTCCATGCCCAAGGATTTATTCTGGTGATGTTTGAGGGAACACATGGACTATGGGAATCAAACCTGAGTCAGCCTCATGCAAGACAAGAACACATTATTTGCTAGACACTGCTGACAAGTGTCTTTCTGGGGAAGTTCATATACATCTCTTGCCTCATTTAATCATGTAATCTTCAGAGTACACCTGAAAGAGCTATTTACCAATTTTAGAGATAATGAAATTGAAGCTTAGTATTTTTGTGAACTTCATGAAGTCAATGAGAAGCCCACATTTGAAATCTGCAGTTGTCTAATTTGAATACCCATGTATATCTTTCCTACCACATGGTGCAACCTCCCCACTTGCTCAATATTATTTGTTCCCAGCTTTGCAATCACCTTTGGGCATATCTCTGAGTAATAATTAGAAAAAACAAGAGATATGTTACCATTTCAAAGGTCACCCATATCTTCTCTAACCCTCTTTTCAGTAGTAAAGAGACAATTTAGAAAATTGTACTGTGTGCATTTTTGGATTTGACACACAGGAACCAAAGAATACCAATAGTCAAGGTACAAAAGTAATCTGATTTTTACAGACTCAGTTGACCAGGAATTATCAGAGAGCCCCCAGACTCCTCAGCACTACTTGGAAACTCCTTTTAAAAAATATGTCAGTAGATTGAACCCTCAATAAAAATGCATAAAGTGGCTGGATCCTTCTATGCTTATAAGACATACACCGAAATTCTCATGATCAAGAGAGATCATGAGATGGATGAGAATGAAAGGATGGGAAACCATCAAATGTGATAAAATAGGGGGAAAAAAGTAAGGACACCCAAACTCATATAAGACTAAATAGCATTCAAGTTAAAAGAATAAATAAAACAGCGGGACAAAGCAATAGTACAGCAGGTTGGGCGTTTACATTGCATTCGACCAACCTGGTTTCAATTCATGGCACACCATATAGTCCCTGAGCACTGCCAGAAGTTTTCCTGGATGCAGAACTAGGAGCAACCCCTGAGAATCACTGCTGTGGCCCAAAAGCCACTTCCCACCCCTGAAATAAAGGCAACAAACGCTGAGATGAGCATTGTTAACTGGTGCAGGGATTAATAGACCAAGGAGACTAAACTCTTATCTACATAACAATACAGTTGCAGCAAAATTTAAAAAGCAACTACTGGTAGACCTGGGAACATACATCAACAGCCCAACAGTAGAGTGTGACTATAATACCTAACTCTCATCATTGGACAGTTCAATCAGACAGAAAAGCGATAAGAAAATAAGAACCCTAAATGAGAAATTGGAAAAGCTGGGATTAATAGATATATACAGAACCCTCCATACAGAACCTTCTACTCCCAAAATGCCTGATACACTTTCTTCTCTGGTGTGCGTGAAATGTTCTCCAGGATAGACCAAAAACTTCAGCATGATTAAGTGTCTATAAAGTCACTAATAATTAAAAATAAAAAAATAATAAAAGTCATATCAAGCATTTTTTCACACAATGAAGGTGAAAATTAATAATATATGTTTTTTAATAATAATTTTTTTTGGGGGGAGACCACATTCTATGGTGCTCAGGGCTTACTCCTGGGTCTGTACTTGTGATCATTCCTGATGGTGCTCAGGGACCATATGGGGTGCTGGAGACTAAACCCAAGTTGGTGCTGTACTATCTCTCCAGCCCCAGAATAATAAAAACAGCTTCCAGAACCTGGAAACAGAATAGTATCCGGTTGAATAAATATTGAATCAATAAGTAAATTTGAGATAAAAATATTCCTCAGAACAAATGACAATGAAAACATAAGCTATCATAATCTATGGTAAACAGCAAAAGCAATGTGTGTGTGGGGGAGGGTAGATGCAAGGCTCATAGCAATACAGATATACAACAGAAGACAACTACAAGCTCAAATAATTAACCTAACCTCACAGCTGGAGAAACAGTAAAATTAACCCCAGGATAAGGAGAAAGGAAATAACAAAAATGATTAACAATTAGATGTCTGGAGCCATAGCACAGCGGGTAGGGCGTTGCACGAGCCGGGTTCGATTCCTCCACCCCTCTTGGAGAGTCCAGCAAGCTTCTGAGAGTATCCCACCATGCTACCTGTGGCATATTGAATATTCCACAAACAGTAACAAGTCTCACAATGGAGACATTACTGGTGCCTGCTCAAGCAAATCGATGAGCAACGGGATGACAGTGACAGTGACAGTGAGTTGAAAGAATTAAATTTGCCAAATACACCCTACCTATTTTTATTTTTACTTTTATTTCAAAGTGATTTAAAGATTCTGAAAATTGACCATTATTCATAAATTAAATGAAAAAGGTACATGCATGTCTCTAGGACATGGATCTTAGTGATTTCTTCCATGATTTTACTTTATTATAAAGAAAGTAAAAATAAAAATAGAATTACATCAAACAAAAACAGTTTTTACCTGGTAAAAGAAACCTGGGCCAAAATAAAAATACAGCCTATGAATGAGAGAAAATATTTGCATATAACATATCGAATAAGGAAATAATATACATTATACCTAAAGCACTCACAAAATTCTATAACAGAAACATAAATAACCTCCAAAAAATGTAGTAAGGGGTGCAGGAGAGACAGTTACAGTGGCCAAGCTACTTGCTTTGCAAGTAGTTAACCTGAGTTTTATGCCTGGCACTACATAATTGATCTCCTTCAGTACCCCTAGGAGTAATCCGCTGGGGGCGCAGAACCAGGAATAAGCCTTGAGCAACTTTAGATGTAGCCCCCCCAAACTGAAAGAAATTTAGGAAAAAAAGTGAAAAATACTTCCTCAAAAAGGACATTTGATGGCCAATAGTATAAGAAAAAGTATTAATTATCACTTACTAAAAAAGGGGAATGCAAATCAGAATGACAGAATCTCAGAGTTTTCTACAATTTAGACAGAACTTGAAGTCATCATGTTAAGTGAAAAAAGTCAGAGGGAGAGCAATCAATGGATGATCTCATTCATCTATGGTATATAGAGAAACAAAACAAGGGAACAGGTATGAAATGATGACACACACTTGCCTTTGATTACAAAACTGAGATTACCAATCAGTGGGGTAGAGGTGGGGTTGATGGAAGAGGTCGATTAGAAATAGCATAAGGACTGTAGTGGAAGGGTTTGGGCATTTTGGTTGTAGTGAAAGTAACAGTACTTATATATTGAAACCATAAATGTTAGCACTATTCTAATCGTTTTAGCTAAACTACACCATTTTTTTTATTTTAAGAAGTAAAGAAAAATAGAGTAAGTGTTAGTAAGGTCTTGGAAAATTCAGAAGACTAATGTATTTTTAGCTAGAATTGTATGCTGCTTCAACCACTTTGGAAAACTATTTAACTATTGTTAAAACTGTGAAAATTTTAAGGACTACTATATGGCCCCAAAATTTCAGTTTATACTCGAGGTAAAAACATATGATCACATTAAAAACCTATGCAAGACTGTTCATAAAAGTGTGTCATAATAGAAAAAATATGCAAATTCCCATGAACAGAGGAATAAATAAAAAAATGTGACATATCCATACAAATTTTTATTATTTGGTAATAAAAATGAAGCCATACTACATTATAACTACAGCAAATACAATATAAAACATGAATGACCCTTCAAAATATTATACTAAATGAAACTAGTTATAACAGGAAGAAATTATCACCTATGAAATATCCAGAATAGTCAAATGCACAGAAAGAGGAAGCATATTAGAGATTGCCTGCATCTGGAGCTTGGAATAATGGAGAGTAATTGCTAATGGGTATGGGTATTATTCTTTGTAGTTCTGAAAATAGATAATGACGAATGCACAATTTCCCAATTACATTAAAAACCACAGAATTACAGATTCTAAAATGATACATTAATTGTATGTTAATTATATCATAAAGGCAACTAAAACAATTAAATACTACCTTTGTGTAACAACCATCAGTGAAGCAAGGGCACAATGCCTAAACATATGTGCTTTCTCTCCATCCTGGGCACTGTAGCACTGTCGTCCAGTTGTTCATCGATTTGCTCGAGTGGGCACCAGTAATGTCTCCATTGTGAGACTTGTTGTTACTGTTTTTGGCATATCAAATATGCCACGGGCAGCTTGCCGTATCTGTCCTGTGGGTGGGATACTCTCGGTAGCTTCCTTCTCCCAGAGGGACGGAGGAATCTAACCCGGGTTGGTCGTGTGCAAGACAAATGTCCTACCTGCTATGCTATTGCTCTGTCCACCTGGGCATAAAACAAAATTACATTTTACAGACTCTCTTGCAGCTAGTGACTGGATTTCACCTAGTAGAATATAAACCTAAGTGATACACACTACCAGAAGCCTAACTTATAAAATTTTTCCAGTGAATGAATTTCCAAGAAAATTGAGGGTGAAAGAGACATAGCACAGACAAAGCCTGGGTTCTGGAATGGCTGTACAATTCAATGAACCTCACTGAGTCATGACAGAACTAAGATAAAATTTATTTATATTCACTGAAATTTTGAGGTTGTTTATTACAACCTCTAAATTAGAACAACAGCTTGCCTAATTGCATGTGAAAATTATTATTCCAGATCTCTGAAAATGTTCTTGATAACCATTTTTCATTTTAACTGATAAAATTAATCTTATAAAATTGAAATATTATTGATATCCTTCAAGGATAGGCATTAATCTTGGAAATCTTATACTTAAACATAATCAGATTTTCCTGAAAGATGTATAAGAATCACAAAATGATTCTAATGTCTCTAGTAGTGGTGTGTGAATATGAAAACATTTCAATATTTTATAATATCAAATTTCACATCAACTAAGAGAACTTCAGATGCGTTATTCTTATAATTGTTTGAGGCTTATGCCATTGGCATCTATTTTCACCAATGTTATCTTGCAATTATTAGGTAATTTCAAAAAATGTCTTTAGTAGTTCTGTTTTATGCCTCCAATCAATAATTTATACAGTCATATAATCATATAAGTGAGTATCATGTGGTCTTTTATATATATGCTTTTTCTACACCTGGCAATACTCAGGGCTTACTCCTGGCTCTGTGCTAGGGGATCACTACTGTTGAGTGGTAAGGTACTACATATGAAATGCTAAGGATCAAGTCCAGGTTGGCTGTATGCAAGGCCTTACACCTGTCCTATCTACCCAGCCACTCATATGGTCTTTTAAAACAATTTTTGGGCCACACTCAGAATTATTTTGAGAACACTCTCAGTGAAGTGCTCAGGGATAACTCCTGATAGTGATTGGGGGACCATGTAGCAACAGGTATTGAACTCAGTTCTTCATTATGCAAAGCATGCACTCCAACCTGGCCCTATCATGTGGGATTTTAAGTAAGAATATTCAGCCAAACATTAACTATAAACAGCATTGCAGAATGTCAAGACCAAACACTTTCTCACTAGTTTAGGTATTGACTTAAAAAAAAGTTTTATTGATGCACAGTAATACAAGATTTGTCTATACAATGTTGGGGTTTAATTTGCATTGGCTGCATACAAGGCAAGAGCGTTGCCTGCTGTGCTATCTCGCAAGCTCCCTCATTTGGATATTTATAACATTTGCAGGTCACACAGTATGGGCAATGAAAAGCCTTATCATGTGCTACATCCAGACCACAGGAATCATGGGTTGTCAAGAACTGAACCTCAGTCAGCCATGTGCAAGGCAGATGGCCTACCTGCTGTAATAATCATTCGAGCTGTGTGTTTTTGATTTTGGGTGGTGCTCAGAGATTACTTCTGGTAGTACTAGGGAAGATCATGGAAGAGCCTGGCAAGCTCCCTGTGGTGTATTCCATATGCCAAATACAGTAACAATAACAGGTCTCATTCCTCTGACCCTGAAAAGAGTCTTCAGTTGTTGGGGAAAATGAGTAAGAAGAGGCTGCTAAAATCTCAGGGCTGGCACATCCAAAAGAACAAAAGCAACCGCTGTTGGAGAGGATGTGGGGAGAAAGGGACCCTTCTACACTGCTGGTGGGAATGCTGACTAGTTCAGCCCTTTTGGGAAAACAATATAGATGATTCTCAAAAAATTAGAAATTGAGCTCCCATTTGAACCAGCAATACCACTGCTGGGAATATATCCCAGAGAAGCAAAAAAGTATAGTCGAAATGACATCTGCACTTATATGTTCATTGCAGCACTGTTTACAATAGCCAGAATCTGGAAAAAACCCGAGTGCCCTAGAACAGATGACTGGTTGAAGAAACTCTGGTACATCTACACAATGGAATACTATGCAGCTGTTAGAAAAAAGGAGGTCATGAAATTTGCATATAAGTGGATCAACATGGAAAGTATCATGCTAAGTGAAATGAGTCAGAAAGAGAGAGACAGACATAGAAAGATTGCACTCATCTGTGGAATATAGAATAACAGAGCAGGAGACTAACACCCAAGAATAGTAGAAATAAGTACCAGGAGGTTGACTCCAAGGCTTGGAGGCTGGCCTCACATTCTGGAGAGAGGGCAACGCAGAGAAGGGATCACCAAGTATAATGTGATCGGAGGCCATGCGGGGGAAGGGTGATGTGGGCCGAATGCAGATTAGAGACTGAACACAGTGGCCGCTCAACACCTTCATTGCAAACCACAACATCTAATTAGAGAGAGAGAACAAAAGGGAATACCCTGCCACAGTGGCAGGGTGGGGTGGGGGGAGATGGGTTTGGGGAGGGTGGGAGGGATGCTGGGTTTACTGGTGGTGGAGAATGGGCACTGGTGAAGGGGTGGGTTCTCAAACTTTGTATGAGGGAAACATGAGCACAAAATTGTATAAATCTGTAACTGTACCCTCACGGTGATTCACTAATTAAAAATAAATAAATTTAAAAAAATTAAAATATAATTAAAAAATTAAAAAAAATAAAACACTCTCTTGCCAAAAAAAAAAATCTCAGGGCTGGGATGAATGGAGACATTACTGGCACCTGCTCGAGTAAATTGGTGAACAATGGGATGACACTAAATGCAGTGTAGTTTTTTAAACAGCTTCAATACATTCTATAAAAACATTTGCATCAACCGAAAGTGATCTTTTATTTCTGTTTGGATTAAACCTTCATTCTTTCCTTGTTTCAGGAAACCACTAATCCACCTTATGTATGTGTATATGTTTGTTTTATGAACACCTCCTATAAAATAACTTATATAATCTCTTATTCCTTTAAGCCACCATGATATTTGTGAGTTCCACCCGTGTTTTAGCATGTAATAATGGTTCCTCTTTATTGTTGAGCATCAGTCCACTGTATATGGCAGCAGAGCTCTCAAAAAGTGCTCAGATTGTCTTATTTTTGGTGATTAGAAACAAAGTCACTATAAATAAACATTTGTACACAGGTTTTGTGCAAAGTTAACTCTCTTTTTCTTTTGGGTAAATTCACGATTAGGTTTGTTAGGTTGAATGGTAAATATATGTCTAAGTTAAATTTTTCTAAGTAGCAAACTGTTTTCCAAACTAACTGCACAGAGATATATGGGACATTC
Source organism: Sorex araneus (assembly GCF_027595985.1). Taxonomy (NCBI): domain Eukaryota; kingdom Metazoa; phylum Chordata; class Mammalia; order Eulipotyphla; family Soricidae; genus Sorex; species Sorex araneus. The sequence goes on along the minus strand of NC_073306.1, from coordinate 103,573,668 downwards.
AATTATTCTTTATCTGTCAGAACATAGCATTATCAGGGATTTAAAATAATTTATTTAAGAAGACATACTATGATACTTTATTGTAATTTTTATTTTTATTTCCCAGACTAAATCTATTTAGCATCTTTGTTTTTGTTTTGAGGCCACACCCAGCAATACTCAATTATTCCTGGCTTTGTACTCAGGAATCACTCCTGATAGGGCTCTGCGGACCCCAATGCTATCTTGCAATTATTATGTAACTTCAAAAATGTTTTCAGAAGCTCTGTTTTATGCCTCCAAAGAATTAATAATCTATACAGTCACAGGTGATTGAACACAGGTGATTGAACATAGGTTGGCCGTGTGCAAGGGAAGTGCCCTACCTGTTATGTTATCTCTCTAACCCTTGAGCATCCTTTTATTTTCTTGTTTTCTATACATACATACATACATTTTCTTTGTTGAAATATCTTATTAAGTCTTTAAATTTGTTTATCTTCTTATTGAACTGTATGTTTTTTAAAAATACATATGTGGGATATAACCCTGTTATCAAATATATGCTTTGCAAATATTTCCTACCAGTCTGTGAATTCTCTGTTTTCTTTTCCATGTGAGGACTGGGGAAGTGTTCACCTGTCAGTACCAAAAATCTGTCTGAGCTCAGGGGTCACTTCTGGTGCTGTTTGGTGAACTGAGAATCAAATTGGGCATGACCATGATAAGTGACCTAACAACTGTACTCTCCGGTGCCCTTTATTTAAAAAATATTGAAACATATTTTCCTCCTTTGCTTTATATACATTTTGACAAAATAAAAATATCTTCAATGATTTTGAATGTAAATTTATTTAAAAATAGACTGCATCTGGCTTTAGACAGGTGTGTGTATCTCCATAAATCAATATTTATTTAGCAGGGGGACTCTCATGTTTTGACTCCATATGCATTATTTTTTATAAGACCCACATATAGTTTAAATGTTTTTGAAACCTTTTACCAATCATCATAATTTCATATGCTGATAAATAATAAATCATTTACAAAACGAACATGGAACATATTTTGGAACAAATATTTGGAATTTGGACAGTCCCAGACAATTTTGGATATAAACTCCCTATATCATGGGCATTAGTCACTGGCGAGACCACTGAGAACCCACAAGCTTAAACTTTTGTGGAATGTACATTCCAAAGTAGAATTTCCAGATGTGACTAGATCCTCATCATTTTCTCCAGGACTGAATTCCTATCATGGGGACTGTATTACACACAGGCCTAGCAGCTACTTCTTCAGGGTCACCTAAGGGACGTTGACAATGAATCTACCCTTACTTTCCCCCCAAATTGTATTTGTTGGCCTATGCTCAGGCCTTGGCATTAACTCTCTGAGTTGAGGTCCTATCTCCAGAAAGTTACTGATTGTGGAGCATGATTGCTATTGCATATCATTATTTATTGTTGGTCTGGAGGAAAATAAGGCCCTTGAGTTGAGAAGATAAAGATTGGGGCAGTAGGGTGTTTTGCTTATCATAAGAATGAAACATGCTTATACCAACTAAAAAAGGAAGCGGACTACAAGAAGACAGTTATTCTAAGGAAAACAAGACTAACAAGAATTTTCAATGTTGTTCATAGCCTGCTATTCCTCTGGAATAGAAACTGGAGGGAACTCACACAACTTTCCTGGGATTCATGATTTCCTTCCATATTGAGTCGGCTTCTCTTTGCTTATCTACTCCATTCCACTCTTCATGGACTAGCTAATTTTAATAGGTGTGCATATTCTAAATGTCAGAGTGCTTGTTGTGGCTAATGACATCAATAGTTGGATAAAACTTCTCCCTCGGCCACCCAACAGCCCGCCTGATGGACTATCACTAGCTGGCTGACACTTGATTTACCTTCAGAGATGTGCCTTAGATTGATCAGTACTGGCCCAGAGCTGACCTTTGTTATAGATCTGCCAATGGAGCAGTTCCAAGTAGAAGCAGATGTTGAACATGGTGGGTAATATGTCCAGAACTGGACAGAGAAATCAGGGAGCAATCAAGTTACTGACACCCAGGGGAAGTAAGCAGTGGGGGGAAAGAGGAAGAACACACAAATAAAGTGTCTTTGAGATTCATTACAGAATCTCATTACAGAAAATTCATTACAGAATTTCATTACAGAAAGTGTTTCATATAAAAGTACTCTGAAGACTGTTATTCAAGGGGAATACATTGTTTGTAAGTTTATAGTTTTGCCTCTAAATAACACATAGCAAAGGTGACAAGTTTCTCATGGCAAATGAACAAGTGCAGTGTTTTAATATGGCTTTTACCCCAAAACCAAAAATTACATGAGAGAATTTTTGTTCAGATGAATTATTTGTAATGTGATCCCAAAGAACAGGTGAGAGTTGAAGAGCATTAACAAGGAAAAACAAAAATTAATATCTTGTAAAATGTAGGCATACAACCATTCATAATGAGGGATTGAAAAGGAAGAACTGTTTGCTTTCATGTAAGAACCATTATACCCCATTCCTTTTATCTCAAAGGGCTCTGCATTTACATATGACTAATGTATATTGCTTCCAATGAATCTTTTACCTGCAAGGCCCAAGAGATAGTGAAAAGTTTGACTGCAAAGCTGTGGACGTGCAGGATGCTTACCCAAGCCATCAAGAAACTGATTGGTTACTACTGTAGTGCCTAAAGGAAAAGGTGTGTTCACAAAGATTTCAAAATTTATTAAAGACCTACATCAGTGAAATTCTCTTGGGAAAAAAATACAAAGCACTCAATTACATTTGACATGCAAAAATCTCATCCATAATTTCCAAGCAAACCCCAAAGTACAAGCTGACATTTTAATTACTTAAGGAACTTGATTTCTTCCTTATAACACACCACACACACACATGCATGCACAGGCACACACATATACACACACATATAGTCCTACCCATACCCAACACCACACACACACACACACACACACACACACACACACACATACACACACACATAGTCCTACCCATATCCAACACCCACTACAAGGCCCACTTCCTGGGCTGCTACTGTGCTGTACAATTCTAAAAAAAAAGCTGTTCACATACTAATTTATGAAATTCTGTAGAACCATAGTGCAGAAAATTCTATGCAATATTTCCCCTAGAATTTCTCATTGATCATAGTCAATGAATAATCTACTATTATAAAATCCCAAATCACTATTGGGGCAACATATGTATCATTAGTACTATGTGCCTTTTAAAAATTCTTTCAATTATAAGAAAGTACTTTTAGCCATAAGTAAATATCGGTCAGTAATGTTTTCTTTTAAAGTGAAAGTCAAGTTCTCACTGGAATGAGAGCAGAGAGGGAATCAATGAGGATGCAGGAAGAAGTATAGGAAAATTAAGGCTGGCATTTTCAAGAGGCATACTTCAGTTATTTTTTGGCTTGAACTAGGGCTCAGACTGTGATCAAGTTGGTTTGAAGCTGGTTCCCTACAGTCCGAGCAATATAATTCTCTAAGACTATCATTTGACACAAATTACATTGTTTCAACCATGCATTTGTGGAATCTGCAGAAGCTTTGTCATTCCAATGTCAAGGATGTTTCCTTTGAAAATGCCTTGAGATAGTTCTTGAGTGTGATCAGAGAGTTGATAAGAATATTGATGATATCAAAATCATCTATGAACATAAAGTTTATAGTCTGAGAATATATAGTCAATTCAAATTTAGAGAGAATAGCATATCAAAGACTGGTTTGGTATCAAAGAAAATGTCAGAACAAAGTTGGAAAGCCAGAAAGATTATTTTAGAACCTACTGCACCAAAGTTTTGGTAATTGATAGGTCAATTCTGACCTACTGCCTGTTTTCATAACTAAAATTTTATTGGCACATGGCTGAGCCAGTTCATCAAGAGACTGCATTTATGCTACAGTGGCAGGGTTGAATAGTATGAAAGACAAAAAATATTTATTGAAATATCTAACCACTAACAGAAAATGTTTGTCAACGCATGAAAAATCTTCATTCTGAGAGAATTGATATTCTTGCTTTGCTTCTTTACAAGACAAGGATTTGCCATTGATTGAAACTCCCACACTGACACTCACACTCAGTTCCCTGAATTATCAATAGAATTATTCTAGAACATTAATATAGAACATTCACACATAACAAGTAACTCTCTCCATTTAGGTTCTTTTTCTAGAGGAGAAGTAACATTAATTCTATCAACAATAGACCCAGAGACCAGTTGAGTGCCAGGCCCCAAGCTCATTAGTAGGGACTTGAAGATGAACAAAGTAGCTCAATTTATTGTCCAGTGTTAGAAATTCCTACAAAGTCTACACAAGGCAGTTGAAGTCTGTGGACTAGTTTTCCTTGCCTAGTTTTCTTTTTTCTCTGCCTCCCTCTCTCTCCTTCCAATTTGACTTCTTTACCTTCTTTCTTGCCCGGTCTCAGGCCTGCCAGTGCCACCCTGTGGCTTTGACAGGCATTACTAGACTAGCACTGCTGACTGCTCTGAAGGTTGGGAAGCACCCAGAGAAGTTTTTGAGTGCCTGAAATTAGGGATTTAGACATCTCAAAGGTTCTGGTGCAAGATTGCTCAAGATACTAACATCTATTTATTTATTTATTTACTTTAATTTTTCTTGGCTTTTAGGGACACACTCGGCAATGCTCAGGGGTTACTCCTGACTCTGCACTCATGAATTACTCCTGATATGCTCGGAGGTCCATATGGGATGCCAGGACTGAACCTGGGTTGACTGGGTGCAAGGCAAACGCCCTCCCCACTGTCCTATTGCTCCGGCCCCAGATCACGATCAAGATCATGAAATCCCGTTAATCATTGATTTCTCAAGTGGGCTCAGTAACCTCTCATTTCGTCCTTTCCCTGAGATCTCGGCCCTCCCAACGATGTCACACTGGGGACTCTTTCAGGGTCAGGGGAATGAGATCCAGCTAGTTACTGGATTTAGCATATGAATACACAATGGGAAGCTTGCAAGGCTGTCCCAGGAGGGCAGGAAACTCTCAGAAGATTGCCAGTTTCTCCCAGAGGGAGAAGTAGGCTACAAGATATCGTGTGTCCTGCTTCAGAGAGCTTGCTTTAAGTCTCTCTCTGGATGTTGGCAGTTGATGGGATTACACACACCTGGGTTCCTCTGCCGGTACCTTCATGCATGAGGCTGGTCTGAACGTGTGTAGAGGGGCCTTGATCATGGCTGTAGCTAGGTTCCGGTGGTCTTCAGCCACTGGGAGCCCTGCTCGGGGTGGGGAGGGAAGCTGGAGCCCAAATCTTCCGAGGGGCCCCGGGGAAGACAGCCAGGCATTCGGGCAAGAGTCTCTCGGCCCCAGATACTAACTTTAAAAGTCATTTATATGAGGCCAGAGCAACAGTATAATACTTGTCTTGCATGTTGCAGACCTGGATTTGATCATTGGCTTCCCATATGGTTTTCAGAGCACCTCCAGGAGTGATTCCTGATGGCAGAGCCAGGAGTAACCCCTGAGCCTTGACAGGTGTGACCCAAAAAGCAAAAAAAAAATAGTCATTTATATCGTAGTAGAAAAGAAGGAGTCACAGGTATCTTTGTTAAGGGGAAAGAGATCAGCAGAGTCCTAAACTGATTAATGTAAAAGAGATTACTGCACAATGCTCTGAGCAGAGATTGCATTTGAGTTGTCTCAGGGATGTTATTTAGATAGCATATAATATGAATGTGATAAAATGTGCAATGATGGATTTATGACTGCAACCACTTATTGAGTCATCTTACTCTTATGACATAGTAACGAAACAATAGCGATTGTCCCCATTGCTGCAATTAACTGTGCTTTCTTTAATTCCATTTCCTGACCTTTAATGATATAGCAGGTGAATCCAATTGGGGTTAAGGGAATTGCCTCTCACATAGATGTTGTACTTCAAGGCAACTGTAGTAAGTTCCTTGGATTCCTCCGGGGGTGACACTAGACCCTTTTCTATTTCTGCTTCCTTGTCAGGCTTCTGTCTATAAGGATATGTTGCAGGTCACGGTGGGAAGAGAGCAAATGATTGCAGTTGAATATAGTAGGGCTGGTTTTTAAAACCTTTAATAAGTTAATGGGGAAACAGATGTCTAGCCTCAACTTTTGGCCAGAGTTCTAGAAGAAAGTTTTACTAAATTATTTAGGACAATTTCAGAAAAATAGCAAAAGTTTCGCAAAACATCCTGTTATGCGATGCTGATAAGTTGTCCACTCCTTTAAGATTCAAACAATCTTGTTGTTTATCTGAATGAATTTGTGTTTGTGTGAAACACTCACACACAGAGGCTCTGGCGCCATGACACTGAAACTAGGGTTGAGGCACCTTCTCTTTCCAAGTCGTATTAGGATCTCCTCATTGATACTGACCGTTGTGAAGCAACGCTTACACTAAGAGTACAACTTCAGCACTTGCCAAAACTTGGGTCTCAGGTTCCCATTTCAATAGGACAGCAGACTTGATTGTTATCACTAATATGATTTCTTGTCTTCTGTTTATAAAAGTATATTTGAAACATAGTATTTTAAAGACTTGCCACTCTTAAATATTTCTTATTTAAGTACTTAGATGAACTTGAGTCTAAATTTCTACATAAGAAATTCATTCATTTTGGATAAAGCATGATTATTACCTGTACAACACTCAAAATAAATTATTTTAATTTTTTTTTTTTGCTTTTCTGGGTCACAGTCAGCTTTGCACAGGGGTTACTCCTGGCTCATGCACTCAGGAATTACTCCTGGCGGTGCTCGGAGTACCATATGGGATGCTGGGAATCAAACCCGGGTCGGCCGCGTGCAAGGCAAATGCCCTACCTGCTGTGCTATCACTCCAGCCCCAGTTATTTTAATTTTTAAGAGAAAATCTTAAATGAGGGAATTCCCCCATGAAGTCACTAACCCTCTATGGATACAATCACTGTGTTGAACAGAAAAGTGATGTCTGGGACTGGGGCAAAAGCACAGTGGATGGGGCGTTTGCTTTGCACATGGCTGACCCGGGTTTGATTCCCAGCTTCCTATTTGGTACCATGAGCATTTCCAGGAGTAATTCCTGAGTGCAAAAGCCAAGAGTAACCCCTGTGCATCACCGCGTCTGACCCAAAAAGAAAAATAAGAGTGATGTCTGATGTCTGACTTCATACATTGCATTGAATTTAGCAGTCTGAATAACAATGAAGTTATAAACCATAAATACATTTTTATGTTTAAGTACTCGAGTCTAGTATTTTAAAGGTGACATAAACAAGAAAGTTGTCTGCAGTTTTTGCTTTTCAGCTTGAGATCACTGCCAGGCATACACAGGAGTTTCCAAGTTGATGGCATAATTTTATTCCTAATCACGAGACTCATCTCAAAGAGAGAGTGAGGAGATGAAGTAAAGGAGGATAGAAAAGAACAAGGAAGTCGCTTTTTTGCATCATACATTTTTCCAATAAATGATAAAGGTAAGGCTAGAGAGAGTAAGCAAAGTACTTGCCTTGCGTGCAGTAGACCAGGCTGACATTCCTGGCATCATATACGGTCCCCAAGTCCCACCAGGAATTCCTGAGCATAGATCCAGGAATAAATCCTGAAAACAGTTAAGTGTGGCCAAAAATGTCTCCCAAGAACAATAAATAAATTCTAGAGCTACCTATCATCTATGCTCTACTGCCCACAGGAAGATTATACCATGCTGTCACATAATTAAAAAGTCACTATTGTTGATGTTCCCTATAATTTATGTTTTTGCCAGGCTTTTGTTGATGCTGTAGTTTCTACCAAGACTTCCTGTTCACTGATCTTCTTTCTCAATGTGATAGTTTTCTCAAACCATGTTAAACGTCATAAGCCACCGAGCTATCTTCCTGCTCCTAAATTCAGAAAAATCTACATCATTTTTTTGCATGTCACTTTCCAAATGCTTTACTACTTACATATGTTTCAATTTTTATAACTTAATTCATTTAGGTTAATGTCTTGTTTGTCCATGTACCTAACAATTAAGAAGCTTCAGTATTTCCTCAGGGTTGGGTACAGTGCCTGGAACCTGATAACTGCTTAATTCTCTATAATGATTTAGTTAAGCATGTGTCTAGAGTAATGTCTTAAAGTTTTTCCATTTACAGCCCTTTTTCATCAAAGTGTCACTGTCACTGTCATCCTTGTTCATCATCAATTTGCTCGAGCGGGCACCAGTAACATCTCCATTGTGAAACTTGTTGTTACTGTTTTTGGCTTATCGAATATGCCATGGGTAGCTTGCCAGGCTCTGCCGTGTGGGTGGGATACTCTCAGTAGCTTGCTGGGCTCTCTGAGAGGGACAGAGGAATTGAACCTGGGTTGGCTGGGTGTAAGGCAAACGCCCTTCCTGCTGTGCTATCACTCCAGCCCTATAAAGTAGATCATAAATCAAACATTTACTGAAAATAAATCATAAATTTACTTAAAACAAAAATTTTTCAACTCCCACATGCAGTTATACAACCTCATTTTGAGAGACTGAAGCTGTTATCGAAGCCCTAGCCAAACAGGGCACACAATCTCAGTACATTAGGATCCTCCGTGAGCTGTATTAAGGATTCACCATCAGGATCTCACTATTCTACAAGGAAGTGATCATCGACGTAAAGAGAGGGGTTCAGTAGGGTGACACCATTTCACCGAAACTCTTCAGTGCCACCCTTGAGAACGTCATGCAATGACTGGAATGGGAAGGAATGGGAGTGAAGACAGATGGTTGGCAATTACACCACCTCTGCTTCACTGACGATATCATTCTAATAGCATCAAACACTAGCCAAGTGACACGAATGCTGGCCGATTTTGACCATAAGTGTGGAAAGGTCGGACTGCAGCTGAATCTCATGAAGACAATGTTCCTGCGAAATGGACTAGTTCCTGATGTTCCATTTGCACTCAGTGGAACAAACATCTCTGATCGAGAACTTAACATGACGAACGACCTGGCACCTGAGCTGCACAGGAGTAAGAGAGAGGTGTGGAATGCCTTCAAGTGCGCCAAAGAAGTTGTTAAGAGGATGAAGACCTTCTTGCTCCTGGGCACATCTTTTCGACTCCACCGTTCTTCCTGCACTAATATATTCCTCAGATATCTGGGCCCTATGAAAACAGGATGAGAATGCTATTTGGGCTCCCAAAGAGAAATCTAAAGAGCTATGCTTGGAATATCACATTTCACTCAAGTGAGAGAAGGAATCCGGAGTTCCGACTTCCATCGACGATCAAGAATCAGGGATGCTGTCTCGTTTGCCAAGGCGTCAAAAATCAGATGGACTGGACAGGTTATGAGTTTTGTAGATGACCGCTTAACTACAGATGTTACAGACTGGATTCCACGGGACATCAAAAAACGCGTGGCCACCCACCTACGAGATGGTCAGACTTCTTCATCAAGACCCTGAACGAGCAGTTTGAGGCTCTTCATATTCCTGGAGTGAGCAGATGCCATTGGGCTACACTAGCACATGAGAGGGACAAATGGAATTGTTACTGGCACCCACTACAGCAAATCGATGAGCAACGGGATGACAAGTGACACAAGTCATTGGAGTTCTAAGAACATTAGCTAGGATATGGAAACAATCCAAATGTCCAACAACATATGAATAGATTTTAAAAGCTGTGGTAATCAAACACAATGGAATACTATGAAACTATAAGAAAAAGAATCTTGCAATTTGCTGCAATTGGAGGGAACTAGAGGGTATCATGTTAAGTAAAACAAGTCAGAAAGAGAAGAACCAATTTTGAATGATATCACTCATCTGTGGTATACAAGGACACAAAACAAGAGAACAGACTATATGTAGTAAGAACAAAACCTTGTCCTTGGATTGCAAAACAGATTACCAAGACGTTGGGGTGACTAGAATGGTGGGTGAGGGAATGGATGGAAGGGAGAGGAAGAGGTGGATCAGAAGTGGCATAAAGATAATGGTTCTGGTTCCTGGGCACTTTGATGATAGTGTGGTACAGTAATTTTGTAATCACACCTGTGATGTTATTTTAAGGATGTTACTTAAAATAAGTAAAAAATAATAATAATGAAGTAAAATGAAAGAAGCTAGAACTTAGAGAGAAAAGTTCTCACATTCACATCAAAATCTCTGTTGTTTAGTTACTCCCATAAGAGATTTTTTTTTACGCAATCTGAAAATGTTTTGCAGCTTAATCACAGTATCATGATTTCTTTAGAATCATGGCAATAAAACAACTAAACATTTCCAAAAAGCCCAGCTTAGAAAAAGTGCTAGCTCTGCATACCATTTACTTAAGTAACTGAAATGTTAATGATAGTTCAAGGGAAAAGGGGCCATATTATCCCTCAAAAGGACTGGATAGAAGGAATCTATGAGTCATTTATGAATTATGGTCAGTGATTAGGATTAAAAAAGCTAGCAATTAGAATATCAACTTTAAATACATAATACATAGTTAACTGATCACTAGAATTGAACTCTAATTTAGAATCAGTTTCTAAGCCATATACAATTGACAATATTTAACCAATTTTTAAAGCTATAAAACAATTTTCAGGTACTTTCTGCAAATATTAACTCCCATAAAATTGAATACATGAATATATAGCTCCATTTCCTTCCTGGTGGTGTTAGCATGGTTCTATCTACATATGGCTTACACATGACAAACCATAACAATGTTAATAATAATGCAATGTTAGCTTTGAAATACCTTACTTTTTTACCTGAGAAGGTATGCATTATTTAGAAATCATTTACTCTTATACACATATGTCCACTTAGAAATTCTCTTGGTATATACTGCTATGTCAAGTATTAGTTGAAATTTTACTTTTTTATTGGTAAAATATGAGTAGTAAACTTTAATAAACTCTCAATTTCTGTTTTTCTCCCTAAAATTTTAGTAACTGTGATTTACAATACTGTTAATACTAGGGATTTCATGCATACAACATTCCACCTCATGAGTGCCCATTATCCTACACAATTGTCTCAGGGTTCCCCCCTAAGAACTCCAGGCCCTGCTATGTTTTTGTCATGATTAGCTCTGTGTGCTATGGGATGTTGAGTCATGGGTCTGAGGTTTGACATATGATATGCATGCTAAATATATAGGTGATAGTGCTAGTACCACTTAAGCTATCACCCTGGTCTCAGTGATTCTTTTGGGGGCGCTGAGGACATTTCCAGTGGTCCTCAGGATAGTTCGTTTAACTTCTCCATCACCCCCCACCCTCCATCTCTAAGTAAGTATAGAAGTAGGTGGTTTTGAGTGCCTGATATATAAAATACTTTCCAAAAGAACATTGATTATTATTTCAATAGCCATCACCAAACCATAATCTGATACAATAAAATTGGTTTCTTCATGAACGAACACCAAGAGGGTTTTTATTGTTGTTTTTGTTTTGCTTATTTCATATTTCTTTTCTGAAGGGATACTATAAATATCTTTAAAAGCTGCAGATATAATTGCAATTTAAAAATTGCAGAAGGGTAATATGACTCATGTTTCACAATTCAAATTGTTTTATTTTCTGTAATACTTTAGACAGTGAAATAATTTCCCCCACCCTTTTAGGATGACAGGAAATGACCTCATGAAAGTGGAGAGGAACAGTTGGGGGAATACATAGTGAATTGTAGGAAAAAGGCTGCATCATTTTGATGTGGCAGGCAGGCAGATAGGGAAGGCCCCCTCCCAAGAGAATGGCAGTAAATTTCCTGGGAAGTAATAGCCCTGACCTCATGGAGACCTGGTGCCAGTCTGTAACAGACCCCGAGAAGGCTGGACCTCCCTTTGACAGAAGCTCCATCAGGAACAAAAGGCTGGGGAAGAATTTCAAAGACCATCACCACTCCTGACTCTACCCCCCTGACAACAGCCTTAGCAATGGACTTTAGACTTTGACGTAGGGAGAACCCCCACATGGGGGCATGTTGGAGAAACCCTATAAAGGCCACCTGGAACAAAGAAAGGGAGCACATATGCTGCCCGGGCCCCTGTGCTGCTTGCGCCCACGTGGCCGAACACACGCAGTGCCTGAGCACATGTGTTGTCAGCATCTCCCCTCTTGAAATCTGTACTTTCATGCTTTCATGTCTAATGCTGGGATGTGTATAGGGGCGGAGAAGCCTAGAGTTCTCTCTTGAGCACGTTACTCTCCACTTTCTCTCCCTCTTTCCCTTCAAAAGAAAAAGGAGAAAATTCAGAAAGGAAAGAAAGTTGAAAGGGGTGTATTTTGGTACTCCTGAGAATATAGTATTCCAGAAAAGCAGTCACTTTGCAATCTTCACTTTTCTTTTTGGTTAAATATTTTCCACTGTTAGGCCTGGGGGTTCTCCTTTTCCCTAACACATAGCAACCCCTACTGGTACCACAATCTACAGCAAGCACAAAACACCAAAGTAGCTTCTTCTGGTTCATGACTTTTTTGCTTTTCTGTAAGCGGCTCTAGAGTTCTCACCTCTGTTAGCTCCAGCTCTCTAGACCTACCTGATTTTTTCACTCTGCTTTTTTTGTGGTTCTCAGTGTTTAAATCGTTTGTCTTCTCCACTCAAAAATTGCACTCCCCACCAAAATAGAATCTGACTTAGCCTTTTATTGAATTTAGTTTAAAAGTTTCATTCATCCAGTGCTTTGTTCTTTATCTTCTACATGTGGATAAAATCATCTGTATTTTTCTTTCTCCTTCTAACTTTTAAAATTCAATATAATCCACTACAGGTTCATCCATGCTGTCAGAATGACAAGATTTTATCTTTTCTGTTTTTTATAGCTGAGTAGCATTTAGTTTTATTTTTTTTAAATAAAATTACTTTATTTTAAATTTAAATTATTTTAAATTAAATTTTAGTTAATTTTAATTAAATTTAAATTATTTGAAAAAAATCAATTAATTTTATTATTTATTGAAAAGTAGCCTTTTTCCCAGAAGAGAGAGACGCAGACTCTTGCCCCCGCATCTGATTGTCTTCATCAGGGTCCCTCGGAGGGGATGGGTTGCCTTTCCCTCCCTGCCCCGAGCATAGCCTCGACAGTTGAGGACTTCCGGAACCCAGCCACATCTAGTAGCCTAGTTCTCCTTCTTGGAGATCCTGACAAGCTACCAAGAGTCTATTGCCCGCTTGGAAGAGCCTGGCAAGCTCCCCGTGGCGTATTCATATCCCAAATACAGTAACAGATATATACATGCTTCTCAGAGAGCCTGGCAAGCTACTGAGAGTATCCCACCTGCTCGGCAAGCTACCCGTGGCGTATTCGATATGCCAAAAACAGTAACAATGACAGGTCTCATTCCCCTGACACTTGAAAGAGCCTCCAATGGTTGGGAATGATGAGTAAGGAGAGGCTGCTAAAAATCTCAAGGTTGAGTGTAATAGAGACGTTACTGGTGCCCGCTCAAGTAAATCGACAATGGGATGACAGTGACAGTGAGTAGCATTTGATTGTGTTTATGTAATTAAGCATCCATTGTTAAACACTTGGTTGTTTTTATATTTGACTATTATAAATAGTGCTGAATTTAACATATATTTTTGAATTAGTCTTTTAATATTCACTGGATAGATATTTAGGAGAGGAGTTGCTGCATTATTTGGTATATTTCTTTTTTTCTTTCCCATCATCAACATTTATTGAGCTTTTGCAGATTAGTAAACACATGGAACATACAAAAAATAAAGTCCCTGTTATTGAGGATGCTATATTCTAAATGGAGAAGTAACACCTATTTCAACTTTTTTTTTTTGGTGTTTATTGCAAGGATCTGAGGAAATAGGGTGAGCTATGGCATTACTTAATTCCATCATTATTTAAACAGGTGGAAGAGGGTGGGGATTTTACAGGCAACAACAGATTATTCAGCACAGATGGATTTACAGGGAGATAAACATAATCTCATCAACCTGGAAGAGATTTATTACAGTAAAAAAGTTGAGGGAAATTGTTGGCAAGATGCAAAGGAAAAAAAAATATCTGGGCTGGAGCGATAGCACAGCGAGTAGGGCATTTACCTTGCACAAGGCCCACCAGGGTTCAATTCCCAGCATCCCATATGGTTCCCCTGAGCACCACCTAGAGTGATTCCTGAGTGCATGAGGCAGGAGTAACCTCTGTGCATCGCCAGAAAGAAAAAAAAAATCCTCAGACATTTAGTGGAGCTGAAAAGATCATGAGACCTTTTCTCCAGGGTCATAATCCCAAATAGGAATGGTTGGTGTCAGACAAAAGGTTAAAAAAAGGTAATCTTGGGGCCAGAGAGAGCACAGCAGGTAGGACACTTTCCTTGCCTGCAGTCAACTGGGATTCATCCTCTGACACCACATATTACACAGACACAAGAGCAACCTTTGAGCACAGTTAGGTGTGACCCAAAAAACAAACCAAAACAAAAACAAAGTGAAAAAAGGTAATCCTGTACATTAAACCAATATAATGAATAAAGAATCCAAACTGAAGGAATGCTTTAAGATCATCAAAAGCAAACATGATTTAGAAGCACAAAGCTTACAGTTAATGCTATTTAATGTCATGATGGGCCAAGAAGATTGGTTAGAAAATTCCATGCATCTTAAATTGAAAATTCACACATTACTTTTCTCCCAATCAATCCCCTCTGCCTTGGATAATGGGGCAGAGAATATGCTTTTGTTGTTTGTTTGTTTTTTTAACCTCAGAGGGAAATGAATCATAGCTGGGAGCAGTAGTAATAGTAATATTAGCAGTTTTTTGTTATAATGATAAACTTTGCATTTAAGCTTGGTTAAAGTCCATTAGATGCCAATGGGGAATAGGAATAAACTTCCAAAAACACACAGTTTCCTTTAGAGAAATTTCAGAATGAAAGAACTTATTTATACAAAAGTTACAAAGATGTAGACAAATTAGTTGAAACATTTATTTGTACAACTTTGATTCCACTTATTTGAACTTAATACATGTTCTTAACAATTATTCTTGGATTGTTCATGACAATTTCTTAAGACATTAAACAAGACTAACCATCTCTCAATTTATTTCCTTCTTAACTGTATTTATAGTATGTGCATGTTAAACAAATTATATAAAAAAAACCTTAATAAAAGTCAAAATACTCATGGTGTTTAGTGCTATTATTCTGAACATACATGAAATAATGCATATCAGAACAATCATTTTTACATAATCTTTATTTGTACAGTTGTTCTTAGATTGCCTAAAACATTAAAATGCAAAAAAAACTTGTTTAGCAAAAGTGATAAAAAAAACAAGCAGTATTACAAATAATTAAATGTGAACCATGTCTTTATCCAGAGCAAACTAAGTCACAATTTTGTTAAAAAATTTCTTCTGCAGCTACAGATAGCATATGCACATTGAGACGCAGTATTCCACAGATGTGTATATTCAACATGCAATATTGCAGATCTCTTTTTCATATTTTGAGGAACTTCTGCACTGTTTTCCATAGATGCTGCACCAGGTTAAATTTCTAGGAATAGTGTAAAAATGTTCCTTTCTCTTCATATGCACACCAACACTTATTTCTAATATTTTTAATAAAGGTCATTCCCTTCTCAAAGGTGTGAGCTGCTATTTCATTGTAGTTTTGATTTCATTTCCCTAATACCAAGGGACAAGTATTATTCATGTGCCTTTGACAATCTATATATATATATTTCTAGAGAAGTATCTTTTCAGAACTCTTGTCCATTTTTTAAAATTAGCTTTTTAAAAGTCCTGAACTATTTGAGTTTTATATCTACTTTAGATATTAACCTATCATCTGATGTATGATATGCAAATATTTTCTACCATTATTTTAATTTTAATAATTTTTTTGCACTGAAGAAAACTGAAAAATTAAAGCTTTTTAGTTTACTCTTGTTTCATCTGTTTGTTTTGTTCTCATTTGTCTAGCTCAAAGATTCTTATACTTATTTAGCTTATTGTCCCCTTTTAATAAAAATAATCACTTAGCAAATAATGGCGGTCTTCTTTTCCTACTTACGTTTCCTATTTCTATTTTTCCCTCACCAGTGCTCAGGATTTGTTGAATAGTGGTAATGAAAATGAGAGTTTTGCTTTCCCTGATCTTAAAGGGATCTTATTTAAATACTTAAATAAAAGTATTTCAGTTCTTTTTACCACTGAATCTGATGTTAGTTGTAGTTTTGTTATCATCATCATCATCATCATCATCATCATCATCATCATCATTATCCCGTTGATCCTCAATTTTCTCGAACGGTCTCAGTAACGTCTTCATATAGCCATTATTATTTGGGGGTATATGTTATCTCCATTTTAAGCATTTTGTCATAAATTAATGTTGAAATTTGTCAAATGTTTTATCTGTGCTATTTATATAATCATATTATTTTTATCTTTCATTTTGTTGTGGCATATTACATTAACTGGTTTGCACATGTTAACTCATCCTTGGGTTCATGGATAAAGCTGACTTAGTCATGATAAATGATTGATTTCGTGCATTATTGAATTCTGTTAGCTGAGACTTTGTAAGAAACATTTGCATCTAAGTAAATGAGAAATATTGGCCAATATTTTTCTTTTTTTTGATATCAGGGTAATGTTGACCTTGTAAAGTGTATTTGGAAGTATTCTTCCTTCTATAATGTTTTGTAAGACTGACAGTAAAATAATAAATTTTAGAATAAATGCTTTGGTAGGATGAAACAGTTTATTAAACAAAGCAATGTCGTGTTCCCATATGAAAAGTTATATAAAGATGCACCAGACTGTAAAGGAAAAATGATTTTAAAGTCTTCTAAGGATATGACCTGAGAGATAGAATGGAGTCATACCCATATGGCTTGGGCTTGAAGACCATGAAAAGATCATATCCAGTGTTGTCTAAGCAGCATACAGGTTTCATTATGTATTTTTCTGTGGTCTGTGATGATTCAACTCTACCAATTCACTATATCTCACTCCCTACTTGCATGACTTCCATTCTAATCAACTTTGCATTCCATTGTCTTACTAACATTCCAATGTTTTCTCTGCTTTTGCAGTCTCTCACATCTCTCTTAGCTGACTTTAAGATCTCAGACTTCTCCCTTCAAAGACAATCTAGTCACCTCTACCTAAGAAACCTCTCTGACTTTATCATTGGTTCTATGGTCTCTCTTTTTATTTGGAGGGGGATATTGCAGGGAAAGGGTCATGCCTGGGGCAATGCTCAAGGGTAACTACTTCTGGTTCTGAACTCAGGCATTACTCCTGGTGGTACTCAGGGAATCATATCGGGTGCTGGGGATTGAACCTGGGTCAGCTGCATGCAAAGTAAATGCCCTACCTGCTGTACTCTTGCTCTGCCTCCAAATTTCCCTTTCCTTTTAGTTACTTCCCAAGTTTTTATTCTCAGCTTATCTGACAGACATTTGAAGACAACTTTCTCTTGTGAAGTTGGTTTTGAGAATAACAAATGACACAATTCTTAATTCAAAAATCATACTAATATAGAGGAGTGTTAATAATTGCAAGGCCACTTGCAATCCATAAACTCCAAAGCACGGTCGATTTGAGGTCAGCTTCATTTCTTGGGGACTTCAGGGCACATTAGCTCTTGCTAATTTTCATGGTCATCCCAACACATGGAATAAGTTAGTTTAACTCATATGGGTAATTTTTTCATTCCCATAGAGTAATTTTGTTAGTGCCAACTTGAAAATAATACTACATTGTCTTTAGGGAAAACTTTTTCCAACTAATATAAGTCCTTTTTATGCCAGCTCTTTAGTCTCACAAAACGTTTTGAGAAGAAATTGTACCTTCTCCCCATTTTTTTTAAGACAAAGACACAAAGCCCTAACATGGTAAGAGTTGTATTTTCTTAGCATAGAAAAAGAGTGGGTGCCAAAAGCAATAAAATACTTCAAGCTTAGGCCTAGGTACAGCACATCAGAGACACCTCACAATAGGGCCAGCATGTTCAGTTGGAAAATTGCGCTCTGCATTACTTGAGTTTATGATAAGGGCACTTTCTGGAATGGAGCAGTGATCGACAGTTTGCTTAGTTCCTCTGGTGGAACTCACTAGAGCACCTAGTCAGGGGTGACTTGAAAACCAGTACTTGGAACAAACGAAGGGAGGAAGAGGGTAGAGGGAGGTGCTCCGTTTCAGTCCTCTCATTGAATGCCAAAGATAGCTAAATTCTCCCTCTCTATTGTTTTGTAGGAATAGGATAGCTTATCAGATATTTCTCTCCAGTCTTTTCTTAATAAATTACTCCTTTCTACAGAAACTCTAAGCCAAGATTTCTTAAAGGTTTTCTTAAGATATCTTAAGACTTTCAAATACATTTGGTTACTGGGAAACCTGTTTCAGAAACAGAAAGACCACATCCCTGGAAGATCTAGGGTCAAGATCTAGGTTTATGGACTTAACTCCTGATACATTTGGCTCAAGTTGAAAAATGAAAGAAAGAAAGAAAGAAAGAAAGAAAGAAAGAAAGAAAGAAAGAAAGAAAGAAAGAAAGAAAGAAAGAAAGAAAGGAAGGAAGGAAGGAAGGAAGGAAGGAAGGAAGGAAGGAAGGAAGGAAGGAAGGAAGAAAGAAAGAAAGAAAGAAAGAAAGAAAGAAAGAAAGAAAGAAAGAAAGAAAGAAAGAAAGAAAGAAAGAAAGAAAGAAAGAAAGAAAGAAAGAAAGAAAGAAAGAAAGAAAGAAAGAAAAAACGCCCACTGTCTCAAGAGGCCCTGGGTAGGAACATATAAGGCGAACAGTTCAGTTGTAGACAAGAAAATTCTGGAGTGTCAGCAGGGATGAGCTGGTCAGGAAATAGCCACTTCCTGCCGATACTCCCAAACTGCTCCCACTGTAGCCATCCCCCATTGCCGATTATGTGGCCAACATCATACTGTCCAAAAGTAGCACCACTTTGTTCAACCAGCCCCAATCTTCTCCACCACTGACCCCATATGTTCATGCACAACTTTCTGGGTTTCCTCCTGGGGCAGAAGATATTCAGACAAATCAACAAGATTTGGATAGGAAATATATCCTTCTGGAAAGGTAGACAGATATATAAACTGTGGCTTAAGAAAAATTTCCTGAAAACTCAAAATAATGGTGGTGGGAAGGTGGTGGGACTGGTGTTGAAATATTGAATGTAATCCATTATTGTGAATAACTTTATGAAAATAAATTAATTTTTTTTAACTTACAGGGACTAGTTAGGCCACCACAGAAGGCTGAAAAACAGGATCTGTGATTCCATAGAGCTCATCTATGACACAGTGTATGGGGAGTGATTGCAAACAAAGCAACCACTTATTTTTATGGTCAAACCATGCAAGAGTATTTCAGTAGAGGGCCGTTGCCTTCAGAAAGAAGTTGCATTCTGGATGCTAGGCTAGCCAAGAAAGAAGAAACACAACAAGTGTTTACAACGGGGAATTGTTTACAGATCATAAAGGTCTTGAGATTCCAAAAAAGACAAATTGTACAGGAAGCATCTACCAGTGGCTAGGCTGCAGAGATAAAGATCAAGAAAGCTAAAGAGTTGGGTTTAGGTGAAGAAGTACCACCACAAGAGTGTGTTCCTGTGAAGGCTGAGCCCATGGAGAACTTGGCTATGGTGGAGAGTAAATACGTATAGAGAATGAAAGGACAAAACTCCCAGAATTACCTTTCATTTCCTGTCAGCTCTCACTTGTGCTTGCTATTTACTGCACCCAGGTGGAAAACCTCTTGCACAGGAAGCCAGGAAAAGTAACTATAGGGGCTGCTACCTGAGGAAAAGGGCAGGGCAGGGGGAATGTAAGAAACAGATGGCTGGCAAAAATCTCACTAGACAGAGTGAACAGGCGCAAATCACCCTTTTATCCCCCTTCAACTGCAATGATATAACATGAGTCCTGAATCAAACTCTATCAAATCACCTGTGATCATAAAGATTAGCTTGGAGTGAACTTGAGGGTCAGTCTTTGCCTCATACTCTAATTTGGGTCTATCTGAGAACCTTTTTAGAAGGTACTTTAATTTTTCTAGGCATTATAGAACTATGATACATGTAGTCTGCTGTCTATTCTGTCTCTTCATGGACATCTTGGAGCTGACCCATTCCTTGTGTATAATCTGAGCCTGCATAATCAAATGAAAAGAATGGATGACGTTTTCATAGTCAGGTGAAAATTTACTTCTTCTATGGTAAGTTTGGGAAACACCGATTCAATAAAGACTCTTTTTTAAAAAAAAATTAGTGAATCGCCGAGAGGGTACAGTTAAAGATTTACATATTTTCGTGCTTGTGTTTCAGTCATACAATGCTCGAGAACCCATCCCTCCACCAGTGCCTGTTCTCCACCACCGATGATCCCAGTATCCCTCCCACCCCCAATCCCATCCCCCCACCCCACCCCACCTCTGTGGTAGGACACTCCATTTTGTTTTCTCTCTCTCTCCTTTTGGGTGTTGTGATTTGCAATAGAGGTATTGAGTGGTCATCATGTTCAATCTATAGTCTACTTTCAGCACGCATCTCCCATCTGGAGCGGGTCCTCCAACCACACTTTACTTGGTGTTCCTTTCTCTATCTGAGCTGCCTTTTTTCCCCAGAATGTGAGGCCAGCTTCCAAGCCATGGAGCAAATCTCCTAGTACTTATTTCTACTATTCCTGGGTCTTAGTCTCCTATTCTGTTTCAATAAAGACTCTTAAACCTCCTGATACCTAAACTAATGTTTTTTGCTTCCTTGGTGCCGAGTTAATGAAAGTCCTCCTCATAGGCTTGTCTTGCTTAAATAAATCTTTCCAATATGAATTCAAAGGCTTTAGTATATAATACCAGTTGTATGACCTCAGACAGACAAGTTGTACAATGAGAATAAATACAGAGCTGCTGTGTGGAATAGACAAGATATCAAATCTTATCTGAGTTCCCGGCATACAGCAGTGCTCAATAAGTAGTACAATATAACATAAGTGAAAAAGGTCTAATTTCAGGAACATCCAGCTATGGGTTCTTTTGATATCACCTCACTCTATGTTTTGCAGATGGATTTTATCTCAAGCAGACCATTCTCCATAAGCTAGCAAGATGGAAGCTGAGACATATTAGCTCAGTGACCACAAGAGAAACTGATCACAGAAGCTTTTGAAAAATCCTGGTTTGGAGTCATATGGACCTGGTTAGGTCTCATGTCCAACTATGAATTAATCTGAGAGTCCAGGAGACTTTTGGGGTTGGCCAGACTAGGTCCTGTATCCATGTAGGTTGAGTGTAAAAGGGTTCGAAGGAAAATGAAGTTGCTTTGAAAAAGGAGGAATGGATACTAGGAAGGCAAAATAAGTTGTTCCACTTCAGCAGCTGTGGTTCTCTTATTACGATTTGCTATCATTACTTACTATTTGTACACTGCAACAAAAACCTGAAGGGTTATTAAACGAACAATGCACTGAATAGGCAGGCAAAAGGAAAACCATAAGAAGCTTTATAGCAGGCAAAAAATGATCCTGGAGAGAAGAAAATACAATGAAAAAGCTCTTACCAATAGATTAGAGGCAAAATCTCAACAAAATCTAAAGTAGGAACTTCTAGGAGACGGTTCAACCACCTTTTCCTAAAAAAATTATCTAGAAAGGAATGTGTAGTATGTTTATCTAGAACTAAAACTAAGTCTCACTGTGGTTGTTTAATAGTCACAAAAACATGCATATTTTACTTTTTCAGCAATGACACAGAGATCTGTAAAATGAGCAAACGACATTTCCTAGACAGGTAGGTCATTTCCATAATTACCTCACTTCAGACACAATCAAAGGCATATTATTGACATAGGAACTTCATGATTTTGGAATATTCTAGGTAATTTTCTGATTATCTTAAATGGAGCAGGTATGAGATGCATATGTTGAATTTCTGGCAGAAGACTTGGCATTAAACTACAGTGAAAATTAAACTACAGTGAAAATTTGCTCGGTTATTTGGCAATTCTGTAGTGCTCTTGAACAGCTGGTTTACTCTGGTACTGATGGAGCATCCAAGTATATAAAAATATAGTGAATGCCACCATAAAACCAGCACTCTGAACTTGAACCTACCTGCATTTTCCATAAATAAATATTTCCATTAGAATGGTTTCTACTGAATTATGCTACATAAAAGATTAGACAGAATTTACTCTTCTAGGTAAATTAAAACTATGCTCTTGGGTATTTGTTTTACTATTAAATGTTGTTAGAATGTTAAAATGAGGGTGCTAGAGATATAGATCAATGGGCTAAGTACAGGCAAAGAGGGCCTGGGTTTGATGTCGGCTGCCACATGGCCCATGGAGTACTGCCTGGAGTGACCCTCATAGAGCTGAAAGTATCCCCTAAGGACCTAAGCACTTTGGGGTTTGGGCTGTGGCTCAAAAACCAAAACAAAAATAAAAGTTTAAATGAACATATTATAAGATTCACTTAAAGCTACGCCTCTTCATGTAAAATAATAGAAAAACTGGAGGTGCAGCTGTTTATTTGGGTCATCTGAACTTTTTACGTGACAAGTAGCTGGCTGAAGTTGGCTGAAGCCATCTGAATGTAAGGAGTCCACTTCCTGGGCCAAGCAAATCCTTCAGTTCATTATAAGCAAAATATGTGCTCCTGGCAATCGTTGGGAAAAACGAATAAAGAGAGGCTGCTAAAATCTCAGGGCTGGGATGAATGGAGACATTACTGGTGCCAGCTTGAGTAAATCAATGAAAAATGGGATGACAGTGATATAGTGATGCAATAGATAGACCATATATTTCAATGATATATATATGCATACATATATATTTTTAAGCTGGATCTTTTTATTGTACTTTTTTATTATTAGTGAATCACCATGAGGTACTGTTACATGCTTACAAACTTTTGTCTTTGCGTTTCAGTCATACAATGATCGGTTACCCATCCCTCCACCAGTGCCCATTCTCCACCACCAATGATCTCAGTATCCCTCCCACAATCCCTACCCCTCCCTCTCCCCACCCCGCCTCTGTGGCAGGGCATTCCCTTTTGTTCTCTCTCTCCTTTTGGGTATTGTGGTGTACAATAGAGGTATTGAGTGGCCATCATGTTCGGTCTATAGTCTATTTTCAGCAGCTCCCAACCCCAGCGGGTCCTCTCAGCACCCTTTGCTTGGTGTTCCCTTCTCTGTCTGTGCTGCCTTTTCCTCCAGCATGTGAGGCCAGCTTCCAAGCCATAGGGCAAACCTCCTGGTCCTGATCTCTACTATTCCTGGGTGTTAGTCTCCCATTCTGTACTTTATATTCCACAGATGAATACAATCTTTCTATGTCTGTCCCTCTCTTTCTAACTCTTAGTGATATAATTTTTGAGTAAAAATCAATACATATTTAAGGAAGGCACTTAAGATAGCTTTGTTGAGAGCAATCATGCATTTTTAAAAACTACCCAACTTAATTTTTTCTGTGTAGCAATATTCTTGGGAAAGCAGTTAATTTGGATTATTGAGTGCTATAGGTTCACCAATTAAAAAAGAGTATTAGGATTTTAT
Organism: Sorex araneus; assembly: GCF_027595985.1. Taxonomy (NCBI): domain Eukaryota; kingdom Metazoa; phylum Chordata; class Mammalia; order Eulipotyphla; family Soricidae; genus Sorex; species Sorex araneus. The sequence goes on along the minus strand of NC_073306.1, from coordinate 103,550,162 downwards.
ATATTTTCTTGGCTTCGTTACACTTTTCAACCCATGTGAAATGTAGTAATGCTCTCAGCCACCCACTGGCAGGTAGGACTGATGCCTAATTGGATGCTGGTCCCACCCTGGCACACTCTTTTCCATAATAGCACAAACAGGATGGAAACATTCTTCACCCATGTTGAAAAAAAGGCAGTCATTTGGGTTTCTAAAGCTTTTTTTTTCATATTTTGAAGGGTGGTGTAGACCAGATTAAAAAACATGGTTCAGGGAAGCAAGAAATCATTGCTCCAAGTGTTTATTAAGTGAATCACAAATTCATTCAGCATGACTGCTTACCCAGAGAAATAAAGGCAAAATGGTAACAAGCTGTGAGCTGCTGAGTCCCTTCAACTTTAGGATCTCCCTGGGAAAGGGTCACAAGGGTAATCATTTTCAGCTGTCGCTGCCCCACTTCCGCTGTCAGTGGAAATATCCAGGCACGATGAACACACTGTCTGACTAGACTCTGGACTGACCTAGACAGCTTTTTGGAAATTCAGCATATACTTTTCCTAAAAGCGTCTTAATTTCTCCCATCCCGCCCTGATTGAAAACATCGTTTATCCCATTACAGCCTGTGGAAAGTGAGGGGAGGGAGAAGCAGACAGAATCTGAATTCAGGATAAAAATGACTTTGTGAATTTATTATTCTCATCCATAACAGATGACAATTTTCATGTCATTTAGCTGGTTGCCGAAGAGAATTGCTCAGGGAGATATTAAGTGCTATATTTCATACTTTTATCCTGAATGTCCCAATGAGACATATACACCTACATTTAATAACTGGTGATCCATGGCTTGCATGTCTCTTGGCATTAGTCCAATGTTCAGTCAAATTCCACTAATCATTTCACTGACCACACGTGAGAGAACTGACCTCCTTCCTTTTTTAGTGTAGTAGTTGCAAAGTTTTCCACTTCCTCTAGTGTCTGACAACTGTCTGGAGAGGTTAGTTCTAAGGAAATTTGTGGATTTACAATTTCTTTCATAGCTCTATTTCTCATATGTTGTGTGGCAACTCTCCTATCAGGTCTTAAGGATACTCAACCCTGTCTGCTTTGGAGCAGTCTTTAAAACTGTACAATGATGTATCATCTCAAGGGCAAAAAAGCAAAAATAATATAAGTATGAATGGATACAAAAAGCACAGATGTTTCAACAGGCTTCTGAGTAGCTGACATTAGCAGAGTAGGTCTTTTATTTATTTAGACTGGAGCGGTAGCACAGAGGGTAGGGCGTTTGCCTTGCACTCGGCAGATCTGGGTTTGATTCCTCCATCCCTCTCCGAGAGCCTGGCAAGCTACCGAGAGTATCCTGCCTGCACGGCAGAGCCTGGCAAGCTACCCAAGCCGTATTCGATATGTCAAAAACAGTAGCAAGTATTCCAATGGAGACGTTACTGGTGCCCACTCAAGCAAATTGATTAACAACTGGATGACAGTGCTACAGTGCAGTGCTATTTATTTGTTTAAATTTGGATACCATGAGATACACAGTTACAAAGCTGTTCATGCTCAGGTTTTTTCAGTCACACAATATTCCAATACCAGTCCCTCATCCATTTCCCACCACCAGTGACCCCAGTTTCTCTCCCCCTACCCCCCATTCCCAGATTGCCTCTATTGCAGGCACTTTTCTTCTCTCTGTCTCTGTCTCTGTCTCTCTAGCAGAGTTGTTCTTATCAGACAATTGGGACTTCGTAAGGCAAAAGAAAAGCACAAGCTTACTACTAACAAGAAAAACAAAATCAGAATATTCAGATAGAAACTAAAAATCTGCCCAGTAATGATCCACTCTCTGAACTTTTAAGTGAAAGGATTGGTAAGTGGATGGGCTGGGGATACAGTCTCAATAATTCCTCTACTAACAAAATTCTCTGGACAACCACTTGTTTTCAAGAGCTAGGACATAGCTAGAGTATGTGCCTTGTATGCCCAGGGACTGCAAAATTTCCCAAACACTGCAGGGTGGGTGTAACCCTGTTGGCCTTCGGCACCACTGGGGAGGAACCATCCCCATGGACAAACAAAAAAAGCTACCTAGTTCAGTAAAAACCATATCCCCTGGGTTGAGCTCTGGGCTAAATTCTTTATAGGCACAATCTCACATAGCCTCCATAATAGTCACTGAGGAAGGTATTATTGGCCCTGATTTTAGAGATGATGAGATGGAGACACAAGAAGGTTAGGTCACTTGCCCAAGGCCACACAGAAAGTAAGTAACTGAGCAGGAGACTTGAAAATAAAGTCTTAATTGACTTTAAATCCACCTGTACTGAATTGTCTCAATTGTTTAAAACTGCAAAAAAAAATGCAATTTGTTATTGAGTATTTCATTATTTGTTATCTAGCTACTTTTTTTTCTTTCCCTGTCTCCTCTTTGCTAGACTAATAATAATGATTATGTTTTCCATTTGGCAAATCTCCTTTCATATTTTAGCTTCATTTCTTTTGCGTGTGTGTGATGCGTATTTCCAATCAGCAGTCTAAAATTCCGGAGTTTCACAGTAATTGGGAAGCAACCTTTGATCTGAGTGTGGTTTGTTCATGAACGTGACATATCCTGTCAGTCCTGATAAGGATTTTTTGCCATGGGAAGTTGGCAACTTGAAGACAAAACGTCTTCCTAGAAGCACATTTATTTCTCTCTTTATTGAGCAAATATTGTTTCTAGTTTAAAATAAACATCTGGAGGGCCATCATGTGGCTTAAGTGGTAGAGCATAAACCTTGCATGGTGAGAGGCCTTGAGTTTGATACTTAACACTGTGTAGCCCTCAACCTCCTCCTCTGAGTATCTCTTGGTAAAATCCCAGTGGCTTCAAGTCACTATGAGACTGGTCACACATTGCCAGGAGTAGTACTGGTTCCCCGAGCACCACTGGGCTATTTAAAAATTTAAAAAATCATTCTCTGTATGTAATAACTCGGATTCACCACAAGATTACATGTTTACATTCACCGCCTAAACACGAGTAGTTTTACCAGATTTCTTCACCTTATTATACTCTTTCTTCTGATAACTACTCTTTAGTTCTTTTTTTTTTTTAAGTTTCATTATGACTTTTTCGGAAAGTTAGAATATTTGTCAAGAAAATTTGGGCTGAGGGGCTGGAGAGATAGCACAGCGGGTAGGGCGTTTGCCTTGCACGCGGCCGACCCGGGTTCAAATCCCAGCATCCCATATGGTCCCCTGAGCACCGCCAGGGGTAATTCCTGAGTGCAGAGCCAGGAGTAACCCCTGTGCAGAGCCAGGTGTGACCCAAAAAGCAAAAAAAAAAAAAAAAAAAAAAAAAAAAAAAAAAAAAAAAGAAAATTTGGGCTGAAAAAGAGCTGAGTTTCCAGGTGTGGAGATGGTCAATTGGAATAAAAAGACAGAGTTAAAGAAACACTCAAATCATTAATTACAGGATAGTATTAGCAAGAGTCTCAATAGGAAGAAATATCAGGTACCCCAATGTTCTGTTTTCGAACAGTGTCACTGGGTGATGGTCTGGAGAATTAGCACAGATTTAGGGATTTTTTTTTCAATTCTTTTATTGATTCACCATGTGGAAAGTTACAAAGCTTTCAGGTTTAATCTCAGTTATACAATGCTCAAACACCCATCCCTTCACCAGCGCACATATTCCACCACCAAGAATCACGATATACATCCCCCCTTCCTCCCACCTTCCCAGCCCCCCACCCCGCATGTGTAACTGGTAAATTTCACTTTACTTTGATTACATTCAATATTTAAACAAAAAAATTCACTATTATTGATTTGGAGTTTCTCCCCCCAAAGTCGATCTGCTGAAAAGAAAGCATTTGGTAATCTGTTTTCCATTGCTGAGAATGAAGAGATATGAGGTCAGGAGGCCGCACTAGCAGCAGCATAGTTTTGGATTTCTGTATTTTAGTATTCTAGTAACTAAGTCCAGAGAAATGTCTGCCAGGAATCGCAAGATTGTAAGCTTGTACCTCTCAGCTACTTTATATTCCACATACGAGTGCGATCTTTCTATGTCTGTCTCTTTCTTTCTGACTCATTTCACTCAGCATGATACTTTCCATGTTGATCCACTTATATGCAAATTTCATGACTTCATGTTTTCTGACAGCTACGTAGTATTCCATTGTGTAAATATACCAGAGTTTCTTTAGCCAATCATCTGTTTTCGGGCACTCTGTTTTTTTCCATATTGTGGCTATTGTAAACAGAGCGGCAATGAACATGGAAATGCAGATGTCATCTCTACTATACCTTTTTGCCTCTCCGGGATATATTCCCAGGAGTGGTATTGCTGGGTCAAATGGGAGCTCAATTTCTAACTTTTTGAGAATCGTCCATATTGTTTTCCAAAAGGGCTGAACCAGTCGGCATTCCCACCAGCAGTGAAGGAGAGTCCCTTTCTCCCCACATCCACGCCATCTTTTTGCTTTTGATTTTTGGGATGTGGGCCAGTCTCTGTGGTGTGAGATGATATCTCATTGTTGTTTTGATCTGCATCTCCCTGATAATTCGTGATGTGGAACATTTTCTCATGTGCCTCTCAGCCATTGAATGGATTTCTTCTTTGGAAAAGTTTCTGTTCATTTCATCAGCCCATTTTTTGATCGGGTTGGCAGTTTTCTTCTTGTGGAGTTCAACCAGTGCATTGTATATCCTTGTTATCAACCCTTTATCGGATGGGTACTGCATAAATATCCTTTCCCATTCTGTGGATTGTCTTTGTATTTTGGTCACTGTTTCTTTTGAGTTGCAGAAGCTTCTTAGTTTGAGATAGTCCCATTTATTTATCTTTGTTTTCACTTGCTTGGCCAGTGGCGTGTCAGCTTTGAAGATACCTTTGGCTTCAATGTCGTGGAGGGTTTTGCCGACCTTATCTTCAATGTACCTTAGGGATTCTGGTCTGATGTTGAGGTCTTTAATCCATTTTGATCTGATTTTTGTACATGGTGATAGATGGAGATCTAAGCCCATTTTTTTGCATGTAGCCATCCAGTTTTGCCAGCACAATTTGTTAAACATGCTTTCCTTGCTCCACTTCACATTTCTTGCTCCCTTATCAAAGATTGGATGATCATATATTTGGGGGTGTATGTCAGAGTATTCAACCCTGTTCCATTGGTCTGCAGCTCTGCCTTTGTTCCAGTACCATGCTGTTTTAATGACTACCGCTTTGTAGTAGAGTTGGAAGTTGGGGAGGTTGATTCCTCCCATTTTCTTTTTCCCAAGGATTGCTTTAGCTATTCGTGGAGGCTTATTGTTCCATATGAATTTCAGGAGCGCTTGCTTCATTTCTTTGAAGAATGTGAAGGGTATCCCTATAGGGATCGCATTGAATTTGTACAATGCTTTGGGGAGAATTGCCATTTTGACAATATTAATTCTTCCAATCCATGAGCAGGGGATGTCTTTCCATTTCTTCGTGTCCTCTTTTATTTCCTGAAGTAGTGTTTTATAGTTTTCATTGTACAAGTCCTTTACCTCCTTTGTTAAGCTGATTCCGAGGTACTTGATTTTTTGAGGCGCAATTGTGAACGGGATTGCTTTACTCAGGTCACTTTCTTCTCTCTCATTATTTGCATATAAGAAAGCCATGGACTTTTGGGTATTGATTCTGTAGCCTGCAACTTTACTATATGAGTCTATTGTTTCTAGGAGTTTCTTGGTAGAGGTTTTAGGGTTCTCTAGGTATAGTATCATATCATCTGCGAATAGTGAGAGCTTGATTTCTTCCTTTCCTACCTGAATGCCCTTAATATCTTTTTCTTGCCTAATCGCTATTGCAAGAACTTCCAGTACTATATTGAACAGAAGTGGAGAGAGTGGGCATCCTTGTCTTGTCCCTGTTCTCAGAGGGAAGGCTCTTAGTTTTTCCCCATTGAGGACAATGCTTGCCATAGGCTTGTGATAAATGGCTTTGACTATATTGAGGAAGGTCCCTTCTATACCCATTTTGGCGAGAGTTTTCATCATAAACGGATGCTGGATCTTGTCAAATGCTTTCTCTCCATCTATTGATATGATTATATGATTCTTTTCTTTTGTTGATATGATGGATTATGTTAATTGATTTCCGGATGTTAAATTATCCTTGCATCCCTGGGATGAATCCCACTTGGTTGTGGTGTATGATCTTTTTGATGAGTTGTTCTTTAGTCTAAAAGTTTACTTTTGTTTTCTTTGGTATCTTTATTTGTAGTGCTTTTTATTTACTATATATGAGTGAAGTAATAAGATGTTTACATTTTCTGGATGACTTTTTTTTTTACAAATCATAATATACTCTCTAGTTCCATTCATAATGTTGCAAATGGTAGGGTTTCAGCTTTTTTAATAGCTGAGAAATATTTCACTTCATATTTACACCAAATTTCCTTTATCCAATCAACTCTTATTGAGCACACAACGTGGTTCCAGTTCTGTAAATAATGTTACAATGAAAATGTGGATGCATACCTTTCTTTAGATTAGTGATTTGTTTTCTATAAATAAGCACCAGGCTAGCTGGTATATTGTATTTTAATTAAAAACCTTTTTATTGTACTGCCAGTGATCAAACATAGGGCCTCACATAAGTAAGACTAGTGCTTTATCACTGACCTATACCTCCCACGCTAGTATTTTTAATTTTTGGAGGAGTCTCTGAACTCTTCTTCATAAGTGTTACATCAGTGTATATTCCCATAAATATTATAAAAAGGTTTCCTTTTCTCCACATTGCCACCAACACATATTAACTGTTTTCAGAATAACCATTCTCATGAATATGAGATCATATGTCATTATGGTTTTGATTTAAGCTTTTCTAAGAATAAAAGATGATAAACATATTCCATATGACTGTTGGTTATCTGTATGTTTTTTTGGAGAGAAATCTATTCACATCCTCTACCTACTTTTAAGTTTTCATAGTTTGTGTTTTGTTGAATTCTTTATTTTAGATATTAATATGTTATGCGATATGATGTGAAAATATTCTCTCCCATTCAGTTGGTTGCCTTTTCATTCAATTTTGTGCAGAAGTTTTTTTTCTTTTTGTGGTGGGGAGCACAGACCCCATGTTCAGGGGTTATTCCTGGTCCTGAAATCAGAAATTACTTCTGGCGGGGCTCAGGGGGGCATATGGGATGCCAGGGATAGAACCTGGGCTGATTGCATGAAAGCAAGTGCCCGACCTGCTGTACTATCTCTCTGAACTGTGCAGAAGCTCTTTAGTCAGATATTATACCATGCCAATTTTTCTTTATCTCTCAGGAACATATATATACAATATATATATTTTTGTAATTGTGAAGAGTGTCTTCTAAACAGGGTACAGGGGGATTGGAGTTACTCACAGTCATACTTGGCTAATGTGGCCGGACATTTAAATGCAAGGGTGGGAAGGTTTGGTGTAGTCATGCCCTGAAGTGTTGGGGGTCAGCAGGGCCACACTCAGGGGTGCTGGGTGTAAGGGTCATGAGTATTGCGAGATTGAACCAGGGTTTGCATATGCCCATAGCCCTGTCCTCTTTTCCTGGGCCCCCCAAATCTATTTCTTATCTCTTCTTTATTTGAGCAAGCGAAGTCTTAGAAGCAGAATTCAACTTTGTAGTTTGCTTTTTTGTCCTTGAAAATGCTGTAAAACAATTCTTGCCTTTGAAAATATTTACAGTGTGTGATGATTTCTATGTACTCTTAGAAAGGAGTATATATAGTCATATATGTTCATATATATATGATTGGCATGGATATATTTAAACACTGTATAAAAGGTTAGCAAGAAGTTAAAGCAGCAGTTATTTATGGTGGTCTGGTGATGCAAAATGACAAGTGAGCAGATGAGGGTAGAGGAGCAAGAGAGACTTATCATTTAACATCCTCCCTTACTTTTTAATGTTTAAAACATGAGAACTCATATTTTTTGTCAGGGAGGTCACACACAGCAATGCACAGAGGTTACTCCTGGCTCATGCACTCAGGAATTACTCCTGGTGGTGCTTAGGGAACCACATGGGATCCTGGGAATCAAACCCGGCTTGGCCACGTACAAGGCAAACACCCTACCCGCTGTGCTATTGCTCCAGCCCTAAAATAAGAGAACTTAATGACTACTCAAAATAAAATTAAGTTGAAGGTGGGACTGGAGCAATAGCACAGCGGCTAAGGCGTTTGCCTTGCACATGGTTGAATCAGGTTCGATTCCCAGCATCCCATTTGGTCCCCTGAGCATCGCCAGGGGTAATTTCTGAGTGCAGAGCCAGGAGTATCCCCTGTGTATCACCGGGTGTGACCGAATAAGAAAAAAAATTAGATTGAAGGAAAAAAAATGCTCTTAACCTGAACCTTAAAGTGAAAGTGGAGGCCTTATCACTAGAAGTTTCCTCAGTCAGGAATTAAAGTTTAGTCTACAGACAAATTCTCATAGTTAGTTGAGTGACACTTAAAAGCCTATGAAGAGATGGTTCCCTTATACGTGCCGCCATGTCATACCACTAACCAGAGAGGAAGTAGGGGAAATGGGAGAAAATAAAATGTACTAAATCATGTTATATATTAGCAGATTCAAATGCAACCGAAAGTGGAATTGCAGAACTTCATAGAGTTCTGACTATGAAGTGATACACTGAGACTTCTCAAGATGGTATGAGCAGTAATTCCTAAAGCTTTTATCAACATTATCCTGACCGCCCCCTCCAGGAGAATTTCACAGAATTATTATTCTATATAAGACATTTTGTAAAACGTTGACTTTTCAAAACGATTCTAAGGCTGGCATGAGAGATGCTTGTCTTGCATATGGCCAACCCTGACACATCATATGTGTACCGGAGTTTCCCCAGGAGTGATACCTGAGCACAGAATCAGGAATAAGCTCTGAGCACCATAATATGTGGCTTCAAAAAAAATCAAAACAAAACAAAACAAATAAATACATCTTAGAACTTTGAGTTCAATTATAGCCACTACATTCACTAATGCAATGTGTCTGAGACCAAGTCTGTATTTTGAATAAAAACTATCAACAAATGTTGCATAAACTATCTTTACAAAATGATCCAGGGCTCTGGACAATGGGAAAAGAGTATCTAAGGTAAATGATTTGATTCACTTAAATGAAATTGCATCTTTTGTAAAAGAGGGAGGATTCGATTAATCATGAAGGGATGTTCTGGTTCAACAGCTTTTTTAAACTAATGTCTAAAGTGTTTATTTCTTACATAATGTGAGTACCCCATATCCACTTTTGAATGAACTGAACACTAATCCAATGGATGTGACAACAGCAGAAGTAACATACTTCAGAGTAGAGCAATACTATAGAACAAAGGAAGCCCAGTGCTTAGTTACCACGATGTGGGTTAGGTAGAACATTTTCATCTGTGTAAATGAGTAACTTAACTAATTTTTTTTGGCTGAAAACCAGAGGACTGAGCAGTTATTCCAAATGTGTTACTCATTCATTATAAAAGAATTAGAACCCATATCACTCGTGTCAATAGTGAATTTGCTCTCAAGATCCACTTTACCAGATGGGAAAAATCTGGCAGAAGTCCTAGAATTGCTCTGGAGGTGAACCTTTTAAATTGATGCTTGCTGAAATTAATAGAAATCTAACATGATCCAATAACAGTGACAAAGCAAAGACCACTTCAAGATTTGATAAAACACTATTACATGTTATTGCCTCTCTCACAAAGTCCTTAAAAAAATTTGTGAATAAAGAAGCTTCTCTATTCTCCATTTAGTAAAATATGGAAGAAAATTTTGGAGAGTCATGTTAACCTACCTATGGTCACACAGCCAGCATATGATCATTTTGGGAACTAAATCTACTTAGTATGGTGCCAAATCTCACAACCATTTCAGACATCACTGTATCACTGTCATCCTGTTGCTCATCAATTTGCTCGAGCGGGCGCCAGTAACATCTTTATTGTGAGACTTGTTGCTGTTTTTGGCATATCAAATATGCCAAAACACATTTAGCTTGACAGGCTCTGCTGTTGGGGCAAGATACTCTCAGTGGCTTGCTGGGTTCTCTCAGAGGGTCGGAGGAATCAAACCCAGGTCGGCCTCATGCAAGGCAAACGCCCTTTCAGCTGGGCTACCACTCCAGCACATTTCAGTACATGGACAGAATTATTGTTTCAGTAGGGTTTTTTTTTTCTAAAATCTGACCAGTCTTTATACTAAGACAATTTTAGAACTTCCATTTTTACTTTGTCAATCATGCCCTGGTTCTCATACTGCACTGTAGCACTGTCGTCCCATTGTTCATCGATTTGCTTGAGTGGGCACCAGTAACATCTCCATTGTGAGACTTGTTGTTATTGTTTTTGGCATATCGAATACTCCACGGGTAGCTTGCCATGCTAGGAGATGTAAATGCTATAGCATAGAAATACTTGTTTTAAGACTTTTATGAAAAGAGCTGCTAGAAGGTATGTTTGTTTGGGAAAGATAATTTTCAGAGGTTGCTGTATAGGATTTCTACATAGAGTGAAGTAAGTTCTGGAATTCTTTACAGCAGTGCTTCTCAAACAATAGTATTCCAAGAATCACTTGAGCAAATATTATTAGTGTAGATTGCTCCATCCTCAGAGATTCCAATTCAGAGACTGAGAATCACAGTTTAAATAAATCTCTTGTGTGATCCTGTTACACAGCATTAGAAGTCCATATTTCTTATGGTACTATACCACTGATGTACTCATATACCAGGAGAAGCACTCATTGGATAGGATGTAAGGTAAAAGGCAACCAACCAACCTCAATTAAAAAAATATTGGCACATAGGGCTCATCCTGTAACAACATGTTGGTAATCTCTTATACAAGGACTCAAAGGGTGAGACGCAAAAATCTTCACACACTTTCTTCTAAGGAAACCTTTTTAGACCATTCTTAGAGAATTATTCATAACAAGTGATCCAAAATGAAGTATTTAGGGACTGCTATTGGGACAGGCTTGGGTGGTGGTTAGGAAAATTTGAAATAATGGTGGTGGGCAAGGTGTAATGATGGTGGGATTGATGTTGGGCTATTAAATATAATAAATTATTGGGAACATGCTTATACAATTTTAAAAAGTAATAAAAGTAAATGTAAAACAAACCCTGCATAAGTGAAGTTAGTCAGAAGGAGAGAAATAGACACAGAAAATAACCTCTCTTATACATGGGATATAGATAAACCCAGTAGGGAATAAAATAAATATAAAATATGTATATCTTTATAAATATAATAAAAATAAATACGATAAATAAAATAAAATATTTATTTTATTTTATATTATAATCACACACGAATCATGAAATCCCGTTGATCGTCGAATTTCTCGAGTGGTCTCAGTAACCTCTCCATTCGTCCTATCCCTGAGATTTTAGAAGCCTCTCTCTACTGGGCCTTCCCAACAGTGCCACATTGGAGGCTCTTTCAGGGTCAGGGGAATGAGATCCAGCTTGTTACTGGTTTTAGCATATGGATACACCATGGGAAGTTTGCAAGGCTGTCCCATGTGGGCAGGAAACTCTGAGTAGCTTGCTAGTTTCTCCCAGAGGGAGAAGTAGGTTATAAGATATCGCTTCTGAGAGCTTGCTTTTAAGTCTCTGGATGTTGGTTGTTGATGGGATTACACACACCTGGGTTCCTCTGCTGGTACCTTCATGTGTGAGGCTTGTCTGAATGTGTGGAGAGGGGCCCTGAGCATGTGGCTAGGTTGCGGTGGTCTTCGGCCGCCGGGAGCTCTGCTCAGGGCGGGGAGGGAAGCTGGAGTCCATCCCCTCCGAAGGGCCCCAGGGAAGAGAGCCAGGCATGCGGGCAAGAGAATCTCCATAATAAAATAGATTCTATAATAAAATATAATAATAAATAAAATAAAATAAATACATGGTCGATGGCAATAGAAACTGCAAACTCGTCTTCTGTAGGATGTTTACCACAGGGGTGGGATTGGGAAGACAATGATTCACTGGTGGAGAGAAGCAGACACTTTGGTGGAAGGTGTGGTGCTGGAATGTCATATACACACAATCCGACATTAACAGCTTTGTAAACCACATTATCTAAAGCAGGTTTATTTTTTTGGATGCAAGTGTGTTTTCCCATTGGTTTAGTCAGTCCTGCTACCTCCCAAGGCTCTCATTGTGCATGATTAGTGCTCAGATTTGGGTCTTACTTTTCTCTGCTCAAGGACACCAAGGCTGTGTGTTGGGGTCAGGGAAAAGTCAGGGTGAGTCTGGGACAGGCTCTGTAGCCAGACAGCTCGCTTTCAGAAATGCCAGAGGCAATGCTCCCAAGACAAAAGGGAGAACTTGAAGTGGCTTCTTTAGCCAAGTTGAGCACCAAATAGATCAAAGGAAAATAAATAATAAAATATTAATCAAAATTAGTTTTAACTGTCTCAGAAAGATATTTCCTAGTAGTTCACAGAAATAAAGGTTTCTCTAAAGAGTATAAAATTGTTGTTATAATACAGAAGGTTAATAGGTCCCAGTTCATTTTAAAAATTATTTTTGTAAATGAAGGACCTAGAACTTTAAGTAAACATTGTTTACTTTCATTAAAACATCAGTTTGTATGTGGTAGTTAAATCCCTTTCATTTTCTATATTAACTGGAAAGAATAAACAGTGGGGGTTGAGGCTAAGTCTGAAGAAAGTGGGTGTTTTAAGGAGTAGAACAAGAAATTAATTGAACTTTAACATAATCTAACATAATGGTCCCACAGTTTATCAGCATGAGGGGACAAGCAAAACAAGCAAGTGGAAAGGATGTGTCAGTGAGTTTCAAACAGATAAATTAGCCTCATGTCCTAGTAAAAAGCTATGCCCACACAGACTGAATTTCTCATCTCTTAGGAGATGAGTTGTCCTACCAGAACTTTCCAAATATTCCATTTCACATATGGAATATTTGATAGTGATAACATTTATTTTATGGCACATGCATTTGTGGCACACAGAAGACTGTGCTGCTTATTCCCATCTTGTTCTCTCCTACTCAGAGGTCTCCTGACACTTAACCCCCAATAAAGTGAACACAGGGAATCTCTGTCTTGGTATCCCTGTGGCGCAGACGTGTAGCAACAGGGAACAGTACAGTAAATTGGTTGCAAAATTCTGCTCTAAATGATCCTCATACATTTAAATACAAACCAGTAAAGTTTATATTAAACAAAATAACTATGAGTTTTATATTTATTTTTGGTGTTGCTGATAATCCAAATCTGGACTTTGGCCCCAGAAATATTTTCATTTTTTTAATGATTAATGCCTTATTTTTTTATTAGTTTATTTTTAATTAGAGAGTCATCGTGAGGGTACAGTTGCAGATCCATACATCTTTGTGCTCATGTTTCCCCCATACAAAGTTCGATAACCCATCCCTTCACCAGTGCCCATTCTCCACCACCAGTAAACCCAACATCCCTCCCCCCCTCCTCAGTCCCGTCTCCCCCCACCCCACCCTGCCACTATGGCAGGGTATTCCCTTTTGTTCTCTCTCTCTGATTAGGTGTTGTGGTTTGCAATAAAGGTGTTGAGTGGCCATTGTGTTCAGTCTCTAGTCTGTATTCGGCCCGCATCACCCTTCCCCCACATGACCTCCGACCACATTTTACTTGGTGGTCCCTTCCCTGAGTTACCCAGAATGAGAGACCAGCCTCCAAGCCATGGAGACAACCTCCTGGTACTTATTTCTACTATTCTTGGGCGTTAGTCTTATAGTCTATTATTCTATATTCCACAGATGAGTGCAATCTTTCTATGTCTGTCTCTCTCTTTCTGACTCATTTCACTTAGCATGATACTTTCCATGTTGATCCACTTATATGCAAATGTCATGACCTCATTTTTTTTAACAACTGCATAGTATTCCATTGTATAGATGTACCAGAGTTTCTTCAACCGTCATCTGTTCTAGGGCACTCGGGTTTTTTCCAGATTCTGGCTATTGTAAACAGTGCTGCGGTGAACATATAAGTTCATATGTCACTTCGACTATACTTTTTGGCTTTTCTGGGATATATTACCAGCAGTGGTATTGCTGGGTCAAATGGGAGCTCAACCTCTAGTTTTTTGAGAATCGTCCATATTGTTTTCCAAAAGGGCTGAACTAGCCGGCATTCCCACCAGCAGTGTAGAAGGGTCCCTTTCTCCCCACATCCTCTCCAACAGCGGTTGCTTTTGTTCTTTTGGATGTGTGCTAGTCTCTGTGGTGTGAGGTCGTATCTCGTGGTTGTTTTGATCTGCATCTCTCTGATGATTAGTGATGTAGAGCACTTTTTCATGTGCCTTTTGGCCATTCGTATCTCTTCCTTGGTAAAGTTTCTGTTCATTTCTTCGCCCCATTTTTTGATGGGGTTGGATGTTTTCTTCTTGTAGAGTTCAACCAGTGCTTTATATACCATTGATATTAACCCCTTATCTGATGGGTATTGTGTAAATATCCTTTCCCATTCTGTAGATAGTCTTTGTATTCTGGTCACTGTATCTTTTGTGGTGCAGAAGCTTTTTAGTTTAATGTAGTCCCATTTGTTGATCTCTGTTTTTACTAGATTGCTTAGTTCCGTGTCATCTTTGAAGATACCTTTATCTTCAATATCGTAGAGGGTTTTGCCGACCTTATCTTCAATGTACCTTATGGTTTGTGGTCTGATGTTGAGGTCTTTAATCCATTTTGATCTGACTTTTGTGCATGGTGTCAGGTCGAGTTCTAAGCCCATTTTTTTGCATGTGGTTGTCCAGTTTTGCCAGCACCATTTGTTAAAGAGGCTTTCCTTGCTCCACTTCACATCTCTTGCTCCTTTATCAAAGATTAGATGATCATACATTTGAGGTTGTGTGTGGGGATATTCCACCCTGTTCCATTGGTCTGCAGCTCTGCCTTTGTTCCAGTACCATGCTGTTTTAATTGTTACCGCTTTGTAGTACAGTTTAAGGTTGGGGAGGGTGATGCCTCCCATCATCTTTTCCCCAAGAGTTGTTTTGGCTACCCGTGGGCGTTTATTGTTCCATATAAATTTCAGGATTGCTTGCTCCGTTTCTTTGAAGAATGCCATGGGTATCCCTATAGGGATCGCGTTAAATCTGTATAATGCTTTTGGGAGTATTGCCATTTTGACAATGTTTATTCTCCCTATCCATGAGCAGGGGATATGTTTCAATTTCCTCATGTCCTCTTTTATTTCATGGAGTAGAGTTATATAGTTTTCTTTGTAGAGGTTCTTTACTTCTTTAGTTAAGCTGATTCCAAGATATTTGATTTTCTGGGGCACAATTGTGAATGGGATTGCTTTTTTCCTGTCCCTTTCCTCTGTCTCATTGTCTGCATATAGGAAGGCCATGGATTTTTGGGTATTGATTTTATAGCCTGCGACTTTACTGTATAGGTCAATTGTTTCTAAGAGTTTCTTACTAGAGCTTTTAGGTTTCTCTGGGTATAGCATCATATCGTCTGCGAATAGTGAGAGCTTGATTTCTTCCTTTCTGATCTGAATCCCCTTAATATCTTTTTCTTGCCTGATGGCTATTGCTAATACTTCCAATACTATATTAAAGAGAAGTGGTGTTAGTGGGCATCCTTGTCTTGTCCCCGATCTTAGAGGGAAAGCCCTTAGTTTTTCTCCATTGATGATAATGCTTGCCCTAGGTTCGTGGTAGATGGCTTTGACTATCTTCAGAAAAGTTCCTCCAAAACCCATTTTGGTGAGAGTTTTTATCATGAATGGGTGTTGGATCTTGTCAAATGCTTTCTCTGCATCTATTTTTATAGAGAAAGTACATATGGGTAAGATGTCGGTTTTACATGTGCTTGACTTGGGTTTGTTTAATTTCTGTACCACATATGGTCCCCTAAACTCCACCAGGAGTAATCCTTAGCAAAAAGTCAGGAGTAAGCCCTGAGCACCTCGAGGTATGGCCTAAAAGCAGACAAATGAAATTTTCAGTAGCAGTCACTATTTAATTATTTTGGAAATTTTTATTTGTTAGAACCTATGTCTTTTTAATTATATATACAAATATTTAGAGTGCTATTTTAATGATTAAATGATAATATTTGATAAATTTAATAGACATTAAGCTAAATATTCTGCAAAGTGGCCACGCATCACATCATCATAAAGGGAAATATATATATATATGTATATATATAAATATATGCCTCTCGGAAAGCCCGGTAAGCTACCGAGAGTATCCTGCCCACACGGAAGAGCCTGGCAAGCTCCCCGTGGCATATTCGACATGGCAAAAACAGTAAAAATAACAGGTCTCATTCCCCTGACCCTGAAAGACCCTCTAATTATTGGGAAAGACAAGTAAGGGAGTAAGGAGAGGCTGGTAAAATCTCAGGGCTGGGACGAAAGGAGACATTACTGGCGTCTGCTCGAATAAATCCATGAACAACAGGGTGGCAGTGATACAGTGATATAGTGAACACGCTTTTTTTTTTCCTTTTTAGAAAACTTCACATAGGAAAATGACCTTTTGAAGGACTTTCATTTTCTTTCTTCCTATACTTTGTTTAGTGGGTCACACTCAACTGTACTCAGAGCTTACTCCTGGCTCCTTTCCCTATGTTTTAATTCCTACTATTCTGGTTTGAAGTTTCTAAGCGTGGATGCTTAACAAGCTAAGTATCCTACTCTCGATCCCAATTGAGAAATGCAGATTTCTCTGCCCTTGTCTCTGTCTTTCTCTTCCCACTTCTTCCTGCATGTAGCCAAGCATGCCTGGGACCCTCCTGGACTTATAAGTACTTTTTTCAAAGTTCCTTGATGGGTGTTGCTGCAGTATGTCTTGCAATTATAATTAGAACCACAGGGGCAGTCAACCACTACACTGACTCTTATCCGGTAAATGTCTGAGAGGATCACCAAAAGTAGGACTAGCCCAGGAGTTTTAGAATTGATAAGCTAAAACTGACACAAAAGCAAACTCGCTGGAAGATGGGATGGGGCTGATTGAAATCCTGGTGTACAAGGCTAAAAACTTTCTCTTGCCCTTCATTCCAAGACCAACTTTCCTAAAGGCAAGGAGAGTTCTGTGTTGCAAAGTATGTATTCAGATCCTTTATGTCCCTGGGAAGAGAGCAAAAAAGTCTTTACCCTTGAGTGGGAGAAAGACTCTGAAAGACCTGACTTGAGCCCCATGCCCGCCATGAACAACTGTGATAGCAAGGTACCTTAAAAATGGAATGACTTTCTTTGTTTTTTGTTTGTTTGTTTGTTTGTTTTTTGCTTTTTGGGTCACACCCGGTGATGCTCAGGGTTGACTCCTGGCTCTGCACTCAGGAATCACTCCTGGCGGTGCTCAGGGAACCATATGGAATGCTGGGAATCAAACCCAAGATGGCCGAGTGCAAGGCAAACGCCCTACCAGCTGTGCTATTGCTCCAGCCCTGAAAAAATGGAATGAATTTCTGAGTAACAAAAATCTGTTTACCACATTTATTGAATGTTTTCTTTGTGCCAGGCTCACACACACTCTCATTACTTCTAGGACAAGTTTTGTGATTACAGCAGGCCACAAGAAGCGGAACGGGGAGCCCAGTGCTATCAAGGGATACGAAGAGTTGGAACATCACAGCTGGTTCCTTCTTCCTCTATTACTCAATCATTAGAAACCAGACTAAACTCCGAAAGCAATCCCCTTCACCCAAATCCTTGTCTGAGCTGGGGTAGATTCAGGATTTAAGGGATCTGAAACATGCATAGGTTGAGGGTCCCTATTCAAGAAAAAGACTATCCACACAGTTGACAATCATACTTTTGCTTTTTTTTTTTTTTGGGTCACTCCTAGAGATGCACAGGGATTACTTCTGGCTCTGCGCTCAGGGATTACTCCTGGTAGTGCTCAGGGGACCATATGGGATGCTGGGAATCAAACCTGGGTTGGCCGCGTGCAAGGCAAACGCCCTACCTGTTGTGCTATTGCTCCAGCCCCTGACAATCATACTTTTGTATCAACATGCTGCCATGTGCCCTTAAAAAAGTTCCATGTGTCCCTCTAAAAAAGAGGTATACTGGGCTGGAGAGATAGTATTGTGGGTAAGGTGTTTGCCTTGTAGGTGGCTGACCTGGGTTTGATTTCCAGCATGCCATAGGGTCCGGTGAGCCTGCCAGGAATGATTCCTGAATGCAGAGTCAGGACTAAGCCTCAAGCACAGCCAGGTATGGCCCCAAAACCAAAAAATAAAAATAAATAAAGAGGAACCGTGAAACATAACCTTCCTTAACTTAATGATAAATGTCCTTGTAGTAAAGTTTTTTTTTTTTTAATACCAAACTGCAGTTGGATCCCAGACTTAAATGCACATCTTGGGTTACAAACACCCATGTTTTTCTAAAGCATCACCTATAAGACCCATTCCCTACTGGCACTTGCTATTTGAAAACTTCCACAATTCAGTCTTTCTCCCGGTTTAGAGTGTCCTTCCATCTCCAATTACTCAAATCCTGGAAATAAATCATTTTTATAATGATCTGAAACCGAATTCCCTCATCTCACACATGACTTTTCTTCCTTTAACAAAATCGGCTCTCTGACTAAGGAGAAATAGACTTGAGAATACCACTTATTCCAAGGCAAACTCTTTGGCCTCTGTGTCACGAGCTTGAACCTGATGTTCCCAGAGACACCACTGCTGAAACTGATAGTCTAGTCATGTAGGGGATTTTCCTGACTCTGTCTGTCTCCCCGTGGCTGTTTATTTGTACTGCTGTCTGCTTTGGGACACTGACCTTATAAGCTGCTTCCCCAGTCCAAGCCTCTAGCCAGAGAACTAGGAGTTTCCCTCTGTGCTCCTCAGAGCCAACTGGAAGGAACCAGCTATTGATTTACACTAAGTGGAGTGGGGCGGAGCAGGAAGAGGGAGGGAGGGTGGGAGGGAAGTTGGGGATAGAGGGAGGGAGAGAGAGAGCAGCCTTAAAATTAGTGCCAAACCAGCTGTGGCTCTCTGGATAGCTGAGTCACAGACGACGAGGCAATCCAGTTGGAAGGCACATTGTACATACTAACACTTGGGTTCCGGCTGGCGTGGAGGCTAGTTAAATAAAAAGGAGGAGTTTGGATAAGAAAAGGAAGCCACAATTTAATCTCAGATAGCACTTCATCCTGAGACTTGCTAGGATAAATTGTAAAGAACAAGGAGCTAGATCCCTAAACAAATAATTTGCCATCCTTTTGTGGTTAGTGAAGAATCTTTTAGAAATCTGAGCATTGCTATTTTGTTTTTAATACATAAATTATAATAATTGCTAGAAGATGCTGGTGGATGCTTCTTTATTGGAACTGTCTAAAGGTTGTTTTAAAATGTTGACTGCTGAGTCACAAGTTTATAATCGGCCATGAGGTTATTGAGTCTGGTGGTCTCATAAGGTATGGAAGGTAAAAAAAAAGTTTAGTTTTAGGTCTACAGCTGTCCAAAATGAAAAGCAGTGTCTGAAACATGGCAAAGCGGCTTAAACGGGATGTAAGGAAAATAGATTTGAACATGGTCCACTCCAGGTGATTTTTTCTTAGACAGTGGAATTAAGTGTGTGCTTACAGTAGGAATTGCCAATAAATCTAATGATTGGAATCATACTGCTTCTTTGTGTTTGTTCACAAACAATCTTCATTATTGTGCCAAGGAATGCTGCCACCCTTAATTCTGTGCCTAGTGAGAGACCTCTGTGTCTATTTGGTCTACCTAAAGGGTGATTTAGTCCAGTTCTGCTCTTTCCACTTTGCACAGTAGATGTTGTCTCTTAGAAGAAAGTCAAAGAGCCATGCTGATAACATTTTCTACAAATCCATAGTAGAGATCCACTTGGACCTGAAACTGAACAGTGATCCTCCTGCTCATGTATTCCTATGTTTGTTTTGTTCACAGCAAGTGGTTTTCCTCATCTAGACATATTAGTTGAAGGGAATGTGTGTGAGTCTATGCGTATGTGTGTGATATTTGTAAGGAGATACATATTATGACCTGCTCTTTGTTGGTGGCCTGGGAACCACCTTGCCAGAGGCCTCTCTTACCAGGTCTCTTCTTTCTTCTCCCTAACTTGAGATGCTTTTTCTTAAAATGAGATGAAATATCAGAAGTCATTCTGCTTCAAATCTAAAATAATTTTGACACTTTTCATTGTAACCTGTGTTCAGATGGTACTTGTAAAGGAGAAGTAAGTAGAACTCACCTACTTAATCACTTTCTTTGTTTGACCAAATAAGGACAATTTCACATAATAAAAAAATGTTAGAATAATCATCTATATAGAGAATTTCAGAAGTGGATTTGAAGTCAGACTTCCCTGCTCGCTAGGTGTCTGGGTCTACTAGCTTATATCTCTGTATCTAAGGGCCGGAATGCTAGTACAGAAAGTAGGGCGCTTGCTTTGCGTGTGGCTATGAGGTTATTGAGTTTGGTTTGATCCGGGGCTTCCCATAGGGACAAGATTGGGTATGTATGGGGTGATATGGCCATAGATCCCAGCAATCCATAATGGTTCTCTGTGCACCCTCATGAATAATTCCTGAGTGCAGAGCCAAGAGTAACCCCCCTGAGCACCACTGGTTGTGGCCCAAAAAACAAAAACAAACCAACAAAAGACTCAAAGAAACTCTGTGTTTAGACTTTAAAATTTTTAAGACAAAGATGATTGTAACAAGGTTGAGGCACACCAGTGGTGCTGGGAGCTACTGATTCTGTGCTCAGGAATAGCATCAGGACTGGAGGGGTGTGGGGGGGGTGCTTGGGGGACCACGAAGTGCCAGGAATCAACAAGGGTCAGTAAGATGGAGATGATAATTGTCCTTAATTAAATTGCCTTAATTGCAGAATAAGAACCTCAATTGCAGGACAAATATACCTCAGACTCCTCCTCCTGCAACTTTTGTATCCCACTGCTAAACTGTGTTATCTTCCTGACCTTGAGACTTGAATGAAAACTTCTGAAAGCATAAGTTGTTTTTTGTTTGCTTTTGGAAGTTAGGGAACCACATTCAGGAGAGCTCGGGGCTCACATGCCAGGAGTCAGTTCTGGTAGGTTTTATGTGTTACAAGAGAACTAACTGGGGTCATGTGCATGCAAGACCTCTGTACTGGCTCTCTAGCTCTGAAAGCAGAAATTGATATCATGCTTCAATTTTGACTCATCTAGACATACCAGCTAGATGGGTTTTTCTTAGTATTTGCTGAATGAAGAGATAAGATACATAAAACAAATCTTTTCCTTAATATCATTCCCCCGGGGTCATCCTGCTTCTGCATCAATACCTCCATGATGGTACATTCTCATTTATTTTTCTGTGCTCTGATATTTCTCTTTGTGATATCTTATTTGTACATTAGCCCATCTATACTCTTTGGTACTTTTTTATTCTCACTTAATCCTTGAATTTTGTTTGTTTTGATATTTTTGAAGGCACACCTGACAATGTTTAGGGTTTATTCCCAGCTCTGCATTCAGGGGATCACTCCTGAAGGGCTCAGGGGACCCAGCGGGGTGCCAGGTATTGAACCCTGGTTAGCCATATGCAAAGCGAAAAACCTGTCCTTTGTACCATCTCTCTGGCCCTTTCTTGAATACATTAAAGCTAGAGCATATATTGGAAAAATATAGTCCAGTCCTCTTACTTGGCAGAGAAAGGAATTGACCTGGGAAGCCCAGTGACTGTGAAAATTTGTACCCATTATAGTGATCCACAGTTGCGATTTATCAATATAGACCTTCTTTAGGAAGCTGTAGTCACCTTTTCACATTGTTTTGGAGTTTTCAGTGCCTCAGAATATCAGTTTACTGATGTTCATTCAACCATCAAACTTTCATTCCTCTAAATCTTAAAAACATTTTAAAATCAATTGGATAATTTTCTCATAAAACAAAATCAGAGTTTCTTTATCACCCAATACTCTGGGTAGTAATTAACTCTGGGGCTAGTCTGGAGATACTAAAAATAGAATAGATCCTGGAGTGAGAGACATATACTTAGAGGATGAGCTTCAGGAAAGATAGCAGAATAGGGGCACCCTGGAATCACTACCTCTTTTTCTTCACAAGAAAGCTAGATACAGCTCAGATCCACATGTGGCCTAATCAGGATGTTGCTCAACGTTCCCTGGGGAGGGATGCGGGTAGGGAACTGACAGTGGTTAATTTATTATAATCTACATGCAATAGGCATATTCACCATTAAAAGGAAATGAAAGGAGAAAAAAGCAACTTTTTGTATACTGTCTAGAATCTCAATCATAGTTAGAAATGCTTTCAAGAAAAGTGAGATGATGCAAGTACAGTAGAGCTGGAATCAACCTCATTCTTCAGCTCCCCATCAAACAATGGAAATCTTTCATCAGAAATTGTTTCTCTTATTCTCTCTCCACTTTCTTTCTGGAATAGTGACTCTAAAGTTCTTTTGATCAGGCTTTCTTTGGGCCTCTGGTAAAAGTTTAAATCCTCTTTCAGAAAAGATACAAAGTGATGAGAATTTTGTATGCAACCTCATGCAGTAACTAACTTCACCCCCTAAAACTGGAACTCATGAATCCATGTTTGGAATTTTTGCTCTTTAATATCTGAATAATACACTGGGGACTTTTTCCTCTAACCTATATATTTACTTCAGGTACTCTGTGGTGAAGGATCGGGAGAAGTTAAGTGTATCTTAAAGGCTTTACACTAATAGGAATATGCCCAAACAATTCCCAGAGCTCAGGGCTGACACATGGAGTGCGGAAATGAGTTTGATAGAGAAAAATGCAGACTGGCAAAATTCAGGTTAGTTATTTTGATAAAGAATGTACACCACCTATTTGGTGGCATTATCTGGAATTTACTGGGATGTCAAGATCAGTACTAAACCACGGCAGTATCCTGGAGGCACTCAATCTGTTGGGAGATAATGTATTATGTTAGCTAGCCATTGACATAATGTTATTATGTTCTAGGTAATAACATAATTATGTTAGTATGTTCTATGTAACAAGTTACCCCAAGTTTAGTGCTTCAAACAATGAGCATTTATTACCCTGCAATGTCTGTGGAACACAGCTTATCTTTAAATAAAACCAAGAAAGAGCATGAATGGTTTCGGGCTGTGTCTACCATCCATTTGGTCAAATTCCTTTGTTGACAATTGGTAAAGTTTGTCAATGGGTAAGGCATCATATGGGCAAAGGGGAAAAGACACGAAAAAATGAAAAATCAGAGAGATAAAAGCATAAAAGTGGGAAATCACACTATTCATTGATGTGATTGGGGGTGGGTAGTACTTGTGTGCATTTACAATATGGAAATTTTCTCTCTTTTCTTTTCCTTCTTGTTGCTCTCACAGCGTTCTAAAGGGCTGAACCTGAAAGAGTCCCAGGGTTGTCTCTGCCTGGCCTACTTTCCTTCTTCCTTGTCACTCTGAATGTTTCCTTTGTCCAACTCTCCTCATTTTAAACTACTTAACCCAGGCATAAGGGGAATCTTACTGGATTCTCCCAGATTGAAATAAGAGCCCTTATCTTTATTCTTATGACTCCCAATTTCTATTTATGTGCTAGTGCTCACCACCCAGTATTATAATTGTCTGTTTACTTTGACCATTATGTGTCTTATATGGGCAGATTTTTTTTTTCCAATTTCCTTCCTATCTTTCTTTATGCTATTTTTGTTGTTATTGCAGTGGTCAGTGGTCACAAACAGGTTTGGTTGTGGTGCATGTATATGTAGTTGTAGTGGTCGCAGGAACGTGTAAAGAGGGAAAATCACACACTTAATTGTGATACTTGCACATGAGCTTGTTGGGGATCACACTCTTTAGGTGTAGTGCTCATATCTATTCTAGTTATAGTGCTAGCTGGGGTTTCTACTCTTTAGCTGCAGTGCCTGCACAAGTCTGGCTCTGGGGCACTGGAAATCACACACTGTTGTGGCACTGGGGCTGCCAAAGAGAAGAGCTCCCAGGATACTCCCAGAACCTTTGTCACTAAGCGAGCCCACGACTCCTGTAGGGGCAGGCAGGATTCTTCTATCTATCTATCCATCCATCTATCTATCTGTCTGTCTGTCTGTCTGTCTGTCTATCTATCTATCTACTAAATCACCATGAGATACATAGTTACAAAGTTATTCATGATTGGGTTTCAGTCAGACAATGCTTTATCACCCATCCCTTCACCAGTGTACATTTTCTATCAATGTCCCCAGTTTCCTGCCCACCACCCCTGACTCCTAGCCTAAGGCAGGCTCTCTCTCTCTCTCTCTCTCTCTCTCTCTCTCACTCACTCACTCTTTTTCTCTCTCCCTCCCCCCCACCCCTTTTGGGCATTATGGTTTGCAATACAGGTACTGAAAAGTTATCATGTATATCCCTGTAACTACTTTCAGCACTCAGTTCTTGAACATATTGATCATTTCAATTATTATTGTCATAGTGGTCCCTTCTCTATCCTAATTGACCCTCACCCCAAAATTTGTAGCTTCCAACCTTGGACCAGTCTTCCTGGCCTCTGTTTCTGCTGTCTTCATATAACAAGCATGAGTCTCATGTCATTGTTGCATCTTCAGAGACTGATACATATTAGTATCTAAGTCTGTTAGGAAGGAAGGAAGGAAGGAAGGAAGGAAGGAAGGAAGGAAGGAAGGAAGGAAGGAAGGAAGGAAGGAAGGAAGGAAGGAAGGAAGGGAGGAAGGAAAAAAGGAAGGAAAAAAGGAAGGAAAAAAGGAAGGAAGGAAGAACTGAGGATTCTCTAAAACATTTTACATTAATTTTTTATATTCAATAAGTATCTTAAATTCAAAACCTAATATTTTCAAGGTTTTAAAGTAGTGTAGACTCTCAGACAGCTGAGAATGTTTACTGATTTACTGAAAAATGTCAATATTTTTGTAATAATTAGTTAAGGTGAAGACATGCGGATCCATGATGCAATAAATCTATTCCAGATATATGTCATAAAGGAGCTTTCACAGATGTCTAGGAGTATTGTTACAATTGTACAAAGAATATTCATTGAAAAATTATAAAAGTGAAATATATAAAGTAACCTAAGTGTTCCTCAAAAAAGTAAGGGTTTAATCACTGTATCACTCTCATCCCTTTGATCATTGATTTGCTCGAGCGAGTGCCAGTAATGCCTCCATTCATCTTAGTCCTGTGATTTTAGCAGTCTCTCTTTACTCATTCTTCCCAGCAATACCTCATTGGAGACTCTTTCAGAGTCAGGAGAATGAGACCCATCATTGTTACTGTATTTGGCATATGAATACGACATGAAGAGCTTGCCAGGCTCTGCCATGCGGGCAGGATGCTCTCGGTATCTTGCCAGGTTCTCCAAGAGGGAGAACTAGGTTATAAGAGGTCTCTCAAGGACTTGATATATCTATTTATATGTTATCAGAATGAAAATGAATGAATCATTAATTTGATTGTAAAAATATAGTAGAAGAAGCAGTGCAGAATATTATGATTTCACTTGCCTACAATATCAAAGCATGCATGCACTATTACATATTGTTCATAAATCCATATAAACCCTATATAAACCCATGTTTTATATTGGCAAAGCTATGAAGAAAAGGGAACCCTTGTACATTGTTAATAGGAATGTAATTTAGTGCATCATTATGAGTTCTTTACCAAAATTAAGAATAGAACTATCAAATTAATTAGCAATTTTAAAAGATATGTGCTTCCTCATGTTCATTGAAGCATTATTTATGTGACCAAGGTAAAGATAAGTGTCCAATGATGGCTGAAGGGGTAAAGAAGAATGTATATAGACTGGACAGATATATCAAAGAACTGCAGCCCTGGGTTTAATCCTTGGCACATCATTGATTTTTTCTTTTTTTTTTTTTGCTGGAGATGTGGGGGGGTGCACACCCAGCTGTGCTCAGGGCTCATTTCTAACTCTGTATCCAGGGGTCACTTCTCGAAGGGTTTAGCATCTACATGTGGTGTAACTGATTGAACCCAGGGCTGCTGCATGCAAGGCAAATGCCCTACTCACTGTACTATCACTTCAGCCCACAATTTTCTTGGGGGACACAGTAGCAATTTTCAGGGCTTACTTCTGCCTCCATGCTCAGGGATCACTGTTATCAGTGCTCAGAGGACCCTATGTGGTGCTGGAGATTCAAACTGGGGTCCACTGCATGCAAGGTAAGTGTCTTAACCCTGCATTCTCTCTCTAGCCCTTCTCTAGAACTTTTAAAAACTTTTTTCAGTAGTGGAATGAGCAGATGAGAAGGATGATTTATAACACAGGCTATGCAGTGCTCTTATGTTATTGTATGGATAACTATCAGTGCAATACAAAACAAGTCATTGTTCTATATTTGACTATTTTCTTTAATACTCATGTCACCAGAAAATCGCAAGCTTGGGTCCATTAAGATCTGTCCAAAACAAAGATATATTGCTTTATCTTTAATTAAGATATTGATTAAGACCAATGATTAAGACCTTGATCAAAAGAATAAAAGATGTTGGAAAATTCAGAGATGTTTGGTTAATGAAGATTTTACTAGTGGTCTCACCTTCTTCCTTTTTCATCCTTGATTCTGAAGAAAACATATAGGAATAAGAAGAGAAAATGCACAATGGAGGTTATATGGGAGATAGCCCCCAATAAAAGAGTTTGGCTAGTTTGCGGAAGATTCTGCTGCCACTTAATGGATTTAAGTCAGTGTCCAAATTTGACTTTCTCATCTTCATTAGCTTCTTTTGCACAAATCTATTTATTTTACCACCTCAGTATCCATTCACACCTAAACTGGAGGTCATACAATAATTTCACTTTGGGGAATGATCCTTTAAGTTATAAATTCCTTTTGAAACACACGTGATGGTGTGCAGGGGTATTCCAAGTTCTGTGCTTGAAGACTACTATCAGCTTTGTTTTAGGGATCTGCATTGTAGTGGATAGAACTTGAACCTCGTAATACAAAGCACTCAGACTACTGAGCTATATCTCTAGCAACAAACTCTAAATTCTTGGTTCCTGCGGTTATTATCAGCTAATCCATCCTTCTGCCTTTAGAGGCAATGTGTGAATCAGATCTGGCGGGTCAGTGTGACTTCAGGTCAGAATAGACTTTCAGGAGCAATGACAATTCATTCAGTAAGACTCAATTCTTATTTGACTGGAATACATGAGGGTTTAATCCCAGCTCTGCCGAGGGCCATGAACCTCTCTATTCACTTCTCCTGAAGTTTTCTTAGAGTTTTTTTCTGTTTGTCAAACGTTTGAGTTTAAACCAATTTCAATTGGATTTCTGTTATTATGAATTAAGGATGCTTATCTGCTCTTTCTCTTTTCTACCCTTTCATCTTGTGATAAGAGTCTACTACCACAGCTCTGAATTTTGTAGATTTTCCCGCCCTCTTCCTATTGTGTGATGTTATATTATGTCTTTGATGTCTTTAACGAAGCTGTTTTCCTTTATGGAGTGTGCGTATTCACACTCGTGCAAAGGGTGCGTATCCAGAGAGTGACTATGTTGAGAATGGAGTCTCTTGTTGGACTAACGTTAATAAACTGTCCGTGGGGTTTACGGCATTTAGGAGTTAAAAGCATCTGTTGTATGACAGGATCCTCTGCCTAAAGATACTAGTTTTCATAGTTTCAGTTGATAACTTTAGTATCTACACTAACCCATACTGAGCACACTGTCAATATGGGATAATATGCCTCTGATCACAAATCTATAAAATGGAAAAGAGTGAAATGTTTCCTAGAAAGAATAGAAGAATATTAGAAACACTGAAAGTTCTTAGAACAAAAAATAATGAACAAAACAGCCCTTAGAACATACAATACAAACACATAAAATTATGAGCTTTAAATAAATTTAGTACATTATGCATAAGAAATGTTAACATGTCTTTGTATTTTCAGCATGACTTTACTTTTACAAACTTTGCAACGTTTTCAAAAGATTTGGCATGAAAACAATAAGGTTTGAACATCAAAAAAATTTCTTTATGTAGAACATCTTTTCCCTAATGTTGAGTAAATAAATACCATTGCATTAGACAAAGTCCCACCCAAACGTGTTCTTTAAAAGATCATTCTGAAAACATAATATTTCAGGAGACTATTGCTTAAATTAAAAAAAAATCATCATATCTAAATGCAATCTCATAGATAGAAAAAGTAGTTCAGGAATCACCAATGGCCATGGGATAGGATACTAATGATATGTGACCAAGATAATAATAGTGAGGTATTCAATACCAGTTACTCATGCACATACCGTTTTTCCAATAAACTGATCCTTTTTAAAAACAAACAAATAAACAAACAAACATAGGATTTGTAAAGCAGTGCATGCAAAGCCCAAAGCCCAACCACCAAGAAAATAGGCATCTGAGAAGTATCAAGGGAGTCTTATCCTTTTACACAGAAGGGAAAGGGTCATTAGCTCTGCTTAAGAGTAAGAAAATCAAGGAGCCCACACATGTAGCCAGAGGAAATGATCCAGCAGAGAGTTGGGAAATTCCTGACTTGGACAAATAAACTTTCTACCTGTCATGAAACACTACTGCTAACCAAATGGTGACAGATTGAGGGCTTTAAAATATGAGGCTGACGTTATGTCAACCAGCACCACCTAGTGGAAGAGAAGGATTAATCAATTTTCACTTGAACTCTTAAACTCCCTTCAGCACAACTCTTCAATACTTTTGCATGGTTGCTTTTTCACTCAATTGCCATGTGAGGGCTAACTGCATCAAACACTGTGATGGACAAGCTGGAAAGTTCAAGGAATGGAAATGGATATGCCAGGGCTAAAAATATTCTGGCCTATGTTATGCTCCAGAAAGGTGGGAAGCGAGTACTGAGTGATTTAGCATCAGCTATCATTGGCATTTAAGTTTGTAATGTTAAGATGTCCAAGCAGATCATTTCTTACATTTGAAAGCAACAGTCACATTTAAAATACAATCTAACGGGTGAAAGGGAGAAAAGATAAATATATGTAGAGAAATACACTGAGGATGACTTGGTCCCTTCTTTTCTATCTAGGAGCCATTTGTACTCAGCCAATTAATTACGAGAAAGAGACCACAGAAATTTGTTGATATGCAAATGATAAAAGTATATAGGAGGAAAACTGGAAACTTCCTGTTGAAAATTATATCCCAAGCCTTAACACAGAGAACCAGAAAACTATGATTCTGCCTTATAGTTGTCTTAATCATGGGTTGGTACACTGGGAAAAATTAGAACTCTACTAATTACAAACCACCCTTTGTCCCAAATACCATTAGGATAGTCTGATTGACTTCTAACTTTTCTCTCTGGGTCTAAATTTATTTCAGTTAGTATTTTGCTCATTGGCACTCAGGTAAGCTTAGAACTTCTTAGAAAGAGGGGTATTTTACATAATAAAAGTAGTGGTTGAATAACCAAACTGTAGAGATGCAGGACATGCCTTTGGACCTAAAGAACAATGGGAATCAGAAGCTAGATGTGTAGCTGGGTTCTTTATCTTTGATCTTTCTCTGAATCACTTTCAAAATTTTTCATATTGAACCCAAACCTGTTTTTTTTTCTGATGAGAAACTTGAATACTAATATTATCAAAATGTCTCTTTTTTCAGCTTCTGCTACCTGGGATAGGTTACCTTTGCCTCTCTCTCTCTCCTCTCTCTCTCTCTCTCTCTCTCTCTCTCTTTTAATTCCACTAAGGGACTGATTGATCTGTATCTGATGAGAATAATGGTGATAATGCTGCAGAGACCCATTCAAACTATAAAAAACTTGGACCTTTGAAATCATTGCCACAACTTCCCAAGGGACCTCACACTAAAAATCCATTACTTCAAAGTAGGATTCCAACATCATTTTGGCATTCTTTCCCAAATGCCTCTTCTGGGGTTTCACCACCCTAACTAAAGACAACAGTTATGAGTCTCTTTAAAGGGAACCAAAAATACCTACATGAGACACAGATTGGCGGCAGAAGATTAAATCCATAATGTATTCACGTTGGAAGAGAAAGATAGGCCTAATCATAAAACATAGATTCAGGCTTATAAGAGTCTCTATAAAACACAAATCTATTAGATTAAGAAAACAGAAAATATTTAAATTCTTTTTTATACCTGAAGAAAACCAAAAATAAATAAGCATTTATGTTTATTGATGGGCTCCTTAGATGATGGGAATATTACAAGGGTTTGATTCGAGAAGCGAAAATCTAAGCCTTCTGAGGGCTGTATGTCCATCTTCTAGTTATGTCTCAGGATTTTAAAAGCATACTCTACAGAGAATAGACCTATCTTGAGCTTTTTATTTTCTTTGCTTTTTTGGGGTCACACCCAGCAATGCACATGGATTACTCCTGGCTCATGCACTCAGGAATACACCTGGTGTCTTTTGTTCCCCATATCGTCTGAAAATTTTCAGTTCCTTTCCCTTCTCACTTTATGACAAAATTAAATCTAATTTCATTTAAATAGTTCTTAAAAATTACAAATGGAAACAATGGATTTAATATTCAGATGGTTGAAATGCTATGTTCTTGTCCTAGTTTTCAGTTAGAATGAGTTACTGCCCCCCAAACATCTATCTAATTTCAGATAGAATTCTAAATTGTGATTGTCAGTTTATAAAAGACTCTGGAATAATATCAATTTTGTCCTCTTTATCCTATTTAGATCAGAATTTCTCACTTAGTAATTGCAGCTAACCTAAAAGAAGAGGTGATGGTGAGAGAAGTCAATTATGTAATGATACATTGGAGACAATAGCATGAGCAACTAATTTCACAAGCATTGTGAATAGTTATTTTATCCAAAAAAGCGATAAATGACATTTAAATGTAAGTTCACCAAAGAATTGAAAGGTACTAATGCAGAGATTAGAGATTCCATCTTCATTGGAAAAGATAATGCCATTAACTTAGTATGATGATAGAATTAACTAAGAGAAAACAGGGAATTATTTGCAGAAGTTGTTTCTGATGTGAAATGGACAGGTTATATCACAGGACATTTGATGAGATCAACAATGCATCAAAACAAAATTCTGTCTCACTCCATTTTGTGATAAAAGTTATTTAGATAAAGGGGCAGAATCATGAATTGAAGTATAGATTAGTCCATTAAATAAGACAACATTTATGACTGTTGCCAATAAGTGTTGCATCCCATGTCAAGTTTGCCTCTATAAAATAGATGCTTTCTGATATTAAAGTGCAGAAATTCACTTTCTTTTTGTTGTTATAATTGGGTTTTGAGCAACACTTGGAAATTTTCAGGGGTTACTCCTGGCTCTGCACTGGGATTACTCCTGTAGTGCTCAAAGAACTGTTTGGGATGCTGGGGTTTGACCCTGAGTTGGCTGCATAAAAGACAAGTGTCCTACCTGCTGTACTATTGCTATGACCCCTAAAGTGTAAGAATTTTAACTCATTGATTGGTGCTAACAATGTATTTCTTATTCAATAATCAAAAAGTAGTTATCACAAAGTAAGTTAAAGCCCACTCTTTGAAGGTGTAAATTCACATGTCTGCCATACTATTAAAGATGATAAATTTGACCCATTGCAGGCAATGGCTTTTGCTTTTGACACAGAACACACAGGAAATTGACTTCATTTTTTTTTCATTAGAATTTGTTATATTCCTGATGTGAAGAGGATTTCAATTTTGAACAATATTTTTCTGTGTCCCACACAAGAATGTTAAGGAGAATATCCGATGATAGCCTGAAAGAAACTAGAATCATGGGAAATCATCTAAAAGGAATAGGTTAAGGAAATAGAGTTATAGGAAGGTAAGTTTGGAATTATTGGACCTTAATTACTAAAATGAACCTACAATTTGCAACTTTTGTGTACATCAATCATTTCCCCTGTACTAGAAATATTTGTGGTAGACTCAGTATATACAACTATAAAAGGATACAAAGCATTTCCTTGTGGCTTTCAAAACTCTTATAGAGGTTAATGTTTTTTTCTATGTACTAATTCAGGATCATTTTGGTGGGAAGAAACAGAAATATAGCCAAGCCTCTTAAGCAAAAATTTAATAGGATTAGTGTCCTGAAAAGATCTCTGTATCTGTCTGTCTGTTTCTTTCTCTCTGTCCTACTTACAAAATAACTTTCATTTTCTCAAGTCTCAGTTTTTAAAAATATAAAATTTTATATTAAAGTTTTGACTTTTGAAGATATAAGACTTGTGCTGACAATCAGTTTGGACTGGATCCCAATCAATGAGAATGAGGTTTTTTTTAAAAATGAAGTCACAGTGCAATATACTGTTAAAAATTGTTCATGATTGGGTTTCAGTCATATAATGTTTCAACACCTGTCCCTTCCCCTTCACCAGTTTACATTTTCAACCACCAATACCCACAGTTTCCCTCTCCACACCCCCGCCTGGCTATATAGTAGGCACTTCTCTACTTTCTCTCTTTCTTTCTCTCTTTCTCTCTCTCTCTCTCTCTCTTTCTTTCTCTCTTTCTTTCTTTCTTTCTTTCTTTCTTTCTTTCTTTCTTTCTTTCTTTCTTTCTTTCTTCTCTTTCTTTCTTTCTTTCTTTCTTTCTTTCTTTCTTTCTCTCTCTCTCTCTCTCTCTCTCTCTCTCTCTCTTTCTTTCTTTCTTTCTTTCTTTCTTTCTTTCTTTCTTTCTTTCTTTCTTTCTTTCTTTCTTTCTTTCTTTCTTTCTTTCTTTCTTTCTCTCTCCCTTCCTTCCTTCCTTCCTTCCTTCCTTCCTTCCTTCCTTCCTTCCTTCCTTCCTTCCTTCCTTCCTTCCTTCCTTCCTTTCTCTCTTTCTTTCTCTCTCTCTTTCTCTCTCTTTCTTTCTTTCTTTCTTTCTTTCTTTCTTTCTTTCTTTCTTTCTTTCTTTCTTTCTTTCTTTCTTTCTTTCTTTCTTTCTTTCTTTCTTTCTTTCTTTCTTTCTTTCTTTCTCTCTCTCTCTCCCTTCCTTCCTTCCTTCCTTCCTTCCTTCCTTCCTTCCTTCCTTCCTTCCTTCCTTCCTTCCTTCCTTCCTTCCTTCCTTCCTTCCTTTCTCTCTCTCTTTCTTTCTCTCTCTTTCTCTCTTTCTCTTTCTTTCTTTCTTTCTTTCTTTCTTTCTTTCTTTCTTTCTTTCTTTCTTTCTTTCTTTCTTTCTTTCTCTCTT
Source organism: Sorex araneus (assembly GCF_027595985.1). Lineage (NCBI taxonomy): Eukaryota > Metazoa > Chordata > Mammalia > Eulipotyphla > Soricidae > Sorex > Sorex araneus. The sequence goes on along the minus strand of NC_073306.1, from coordinate 103,517,061 downwards.
TCTTTCTCTCTTTTTTCTCTCTTTCTCTCTCTCTCATGAGGCTCTATAGATACTTCGGGACTTTCAGGACTTCAGTTCTGGTATCCATTCCTGTATTCAGAAAATATTCATTGAAAGGGACAGATCTTGAAACATTATATGACTAAAATCCAATCATGAACAAATTGCAACTTTGTAACTGTATCTCGATAAAAATAAAATATTCATTGAGTACCTACTATGTTTTATACTTGACTTTATTCAAATCTTTGGACCTCCACACTGGATAAAGTACTACTTATAACCTTATGCCCTTACATGTAGGGTTAGGATGAAGTAGGGTGCCACATAAACAATAAAGAATTCACTTTTTTTTTTGGTGGGGGCACAACTAGCTGTGTTCAGGTATTACCTCTACCTCTGATTTAAGGATAATTCCTGGTGTGACTCAGGGGACCATATTCAGTATTGGGGATTGAACTTAATTAGCTGTATGCCAGAAAAGCTCTCTTTTTAATGGTACTATCTCTTTAGATACAAGAATTAACTTTTAATCGGCTCAGGGGTAATGTGAAAATGAGAGAGAAAAGAGATGGTAAAAAGTTCAGAGTGTGTTATTTTATAAAGACATTCTGACAAACTGTGGGGAATTGGGAGTGGTGGAAAGAGTCTAACAGAAGCCTAAGGAAGCAATAGAGCAGGTTATTAAAAGTGTGTGGGGAGGTTGGGGGTGGAGGAGGAGATTATTAGAGCTGAAGGTTAAGCAAGATCAAAGACTTAGGAAGGGCCCAGAAAAAAATAGCCTGTTGTAAAAGCACAGTCAGCAGGACAAGGAGTGGCTGTAAGGAGGTTCATATGAAAATAGAAAACAGCCATAGAGACTTGCTAAAGACTTCAAGGAACATGAGAGGTATTTGGGCTTGGAAGTGCCATGATCTAACTTTTATTGTACACTGAAGTTTAATTAAGGTCACCCAACCAGGAAGTGACAGACCCAGGATGGTAGCCCAGGCATTCCCCAGCAGGGTCCAACCTCTTAACCACTTCTCAACTCCCTTTCATGATGTAAGGTCTCACGGAAATATTTCATGAACATTTTCAGACAGTCTAGTAGTTCATAAGTGGATCCAAACACATTAGACCTGCATGCTGAAGACAGTCACAAAACACAGCAGTTGGAACCTGTTTTATCCTCCAAAGACACATAAATCTTTGTTATGACAGCTCCATTCATCTACTCCACCATTGAAAATGCTAGCTTCAGCTGACAGTCATTGTAGCACTATTTGAAATACTTTTCCTCCAATCCCTAATACTCAGTAATCTCTCTATCTTCTAAACAGCATGTGTATTATCATTTTTAGGCAAAAGTGAACAAATACATTCGGGTCACATAACAAGTCAGTGATTGTGCTGACAAAAGTTTCTCAGAAAGATTAAAGGAAAACACACTGAAATGGATGCTTTCTTTAAGCAAATCCTGCTTTTAGAAATTTCTTCATAGAGAATATTAAGGATATTAGAAACTTCTCTCTTTGGAATCAAGTAGTTTTTAAAGTTTATGTCCTTTGTTAAAGAATAAAAATGTTCACATGGGACATGTTTAGTATAAATGATGCAAGCACAAGAGAAACACATATCCTCTGGACTGACTTTAAGCAATAATCAGATGCTATATATCTAGTCAGCTAGGAAGTACCTAAGAACATGCCCATAATATTCACACTAAGTCCCTAGAAACTTAAAAAATGTCAGGAAAGCATCATATAATAATAAAATAAACACAAAACTGTGTTTACTTGAAAAAGAATGTAAACTCAAGGATGTCTTAAAAACCAGTAGCATGGGTGCACTTAAAATTTATCTAAGTGATTTTTTTATTTCTGTCTTCACCAGGGCCCCTCAGAGCGGGGCAGGTTGAGTTTCCCTCCCCGCCCCAAGCAGATCTCCAGCAGGTGAGGACCTCTGGAAACCAGCCACAGCCATACTCAAGGCCCCTCGTCACATGTTCGGATGAGCCTCACACATGAAGGAATCGGCAGAAGAACCCAGGTGTGCAGGACCTGGGGCTGAGATCTCCAAGCCTGCTCCGATCAGGACTGGGCCTCCTCCTCTTCCACCCAGACCCTCCATTTTCCAGTAGCTTGGCAGCCACACCCAGAAACTCCACCCCCCACTTGCCTTGTAATCCCATCAACAGCCAAGATCTAGAGACTATAAAACAACACTCCTGGAAGTGTGCAGCCACATTCGTGGCCGTTTGACCTTAAAGCTTAGTTCTCCCTCTCAGAGAACCTGGCAAAGTACGGAGAGCATCCTGCCTGCATGGCAGAGCTTGGCAAGCTCTCCGTGGCGTATTTGATATGCCAAATACAGTAACAATGATGGGTCTCATTCTCCTGACTCTGAAAGAGCCGCCAATGCAGCACCACTGGGAAGAATGAGTAAAGAGAGGCTGCTAAAATCTCAGGGCCAAGATGAATGGAGACGTAACTGGTGCCCGCTCGAGCAAATCAATGATCAACGGGATGACTGTGATACAGTGATAGAGTCAATATTAATCTCCTATCTGGACTATTTAGATAAAGTACTTTATTCCAGCTACTTAGCAGGCAGTAGACAATGATGATTATGAATTTCATGTCTGGATTTTGACACTGAACTCTCAGATTATAATGATTCAAGCATGCTAGAAACATGCTGAGATCTACTTTCATCAAGTCTGTAATATTAATATTTCTTCTAGGACAAAGCAATAGGTCCATTGAGAGAGGGAACCCTGAGTTTCCACCTAACATTTAATGCAACAACTTAGGAAATATATCCATTTTATTGAATTTCCCTAAAATAGAATATATGAAAACCATTCCATTTTCATCATCATCATCCTGTTGATCATTGATTGGCTCAAGTGGTTTCAGCAATGTCTCCATTCATTCTAGCCCTGAGATTTTAGAAGCCTCTCTTTCATTTATATTTCATTTATTTATTTACTCATTTATTTATTTATTTAAACACTGCGGTAAATTCTATTTTAAACTCACTTGTGTTTTTCTTCTTCATCTCCTGAACATCAACTGCATTAAGATTAGAGAAAAATTCATGCTACCTAGCTATTATTTATTGTTCTATGTAATGGTCTCTTTAAAATATATAAATGGGCTATTTTCTCATTTATGTTAGTGATTTAAGGAGATTTGTGGCATGAGAGCTACAGGGTGCTTATTACTTTTCTCTTTGCAAAATTGTTTTTAATTTTTCCATGACCAATCTGTTAAGTAGACAATGAACAAGTCTTGTGTTGTTCTAACCCAAAACTTTTCTCCAGAGGTTCATCATGTTTCTATAAATGTGATGCCAGATTTTCTAAAATTGGGACATAAATTTTTCTCTGTTAGAAATTCACTTTTTGTTTTTATAACACACTCAGAAGTTTTCATAGGCTACTCCAAACTCAGTGCTCAGGGGTTACTAGAGGTGGTACCTGGAAGACCATATATTGGCAGAACAAACCTGAACCTCTACCATGCAAGATGGTACTCCATCTACTGTACCCTTAACCCTACAAATACAATTTTTTTGACTTGCTTGTTTCTTTTGTTTGGGGGTCACACCTAGTGGCACACAAGGCTTATATCTGGTTCTGTACTCAGGTATCACTCCTGGCAGTGCTGGGGGACCATATGGGGTCCTGGGGATTGAACCTGATAGTACCCACTGTACCGTCACTCTGGTCCATACAAATACACTTTTAGTTTACATATAAACCTATTTTAGCTAACGTTCTCTTGCATATCTAGAATAAGCTCCATTGATGCTGATATCTGTCAATTCTTTCTAAGTCGACAGGAGTTGAAGTGAGTCAACTGAACTTTGGGAAAATCAGAATACCTAATACTTGCCTGATATTTCAGAGGTCCTTATTTGCTTACTAGTTTTAGTTTAGGTATATTTTTTAGGATGCTTTTGTCTCCAACATTGAGTATAAGGTAAGCAGAAAACATTGAACTTAGCAGGTAGGCATTTTGATAAATACTATGCAATATATAAGAAGTATATTATAAAAATGAATACCACTTTTAAATAATACTTTGCACATCACTATCAAAGCTTGAATAGCACTTTGCAGGATTTTAGCTTTTATACTCACTGCTAGTCAACACAGAGTAAATTGTCATCTTCAGTTTACAGATGAGAAAAAAAATCCAAGGCTTAGGATTTTAAGCAGTTTGTTCAAGATCCAAGATTTCACAGTTGAAAAATATCAACCAGAACTGTACTCTGGATCTTCAGGGTTTAAGTTCTCTGCTTTTCTCCTTCAAGAAGTCTTCCATTTTGTATGCAGTATACAGTAATTCATTAGGTACCTAACTTACCTAACTTTCATTACCTACCTAACTTTTCTTCCCATACAGTTTTATCTTACCACTGGCTTTATGATTTTTAGGTTGTACATGAACCATGAATCCTCTAAAAGTTCAAAAGTTTAAATTTGACCCTGTAGCACTGTATCACCATAGTCCCTTTGTTCATCAATTTGCTCTAGTGGGCACCAGTAACGTCTCCATTGTGAGACCTGTTGTTACTATTTTTGGCATATCGAATACACCACGGATAGCTTGCCAGGCTCTGCTGTGCATGAGGGATACTCTCTGTAGCTTGCCAGGCTCTCCAAGAGCGATGGAAGAATCGAATTGAATAATATTTGAATATCATAAAAATTACATTCAAATGCATGTATTTCTAGGGCTTAATGCAAAAGTAGATGTTAATTATCTTTGTATTTTGTTGTTTTACATAAAATCCACCTTATCTTTGACACCTTACTCTATTTATACCAATTTTAATTGGGTCTTTTACAATTTCTTCTAGAATCGTTTTATATTATTCTATCTACTATTTTTTTCTATCTACTTCTTTTAGGATACTTCAATATTTACTACCTAGATCTGTAATTTTCAACTACCAGTCCACAAAATAATTATTGTCACTTAATACAAGATACACTGGATCATGTCTCTGGAGATTTCTAAATATTGATACATAACATTTTACATAAATGTTTTCACCATAAATAATGTTTTTTTCTTTCTGTATTAGTCATTCACAAAATATTCCTACTATTTTCACCTTGTATAAAAAGTTTGAAAACCATTGATCTTGACTACTGCATTTTATGATGAATTACACGAGTTCTCTCATATATAATTAATGTGAGCTACTACTGCATGATAATTATTCAATTTTCTATATATGAGAAAAGCTAAGCTAAGGAAAGAAATAAATTATCATAGTTTAAATGTTTTCAATTTCTTATATTTTGGTTGCCTATGAGAATATTTATGTAGAACCAGGGAAAATAAGTTATGGTTATGAAAATTTTCTAATATAACTGATTTACTTGGATAGACATGTAATTCAGGACTGCCAAAGGTACATCATGTGATGAAAGGCATGAAACTTTGAGGGGAAAAGCAATAGTCAAAAAATGGTAGGGTAGGAAAAGAAAAGGTCCATGTCTTTTATGACATCAATTGGCAACTGCACCCAATGCAAACAATCGGCATTTCTCTAGATTTTTCTATTTAATCAGATACTACCTGTCTGTATTATTTAAGCCATTTCCAACTCTGACTAAATATATATTCAAAGTCTTATATTGAGTTGATTTTATTTTTTTTAGCTTCCCGCTATGTAAGACAACAATATCAAAAGAGACACTTGACCAATTATTATTTATCATTATCGTTGAGGGGGAGTATAAATCAGTTCCTCAAGACAAAAACTACTTTAACATGAAAATAAGTTCACTAAGAAATATCTTTGGGAGGGCACCATGGGGAGATACTGAACTATTATAGAGTATGTAAATTCTATTCTCACATTAAATGCAGAATTATATTTTATATGATAATTAACTATGTAGAAGTTTTTAACATGTAGAAGCTTTTATACTAAGTGTATAAAAGCAAGTTTAACTCAGCATAAACAATTAAATAAAATATGAGGATCATTTGGCTTACCTAAATTGTTGTTGGTCTTCAAAAACATAAAATTCATAGCATCTTTATCTAAGGAATTTTGAAATTTCTATAGGTTACCCCTACAACCAAGAGAAGGCAAAATATTGTCCCCCATCACCTAGTTTAAAATATCTTCAAAGAAACAGACTGATTTGTGATGAAAACCTAAAATATGTTTTTTTGGACAGAAATTTTAGGATCTAAACGTATGTTTCACTATTCTTTGATTTCAGTACTTTTAGTAAAATGATATTTACCTATGTCTTTTTCCTTGTCGGAAGAAGTTGGAATAAGGTAATTCAATTGGGGCTTAGTCTATCAGATGAAAGCAACTGGCCCATTTCTCAATTAGGGGGGGAGAGGAAGTACTGACTCAACCCATCTGAGCAGAGAGTAGCAGCGTGGGCAGGGAGGGTCAACCTTACACATATTTTATTGCAAAATAGTTCCAAATCTCTTGAGACTGGAAGAGTGGGAGGGAATGGATTGTGCTTCTGAAGCAGAAGCTATCTAGGAGAACTGGATAATGATCCATGGGTTCAGAAAGGGATGGAGAATCTGCCTTCGACAGAGGCCGCCTTTTGAGCATTTTGCTATCTGTGCAGCAATTGGGAGTTCCTAAGCTTTAAGAATCTGCAATCATTAATACAAAACTGGAACTAATCTTAGAAACTTGGCATTTTGTCTTGAGAACAGAATTGGCTCTACCGTCCATAAGTGACTCATTGAGGAAATACTTGGGCATGCTGTACAATATGAGGGCAATATTTTAACAACAGACAAACATGTATTACATGGGGAAGAATCATAAATGAAAGGAAAATAAATTAAGGAGACAAGAAACCAGAGGGCGGCTCACAGCAAGAGGCAGATACCATTACCCTGGAAGTGAAACGCCAGCACTTTGGAAACAAAACATATGTGCTGGAATCATCTGTGAACTTGAAATGAGACTTAAGAAATACCCACACCAGCGTGCCGTCACTTCCTTTTGTGCTTGCCGCATGCCAAATAGTTGAATATAAAGTGTCCTAATGGATGTAAGAGCATTTTACAAATTAAGTGTTCTGAAAATATAAGCTATTATCATCATTATTGTGGAAGAGACCACCATGTTACTCAGATTATGCTGCCTAATAGCCAAATAGTTTTCCCAGAAGGAAGCTATGAACCTCGAAACAAAATTTTTGAAAAAAACAACTTAATTTTCAATGTTTTCTCTTGAACTGGGTTAAAGCTTCTCACCAGTAAAGAATTTCTTTTAACATCAAGGATGTTAGAATTGTGGTAAACAGAAAGGAGAATGTTTGTGCTTTTGTATACTATTTTAGAGGGTCAAAACAAATCCAAGCCATGGTCCACAGCGCCCAGGCCAGGGTTGGCAAATAATAGAACGGTTGTCTTTCTTCTTTCCATGCTTCCTGATGACACTGATAGTCAATCAGTTATGGCAGTTCACTGATCTCATCAGCAGCCATAGAATTCTTGTCTTCATAGTTTTCCAGGAAGCCCCTCTTAACTAATCAGTTAGTAGGACTGAAAACCTAATTACCGTCTTGGCCCTGGGTGGTTTCAACTACTATTTTAATTATCCACACAGCCTAATTGGTGGAATGACTCCAACTCTGTGGAATACATTAAAAAAATTAAAAAAAAACATGAGATCCTCAGTTAAAGTTTTAATTAATAGTTGCGCTGATGATATTAGACATGAAGAGCAACAATAATTATCATAGTAATTTCCATTTCGTTAGGCCTGACTATGTCTCAGTACCTGGTTAAAGTGCTTTACATTCTCTTATCTCAATTTTGCAGAGGAAAAAATGGACACAGAGAAAGTTCGTGGCTTGATCAGAGCCACAGAATTTAAATCTAGTTTTCTTTGATTCCAGAACTAACACTGTTAATCACATCATGAGCAAAACTTGGAAGTACAATCAAGGGCTTTATACAAGATTCATCATCTGCTTCCGCATGAAAGTGTCCCTGTGGTGGAGAAGGAATTCCCCCTCTCTTTCGAAGGAGGAAGCCAGTAGCTTTAGCTCTTCTGAGAAACTGACAATTCTGCTAGAGGTTTAATGTTACTCTAGACAGTGCAGAGAGAAATCTAGACATCTCAGACTTCAAAGTGTTTATGGAAACCCATCAAAGTTCACACAATTTATATAAAAAAGATTTTAGCAGAACGTGAAGATGCCATCCACTTCACACGTGCAGCGCAGAGCTGCAGCCACCCCGCAGCCTTCTCGGATCCCGGGCAGGGCCAGCCACCACGAAGGCAGGGGAAGTCCACGACTCAGCCTGGCTGTCTTCAAACGCTGGGGGGAAAACCAATCAGACTCTTTTTTTTTGGAATTTCAAGAGCTATTTTAATCACAACACTCTTAGAAAATGAGAGTTTTATACAGATACTAGATAATATTCCAGTCTTGGTCACATCCGGACCTGACTTGAATTTGGTTTTTCCGGAAACATCATTATGGACATGGGAAAATGGCCAGAGGGGCGGAGGAAAGGAAAAGAAAAAAACGGCAAGAAATGAGAACTCCACCCACCCACCCCCACACACAGTTCTACAGTCTTCCAAATCTTGTGGCAATTAAAGTCAAAATGAAGACAACCTATTTCAAAGTGATGATAAAAATGTTTATCGCTAAACCCCAACATCTTTATTGCTTCCCGCTGTTCAACAAAGATCATTCAAAATGCAATAGCAAAATAGGACATAAAAAATAACCAATTACTGGACTATTCTCTTTGAAGATCCCTAAATTTCTCCTGATGGATGAGAAATAATTGTTCTTAGCAATCTTTTTTTTCTCATGTGGGCGCTGCTTCTTTCAATATGTTCCCTCTCTGCCCTGTACCCCTAAACATTTCTTTGAATTCTTTGCTGCTTCTAATCCCTTTTCCATTTTTGCTGTAAAGATAACATCAAAACTTGTTTTCCCTGAATCTTTTTCCTGCTCTTTGCAAGAAGACCAACAATCTAAGCCAAAATATTATTCTGGTTAATAATCTTGGTATATTTAGTGCCTGTCATGGCTTATGGAAAAATGAATTAGAGTAGGGTAAGGACTTTCTGATTATTACTAAAAACCAAACTTTTTAGGCCTTTGATTGTGAATGGGGTAGAACCAACATTTACTTTTCTAACCTGTCCCATCTCTAAAACCGAATATCAAAAGTACATGTGAGGAAAGAAAATAGATTCCCTACTTTTCATAGGCCCTGGACAGCATTCTTCAACCTTTTCACACCTTCAGCTAGAAATGATTCATATGACCAATAAGAGAAAAGCAAAGGTCTTTAACAAACCTCCATCACCCCCAAGTCGAGGATTGTGAAGCCAGAATGTATGTGCTGCAGTGGGGAATGTAGCAGTTCCCATTCGTGATTAACTGTGGGACAATTTCAGGGCCCTGCTTATGTCAGAACTTGCAAAAGTGCATTGCCAACTGTTTAGCTACTGTCCATTGTATTTAGAATCACTTCAAGTTATCAAGGTGATCCATATGCATAATTACTGGCAGGATGCTTGGAATTTCTGCCTCTGCTTCACGGGAGTGAAATGCATGAATGCACCATGCTAGCTAGAATTGTTATGCTCAGAAGAGTTATTAGCAGAGACGAGACGTTGTCTCTATTCTTCTCCCACCCATTCCCTCTTGTTTCTGATTTCCACAGCTGCTCTGGTACTAGAAAAATTTGAGGACACACACACACACACACATATATATAGTAATATATATTTATTATACACAATAGATATTAAAATATAAACTTTTAAGCTTGGCAAATGTATTCACAGAAATGAAAAATATTCATGGACAGCTATTTAGAGAGTGATATTGCATCAAAAATAAAAAGGAAATGGTGGGGAGGCAGAGTAGAAGAAAGACTATGTTTTCTATCAAACAGACCTAAATTTAATTTTCTTCTTCCTGTTTTGTAACCAAATGCATACCCTAAGGACTTGTGTTCTTTGCAGAAAAACTGGTGTGCTGGCTAAAGAACATATCTGTAGATTTTTTTGGTTTTGCTTTCTTGCCACACTGGGTGGTGCTCAGAGCTTTCTCCAGCTTTGTGCTCAGGGATCACTCCTGGCAGACTTGGGGGACCACATGGGGTTCTGGGGGTCCAATCTTAGTTGGCTGCGTGCAAGGGAAGTGTCTTTCCTCCTGTGCTATCTCTCCAGCCCCTGTAGGATGTTTTTCTATCCTTTACAGTGGAGATGTTAATTTCTATTACCACTGAATGAACTTGGGCTTTGAGTGGTTAACAGTGATATATTTTCATTTGCTAGATGCCAGTAATGTACTAAGCACTTTACTTATATTACAAAACTTTACTAAGAAGGTTCTGCAATTACTCTCATTTTATAAATGAGAAAACAGACTCCAGGTAGGGTGGAGTCAGAAATGCCAGCATTTTGAGAATTCGTCCAAAGCGCTCAGTTAATAAGCACAGGTCCACAGGAGTGGAGTGTTAGAAAGCTGCTCCTTTGAAGTCAACCAGCTTGTCTTCACACCTGACTGCTACACTTTATTAAATGTGTAACTTTTTGTCAAGTCACCTAATCACTCTCTTCCACAAAACTGTTTCAGTTCTCCCTACTTTTATTTCATAGATTTTTCTTTCTCTATCATATTATTTCTTCGATTCCTCCGTCCCTCTCGGAGAGTCCGGCAAGCTACCGAGAGTATCCCGCCTGCACGGCAGAGCCTGGCAAGCTACCCATGGCGTATTCAATATGCTAAAAACAGTAACAACAAGTCTCACAATGGAAACATTACCAGTGGCCAATCGAGCAAATTGATGAGCAATCGGATGAGAGTGACAGTGATTATTTCTTTATTTCTAGAAATGCCAAGTAAAATTTCTCTACTTTCTCAATAAAAAATTTTGCATTCAATGAAACAGACTTTTTTTGATGTACAGGTATGTGCATTTTACCATACATAATTTATGTGAGCTTTATCCAATGGGATATAGAATTGGTCCCTCTTCAATAAAACTTCTTGTGCTGCCAGATTTTTAAACAGCACCTCCTCCTACCCTCAAGCCTCAGGCAATTGATCTTTTCTCCATCATTACAGCGTTTGTCTTCCTTAGAACTTCATAAAAAAAGAATTGCATAGCATGCATGCTTTGAGATTGGTTTCTTTCATTCAGCAAAATTTCTTTAATACTCATTCATGTTGCATGAATTATGCACAAATTGTTCATGCCCTTTTATTGCTGAATAATATTCCATTATACAAAAATTGAATTATTAACCATTTATACAAAATGGTTATACAAATGGTATGTAAAAATGCCACCACACACCAGGCCACTTTCCACATGCTTGGGCTGAGCCTACACGCATGAGTGAACATATTTCTGGACCGCGAGGCCTTGGAGTATCCACGTGACACATCATCATAAAGGGAAATATGTATATGGGAAATACATATAGGCATAAATAAATATGCCTCTTGGAGAGCCTGGCAAGCTACCAAGAATATCCCATCCTCAGAACGAGCCTACTAAGCTCCCTGTGGCATATTCGATATGCCAAATACAGTAACAATAACAGGTCTCATTCCCCTGACCCTGAAAAGAACCTCCAATTGTTGGGAAAAACCAGTAAGGAGAGGCTGCTAAAAATCTTAGGGCTGGGACAAATGGAGAAGTTACTGGCACCCGAGTAACTTGATGAACAGCAGGATGACAGTGAAACAGTGATACAGTGATACAAAATGGCTTACTAACCTATCAGATATTTGGACTGTTTTCAGTCTGAGAAAATTAAGAATAGGGCTTCTCTAAACATTCATAGTACTGTAGCACTATAGCACTGTTGTCCAGTTGTTAATAGATTTGCTCGAGCAGGCACCCATAACATCTCCATTGTGAGGCTTGTTGTTACTGTTTTTGGCATATCAAATACCACAGGTAGCTTGCCAGGCTCTGCTGTGTGGGTGGGATACTCTCGGTAGCTTGCTAGGCTCTCAGAGAGGAATGGAGGAATCGAACCTGGGTCAGCCTCATGCAAGGCAAACGCCCTACCCACTGTGCTATCGCTCCAGTCCACATACAAATTTTTGCTTTGTTTTTTGGGGCCACACCCAATGATGCTCAGAGGTAGTTCTGGCTCTGGACTCAGGAATCACTCCTGGCAGAGCTTAGGGGATCAAAGAAAACTCAGGGGACTCTTTCTGGGATGCCAGTGTTGAGTGTGGGTCAACCAAATGCAAGACAAGCACCCTATCTACTGTGCCTCTCATCTACAAATTTTTATGTGAAAGTAAATTTATTTCTTTTGAATATATAAGAGTGTTTTTGATAGATTATTGAGCAATTATAGCTTAATTTTATGAGGCATTAATTTCTATATTTTGAAATTTACACCACCAAGATATGACAATGCCAGTTCTGAATTTCTTGTTTTTGTTTTTTTCCTTTTTGGGTCACACTTGGTGATGAACAGGGTTTATTCCTGGCTCTGCACTCAAGAATTACTCCTGGCGGTGCTCAGGGGACCATATGGGATGCTGGGAATCAAATCTGGGTCAGTCATGTGCAAGGCAAATGCCCTACCTGCTGTGGCCCTATTGTTCCAGCCCCAGTTCTGAAATCTTTTCAGCTATTGGTATTGTCATAATTTTTATATTTATTAGCCATTCTAATATGTGTGATGATATCTATTTTATTATAGTATTAATTTAAATTTGCATAACAGTCAATGGTTTTGACCATCTCTTCCTGTGCTTTTGGATCATCCTAAATATTTCTTGTATCATCTTAAAATTAGTTCAAGTCCTGAAGATATTTTCAATTGTTGAAAGTTTAGTTTCTGACTTTTGAGTTTTAAGAGTACTTTATATATTTTAGATACAACTCCATTGTCAGATATATGCTTGCAAATACTTCTCCAAATATAGCTTGAATTTTTATTCTTTTAATAGTGCTTTTCTTGGAGAGAAGTTTTTATGCTGTGAAATCACATTTATCTTTTATTTCTTTTTATGAGTCATGCTTTTTGCATCAGTTCCAAGAAAGCTTTGCCTAGCCCAAACCATAAATATTTCTATCTATTAAAATTGTTTTAGTTTTATATTTTACATATAAATTCATCGTACACTTTAAATGTTATGGGAGATTTATGTCAAGGTACTTTTTATGCATATGGATCTCATTTTTCAACACAAATGAAAAGAATATCTCTTCTCCATTAAAGTACATTTGCATTCTGGTCAAACATCAATTGCCCGTATTTGTGCACATACTTTTCTTATCTCTCTATTCTGTTCCATTGATTCATGGGTCTATTTCTTCACTGATATCACACATCTTGATTACTTGATAGTGTTATAGTAAGTCTAAATAACAGGAAATATCAGTCCTGAGGCTTTATTCTACTTTTTCAAAGTTGTAGCTATTCAAGTTCCTTTAATCTTCACATAAATATTTGTGTCATCTTTTCTGTATATATTTTAAAAATCTAGCTGTGACTGCATTAAGTCCTTAGAAAAGTTTGGGAAGAACTGATATCTTAACTCTTTTTGGAATTTTCCAGTCAGTTGAGAACATCCAAGAGATTGAAGAGACACAGTATGTCTCTCTCACAGTATATCTCTTTATTTATTTGATCTTCTTTGATTTCTTTCACCAGTATTTGTAGACTGGAAGCTGAAAATGATTTGTAGACTGATTATTATATTTGTAGATTGGAACCTGAAAATGGTTTGTGGACTGGAACTGAAAATGATTGTTATATTTACACCTAAGTATTTTTGAAGGGTGATTATTTTTATTGTTATGATTTTACTTTTATTTCAATGTGTTCTTTATTTACATTTGTAATATGATTGACTTTCATGCATTAACTTTGTATCCTGCAATCTTGCTAACCTAACTTAGTTAAGAAACATTTATATTTCATGGTATTTGCTATAGAGATAATTTTTTATACAGGCAATGTTATCTGTGAACATAGATGTTTAATGGAAGAATGCAGGCAATGTTATTTGTGAACATAGATATTTAATGGAAGAATGTTTTACTTAATCAATTCCAATCTATATAGTATTTGTTTTTATCCCCATTTTTACTATGTCTAGGAATTCCAGTACATTCTCTTCTATTCGTTTGCTTTCTCTTTTGCCATGTTGTTTTTGTTGATGACTAGTATCTTTGTCTTCAGTATCACTGATATGGCTCTCCACATGCTGAATTCTGTTGCTGTGGCTTATTGTTGTATACTTTAATCCCTTCAATTCCATTTGTATAGATCCTCTGGATCAGTTCTTTCATGAAATGATTAAATTTCTCTTCCAGTGATTGCTTTATTTCCATATTGGGAGTACTAGTGCAGGGAAGTTAACACTGGTGGTGGGATGGGTGCTAGTATATTATATGTCTAAAACTTAACTATCAATAATATTGTAGGTTATGCTTCTTTAATAAAATTAAAATATACATAATTTCTCTCTCTACATATATAAAAGGAACAATGTCAAGCAGAATCTATGAGAGAAGTCTGGCTTTGTTCCTAATTTTGAGTATAAAAGTCAGTTCTTCGCTACTCCATGAAATAAAAGAAGACATGAGAAAATGGAAACATATACCTTGCTCATGGATAGGGAGAATCAATATTGTCAAAATGACAATACTCCCCAAAGCATTATACAGATTCAACGCGATCCCTATAAGTATACCCATGCCATTCTTCAAAGAAATGGATCAAGCAATCCTAAAATTCATATGGAACAACAAACGCCCACGGATAGCTAAAACAATTCTTGGGAAAAAGATGATGGGAGGCATCACCCTCCCCAACCTCAAACTCTACTACAAAGCAGTAACAATTAAAACAGCATGGTACTGGAACAAAGGCAGAGCCGTAGACCAATGGAACAGGGTGGAATATCCCTACACACAACCCCAAATGTATGATCATCTAATCTTTGATAAGGGAGCAAGAGATGTGAAGTGGAACAAGGAAAGTCTCTTCAACAAATGGTGCTGGAACAACTGGACAACTACATGCAAAAAAATGGGCTTAGACCTTGACCTGACACCATGCACAAAAGTCAGATCAAAATGGATTAAAGACCTCAACATTAGACCACAAACCATAAGGTACATTGAAGACAAGGTCGGCAAAACCCTCCACGATATTGAAGATAAAGGTATCTTCAAAGGTGACACGGAACTAAGCAATCTAGTAAAAACAGAGATCAACAAATGGGACTACATTAAACTAAAAAGCTTCTGCAACGCAAAAGATACAGTGGCCAGAATCCAAAGACTATCCACAGAATGGGAAAGGATATTTACACAATACCCATCAGATAAGGGGTTGATATCAATGGTATATAAAGCATTGGTTGAACTCTACAAGAAGAAAACATCCAACCCCATCAAAAAATGGGGCAAAGTCACTCTCACCACTCCTCTTCAATATAGTACTGGAAGTACTTGCGATAGCTATTAGACAAGAAAAAGAGATTAAGGGCATCCAGATAGGAAGGGAAGAAATCAAACTCTCACTATTTGCAGATGACATGATACTATATCTAGAGAAGCCTAAAACCTCTACTAAGAAACTCTTAGAAACAATAGACTTATACAGTAAAGTTGCAGGCTACAAAATCAATACCCAAAAATCCATGGCCTTCATATATGCAAACAATGAGGCAGAGGAAAGGGACATGAAAAAAGCAATCCCATTCACAATCGTGCCCCAGAAAATCAAGTACCTCGGAATCAGCTTAACCAAGGAAGTAAAAGACCTTTACAAAGAAAACTACAAAACGCTACTCCATGAAATCAAAGAGGACATGAGGAAATGGAAACATATACCCTGCTCGTGGATAGGGAGAATCAATGTTGTCAAAATGGCAATACTCCCTAAAGCATTATACAGATTCAATGCGATCCCTATAAATATACCCATGACACTCTTCAAAGAAATGGATCAAGCAATCCTAAAATTCATTTGGAATAACAAACGTCCAAGGATAGCTAAAACAATTCTTGGGAAAAAGATGATGGGAGGCATCACCATCCCCAACCTCAAACTTTACTACAAAGCAGTAACAATTAAAACAGCATGGTACTGGAACAAAGGCAGAGCCACAGACCAATGGAACAGGGTGGAATATCCCTACACACAACCCCAAATGTATGACCATCTAATCTTTGATAAGGGAGCAAGAGATGTGAAGTGGAGCAAGGAAAGCCTCTTTAACAAATGGTGCTGGCACAACTGGACAACCACATGCAAAAAAATGGGTTTAGACCTTGACCTGACACCATGCACAAAAGTCAGATCAAAATGGATTAAAGACCTCAACATTAGACCACAAACCATAAGGTACATTGAAGACAAGGTCGGCGAAACCCTCCACGATATTGAAGATAAAGGTATCTTCAAAGGTGACACGGAACTAAGCAGTCTAGTAAAAACAGAGATCAACAAATGGGACTACATTAAACTAAAAAGCTTCTGCACCGCAAGAGATACAGTGACCAGAATCCAAAGACTATCCACAGAATGGGAAAGGATATTTACACAATACCCATCAGATAAGGGGTTGATATCAATGGTATATAAAGCACTGGTTGAACTCTACAAGAAGAAAACATCCAACCCCATCAAAAAATGGGGCGAAGAAATGAACAGAAACTTTACCAAGGAAGAAATACGAATGGCCAAAAGGCACATGAAAAAGTGCTCTGCATCACTAATCATCAGAGAGATGCAGATCAAAACAACCATGAGATACCACCTCACACCACAGAGACTAGCACACATCCAAAAGAACAAAAGCAACCGCTGTTGGAGAGGATGTGGGGAGAAAGGGACCCTTCTTCACTGCTGGTGGGAATGCCGACTGGTTCAGCCCTTCTGGAAAACAATTTGGACGACTCTCAAAAAATTAGATATTGAATTCCCATTTGACCCAGCAATACCACTGCTGGGAATATATCCCAGAGAGGCAAAAAAGTACAATCGAAACAACATCTGCACATGTATGTTCATCGCAGCACTGTTTACAATAGCCAGAATCTGGAAAAAACCCGAATGCCCTAGAACGGATGACTGGCTGAGGAAACTTTGGTACATCTATACAATGGAATACTATGCAGCTGTCAGAAAAAAAGGAGGTCACGAATTTTGTATTTAAGTGGATGGGCATGAAAAGTTTCATGCTGAGTGAAATGAGTCAGAAAGAGAGAGACAGACATAGAAAGATTGCACTCATCTAGGGTATATAGAATAACAGAGTGGGAGACTAACACCCAAGAATTGTAGAAATAAGTACCAGGAGGTTGACTCCATGGCTTCGAGGCTGGCCTCACATTCTGGGGAAAGGGCAACTCAGAGAAGGGATCACCAACTATAATGTAGTCGAAGGCCATATGGGGGAAGGGAGTTGCGGGCTGAATGAGGGCTAGAGACTGAGCACAGTGGCCACTCAACACCTTTATTGCAAATCACAACAGCTAATTAGAGAGAGAGAACAGAAGGGAATGCCCTGCCACAGTGGCAGGGTGGGGTGGGGGGAGATGGGATCGGGGAGGGTGGGAGGGATCCTGGGTTTACTGGTGGTGGAGAATGGGCACTGGTGAAGGGATGGGTTCCCGAACTTTGTATGAGGGAAGCATAAGCACAAAAATGTATAAATCTGTAAATGTGCCCTCAGGGTGATTCACGAATTAAAAATAAATTAATTAATTAAAAAAATAAATAAAAGCATTATTTTTTAAAATAATGGAAAAATATTGAAAAAATTTGGAAAAATATTGGGAAAAAAGGAAAATATTGCTACAGAAATAAAAAGAAAAGAAAAATTGTCATATTTGTGTGTTGGTAAAAATAAAACAAATATCATATTTTAAATATAGCACTAGCATATTTGCCAATCTGATAGCAAGATTAACTGGTTAACTATTATTTTTATTATGTTATCGACTTCAAATGTTTTCCAAAATAGAACAAGACCTTAGAAATGTGTTCCACTTTGTTTTAATGAATACTTTTTGAAGAATCATCTATGCAAATGCCTTCCAAATTGACATCTGCTTCCTACAAACTTGCTTTGAATCTCATTTCCTACTAGTGTCCCAGAATGCAAAGTAACTAGAATGTATGAGATGGAGTAGGAATAAAAAAAAAAAAAAGTCAGTTCTTATCTTAGGTGTAATGTTAGCTTTAGCATTTAGGTATCACTGTATCACTGTCATCCCATTGATCATTGATTTGCTCGAGCAGGTGCCAGTAACGTCTCCATTCATCCTATCCCTGAGATTTTGCAGCCTCTCTTTACTCGTTCTTCCCAACAGTGCTGCATTGGAGGCTCTTTCAGGGTCAAGGAAATGAGACCCATCATTGTTACTGTTTTTTGCGTATTGAATGCGCCATGGGGAGCTTGCCAGGCTCTGCCGTGAGGGCAGGACACTCTCAGTAGCTTGCTGGGTTCTCTAAATGGAGAACTAGACAATAGTATCTGCGGGTTTCCAGGAACTTTGTTTTATAGTCTCTGGATCTTGGCCGTTGATGGGTTTACAAGGCACCTGGGGCAGTTTGTGGGTGTGACTGCCTAGCTACTGGAAAACGGGAGATCTGGGTGGAGGAGACCCAGTTCCGATCTGAACAGGCTTAGAAATCTCAGTCCCCGGTCCCGCACACCTGGGTTTCTCTGTCGGTTCCTTCATGCGTGAGGTTCGTCTGAGTGTGTGGAGAGGGTCTTGAGCATGGCTGTGGCTGGGTTCCAGAGGTTTTGGGCTGCCGGACTCTGCTTGGGGCGGGGAGGGAAACTCAACCAGCCCCCCCTCCCAGGGGCCCTGGTGAAGACAGCCAGGAGCGGGGGCAGGAGACTCTGCAGCATTTAGGTAGATACCCAAATATGTAACAAAGCTCCCTTCTGCTTGTAGCTTTCTAAGTATTTTCATCATGAATAAATGTTGAGTTTTCTGAAACGTTTATTCTGCATCAACTTAAATCATTGTGTGATTTTTCCTCTTCAGTGTATTGATAGTGTGAATTAAGAACTGTTTTTCCTTCTATAAATTTATTTTTAAATTGTGGTAAATTATCCATATGACAAAATTTGTTGATATACAATTATTTATATACTACCATCCATTGTGTTTTCATTATATCAACTGGATTGTTTCCCCTTTCATAAACAATTCAGTCTTCTTTTTTCCTGGTAGGTTAGTTAAATTTCAATCACCTTTGAACTTTAAAAAAACAAAATAAATTTTGATATTCTTTGTTATTATTTTTACATTTTATTTATATATGCTCTAATCTGTATTCTTTTCAACTTTTGGTTTAATTTATTCTTCTTTGTCTAGTTCTTTGAGGTGTAAAATGAGACTGTTATTTGAGATCTTTCTATTTTCATGAGTCTTAGAGATACTACAGTAGGTACTTGCTGACCTGGTTCTATCTTCAGGTCCCTAGAGCTCCACCAGCAGTCATACCTGAGCACAGAGTCAGGAGTAAGCTCACAGAACAGCGAAGGGTAGCCCAAAAATCAAGACAAAAAAATAGAGAGAAAGATTTATGTCTATTTTCTTAATGTACATGCTTATTTCTATGAACTTTCCTCTTAAAACTGCTCCCACATAAGTTTCGTTGGGTTGTGATTTCTTTTTGTTTGCTTCAAGATATTTTTAATTTCACTTAAAATTTCTTTTCAGCCTGATTATTCTGGAGTGTGTGTTTAACTTTCACATATTTGTTTATTCTCTTCTTTTCATTTTTAACTTCATACCATAGTGTTCATAAAAGACATCTGATGTGATTTATTCTCTTGATTTTGTTACGACTTGATTTGTGGCCAAACGTTTGATCTGTCATAGAGAAAGTAGATGCTGTTATTGTTGGATAGAATATATCTCTGATGCACTGTTCTAGGTGGTGACTGGGATACCCATGCCAGGGCAGGTTTGAAGAACTAAGACTTCAATCCCAGCTGGTAACAGAGTATACTGGTAGCAGGGGGCAGAGTCTGGCTGTGAACTAACAAGTGGTCACAGTAGTCAGCAAGGTCCTCTTATTAGCTGGCTAAGTTTTGGAGGTCCCTCGGGAGCTTTCTGACTACTGTGATGTGACTTGCTTGCTAATAATCAGGTTTGAAGTTGAAGGAATAGAAGTTTTTGACACTGGGGCTATGGATTATTTGCAAGTAGTCAGGTGTGAGCTAGAAGGACCAAGAGCTAGTCAGGTGAAAATCAGGCTAAACACTGTTGATACTCTGTGCCAGAGCCTAGCTCAACAGTTGCCTAGGAGTAAGTGGAGCTCTTCTCAGAGATTTGCCTTTAGTGTCTGTTCCCATGAATAATGAGACCTGATACAATAGCACAACGTTAGCCTTACACGCAGCCGACCCAGATTCAATTTCTCCGCCCCTCTCGGAGAGCCTGGCACGCTACTGAGAGTATCTCCCCGGCATGGCAGAGCCTGGCAAGCTACCCGTGGCGTATTAAATATGCCAAAACCAGTAACAGCAAGTCTCACGATAGAGACGTTACTGGTGCCCGCTCAAGAAATCGATGAGCAACAGGATGACAGTGACAGTGATAGAGCATCCACTAGAATTGTTCTTAGTAGGGTTGAGTTTGTCAAGATGGTTTCTGTCCTTGACTCTGATCTTTGTTTAAACCTTCTGTTTTTTTGCTTCCATTACAGTTTTAAGTATAATGGAGTAGATTAGTGTGTCAGGGGTTCAGTGAAACCCATTCCTCTCTCCTCAGGACAGTTACACAGTTTAGAAACTTTTACCCATTTACAGTTTGTAGCCCTGAGAGAGTTTCTTTCTTGGTAAGGGCATCTTGCTGACTCCAATCCATTTTGTTTGTACTTTTTTTTATCTTGTCATGGAAGCTTTGTTTATCTAGGTTTCAGGTCAGTTTCTATGAAAATTAATTCAAGTTTTGGTGTGGAACCGCTATGATTGCAGTAGGTTATAAATACAGCATCTCCCTATTTACCCATCATGGCATATCCTTGTTAATTATTTTCTGACTGTTTTGTAGTTCCTTTGTTCTTTTATTTCTCTTTTGTGAAGGAGATTTGTGATTTGAGGACTTTTTGTGAAGGTATGCTTTGATTCCTTTTTCATTATCTTTTGTGCGTATTTAATACAAGTTTTCCTTTGAGAGTACTACAAGATTTACATAAAAGATCTTATAGTTATAAGATCCTATTTTAATCTGTTATCATTAATTAAAAAACTAAAAAAATCCTGCATATTTCATCTCACAATTTAAGATATTAATTTTGGAATTTACATATAATTATTACATATTTACTAATACTTATAATTTTAAAATACATTTGTCTTTTAACTTTTATACTTGAGTTAAAGTGTTTTAACTCACTGTTACGCCATATCTTGACTTTGTTTATATATTATAATTTTATATATATGTACATATAGATAAGTAGTACAAATTTGATCTTTGCCAGTGAGTTTCATGCATTATTATGTTTTTTTTAAATTTTATTGAATCACCGTAAGATAGTTACAAGCTTTCATGTTTGGTTGCAAGCCATAATGCCCAAAAGTAGAGAGAGAGTATGGGGAATGTTGTCTGCCATGGAGGCAGGGGGAAAGTGGGAAAGGAGGGTATACTGAGCATTATTATGTCTTATATCAATGAATGTCCTTTTAGTTTGAAGAATTACCTGAGAAATTCCTTTTTTTTTGTTTTTTTTTGCTTTTTGGGTCACACCGGCAATGCACAGGGTTTACTCCTGGCTTTGCACTCAGGAATTACTCCTGAAAGTGCTCTGGGAACAATATGGGATGCTGGGAATTAAACCCGGGTCTGCCGCATGCAAGGCAACAGGGATGAAGCCTCTTATCTTTTGTATGCTGAAAAAGTCTTAAAAATAATGTCATTTTAAGGACTAGAAATGAAATTCAGTGGGAGGGTGTAATTCAGTGGTAGGATTTGCATAAATGAGTCTTGGTTCAAACCCAACCACAATAAATAAAAGACCACCTTTCAATATCATCTGAATAACAAAAAGATAAATCAATTACATCACAAAGAGATAAAATGACTGCAAATAGAGTTAATAAACATAGTTTATTAATAAACATTGTTAAAAATAAGTAAAGACAAAGAATAAAAAGCCATTCTGAATTTCTGGTTAGTTAGAATAAATATTATTAACATATGAAGTAAAATAAATAAGGAAATTAGGGATAATTACTAGGTGGTTTTACTCAACAAACAAAACAAACTTACAAAAAAAACAAACAAAACTAACTCTAAGATTTGTTGAAAATTGTGGTATTTTAATTGGTATGTTCAGAACATTTCCACTTAATATTGCTGTCACTATGTAAGGTGAAGTATGCCATTTTCTATTGCTCTCTCCCCCGTGAACACACTCTTGACTGTAGTGATCATAAATTTTTATGGTTTTCATGCTCATTGGGGCACACAAAGTTGTGCTTCTTACACACTCAACAGAGTGTTCACGGAGGCTTGTACTTTGGCAGTGGCACCTGTATCTTTTTCCTATCCCTAGAATGTAAATCTAGAACTTTTCTTGAATCTCTTTGAGAGCAACCAGTGGGTCTTTCCACCTTTGAGCTGTCTTTGAGTCCAGACCCAAATCACTGGTGATGTTACTGACCCCCATGCCCACCTACCCAATGTAAGATCTGAATTTGAAGTTTAATCTCCAAAACAAAATGAAATGGAATGAAGTTAAACCAGATTAAGATCTTGTTCCCTAACATGCATACTAAAATTTGTATTTTAGACTTCACATAGCTTTTATCTATAATCAGTCTGGATTTACAACTGCATCAGGAGAAGATATATGCTGGACAGTGCTTATTCCGTCTTTCTTAAAACAGAATTCTATTTTCTTTTACAGTACTTTTCAGATATATTATTATTTTCATTGTATTTGAAAAGATTTCATGGCCAAAAATGTTGATTTTATTGACCTTTGTTTTTAACTCAAGTTATGTTTAAATATTGTCTTATGGCATGACCTTTGGTAAGTTATTTATTTAAACTCTTTCATATGTGTATGTGTTTGGATCATACCCAGTGGTGATCAGGACTTACTGTTGGTTCTGTACTCGGGGATCACTGTTGGCAGGACAAGAGGAACCATATGGAAAACTGGTCAGCCACATGCAAGGCAAACTACCTACCAGCTGTAATATCACTCTGGTCCCAATTTTAAACTTTTATATCAGAACTATTGTAGGGGCATAAGTTGGAGCTAGCACATAGTAATTACCTAAATTATTACAGTAAACTTGGAAAGAAATAATGGTTGCTTAGACCAAGGTAATAGTGGTGATTATATAGAGAATTTTTGACATTTTTGCAAGCTCGCATTAATAGTTTATCCATTATGATTATAATGAACAAGAGGATGTGGTCAAAAAGAAATAGCAAAACTCTTTCAGTTCTTTTTTCCCCTGCTACCTCAAAACAAACCTTGTTCTATGTTAAATTTTCATATGAGGAACTGAGCTTACACTAGAGAAGAGAAAGTTAAGGGTGGGGCAGAAGGACACTAAGAATAGGATAGCTCAAGTACTGTCTAAGAAAAATAGCAGTAAGTGTATTGTAAGAAAATAAACAGGCATAAATAGAACAAATGAAATAATTTTATAAGTTAATTTAGCTTAATATCAGGATGAACTTTACAATGACAAAAGCTGTCTACAAAAAGATAGTTTCAGACATAGGAGAGTGTTCATTGGTTGCTGGAGATAATCCAATCAGATGACTTCATACTATTTCTAGGTTTAATAATTGTCATTAGTTTTCCATTGGTACTTACTAGACTCTAATTTTGATGTTGGAGATATAGACTTGTGAAAGATGATGATACTTTTGACAATAACTGAATTTGGGTACTCTCCCTTTAAACTAGCGTGTTTTTTTTCTTTTCATTTTGTATCTTCAAAGTTGTGCATACAGCCTAAGTCAGTAATGGACATTTTACCTGAAAATTCTACTCTGTTATTTTACTTTCACAGATTCTTAAGATAACATATTTATGTGCTTATAAAAGTCCCAGGACTTGTGCTATGTACTCAAGATGCATTATTCATTATATTTTCACAAAAACCTTTGAGAAACCAATGATCATTTGAAGATGAGAAACTTAGGCCTGAATATGTGATAACATACCCAAATTCATATGACTAATATGACTGGCCGAGCAGCAGTTGCTCAAAGATGCCCACATCATAATTCTTAGAACCTGTATAATAATCTTATACAGAAAATAGGGTTTTCAAGATATTATTAAATTAAATATTTTGAAATAGGAACATCATCCTCGATTACCTAGATTAGACAATGTTATAAAGAACTGGGTCTTTATAATACAGGAAGGCAGAAAGTGCAGAAAATAGAGATGTAGAAGTAAAGTGAAAGTGTTTAAGATACTATGTAGTTTCAAAGATAAAGTCATGATAAATTATATAGATAAACTAGAAACTGTAAAAGGTAAGAAAAAAGATACTTCTAAGAAAATTCAATCTTGCCATACTGTAATTTCAACCCAGAAATACCCATTATGGATGTAGAAACTTCAGAATTATAAGGTACTAAATTTATGTTGTTTTAAGCAATAAATACTGTGATAATTCATTTATAACAGCAGTTGGAAACTGATACAGAAAGGAAAAAAAGAGCTACAATTTGGAATTAGCCCTAACAGTTATACTCCAGAGATTATTTAGCATAAGGCATTTTGCTTGCTTCTTTTTTTTTTTTTTGCTTTTTAGGTCACACCCAGCGATGTATAGGGGTTACTCCTGGTGCTGCACTTGGGAATTACTCCTGGCAGTGCTCAGGGGACCATATGGGATGGTGGGAATTGAACCTGGGCCGGCCGCATGCAAGGCAAATGCCTTACTCACTGTGCTATTGCTCCAGCCCTGGCATTTTGCTTTTATGCTGAATTTGTCTTTACTGTCTGATATATATAGACAAATGTGAAAAATTTCTGTTCAAGATATAAAGAAAGGGAGATGGTACAAATCGAAGAGTGACAGTATACTGTTTCCCACATTAACTGCTACCCCAAACCATAGTATGTTTATAACCATGCATGTCTGTGTATATATATTGGTGTGTAATTGACAACATATTAAAGATGCAACTATTTGGGGAGATTTTTATCATACTGGAGGTCATGAGTAAGAAGAGAAGGTTTTTACTAGTTATATGTGATTCATGGCTTAGATTTAAAGTGATAACTTTATTAGCTCATCTAATTTCTATTTCTGAGGCTTAGTTTCTTGTGAAGTGACCAAGTGGTGACCTCTATTTTACACACCTCTAGTAACTTTCCTGCACATATTTTGTGGAAAGATATGTTCTGATTTTTGCGATTTTATGCTTCTGTTTTGGTTTTCTTTTTGTTCTGTTTTGTAGAGAGTCACAATCAGTGGAACTCAGGGGACCATATGATGCTCAGGCTTAAACCCAGGGCTCTTGCACACAATGCACATGTACTCTACCTAGTTGAGTATTCCACCTAAGATATGCCATTTTTATGTAACTAATGGGCTGGAGCGATTGCACAGCGGTAGGGGGGCGTTCGCCTTTCATGCAGCCAACCCATGTTGGATTCCTCTGCCCCTCTCAGAGAGCCCGGCAAGCTACTGAGAGTATCGTGCCTGCACGGCAGAGTCTGGCCAGCTACCAGTGGCGTATTGGATATGCCAAAAACAGTAACAATAAGTCTTTCAATGAAAGACGTTACTGGTGCCCGCTCGAACTAATAGTTACTTACCAAAAATTGTCTTCTTTGTAATTATCATCTATAGACTCCAATACTATTACTTGAAATCAGACAGAATTTATTTTTATTGAATCTGAATTTGGGAAGAATTAATTCTGTTGTACGAACTTTAACTTGTGATTCAAATCTATTCCTCACCTAGGACATCTATACCCATTTTGTTGATTTACTGTGAAAAATGGAAATTCTGTTCATAAAGTATTCAGTATGCCAAGAAGCTCCAGGAATGATGGTGATGATGAAAACCACCAAACAGTTTCAAAATAGCTTTCTCATCTTTTACAGTCTTAGCAAGTATACATAGTGATTAAAATTACTAGGTTAAATTTCTATCACTGATGGTCTTCAAACACTCACATGAAGTTATGCTCAATACAACACTAACTGAGTCTTTTCATTACTTGTGGATGGGTTGGGATAGACCACACCCAGGGGTGCTTAGGGGCTGTTCCTGTCTCTGTGTTGTGCTCAAGGGGCAAGGCAATGCTGGAGATCAAATCAGGATTGGCTGCAAACAAGCAAATTTCTTAACCTCCGTACCATCTCTCTGGCCTATACTTTTTTTAGTTTTATATCTTTAATTTATATTTTTAACATAAAGGCTACAATTGCTTAAACCAGTGTAATTGAATTTACGTTATTTGCAGTTAAATGATTTGCAGTTAAATATAAAAATTGATTAGTGTGACCTAAGTGTCACTGTCACTGTCATCCCATTGCTCATCGATTTGCTCGAGCGGGCACCTGTAACATCTCCACTGAGACTTGTTGTTACTGTTTTTGGCATATGAATACATCACGGTTAGCTTGCCAGGCTTTGCCGTGCGGGCGAGATACTCTTGGTAGCTTTCCAGGCTCTCTGAGAGGGGTGGAGGAATTAAACCCAGGTCGGCTGCATGCAAGGCAAACGTCCTACTGCTGTGCTATCACTCCAGCCTAAATGAGGGAAAATTTATATGGCAGGATATATCTTAGAGATGATAACCATATTTAGTTATCTCTAATCTTTCTTTTCTTTTTTCTTTTCTTTTTTTTTTAGTTAATCACCATGAGAAACAGTTACAGACTTAAAACTTTTGTGCTTACATTTCAGTTATATAATTATTGAGTACCCATCCCCCCACCAGTGCCCATTCTCTACCATCATTGTTTGCATTATTACTCCCACCATCACCCCCTCCCCCTCCCGCCAACCCCCACCTCTGTGGCAGGTGCATTTCCTTTTACTCTCTCTCTCCTTTTGGGTGTTGTGGTTTGCAATACAGGTATTAAGTGGCTGTCATTCTTGGTCTATAGTCTACTTTCAGCACACATCTCCCATCCCAAGCAGGCCCTCCAAACATCCTTTATTTGATGGTCCCTTCTCTATCTCAGCTGCTTTTTTCCCTTAGCATGTGAGGCTGGCTTCCAAGCCATGGAGTAATCTTCCTGGTCCTTATCTCTACTATCCTTGGTATTCCTCTCCCATTCTGTTACTTTATATTACACAAATGAATGCAGTCCAGCTATGTAGGTCGCTCTATTTATTTTTTTTTAATTCTTTTATTGATTCACCATGTGGAAAGTTACAAAGCTTTCAGGTTTAAGTCTCAGTTATACAATGCTCAAACACCCATCCCTTCACCAGCGCACATATTCCACCACCAAGAATCACGATATACATTCCCCCTTCCCCCCACCTCCCCAGCCTCCCACCCCGCATGTGTAACTGGTAAATTTCACTTTACTTTGATTACATTCAATATTTAAACAAAAAAATTCACTATTATTGATTTGGAGTTTCTCCCCCCAAAGTCGATCTGCTGAAAAGAAAGCATTTGGTAATCTGTTTTCCATTGCTGAGAATGAAGAGATATGAGGTCAGGAGGCCGCACTAGCAGCAGCATAGTTTTGGATTTCTGTATTTTAGTATTCTAGTAACTAAGTCCAGAGAAATGTCTGCCAGGAATCGCAAGATTGTAAGCTTGTACCTCTCAGCTACTTTATATTCCACATACGAGTGCGATCTTTCTATGTCTGTCTCTTTCTTTCTGACTCATTTCACTCAGCATGATACTTTCCATGTTGATCCACTTATATGCAAATTTCATGACTTCATGTTTTCTGACAGCTACGTAGTATTCCATTGTGTAAATATACCAGAGTTTCTTTAGCCAATCATCTGTTTTCGGGCACTCTGTTTTTTTCCATATTGTGGCTATTGTAAACAGAGCGGCAATGAACATGGAAATGCAGATGTCATCTCTACTATACCTTTTTGCCTCTCCGGGATATATTCCCAGGAGTGGTATTGCTGGGTCAAATGGGAGCTCAATTCCTAACTTTTTGAGAATCGTCCATATTGTTTTCCAAAAGGGCTGAACCAGTCGGCATTCCCACCAGCAGTGAAGGAGAGTCCCTTTCTCCCCACATCCACGCCATCTTTTTGCTTTTGATTTTTGGGATGTGGGCCAGTCTCTGTGGTGTGAGATGATATCTCATTGTTGTTTTGATCTGCATCTCCCTGATAATTCGTGATGTGGAACATTTTCTCATGTGCCTCTCAGCCATTGAATGGATTTCTTCTTTGGAAAAGTTTCTGTTCATTTCATCAGCCCATTTTTTGATCGGGTTGGCAGTTTTCTTCTTGTGGAGTTCAACCAGTGCATTGTATATCCTTGTTATCAACCCTTTATCGGATGGGTACTGCATAAATATCCTTTCCCATTCTGTGGATTGTCTTTGTATTTTGGTCACTGTTTCTTTTGAGTTGCAGAAGCTTCTTAGTTTGAGATAGTCCCATTTATTTATCTTTGTTTTCACTTGCTTGGCCAGTGGCGTGTCAGCTTTGAAGATACCTTTGGCTTCAATGTCGTGGAGGGTTTTGCCGACCTTATCTTCAATGTACCTTAGGGATTCTGGTCTGATGTTGAGGTCTTTAATCCATTTTGATCTGATTTTTGTACATGGTGATAGATGGAGATCTAAGCCCATTTTTTTGCATGTAGCCATCCAGTTTTGCCAGCACAATTTGTTAAACATGCTTTCCTTGCTCCACTTCACATTTCTTGCTCCCTTATCAAAGATTGGATGATCATATATTTGGGGGTGTATGTCAGAGTATTCAACCCTGTTCCATTGGTCTGCAGCTCTGCCTTTGTTCCAGTACCATGCTGTTTTAATGACTACCGCTTTGTAGTAGAGTTGGAAGTTGGGGAGGTTGATTCCTCCCATTTTCTTTTTCCCAAGGATTGCTTTAGCTATTCGTGGAGGCTTATTGTTCCATATGAATTTCAGGAGCGCTTGCTTCATTTCTTTGAAGAATGTGAAGGGTATCCCTATAGGGATCGCATTGAATTTGTACAATGCTTTGGGGAGAATTGCCATTTTGACAATATTAATTCTTCCAATCCATGAGCAGGGGATGTCTTTCCATTTCTTCGTGTCCTCTTTTATTTCCTGAAGTAGTGTTTTATAGTTTTCATTGTACAAGTCCTTTACCTCCTTTGTTAAGCTGATTCCGAGGTACTTGATTTTTTGAGGCGCAATTGTGAACGGGATTGCTTTACTCAGGTCACTTTCTTCTCTCTCATTATTTGCATATAGGAAAGCCATGGACTTTTGGGTGTTGATTCTGTAGCCTGCAACTTTACTATACGAGTCTATTGTTTCTAGGAGTTTCTTGGTAGAGGTTTTAGGGTTCTCTAGGTATAGTATCATATCATCTGCGAATAGTGAGAGCTTGATTTCTTCCTTTCCTACCTGAATGCCCTTAATATCTTTTTCTTGCCTAATCGCTGTTGCAAGAACTTCCAGTACTATATTGAACAGAAGTGGAGAGAGTGGGCATCCTTGTCTCGTCCCTGTTCTCAGAGGGAAGGCTCTTAGTTTTTCCCCATTGAGGACAATGCTTGCCATAGGCTTGTGATAAATGGCTTTGACTATATTGAGGAAGGTCCCTTCTATACCCATTTTGGCGAGAGTTTTCATCATAAACGGATGCTGGATCTTGTCAAATGCTTTCTCTCCATCTATTGATATGATTATATGATTCTTTTCTTTTGTTGATATGATGGATTATGTTAATTGATTTCTGGATGTTAAACTATCCTTGCATCCCCGGGATGAATCCCATTTGGTTGTGGTGTATGATCTTTTTGATGAGTTGTTGAATTCTATTTGCTAATATTTTGTTGAGAATCTTTGCATCTGTGTTCATCAGGGATATTGGCCTGTAGTTTTCTTTTTTTGTGGTGTCTTTGTTTGCTTTTGGTATTAGGGAGATATGAGCCTCATAGAAACTGTTTGGGAGGGTTTCTGTTTCTTCAATTTCCTGGAAAAGCTTGAGAAGGACTGGCAAAAGGTCCTCTTTAAATGTTTGGAAGAACTCGCTCGTGAATCCGTCTGGACCTGGGCTTTTGTTTTTGGGAAGATTTTTGATTACCATTTCAATTTCCTTGATGTTAATTGGACTATTCAGGTACTCCCGGTCTTCTTGGTTCAGCCTTGGGAGATTATAGGAGTCGAGGAATTTATCCATTTCTTCTAGGTTCTCTTGTTTCGTGGCATAGAGATTTTCAAAGTAGTCTCTGATGATCTTTTGAATTTCATTGGTTTCTGTTGTGATGTCCCCCTTTTCATTTCTGATTCGGCTTACAAGGGTTCTCTCTCTCTCTTTCTTTGTGAGTCTTGCTAGTGGTTTATCAATCTTGTTTATTTTCTCGAAGAACCAGCTCTTGGTTTCATTGATCTTTCGGATTGTCTTTTGGGTTTCCATGTCATTAATTTCTGCTCTAAGTTTTATTATCTCTTTCCTTCTGCCTGGTTTGGGCTCCTTTTGTTGGTCCTTTTCTAAGGTCTTGAGCTGTGAAGTCAAGTTATTTATGTGGGCCCTTTCTTCCTTCCTGAGATATGCTTGCAGAGCTATAAATTTTCCCCTTAAAACGGCTTTAGCTGTGTCCCACAGGTTTTGGTAGCTCGTGTCTTCATTCTCATTTGTTTCTAGGTACCTTTTGATTTCTTCCTTGATTTCCTTCCTGAACCACTCATTATTCAATATCAAGCTATTTAATTTCCAGGTATTTGATTTGGTTTTCTGCATCTGTCCACGATTAAGTTTTATCCTCAGTGCATCATGGTCTGAAAAGATAGCTGGTACAATGTCTATCTTGTTGATTCTGTTGAGGTATGCTGTGTGGCCCAGCGCATGGTCTATTCTGGAAAATGTTCCATGTGCACTGGAAAAGAATGTGTATTCCTTTTTTGGGGGCAATAAAGCCCTGTATAGATCTATTAGCCCTCTCTTTTCTATTTCTTCCTTCAAAGCCAGTATTTCCTTGGTGAGCTTTAATCTTCTTGATCTGTCCAGAGGAGACAGTGCGGTGTTGAAGTCTCCAACTACTATTGTGTTGCTCGAGATGTCCTTCTCAAGGTCTCTTAGCAGCTGTTGTAGGTAGTTAGCTGGTCCCTCATTGGGTGCGTAGACATTTAGGAGTGTGATTTCTTCCTGATGTACACATCCCGTGATTAATAAAAAGTGGCCTTCACTATCCCTTCTAATCTTTTTCAACCTGAAGTCTATGTTGTCCGATACTAGTAAAGCCACCCCAGCTTTCTTGTCTGCTTGCAGGATTGTTTTCCATCCTTTGACTTTGAGTCTGTGTTTGTTCTGGCTATTCAGATGTGTTTCTTGCAGGCAGCAGAATGTTGGGTACAGTCTTTGAATCCATTTTGCCAGTCTGTGTCTCTTAATTGGTGAATTCAGACCATTGACATTAAGGGAGATTATTGTTATGGGATTTTGAGCCATCTTTGTGCAAGGGTTTGTTGTGCTTGTAGGGGTTGTTCTTGTCTTACAATAGCCCCTTTAGTGCTTCTTTTAGGTTTGGTTTTGAGTCTATGAAGTTCCTGAGCTGTTGTTTATCCCCAAAGTAGTGTATGATTCCTTCTAGTTTGAATGCGAGGTTAGCCGGATAAAGTATTCTTGGTGAAGCGTTGATTTCATTGAGTTTTTTCACTATATCCCACCATTGCCTTCGAACTTGGAGGGTTTCCTCTGATAGATCTGCTGTGAGTCTAAGGGGTGCTCCTTTGTATGCGATTTCCTTCTTGGACCTTGCTGCTTGCAGTATTGTGTCTCTCTGGATGATGTCCATCATTGTAACTATGATATGTCTTGGGGTTTTTCTGTTAGGATCTCTTTTAGCTGGCACCCTTCGGGCGCCTTGAATCTGGATGCCCGCATTGTCCAGCTGTGGGAAGTTTTCCGCAATGATTTGTTTGACTGTGTCTTTTTCATTGGGGTTGGTTCCCTGTGTTTCTGGTAGTCCAATGATTCTAATGTTGTTCCTCTTGAAATCATCTCCTAGGACTCTGATTCTGGCTAGAGCTCTATTTTGAGGTCTATTGCCATGGTTTGTTGTTGCCTGTAGGCTTCTTGCAGCTCATCTTCAAGCATACTGATTCTGTCTTCAGCTGCAGTCATCCTATTGTTGAGGGCAGCCAGAGAGTTTTTGATTTCATGTACCGAATCCTTCATTTCTTTTTGAAGGTTTTTTATTTCTGCTCTCATTTCTTCCCGTATTTTGTCGGCTGTCTGTTGTATTGTTTCTGCCAGGTCTTCCTTGAAGTTGTCCATCTTTGCATTGAGTTCATTGAACATGTTGAGGATTTCAACTCTGAATTCTTTATCAGAGAGGTCAAGTTTGTAGGAAGCACCCATTGAGGTTTCTGGACTCCTTTGATCGTCCTCTGCTTGCAATGGGGATTTTCGCTGTTTCTTCATGTTGTTGTGGTGGTATGAAAGAGAGCCCTTGAAGATGAGTATCCCTGTTTCCTTTTGTTGCGAAAAAGGATTGTGGATAGGCTCAGTTAATAGTGGTTGCCTTTTTACTTGCCGTTTGTAGAACCTGGTCTCCTACTGAGATGTTTCCTTCAATCCTTCTGTGAAGTCTTGTGTTTTATTGTCCTACTGCTTGCGAATAGCTAGGATGTTAGTCTTGGATAGGATGTTGAGGAAATTATCTGCCACTGCATGAGCTTTGGCCGGCTGGTAATCTGTCCCTCTATTTCTGACTCATTTCACTTAGCATGACACTCTCTATGTTGATCCACTTATACGCAAATTTCATGACTTTGTTTTTCCTAAAAACTGCAAAGAATTCCATTGTGTAGATGTACCAAAGATTCTTTAAGCAGTTATCTGTTCTTGGACACTTGGGTTTTTTCCAGATTCTGGCTATTCTGGCCTATACTTATTCCTTAAATGTACTCCAGTCACCAATACCCCCAAACTGTAATACAAAAAAATAGTCTAGATCTTAGTTTGATTAAAATTTATTGACTTGTTTGCTTTCCTACTATCTAGGTAGGAAACTGAAAAATAGAGACGAGTTTAGTGAACTATGTAGAGAGAGTTTAAGGGAGTTCAGGTTAAACAAGATGAAGACAGTCATGATTTGAATCAAAAGGATCCAAACAATGGAATGTGTACAGAAGGAATATAAAGAAGGGACTCCATAAACAAGTTTCACCCACTTCACAGCTCTATCCTTGTTGAACTAACATGGAAAAACTTTGGCCAATGTGGGTATTTCAACTTGAGGCACCAAAGAGATAAAAAAAAAATTCCAGATTTATTGGCTAAAAAAAAGAAGAGGCTGAACCTTGCAACTAGAAGATTTGTTTTTGTAAGTTTTTTCATGTGTCTGAAACCACTGTTAAAGAGCTTGTCTCAAAACTTGAACCACCTATAACCTATCATTCTGATTTGGTCTAGCCACCACTTCTTTTTTGATAACTAAGAAATCTTCCATTTCCATTTTTATTCAATATGCACTTGAACACAGACATCAACTACAATCATACTATTTAGTAATGTGCTTGTATTTCTACAGTGCTACTTGTATTTCTAGAATATTATTTATTTAATCTTCATATTAGACTCTATTAATAATGAATACCAACTTCTATCACATTTAGCTTTTTCACTTGAGAATATCCAATAAATAAAATATTTTAATTAGTCACAAACCAGATTTATTTTGTGAAAAATAATCATATCTATTGTAAGCACCCTAAGTTCTCATTAATGAGTTTCTTAAAAAAAGTTAACATCCCAAAGATTAATTTGCACCAACAGATTCAATATGCTTGATCAGACTTTCCCTTTCCCTTTGAATTAGGTTAAAGAAAATACTCCTAATCACCCTTTTTGTTCATTTTTGTTCCTTACCCCATTATACAGACTGTAGCAATAATTTGTGATTAGCTAAATAAATAGCTATGGTGAAGCTTATAAAGAAAATAGCCAGTGTGCTTACAATAGCCATAAAACTAAACTAATATAAATTACCTCCACAAGAACATTAACAGTTAGATGAACAGATGACTCTTAATGAAAATGAAGTTAATAGGGTTTACTTGTGGTGGGGGTAAGGTATTTGAGAGCTTAGAGCGAAACATTTTCATCATTGGTCAAAAAAGCATTAAAATGAGCCTGACATTTGTGCATTAACTGTCTTATAAGCAAACTAAATACTCTAATGGCCAATTATTCACAAGGACAAAGAATAAAAATAAGCACTGGAGAGAAGATATGTAAGAATAATCAATTTTATAATTTTAACTAATAATGTTCTGATGTTACAAAGCATGTTTGAGAAAAGCTGGTCCCATGGCAACCAAAATCTTAAATTTTAAACCTAGACCACATCCTAGCAGCTCATACATTTGCCTCAATTATAAAGGGCTTGGAAAGCAATGAAAAAGAGTGATTGAGTATGGTCTTTTCTCTCTCAACTCTTTCTTTTTGAACGCAGCGAGGCAACAGCCGGGTTTTTAGACTATGCAGGAAGCCCGGGAAAGCCGATGGGGTGGGACTTCCCCATATGCCCTGTGCCGATGATGTTTAAGCACAGAGCCATGTGGGTACGCTCCTTTGTGCCGCCACGCGAGATCGACCCCGGAGGCAACTGAACCACTTTGGACACGAGCGGCGCCCCCAAAATGCCTCCAAACTGTGTGCTCGGAGCTACTGGCCCAGGCGCCGCCAGCGAGTGATGCAATTACCAAAAGAATTTTCCCTGGACTTCATATAGAAATCCAAAACCTAATATCTCTTGATTGTCAGCAACGTGTAAATGTTCCTTTTTAGCAGGGCTTACCGTGGGGGGAAACTCCAAACAATAGTACTGAGTTTTTTGTTGAAGGGTAAAAGATTGTAGCGATAGAATTTTAGGCAGAATTTTCCCTGGACTCTATATAGAAACCCAAAACCGCGTAGCCGCGGCAGCCTAATGTCATCTAATCATCAGCAATATGAAATGGTTCCTTTGTAATGGGTTGGACTTTGGAGGGACCATAATAGGGTTAAAGTTTGTAGTGACGTGTAATTTCTGGCTGTACTTTCCCTGGACTTTATACAGAAATTCAAAGCCGCAAGGCCGCTGCCATGGCCACACGACCTAATGTCATTTAATCATAACCAATATGAAATGGTTCCTTTTTAACGGGTCAGACTTTGGTGGGAAATCCTAACAAGAATAGTAAGTCTTTTGTTGAAATATTGAAGGCAATCAAAGTGGTAGCCATCTCTATAGACTGAACTAAGCCATATCCCCACGCCGGCTGAGAAGAAATATCCTTCTTTCTCGGGAAGAAACGCGGCGTGGCGTTAACCATAGTATGATGTCCATTAAGTTGACACGGACTTGGTGGCGTGGGAATGGGATACAAGGGAATAAATTATTATGTACTTGGAACAGCGGGACGCTGGTGGAATCTCGAGCCGGGGCCAATACCAGCGTATTACTTTTGGTTCCAGAAACTGCTTGCAGACATTCTACCAGACTATCAACTAAGCCAGAGCCCCACGCCGGCTGATGACGGGAAATAACCATCTTTTTCGTTTTTTTTTTCCCCTTTGTCAGGCAGTGTGGTGATTACTAAACAGGCGTGAACTCGGTGGCTCGGGACGAGGGGCGGGGAAATAGAAAAGTTATGTAACAAACAGCGGGACTTAATATCTCTACATTCTCAGCAATGGAGAACTATCAAATGCCTCCTTGACAGTAGGACTGTCTTTTCTTTTTTGGGGGGAAACCCTAGCAACAATAGTGAGTTATGTGTTGAAACATGGAATGTAACCAAGATAAAGCGTAAACGAAGTGAAACTTATCACTTTCAAGGGCGGGGACTGGGCAGGAGGGAGGGGGCGGGAGGGATAATGGGGTGGTTGGTGATGGCACTGGTGAAGGGAAGGGTGTTTGAGTATTGTATAACTGACATAATCCTGAGAACTATGTAACCCTCCACATGGTGATTCAATAAAATTTATAAAAAAAAAAAGAAAAAGAGTGATTGAGTCTATAATATGTCCTGGACCCTCTGATAAATGCTACGGGGAGTCAAAAATTTTATAATTAAAACTAGTAGGATGAGCTAGTTTGCAAGGTCAGTGACAAATCTTGCCATACCTTGTGTACTAGGTACCTATGAAAAATAAGGTCAGGGAAAACTGTGTAAGAGTCAGAGAAACATGGGGGTTAAAATGCTTACCTTGCACCAACTGTTCCTAGTACATCCCCTAGGCACTGTCAGGTATGGCCCAAAAGCCAAAAACGGAAATAAATGCCTTTTACTTTCATCCATGGCCGAAGCGATAGCACAGCGTGTAGGGCATTTGCCTTGCACGTGACCTATCGGGTTCAATTCCTCTGCCCCTCTCAGAGAGCCTGGCAAGCTACCCATGGTGTATTCGATATGCCAAAAAGAGTAACAACAAGTCTCACAATGGAGAGAGAGATTGATCTTTCTTACAATGGAGACATTACTGGTGCCCACTTGAGCAAAAATCATTACTTTATTTAACAAATATGAACGTCCATGGACTGAACTGTGTGTCCTGATCCCCATTAATATATGTTGGAGCTGTAACCCATATGTTATCATATTCAAAAAATGAAGCCTGGGTGGGGGTGGGGGTGTTTCTGAGTTTCAATGAGGTCATGAGGATGAAGCCCTCATCAGAGGATATCAGGGAAGATGTTCTTTCTCTCTAGAAGTGCATGCACTAAGAGTCATGTGGGCACACAGAGCGATGGCAGCTGCTTAGAAATAATCAAAATCAGAATGAAAACTATTTGGTACTTCAATTTTAAATATCCCAGCTCTCATAATTGAGAAAAATAAACATCTGCTGTTTAAGATAGTAGATTTGTGGTATGTTATGGAAATCTTAGCTGAGAGACTAATAAAGCAGCTATGATATCCCAATAATAGGCTAAGCATCGGATGAGTAGAATATGGTCTCCACCCTCCTAGCTTGGGGATGCTGGGAACAAATCATTATAGCTAAGGGTTAGCTATTATAATAGATATAACTCAGATAATGGCGCTTATACTTCAGTCAAAATAGACCACAGAAGTCTCCTTGGTAAAGGAAACGTTTAAGTAAGATAATGGAGGATGAATTTGAATTTGCCTGGCACTCAAACTATTCTCATCAAGTAATAGTTTTATGGGAAGAGCAAAGAAACAATATGTGTTAAAATGAAATAGCACAGGAGAAAAATGTCTACTTGTGTATTTTGTTGCTTTTAGACTACACAGTTTAAAAAACTTTATTATCTCTGAAGCTGGGCTATGTATTACAATTGATTCTGTTTTATTTAAATTGACAGAATTTTCCCACTTCTCTTAGGATGACATAAAGTAATGGTATGGCTTACCATCAATATATCATTAGATTGGGTGAAATATTGTTCTATATTTTGCATGTACACACATAGGTATGGGAAAGAGAAGCAGATGAGAAGGGTTTATGTCTCTAAAGGATTTGATCATTGTCCTCTAACAAGGTTCATTTGAAAAAGTTTTAATCCGATCATACAACAGATCACTCGTAAGCAGAAAGATGAATTAGAATGCTAATAACATATACTTTCCTGGCAAAAATTTAGTCAATAGTTTAAAGACATAGCAATGGTATTAAAGAAATGTCAGATCCAAGAGCATTGAATTCATTGGGCATTGAAACAAAGGAGTCATGGTAGACTGAATAGAGAACTTGGAAGTAAGGTATTTAGAATGACTATTGGGTTCATGATCTGAGTCATCAAGAGAGGCAACATGAAGAATGACCAAGGGGTAGAGAGAAAACACATTGGGTTTGATGTCTGTAAGATATATAGACAGAGAGATGTTAGTGTTAGAAACTAGCATGAAATGAAAGAAATTAATTCAGGGCTAGTGCTTTGAGAATCACTGATGTGTTATCTGAGTTTTGGCTACTTCCAGGTATTGAGTTTGTCCAGGAAGAGAATAAGAGATATATTGGGAATCTTTGCTTGTTTTCAGACAAAACTCATTGGTGCGCAGGGCTCACTCCTGTCTCTGTTCTCAGGGATTACTCCTGACCATAACTGAGAGACCAAAAGTGGTGCTGAGGATTGAAATGGGGTTGACCACTTGCAAGTCAAGTACCTTAACCCCTCTACTATCTCTTCAGCCACAATATGGTATGTATTGAATGTAAAACAAAAAGAGAACTGATGATGAAATCCGAAAAATCTAAGAAAAAAGAAGCATAGAGAAGAAATTGTCATTTATCGATCTTCTTTACTTTTCATAAACAGAAAAAGCCTGGAGATACCAGCAGTTCTGGGAAAATGCCTAGGATATCTTCCTGTTCATATAGGCTTCATTTTGCTTTCAGTCTCCAAGTTTAAGTATTGGTGCATTACCATAGCTTTGAAAATAAGATGGAGTTAAAAACCAAAAGAAATTAAAAATGAAAGAGAAAGTTTAAAGAAAACGTCAAGAGGTAAAAAATGCTGTAAAATTCAGAAATCAGCAGCAGTTTAAGTTGTCAGCAAACAAAGGTGGCAATGTTCATGAGATTCAGGTGTCTAAGGATTAGTTCTTTACTACAGTTCCAGAGCCAGACCATCTGGGAGGTTTAAAGGAATATCTTTTTTCCTTATATAATTAAAAAAATCTAAAGTCAGCACTTCATACATCCTTGGACTGTATGACTGGAGATATTCACCACATCATCTCATGACTGCATATCTTATTATCATTGTTATTGTTGTTGTTAAGTGCAGGGAGACTAGATTTTGGGTCCGCAAACTCTGATCATGAGAGTCTCCTGGCAGTTTTCAGAGACGTTACAAGAGCTGAGGATTTGAATTATGGTTGGTTGCAGGCAAAGCATGTGTCTTACCTCTGTCCTATCTCTCTAGCCCTATCTGTTTGGTTTTTTTTTTTTTTTGCCTTTAATATGGTTATTTGTTCAGGTCTCCCAGTAAGCATATCTTGCAGAAGAAACAAAAAAAAGTCCAGAAAGATCCAAATTAAAATTATGAATGTGCTATTTATTAGCTATATGACCTATGAGAAATCCTTTAATCACTTAACCTCTCTGTATTCTCATATGTAAAATGAGGAAACATAATTATCATGGTTATTGCACAAAACAAGTGTTCAATATTTATAGAGTAATATTCAAGCTCAAAATAGTTTTCAGGGACAATGCTTATTACATCTACACATATTAGATCCTGTTCCTATGGTTTTCAGAAAAATAGTTGTTTTTCATTGTCTGTGTTATGTTACTATGGGAGGTAACAGATACAAAGGTCCATTCTTGCTCTCAAGGAATTTAAAGTACAATAGGATAAAACAAATTGTAACAAACTGTATTTTTATTATTTAATTAGTAAATAAATTACATTTCCACATTTATATACAAGTATGGAAATACACAGAAAATGGCATGCAAGCCTACACATCAAACTGGGAAAAGTCATTTTGGAGTAAAACGTGGAACTGAGAAAGTTTATTATGGTTTCTATGCTTTCTACAATAACTAGTTTTAAATTAAATAAAATTAAAAGTTGGAAAAAGGGTAACTGGTAGTAATTGTGGACCCATAAAGAAAAGAAAGGTTTTTCTGACCAATGCTAGAAGCATTACTTACTGAACTAGCTGTAAGAACAATGGCAAAGACATGGAACTGTCCAATCAAATTTAGTAGACAAAGAGGACAACAATGAAATAGACCATTTGAGTAGATGCAGAGTAAGAGAAAGCTCTGGTTTAGTAGGGTATTAAGCTGATATTAAGTAATGAGGATAATTAAACTTGACTTGTTAACATAAAATATTTTATTTATTACATAATCTAAGCACAATACAGAACCAATATGAAGCTTTGTCTCTGAATAATTAATACTGAATTTAAATCTATTTTAAACAAATTTCGTTAAACCATTAGGTATAATCACACAGAAGAAATACCTGAGCAAGTTGTCATTGTGAATCCCTAGGTAGTAGAAACCATTGAATGCTCTTGAGCAGTGGACAAAATCATGTTTACATCTGTCTACAGAGACAAAAGAAAGTCCTCCAATGAGGACTTTGTTGTGAGATAAATACAGCTTTGTTTAAAGTTTATCTTTCCTTTACACCTGCCATGTTCTTAAGGAGAATACGTTTGTTGTTGTTTTTGCCCGATTCATTCATTATTCACTGGTTAGTTCTACCATTAATGTAGCAGCTATAAGAGTGGGGACAAAGGCTAGACTATAGGGAATTGCAGATTCTCTTGTGATCTCAACTAGGCCTAAATTGTGCATTCAAAAGATGAGACAAAATTCTGATTTTCTAGCACAAAAATCTAGTTCACAAGCTATAATCATTCACTTCTATCTTTTTGAGTCTACAGTATAAAATGCTTGAAGAATATTTCTTTTCTGCTATAAATAATATACTCTTATAAAAATTATATTATTTATATTTTAAATAACTAGTCTTAGTATTGTTCCTGTGTCTAGGACTCATGTGACAAGGAGATCAAGTGAGGCTCAAGGCCGAACAACCGGTGTTGGCTGGCACCCTGTTCTTGCCAATTTTGCCTAGATACTCTCTCTTGTGAGGCTTTGCTTCTGGGCCGCTTTGCAAGGTCGGGTCTTATCTGCACCAATGTCTATCACCATGCTCCACAGTATACTACTCCAAAAGTAAAATAAGTGCTTTTTATTTCCTATGTAAAACCTTGAGCTAAAAAATAACTTTACAAGACAAAAACTCCACGAAGTTTAGATGTTAGTAGCTCAGCGGGTAGGGCATTCGCTTTGCATGCAGCTGACCTGGGTTCAATTCCTCCTCCCCTCTCAGAGAGCCCAGCAAGCTTCCAAGAGTATCTCGCCTGCATGGTAGAGCCTGGCAAGCTACCCGTGGCATATTCGATATGCCCAAAACAGTAACAAGAAGTGTCACAATGGAGACGTTACTGGTGCCCGCTCCATCAAATCAAAGAGCAACAGGATGACAGTGATACAGTGACAGTGATTCTTAGTATTAAAATGTAATTTTATTAGGAGTTGGAGAATTTTTTTCACACTTGAGCTCATGAAGCATATTTTTCTTGGACTGGATCCCAAGCAACAGTCATATACCTGGAGCTCTGGGACAGTTAGTGGCCCTCTTGGGGCCCCATTGCAATGGTTTGAAGACAGGGTTACTGGCAAAAAAAAGAAAGACATAATATGCAACGTGGCCTGGTTTCCAAAAAATTTCTAAATGAGATGTGTTTTGCTAAACACTGACTCAAATCAGTGCTTGATGTTTTCCTATCCTTCTGCTACTCATTTTTTCCTCTTCATTTTATATTAGTTTATGTAACTATAGGAAGTACTGCTATCAGCACCACTAAAATAATTTGAGAGGTGTGTCAGGAGAAGGGAGGGATTTGTGTTCTCCTTTT
The DNA here is from genome assembly GCF_027595985.1 of Sorex araneus. Classification (NCBI taxonomy): domain Eukaryota; kingdom Metazoa; phylum Chordata; class Mammalia; order Eulipotyphla; family Soricidae; genus Sorex; species Sorex araneus. The sequence continues at coordinate 103,475,505 of NC_073306.1, read as the reverse complement.
TATGATTATAAAAATGATGTGTGTTCACTTCTAAGGTTACAAGAAGCATCAGATCCTCTTGTTATCATCCTCTCTAGCAACTTCAGTGTTAACACTGGGAAATAAGTGCTGCTTCATGCTGTTTTTCATTTCGTATCCTGCTTTTATACATATTAAATTTTATACAGTTGAAATCATACTATACAGAATTTTGCTCTATTTTTTAAAAACATGCATTTTGTCTGATGCTAAGTCAAAAATTGATGCTAAGTAATCAATCTTGCTTTTAAGGATATTTTTACAGTAAAACTAAAAAAGATATATTTACAGTATCTATTATATGCACAGCAGAGTCTGTTCCCCCCATGCCTGTCTGTCTCCACCAAGGCCCCTTGGAGGGGGTGGGTTGAGTGTCCCCGCCCCAGCAGAGCCCCAGCAGTGGAAGACCTCCGGAACCCAGCCACAGCCATGCTCAAGGCCCCTCTCCACATGTTCAGACAAACTTCACGCATGAAGAAACCAGCAGAGGAACCTAGGTGTGTGGGACCCGGGGCTGGGATCTTTAAGCCTGCTCGGATTGGGAGTGGGCCTCCTCCACCCAGATCCCCCATTTTCTGGTAGCTAGGTGGTCATACCGAGAAACTGCGCCATGTAATCCCATCAACGGCCAACATCCAGAGTCTATAAAACCAAGCTCCCAGACATGTTATAGCCTACTTCTCCCTCTTGGAGAAGCTGGCAAGCTACCGAGAGTTTCCTGCCTGCATGGGAGAGCCTGGCAAGGTTCCCGTGGTGTATTCATATGCCAAAACCAGTAACAATGATGGGGGCTCATTTCCCTGACCCTGAAAGAGCCTCCAATGCAGCATCATTGGGAAGGACAAGTAAAGAGAGACTTCTAAAATCTCAGGGCTAGGATGAATGGAGACATTACTGAGACTACTCGAGAAAATCGATGATCAACGGGATGATGATGATGATGATGATGATGATGATGATGTAATGTTTATTGTGTCAGAAACATTCAAAATTTTATATTTATCTATCATCTATCAGGCTAGCTAACTACCTCTTCTTAGATAGTGAGTATTATTGTTTCCACACTTTAAAAATTGGAAAAACTCAGGCAGGGAGGATTGAGTAACAGGTCCAGGATCACAGAGACTTATCAAGGTGAATGTCATCATTCTATTTCTGGCAATCTGTTTCCAGAATCAATGGCCTTTACCACCATACTGTAGTACAGCTTAAACTTTACAATAAAAATATATATGGATTTTGTATTCCCTTGTCTTCAACCATGTTTTTTTCCTTTCATAGTTAGAGTCCCTTTATACTATTAACCGGTACTTTCCAAATCCCAGTAATCCCGTCTTTTGATTCATCTGTCTTTCTGCCCAGAAGCTCCTCTTTCTCAAATGACCTTCATTCTTTGTTTAGGGGGTGGGGTCAGGGACACATCAGCTGTGCTCAGGACTTATTTCTGGCTCTGTGCTGAGGGATCACTCCTGAAGGGGCTCAGGGGACCAACCATATGGGGTGCCTGTGACCAAACCCCAGTCAGCCACATGTAAGGCACAACCACTCCTCACAGAATGATCTCTGTGGCCTCCGACCTCCTTTCTTAAAAAGCCACATCACGGAGGCTGGAGCGATAGCACCGCAAGTAGGGCGTTTGCTTTGCACGCGGTAGACCTATGTTCGATTCCCAGCATCCCATATAGTTCCCTGAGCACCGCCGGAGTGATTCCTGAGTGCAGAGCCAGGAGTGACCCCTGTGCATTGTCGAGTGTGACCCAAAAAGAAAAAAAAAAGTCACATCATTTAGATGCAGTTAAATTTTCATCCATTCTCTTCCTTTTCTTTACCAACAAACTTCTTAGAATATCTGAGTGAAGCATTCTTAATGGGAAACTGAGCACTTGGTCATCCAGTTTTTTGTTTGTGTCTTTTTAGGGAAGCCACATCTGACTGTGCTCAGAGCGTACTCCTGCCTCTGCACTCAAGGTTATTCCTGGAGCACTCCAGGAGCACTGCACTGCAGCAACCATTTGCGATGCTGGTTATCAAACCCATGTCAGCCACATGTAAGTGCCTTACACGTTGAAACATTGCTCTGGTCCAGTAGTTTGGTTTTGATTTGAAGGCTCTGAAAATCACCCAAGTTCCTGTAATTATCAACCTCCCATGGGGGGGTGGAGGTTTGCAGATCTTTTGCCAAGTATCTCTGCTGCATTTGACTTTGTGGACCATTCACTCTTCAGAACCCTGATCCAATTAGGGCTACAAAACAATGACCTCTTCCTCTCTTCTTTTTGTTTTTCCTGCTCCTTTTTGCCTATTGTGCTAAATTGTTACCCCTGTTGCCAAGTCCCCTTCCCATGAGCCAGCCTTTGACTCTGTGCTATGCGTTCCTCCACACTCACAGTTTAAATTAATGTCTCCCTTTGCATCTCAATACTAGTTCAATGAGGGGTTGGAGCCATAGCACAGCGGGTAGGCCTTTGCCTTGCAAACAGGCAACCAGTTTGATCTCCAGCATCCCATATGGTCTCCTGAGCACTGCCAGGACTAATTCCTGAGTGCAGAGCCAGGAGTAACCCCTGTGCATCACCAGGTGTGACCAAAAAAAAAAAAATACTAGTTCAATGAGCCTCTAGCATAATTGAAAAATACTAGTTCAATTTGCCTCTAATCTCACAAATTCAACTTTGCAGAGCCAAATGTTGCAAAGTAAATTTAGGCAACCCTTGCCTCCCAGAACTCTTATTTCATGTGACAAGGTCTTACTGTTGATTGAGAACCTGTAATAAATATCCCTAAGACCAGAGAAATTCAAATTATATCTGCAAGAACTCTGAGTTAAAATGGAATCTTGTTGCTCATAATTCAGTGAATATTAGAAAAGCCAAGAAAATGAAAAACAAATAAGATCAAAAGGAAAAACAAGAATCTTCATATTTTATGTTGGCTGCACATTGCTAATGAAGAAAACACCGTATGTATGCTGAAGTATTAATTCCTTTCCATGTTGGTAGTTTTAAAAGCGCCACCATATTTTATGCTCTTTGGTAAGTTCTAGAGTCTCTTAAACTGTCCCTTTGATGTGTGTGTGGTGGTGGTGGTAGTGGTGGTGGTGGTGGTGGTGGTGGTGGTGTGTGTGTGTGTGTGTGTGTGTGTGTGTGTGTGTGTGTGTGTGTGTGTGTGTGTGTAGTGGGGAGGGTCTCCTAGGGTCTCAGAAAAAAGTTTAAACAATCACCTTTTATATATTATATTTAAGAATGTTTTCTATTCTTTGATTTAGATTATGTAAAATAGATTTAAATATTTATTCTGGTGACATAGTTCAAGAGAAGACAATAAAAGTTGGAAGCCAATAGAAATCCCCTTTTTTAGCATAACTCAAAGCTGCAGAGTAATAATGAAATGAGCTCTTTTGGTAAAAAAAAAAAAACTCATTCGAAATAAAGGGCAGACTGTCTTTTATGTAAAAATCTCCAAAGTTGAATTAAAGATCTATCTTGCTACAACTTAGTTCACATTAAATAACAGTTACAGAACTCTCCAAATTAAAAGTCATATAAATTGAATCCATAGATACTTAAATGTGTCACCTGTCTGAAGAATCTGTATTACAAAAGTTGGTCCACATTAGTGGGATAGTCTCTGTTTAAAGAAAAGTGATGAAGTTTTTGTGGGCATTTTCTAAGGAAGCTTTGACAACCTCCCCCACTTCCACTAAAAGACAAGGGATGAAACCTTCCTCAGCATAATATGAATTATAAGTCCCTTCATCTATGGGTCTACTACATAAGCAAATGATCAGTAAGCAAAATATAAGAGCAACAGGGCCAAATAAAGCTCTCAGGAATAATAATATCTAGTGCTTTAAAGAAGGATACTCGAGCTACAGGGACAAGAAACAAATAAGCAATTGACAGGGAACCCAGATCAACAAATAAACATTCTCTCAATTGGACAGGGTCTCATTAATGTTTTAATAGGTCACCCTTCTGGAGTCATTCTTGTTTGTGACACAACTCTTAGAAACTTGTCCTAGGCCTTCATGCACAAGGGATTGAACCAGATCATGAGCGGCCCTATTTGTCATTATCGTCTACCTAATTTGCATGTGGTTTTTCTGATCACACTGCTCTAGCCTTTAGTAAAATAGAGCCTCGCTAGTGAAAGAAGCAATGGAATTTTCAGAGCACCCAATGATGAAGATCTTTATCTGGTTTGATCAGTGTTCAATTAAATATTTTGTTCTGTTTTGGGGTCACACCAAGAGCTGCTCAGGCCTTACTTCTGACTCTATGCTAGCGGGGCTCCGGAAATTATATAAGGTACTGGGAATTAAACCTGGGTTAGCCTTATGCAAGGCAACATCCTACCCACTGTACTACTGCCCTGGATCCCCAATTAATTTTTTGACTACTCTCACTTTTGTGAAGGGAAAGGTAAATCATAGGGACTGGAGATATGGTGGTTAGGCATGTACACAACCCAAGTGAGACTCCTTTCCCAGCACCATGTGATCCCTCAAGCACTACAGGTGGGTCCCATGTAATACTGGACACCATAAGGTTCAAGCAGCTTTGCATTCTCAGGTCCTTGCTTGCATTGAACTATTGGCCTGCTTTAATAAGAATCACAGGTGGGGGTCCTGGATCTCTGAGTAGTGATTACGAGCTAACCCCTCCCATACCACATTCCCTAAATAAAGGAAACACAAATCATTCTACGTTTTTGCTTGTTACTTTACTTTTTATTTTCTTCCCTCCTCTTTGCATGCATTCGTGCTCTCCATTTTTGTCCTAGTTGACCATAATATTTTTTCAATTTTCTGTAGAACCTGATTGACCACTCTGTAAGTGCCTTGCCCATAACGTCATTTAGCAATCATTTCTTGGGGGTCAGACAGGTTGGATGAAGGTAATGCATTTGATTTGCTTATAGCTGCTTTGTCTGCAACTGTGGCTTGATCTGGGGGACCATATACGGCTTCTCCCTGATCCACAAGTGCTGTCAGGAGTGAACCCTGAGTATAAAACCAGAAATAAGCCTTAAGCACCACTGAAGTGTGACTCAAATGTCACTGTCACTATCATCCCGTTGCTCATCGATTTGTTCCAGTGGGCACCAGTAACATCTCTCATTGTGAGACTTATTGTTACTGTTATTGGCATATCCACTACGCCATGGGTAGCTTGCCAGGCTCTGCCGTGCAGGCGCGCTACTCTCAGTAGCTTGCCGGGCTCTCCGAGTGGGGCGGAGGAATCGAACACCGGCTGGCCGCGTGAAAGGCGAACACCCTGCCTCTGTGCTACCGCTCCAGACCGTGACTCAAATTCAAAAATAAAATTTTTTTCTTTGAGAATCAATGGTTAAATTAATACCCTATTTATATTATCATGCTAACAATTGTATCTACTTTTTCAGAAGCATTCAAATCAATTTCTCACCTTTGACAAGTTCTTATAAGAAAGGCTTGGGTTTTAAATTTTTAGGCATAATGGATTTTTTTTTTGCTTTCTTTTCCTTACTTTACCTTTTCTCCCTACTTCTTTCTTCCTCTTCCTCCCTCTCTCTTTCTTTCCCCTGGTCGCCTCTCTTCTCCTTCTCTTTCCTCTCTTCTTTTCTTCCTTACTTTCTTTCCTCCATGGCATATTCAGAAAATTTGAATGGGAAGATAACAGGTCCTTTTCTGTACTGTCTTCCAGAATCATTTTCAGGGAACAGTCATGTCTGACAGTTTTCCAGGGGAAGTCAAGTTAGTTTGATAGTTTGAGTGCACCCCCCAGAGGCCTGACTTTTCATTATCACGCAAAAGCACTTGCCCTGTCTTCCTGGACACAGGATAGCCCAGAACACTTGAAGATCGAAAGAAACAAGCAAGTGAAATCATTGACAATTTAAGGGTAGATAATTGATGCTGCTTGGAGCATCTGATCTCTGGTATTAGACATTGCATGTCCTATTTCTGACTGAGACATTCAATAGACTTCTGCAGAAGACTTAAACTCTGATAGTCTATGATTAGGCTGCAGTGTGACTTGGATAAAGAAATTAGCCTCTCTGGGTCTGTTTCTTTTTTTACAAAATGAGCATAAATATAATTTGTATAGTTTGTATGAAAATTAAAATGACATAAAATCAACGACTGATGCAAATAAAGCAAAAAAAAAGCTAATAGGAAAACAATTTGTCCAAATTTCCACATTTTTTTTCTCAACTGTTCTGCTATGGCCCATACTTTGCTGCTTCTATTATTTCATATTATTGATAAAAGCAACGAAAAACAAAAGTATGCTATTTTTTTCAAAACTGACTTAAAGACTTGCTATTTTATAACTAAAATCACTGATTTACATATTCTTCAATAAAAATAAAAATTTAATATTTAAAATCATTTTTCTATGCGTTCTTCTTTCTTTTATAAGAATATATAATAAAATACTTACGTAAGAACATGTAATAAAATAATGTTTTCTTCTACCTCCTCTCTTCTATGTAGATACTATGTAGATACTATGGCTTTAAGAAAACAGACCTATTTATATTGGAACTATAAATATTCATATATATATACATATATATACATAAATTGCAAACTTCCTCCCCTGATACTTCAAATTCTTTATGAACTTTGGCCTGAAAGATGAGCAGAGAAGAAAGATAGAATTATTGAATGGAGGTACATATGGTAACCCAAAGGGGGAAATATCAGAAGTCATTATTACAGGATTTACACAATTATTAAAATGAGAGGGAAAAAGGAGAGGGTGGATAAAACATCTGGGGATGATAAGGGAGAAATAAGTAAACTCAGAAATATTGAAAAAAAAAAAACCTACTGTTGTCCAGAAAAGGGCCAAGCACTTCAAAAACAGATGTTTGGGCTTGAAATTTTCCAGAATAGTACAAATGAGAAGAGCAAAGCAAGTCTGAGCACTGCAACACGGGATCACCACGTATTTTGAATGTTTGATTTTCCAAGTCCTTCATCTTTCTTTTTCAGATTCCATCCCAGAATCTAGTCAAAAGTTGCCTATTTGTCAATACCACATCTGTAAGTGCCAGATCAGGGTGCTTCATAGACAAAGACCCACCCCAAACCAAATCTATGGAAAAATACCAAAAAAAGTCCTTTGATAGGAAAACTATTCCTAGAGTGAGGAGCAGGGGTAGTGAAGATAAGCCAGGGGCTCTCTAGAATAGCTAAGTTACAAGTTATGGTCTAAACTGCAGATCCAGGAGCAGGTAAATTTGATACTTTTATTTCTCTACTCAACTTCATTGTCCAACCTAGAAGTTATACATGTGCAGTTGGACTGAAAGATCTGAAAGTCACAAACCAACTTGTCACTGAAGATAAGAAAAATGCAGATCTTCAACATAAATCTACATCTGAAGAAAACATTTCCTGTCCTTGGTCTCCTGGGCATGTGTGTGGGAGGATACACATTGAAGGGTTTAAAAAACTCTAAAAGGGAGTTTTTAAAGTCCTAAATGATTTTAAGGCAATCTGGCTACAATTTGACAGTATTTCTCTGCAAGCATCTTTTAGAATTGTGAGCTAGGAGAAAGTTTTATTGACCTGCCCTTGCTTTCTAATATATTAAGGTAAGTCTTTTGCACTCTAGTGAATATGTGGAAATATAATGAGAACCACATATGAAATTTAAACTGTCCTAGAATCTTCATTTTCAAAAATGTTTAGAAAAAAAGTTGAAATTTGCTTTAACAAAAAACAATTGTTTTAACAATATACATATACAATTAATGATATATCCATATATTAAATTGTCAATGTATAACCAACAAAAAACATTAGTGATATATTTTATGATATTCAAAATTTAGTATGTATTATTCACTTATAGTACATCTAAACTTGGACTAACCACATTTTACAAACCCAGTAACCACATGTGAATGTGGCTGCCACATTGAACAATCCAGGTCTAAATTTTTTGACATGATCAATTTTTTCTTTAACCCTTTACTTTTGGAAAACTCTGCATTGACATTGCTGAAATAGCAGCTAACACTATTTTATCTAATCTACCACAGAACATAACTTCAGGTGGAGCAAAAAACTAATTTTACACAACAATGAAAATTTGATGGCATTACTCAGAGTCACGATAGGTCAATGTGTCCCAATTTCCCTGAATAAATCTCCCTGGGGAGGAAACATTCTGGAGAAAGATTCAACCAGAAGTTATCATGAACAACTTTGCAACTGTGTATTTTAGGGCAATTTAATTAAACTAATATTACCTGGCTGTCTCTTTTGTGCTTTCTTTCTTTTTTTTTTTTTAATTTTTTATTGAGTCACCATGTGGAAAGTTACAAAGTTTTCAGGTTTAAATCTCAGTTATACAATGCTCGAATACCCATCCCTTCACCAGTGCTCATATTCCACCACCAAGAATCCCAGTATAGCTCCACCCTGCCCCCTCACACCCCAACCCCCCCCACGGCCCAAGCCCCCCCACCCTTAGCCCCCCCCACCTGTGTAACTAATACATTTCACTTTACTTTCACTTTGATTGCATACAATATTTCAACAAAACTCACTATTATTGTTTGGAGAGTCTCTCCCCTAAAGTCAGACCTGCTGAAAAGGAAGCATTAGATAATTTGTTTTCCATTGCTGAGGATGAAGAGGTATGAGGTCGAGTGACCACACTTAGCGGCCTCTCAGTTTTGGGTTTCTGTAATTTAGTATTTTAGTAACTAAGTCCAGAGAGATATCTGCCAGAAGTTGCATCATTGCCAACTTGTACTTCTCAGTTACATTATATTCCACATATGAGTGCAATCTTTCTATGTCTGTCTCTTTCTTTCTGACTCATTTCACTCAACATGATACTTTCCATGTTGATCCACTTGTATGCAAATTTCATGACTTCATGTTTCCTGACAGCTACATAGTATTCCATTGTGTAAATATACCAGAGTTTCTTTAGCCAATCATGGGCTGATGAAATGAACAGAAACTTTTCCAAAGAAGAAATCCGAATGGCTCAGAGGCACATGAGAAAATGTTCAACATCACTAATCATCAGGGAGATGCAGATAAAAACAACAATGAGATATCATCTCACACCACAGAGACTGGCCCACATCCCCAAAAACAAAAGCAACCGGTGTTGGCGTGGATGTGGGGAGAAAGGGACTCTCCTTCACTGCTGGTGGGAATGCCGACTGGTTCAGCCCTTTTGGAAAACAATATGGACGATTCTCAAAAAGTTAGAAATTGAGCTCCCATTTGACCCAGCAATACCACTCCTGGGAATATATCCCGGAGAGGCAAAAAGGTATAGTAGAGATGACATCTGCATTTCCATGTTCATTGCCGCTCTGTTCACAATAGCCACAATATGGAAAAAACCAGAGTGCCCGAAAACAGATGATTGGCTAAAGAAACTCTTTTGTGCTTTCAATAGTAAATTTTCAACTCAAAGCAGTTTGGAGCACATAATTCTGCCTTTTTCATTTGAAAGTGAGACCCACAAAAGTTAGTATTTGGTTCATTCAAAAACTAGTGCCAAGACATAACTTCCAATAAAACATTGAGGATTATTCTGGGTGCTGAGAGACAGAGCACCAGAAAGTTATACGATTGTGTGCTAGATAATATGTATATAGCACTGTAGCACTGTCATCCCGTTGTTCATTGATTTGCTCGAGCAGGCACCAGTAACGTCTCCATTGTGAGACTTGTTGTTACTGTTTTTGGCATATCGAATATGCCACAGGTAGCTTGCCAGGCTCTGCCCTGCAGGTGGGATACTCTTGGTAGTTTGCCTGGTTCTCCAAGAAGGAAGGAGGAATCGAACCCAGGTAGGCCGCATGCAAGGCAAATGCCCTACCCACTGTGTTATCGCTCCAGCCCTATATGTATGTGATTATAAATATTTTAGATTTATTTACATAGCATAAAACCGGCTATAATATTGAATAATTTTCATCTTAAATTCTTATTTTTATCATTGTGATGCTATAATACTGCTAATTGTTAGTGCATTTGCTTTGTAAGCAATATTTACTTTAAAATTTAAAAGTGGCTCCATGTTTATTGAAACAACTAAATTATAGAGCCAGAGAAATAGTTCAGTGGGTAAGGGACTTGACTGACATACAGCTGGCCCCGGTTCCATCCCAGGCATCCAGTATAGTTACCCAAATCTTGCAGGGTGTAGCTCACAAACCGCACCCCCACCAAAAAAAAAAAAACAACCCAACTTCCCCAAAGCCCCCACCTAAATTAACATAGACATAAAGGTTAAAGGAAAGACTTGTCTTCTTTCAGAATAATTCACATTTCTGAACAACAGCCAAAATGCTTAAAGAACACGCATTTGTATTCTGCATTTAATGTGACAAATAGTAACAGAAACCATAATTTAGATACACTTTCTCTAATTAATTTGGTTTTCTGAAATCAGTTCTAACTATGCTGATTCTATTCTCTTCCTTTGTTTTTTATCCCGGGATGTTGTCTAACCACAATGAGGCCATAATTGGAGAACATAGAAGGATTGATTTGAAAATGTCATGAATGTTGTTAATAAACTCCCATTGACATAAAAGATTCATTAATGCATTCTGTAGGCAATCAAATTTACTACGTCTAGGGCATATTGTAGAGAATGAAACTAAATGACTGAAAAGGCAGATAAAAGGCATTGTTGAATATTTTAATTTTAAAGTGAAATAGTACAAGATGGAAATCTCAGTGTCAGAATTGCCAAAATACTTTAGGTCTTTATGTATACAGCATTCAGTAAAACAGCTTTGGAAAAAGTCTTTGACACAGAAGAGTTTTCATTCCCTAGTAATCTCAATTACTTACTAAATGTTTAGTTATAACTGAACCTGTGTTAATTATAATGAATTAGTTTTAATAATAAAAAATATATATTTTATCACAGTTTATTCTAGAAGATTATTTTTTTTTTTTTTTTTTTTTTTGCTTTTTGGGTCACACCCAGCGATGCCCAGGGGTTACTCCTGGCTTTGCACTCAAGAATTACTCCTGGCAGTGCTTGGGGGACCATATGGGATGCCGGGGATCGAACCCGGGTCGGCCGCGTGCAAGGCAAACGCCCTCCCCGCTGTGCTATCGCTCCGGCCCTAGAAGATTATTTTTATATCTTATCTTAAATTGATTTGATTTTTATAGTTGCCATAAAGATACAGAAAAAAAATTTTCAATTGAGTACAGTGCTACACACAATTTCAATATATATCTTTTTTCCACTGCATATTATTTGTTAGAATACCATAAATACCCTAATGATACATGATCTATTAGTCAAACTTATGCTGAGACTTAAAAAACTATTTTTCTATACAATTTTTTCATTAGAATTTCACTTGCCAGCTGGGAAAAAAATATGAGTGTCTCTATGAGTTGCCATGTAGTTAACCTCTACATGAAACTTAAACTTGCAACCTGGCTAATGAAGCCACTGCAGAATTTTGGTAGCTTTTGGCAATAAACTAATTCTTAAAATAAAAGAAGAAAGAGTTTATCTGAGCACAAAATAAAGATTAAAAAATCTTAATGACTTGTACTTAATTATTCATTAGAATGTATTGCTTTTACTTGTAACGTGTAAGTTAACTTTGACTTATCTAGTAACTATTATTAATAGTTAAAACACATTTGAGTATGTTTTAACTATTGATAATAGTTAAAAATGATCCTTTTTCAGGGATCATTTAAGAAAGAGGGACATATTTTCTATCTGCTTAGCTTTGCTTAGCTGAGAGTAAAGAAAAATGCAGAATAAGTGAATAGAGTCAACAATCCACAACAAGTGGAGCTTGGAGCAAGAAACAAAGTTGGAAATGATCACTCTGGACAAGGACTGAATGCTGAAAGGAGGCAAAGGGACAAGCCCATGATAACCTTTCAGTACCTCGCAAACCATAATTCTCAAAAGGAAAGAGAAAGAGAGGACACACACACACACACACACACACACACACACACAGAGGGGATACAGAGACCAGAGACAGAGAAAGTGCAGGGGGAGACAGAGACAGAGAGAAGAAAAGAAGTATCTGCCATAGAGGCAGACTGGGGGAGAGTGGCAGGAACAGACTGGGTGCATTGATAGTGCAAAATGTACACTGGTGAGAGGACAGGTGTGATGGAACATTGTATGACTGAAACCCAATCATGAACAACTTTGCAACTCTGAATCTCATGGTAATTTAAAAAAATGTCCTTGAAGAACATGTACGAAGAACACGGGGATGCCTGTGGCTGAGGGACTCAAGATGACCCTTGGAATACAGAAGGAGATGTGAATACTTATCAATTTGAAGGCAGCTGAAACTCAAATCTGTGTGTGGGTATGACTAAAAAGAAAAGGCCTTTCATTTTCAGCTCCAGGAAAAGTTTCTATAAGTCCTATATTCCAAAGATACATACATACATATATAAATGGACTGGCGTGATAGCACAAGCAGGTAGGGCATTTGCCTTGCATGAGGCTGACCTGGGGTGGATTCCTCCTTCTCTCTTGGAGAGCCCAGCAAGCTACCAAGAGTATCCTGCCCACACAGCAGAGCCTGGCAAGCTACCCATGGCGAATTCAATATGCCAAAAACAGTAACAAGTCACTGGAGACATTACTGGTGCCCGCTTGAGCAAATCGACAAACAATGAGACAACATTGCTACAGTGCTTCATACGTAAATATAAATAAATAAGGTACTCAAATTTTATCCAAGCATAACTCTCCATACAATAGTGCCTTTAAATAAAAGTGAAACACATTTTTGGAATCTCTGCCTAATTCTTGAGATGAATCTGTGCTCATGTGTAGGCTCAGACAAGAACTCTTAGTAATTGAGCAAGAATGGGTGTTTCAAAATCAGCAAAACAGATCTCCACCCAGGCATGGAAGATCTATACAAAGTGATTTGACTTGCTTTTCTTAACTAATTATCTTGGGATATGCCTTTTGTTTCAGCCAACACAGGTATTCGTGCATATTCCAAGGCATTGTTATTTGCTTGTTGTTTTGGTTTTTGTTTTATTTGGGGGCCCTGCACCTGGCTATACTGCTCAAGGATTACTTCTGGCTCTTCATTTGGAATCATTCCTGACAGGCCTTGGGGATCATATTAGGTGACATTCTGAGTTGGCTTCGTTCAAGGAAAATGTTTTACCCATTGTAATATTGCTTCAGTTCCTCAGCATTGACATTTAAAATAAAACTACATTTAGCTTAAGTCAGTAACATACAATGAGTACTGAAGAAGTTGTATTCCTCTTTTTTTGTTGTTTTGTTCATTTTTGTTTTATTTTTGTTTTTGTTTTGTTTTGTTTTGGGGATCACATTGACACTACTTAGGGCTTACTCCTGGCTCTGCATTTAGCCATCACGCCATCACTCTTGGTAGAGCGTGGGGCACTGTCAGAGACCAAACCCAGGGGGTCAGATGTGTTCAAGGCAAGCACATTACCAATGGTACTATCACTCTAGCCCCAAAATTTGATTCTTGTTGGCAGCCCAAGACAGATGTCCAGATAAGTCAAACTCATCTCTGCTTTGATGACAACTGACTTCTGAAAAGGGTGTTTTTTCTGGACAAGATATTATTACTGCATGATAATGGTATACCTTGATCTTGTGATAACTTTGATTTGCGGTGCATTTTTAAAAAAATTAAACACCTTCTTTTACAAAGTTGTTCATAATAAATACAGTTGTTACAGGCATTCATTGTTCTCACACCAATCCCTCTACCAGGGCAAACTTCCCTCCACAATTATCCCCATTTTCCCAATTATATCCCAAGCATACCCCCTTAGCAGGCACACAATAATTTATTTAATATTGTTTGTTAAAAATAAATGGCTAATGGAGTTATCAAAATTACTTCAGTAAGAGAAAATTTGCTAAATTATTACATGTAACCACTGGGTTGTTAAGTCCTTATCTGCAGATTTTCTAAACATTTACTTGTCAGTTGAACCTTCTGTTATTGTTTTGGTTTTTTGAGCTTAGTTAGCTTCACTTTCTGTCACTTTCCTATATAATTTGGTGTGCTTCTATGTTAGTTGACTTCTTTGTTACTTTCCCATCTAATTTGGTTGTCAGTATTGTGGACATTGGAGGTAGCCTAGTAAACTTCAGGATCTATAGAACTGGCCACATATGTTGGCACGGTGGTGATTATGGGATGTGGGCGTGGCTGTCAGCCTTCCAGAAGTTTGGGAAGAAGTGTGTGGGTGGGTGTGTGGGGGAGAGGCTGCCTGCTCCCACTCCAAGAAGACCCAGAGTTCTTAGCCTGAAGACTGGTATACCCAGAATTTTCGCGGTTTGGTGTCTCTGCAGCGATTATTTGTGAGGCAGTGGAGTTGGGCCATTTATCATGGTGGTGGCTATGTGGTGTGAGTGCAGCTGCCAGGGCTTTGGCAGGGCAGAACCTCTGTCCACCTGCCTCCTTCCAGAGGGTGCCTCAAAGCGTTCAGCTGAAAGACTGTGTATCCGTGAATTCTAGCTATTTAGCAATTTAGTCATAAATCACTAGAGCAGGGAAGGTTTGTGAGTCGACATGGCTATGGCTGGGGTAGGTGGGACTTGTGGCACATTCTTGAATGATTACTAACAGACAATGATTATCTCTTGTGACTAGAAGTACCTAATTTTTCATGCCTATAACTTGTTAATCAAATAATGCCTCTTGAAGAAGGAAGCTATTGTCATTGAAAGTTGAAATAAAAACTCAGTCTTTCACATTGCTATTTGAAAAGATTATGGAAATGGAGTAATTTGCTACTTAGTGACATATTCAATGCACACGATTATTGCAAGGAGCAACTTTGGAGATGTATTATTGTGCAATAGTTTTTAAAATAGCTGATTGTTAAAGAAAATGGGTGAAGAAATAAATAAGTAAAGCATTCTATGTGTGGTAGTAAAAAAAAGCTAGTTCACTAGTCTATCTGTTGCATATAAATTATAGAGGGTTTGGGGATGTATTCTTCAAAATAAAAGAGCTTTAATTCATAACATTATGCCAAAATATCCAGCTAGGTTTTAGAAAGTTTAAAAATAGTATCTATGACCAAGCAGAGCTGACAAAGATAGGCTGATAACTGATATATAGTTGGGTTGTTACATGTTCTCTTTCTCTCTCTTACATGTTCTCTCTCTCTCTCTCTCTCTCCCTCCCTCCTATCTGTCTCTCCTTTCTCTCTCTGTTTTCCTGCTATTCACTTCTCAAATGGAACTTCATAGAATAGTTCAAAAAGGTCTTTGTGGGTTCAAAAGATCTGAGTAGGAATTTCATCAGTAAATTCCTAGAATATAAACCTGGGCAAATTACTTAGGGTCAATGAGTTTCAGTTTTATTTTTTTCATCCAGAAGAAAGTAATTATCATTAGGATAATCCTAATGGTATGTACTTCACAATTGTGTTACCATTAAATAACATTAAACGCAAAATTTTGTTAGAATTAGGATATCCTGCAGGTATTTAAGACACTTTCCTTCTTGGGGCCAGGAAACTAGCACCAGGACTAGGATGAATGCCGTGTATTTGCCTGATTTGGGCTTGATTCTAGCACCGCAATGCTCTCATGTTAACGGAGTATCCACTTTGGCTGATAAATGTGAGGAGTGACCTTCGGGTGCCCGTAGCACTGCTTGGGAACCCCCACCCCAAATGAAAACAAAAACACACATAAATTTTTTTTTCAAATACAAACCAGGATTATATCATATTCTTTAATTAATTATCAAATTAACATTGAGTATGCTCTCTAAGACCCATCTCCGTGTACGGAGGACTATATTTTCATAGGACTATGGGACATATTAACTTCATATATATGCACACCCTACATGCCCATCCTATTGTGAGCAGACTCTCTTATTGTCTGGCCTAAACTTCAGCAACCAAATCAATGTAATATTAATTTCAAACAGGTTATTTACCCCAGAAAGCATCAGTAAGAAATTATATAATAGGTACATTTTTCCATCCCTAGTAGGTATCTTTCAGAAGAAGAAGGTAGATTTTATTGAAGATCTCATAAGTGAATGGCAGAATGTGTTAAATATATACCATATGGAAAAACAAACTTAATAAGCTTTACTTTGTTTTCTTTTTTCTTTCATAATTTTTAGGTACCAGCAAATGGGTTCTCCGAACTTTCCATTAGAACCCATTCTCCAAATGACTCTTAGTGCTTCAAACAATTCATTTATGAGTCCAAAATGATGTGCACTGCAAAACAAAGTAAAAGCTTATGAAACTTTCTAGGTCAAAGCTCTTTGGAAGTTTAAAAGCTCTCTGCTTATTCCTACATGCCCTTTAAAATAGAAATTTCATCTGGAAACTCAAATGGCTTATCTAACCATTTGTATTTGACCAAAATTTTGCATTTAACCAAAATGCACATTTATGGCTAAGGGGATTTGAGAGAAATTTTTTTTTAATTTTTTTAAAGCTTTTAGTTAGTTAGTTAGTTAGTTTGTTTGTTTGTTTTGGGCCATACACTGCTCAGAGCTTACTCCTGGAACTGTCTTCAAGGATCATTCCTGGTAGGGGACTACATAGGGTGTCAATAATTGAATTTGGTCGGCCATGTGCAAGGCTTGTGGTAACTAGTTGCTGTATTATCATCCCTGTCTGGAAGATAAATTCTTTGCTAGAAAAAAAAGTTAAAACTTTCTCCATATTTTTATTTTTGTAGCAAGTAATCATAGCAAGTACCATGGAAGATTTGAGCTTGTTTAAGACAGTGTGTGGGAAATCCACTAACCATCTATTTATGATCCTCTCTATAACGGGAAACCAGTGAGTCTGTATATAGGGATTTCCTATATAATGTTTTTATGAGTGACTTACCTTTGAAAAGAAGACAAAAAAGTCAAGGCAAATATAGTTTTGTTTGAAATATACTGATATAACATTAATTAATCTAATATACCTATTCCTTGATGGACCTGAAAATGAAAATGTTTCAAATAATTAGTATTTGCCCTATTGGACAATGTTAATCAGTAGATAAAATAATTAAAATCTAATTTAGTAATAAGATAACCAATAGAAGAGTCTTTCTACTGATAAATGGAGGAGGAAATACCAGAAAAGAAAAAAAAAACTGGTTCAGCTACTTGTCATGTTCTATAAGGAATCATAATGAAAATCATCAAACTCTGCATTGAGGGATTGTGGACTGGTGTCAGTGAGTTCATGAAGAGGGAAATAAAGTAATATTGCTTTTTGTGGAGTTTACTTTGAAAACTCTGTAAAATAGTTTAGAAAGAGAGAAGAAAGAAAGGAAAAATAGCTATGAGAATGTTGATTGGGTAGTGTGGGAGGGACAAATGTATACAGATTATTGAGAAATGCTTTTAACAAAATTGAAAATTGCTGACTTATTATATATAGAAAAAGAAGTGAAAAGGGGAAGAATCAAATACAGCTCTGAACTAGATTTCAAGTAATGGGGATATAAGTAAGGAGGAACTTGAGAGTTCAATATAAGGTTGGCATTAGGCAAAACAAGTCAGTTAAGAAACATTTAATATATGCCAATCTCTTGTCAAGTTTCAGGGACTCGAAGAAGCAAACTTTCCATATCTCTCAGATGGGGAAAATGAGAAACATTTTACAAATCTAATAGTTCACCCTTCCTTACTGAAATATATTCCAAGAATTGCAGGATGCATTTTAGAACCACAGATAGTACTAAATCTTTTAAATACTATGTCATTTTCCTATACAAAATGATAACAGAGTTAATTTGTAAGAAGTAAAAGAATAATATCTAATAATTAATTAGATCAATTATGATATATCATAAAATATGACTTGTCTCTGTCACTATTTCTCAAAAATATCTTATATGTAATTATTTTTGTGTGTGGCATTAGGTATCAAGTCCAGATGACACAAAAACAAGAGAAGTATTTTATGGTTGACTGTCATTCATGAATACACATATTATTCTGGGAAAAGTTAACTTTAGGTAGCTGAAGCCAGAGAAAGTCAAATTGCCAATAAAAGGCATTCCAATAATTTAATTTGGTTTACTAAATAAATTTATTTTTGTCAAGTTCTCAGACAAAGAAATAATGTTCTGTGTTACAGTTCCTCATTTAGAAGTGTTTAAGCAATCTTTTTGAATTATATTTTTATTTAATTAATGTTAGCTTATAAGACTATATATTTTAGAGGCACAATTTCATACCACTTCAAAATGAATGTTACCATCCATGATTATTATTCAACTACCAATATTCCTTCTATGGAGTGGATCCATTCTACACTTTCAGTTCACTTGCCACCTTTGATAATCTTAATTCTCTGATCCATGCCTGAGGGTTTACTGTCATTGGACTTTACTCTCAAACTTTCTTTTTATCCCATATATAAATAAGAGCATCAACATTTGCCCTTCTCCTTTTTAACTTATTTCATTTTTACATGAACCCCTCCAGTTCCATTGTTGGTGTTGTTATAAAACAACAGAAAAAAATTTGTCTTTTAGCTGGGTAGTATTCCATTGTGGATGTTTTGCTGTGTTTTGTATGTGTAGTGTAAGGAATAGAATACAGGATCACACACATGCAAGGCATGTGATCTACTACTACCTTTTTTTTTCTTTTTTGCCTTTTGGGTTACTCCTTTTTTGCACAGGGGTTACTCCTGATTTTGCACTCAGAAATTACTCCTGGCAGTGACCAGGGGACCATATGGGATGCTGGGAATCGAACCCGGGTTGGCCACATGCAAGGCAAATGCCCTACCCGCTGTGCTATTGCTTAATGACTATGTGTAATTTAGCATGTCTTTTGGTTTCAGGACTAACATGCAGCTTTTTAAACCCTTGGAGTTCACTTTTGTGCATGATGTGAAAGAGTGATATAGTTTTATTTTTTGATATGCGACTATTTTTATTAGTCGCATATTAATTTTACCAGTGCCATTAACTGAAAATTTTTTTCTATTTTGTGCTCATAGTTCCATTGTCATAAATGAGCTGTCCATATATAGAGAATATTTTGTGGGTTCCCATTTCTATTTAACTGAAATATATGTCTGTTTTTATTCTAATGCCACGCTGTTTTGATTAGTTTTGTAGTGTGGGTTGAAGTTAGGAAGCCTCTACTCTTATTTTTGTGTGTGTCAATTTTTCCCTACTCAGGGTATTTTATGGTTCCATTAAAGTTCAGTAACATTAATTTTATTTAGTTGGAGAATGTCTCTGGGATTTTAATAGGGATTGTATTGAGTTTATGTATGCCTTTGGGAAGGATGGTAATTTTAACAATATTAATTCTTTTAATCCACAGTATGAATACCTCATGTGTCATATCTATTTTAACAATGACTTACAGCTTTCTGTGAACAAATCTTTCACCTACTTTGTTAAATTTGTTCTTGGATTCTTAGTTTTCTGTGACGTCATTAGTATGTAAATGGGATTAATATTTTTAATTGGATCACTATGAGGTACAGTTACAAAGTTGTTCATGATTGGGTTTCAGCCGAACAATGTTCCAACACCTGTTCCTTTACCAGTATACATTTCTGACCACCAGTGTCCCCAGTTTCTCTCCCACCACTGCCTCCATCCAGCCTTCCTTTATGGCCTCTCTCTCTCTCTTTCTCTCTCTCTTTCTCTTTCTCTTTCTCTTTCTCTTTCTCTCTCTTTCCTTTTGGGCGTTATGGCTTGCAATACATTTATATCCCTTTTGCATCCTTTCAGCACTCAGTTCGTGTCCAGAGTGATGATTTCCAACTGTCATTGTCATAGTGGTCCCTTCTCTGTCCTAACTGCCCTTTCCCCTGACACCCTCACTTGTGGCAAGTTTCCAAGCATGGACCAGTGCTCCTGGCCCCCATTTCTACCGTCCTTGGGTATTAGTCTCAAAGTATGCTTTTTATATTCAGCATATGAGTGCAATTATTCTATGTCTGTCCCTCTCCCTCTGACTCATTTCACTCAGTATGATACTCTTCATGTCCATCCATTTAAAAGAAAATTTTATAACTTCATATTTTCTGACATCTCCATAGCATTCCATTGTATAGATGATTAATTTTTTTTCTTCTAGTTACATACACACACACATGCACACACACACATAGGGCTGGAGCAATAGCACAGCGGGTAGGGCATTTGCCCTGATGCAGCCCACCGAGGTTTGATTCCTCCGCACCTTTCAGAGAGCCTGGCAAGCTACCAAGAATATCCTTCCTGCACAGCAGAGGCTGGCAAGCTACCTGTGGTGTATTAGATAAGCCAAAAACAGTAACAACAAGTCTCACAATGGAGACATTACTGGTGCCCGCTTGAGCAAATTGGTGAACAACAGTATGACAGTGATACAGTGACAGTTACACACACAAATGCAATGTTTTTTGTATTTTTTCTATAGTCGACACTTTGTTTTGGTTTATTGTTATCATAGATTTTTAGGACTTCTTATGTATATAACTTTGTTATCTTTGAACACTGATGACTTTAATTCTTTTCCAATTTAGACCCCTTTTACTTTCACTATTGCCAATTTTTCTGATTGGAATTTCCAATATTGTGTTTAATAATATTGGTGAAGTAGGAATCCTCTCTTGCACCTGATTTCAGACAAAAAGCATTCAGATTTCCACTGTTTGAACATGGTTTTAGTTCTAGGATGATTATATGTGGCATTTACTATATTAAAGTATATTTCTTCTATCTTCCATTTTTTTGAAAATTTTTTATCATGAATAGATGGTGAATCTGGTCAAAAGTCTTCTATACTTCTGTTGATATTATTATAAAATTTCTATCTTTCCTTTTCATGATATGATGTGTTATTTAATCAATTGCTAAACCATTCAGTTGCTAAACCATCTTTGTATCCCTGGAATAAAACTTTCTTTAGCCATTATGCATGTTCATTTTAGCAAATTATTCAACCCAATTTACTAATTCTTGTTGACAATATTTCCATCTATG
The DNA here is from genome assembly GCF_027595985.1 of Sorex araneus. Classification (NCBI taxonomy): domain Eukaryota; kingdom Metazoa; phylum Chordata; class Mammalia; order Eulipotyphla; family Soricidae; genus Sorex; species Sorex araneus. Next base: position 103,454,524 of record NC_073306.1, on the reverse strand, counting down.
TTTAATAGGGATATTGGTCTGAAGTTTTTTTTCATGATATCCCAGTCAGTTTTGGGTATCAGGAAATTGTTGGATTCATTTTTTTTAATAAAAAAGGTATTAAAATTTCCTTTTCTTCAAGTTTTTGAGAGAGATTCTGTTAATAGGTTAAGACCATCTTTGAAACTGTGGTGTAACTCACTATCTAGATTGGGATTTTGTTATCAAATATTTTATTGCTGTTTCAATGTCCTTGTTTGTAATTGGCCTGGTTAGATTTTCTATTTCCTCATGATTCATTCTAGGAGTTTATACTTTAAAAAATGTATCAGTTTCTCCCATATTTCCCAATTGGGTACTGTACATTGCTCAGGGCAGTCTCTTAGACTCCTTTAAATTTCTGTGGTATCTGTTTTAACTACTTTCCTTTTTTTTTCTGTTATTATTTATTAAAGTTTCTCCCTTTTCATAATAGTCTAGCTAGCTAAGACTGCCAATATGATTTATTTTTAAAGCAGTTCTTGCTTTTATTGTTCTTTTATATTGTAAATTTCTATTTTATTTATATACACTCTAATTTTGATTATTTTATTTCTTTTATTGAGTTCAAGTTTATTTCTTTTTCTAGTTAATTTAGCTGAAAGATTAGATAATTTATTTGAGCTTTTCTTATTTCTTCATATAATCCTATTGACCTGCCTCTTAGTACTGTTTTGATTTTTCTGTGTCCCATATGTTGTGATAACTGTATCAATTTTTGTTTGCTTCCAGGAACATTTTTATTTCTTATTTTATTTCTAGTTTTATTTAATAGCATGTTATTTAATTTTCATAGAATTGAGATTTGTCCAGACTCCCTTTTGTAACTGAGTTTTAGTTTTAATCTATAACAACATAAAAAGATACCTGATATGATTTCAGTCTTCATGCATTTACTGACACTTGTTTTATTGACATATTATCTAGCCTTGAGCATGTTCTATGTGTACTAGAAAAGAATTTTCTTTTTAACTTCTTGGGGGTGAAGAAAACTTTGAAATACCTACTATACCCACGTCAAATTTCTCACTTAGGATCAATCACTTATTGATTTCCAGTCTGCTTTGGTTCTTGGTTTATAGTGAAATGTTAATCCCTACTGTACTATGTCCCTACTGTACTACTGTGTTGCTATTGATGTTTCTCTTGACATCATGAAGTTCTCAGATAGGGCTCTGACTCTTAAGTTATAACATATTTTAAACTGAAAGCAAGTAAATTTCAAGTTTATCCTAAAAGTCCTCATTATTACTTTCCTCCTTTCCCACATTTTGTTTTTATTGGTACTTCAAAGTGGGGTTTCTTTTTCTTTTATAAGCATACCTTTAGTATTATTTTAGGGCCAAGTCCATGGCTATGAACTGTTCTTTGTCTGCAAACAACACTCCTTCAAATTTTTTCCACTCCTTCAAATCTGACTGATAAAATTTGTGCTGTAAAAATATTCTTCATTGGAGGATTTAATATTTTAAATGCATCCATTCAATGTTTTGTATATATCCTGCTATTCCTTTCTAGTCTTCTGGGGGTGATCCTGACTTTTTTCTCGCTGCTTTTATTTTCCTAGCTTTTATCTTGCCACTTAAACTATAACTTTCTTGGTGTACATCTGTTTGAATTTGTTTTGTTTGGAACTCTTTGAGCTTCCTGGATCTGGATCTTTCTGAAATCTTCTTCCTCATTTAGGGGAGTTCTTGGCAATAGTTCTTCAAATAATTCTGCCCCTTTCTCATCTGAAACACCTATAATGTGAATGTTATTTCTCTTAATGTTATTTCTCTTGATGTATTATAAATCCCTTGTGCTAACTTTGTTTTTAATTCTCTTTTCTTTTTTGCTGGTCATTTCCAATGGTTTCTTCAGAGTTACTATTGAGTTCACTGGTTTGTACTTTGCCTTTTATGATTTTGAATCTCTCCATTGTACTTTTAGTTCAGTCACTGCATCATTAAATTCTGTGATAGATATTTAGACTTTTCTTATCATTTATCTTTGTTGTAATGCCCTTACATTGATCTTGTAATTTCAGTTATCCTTACTAGACTGTTGCATTGAAATCTTCAGGTGGTTCATTTAGTCTATTGCATTTGAGATTTTCCCCCAAGATTTTGGTAAATAAGTGCAGGAAGCAGTTCTGTATCCTTATTTTCTCTGTCATATAAGGACCTAGGTCAGGAGTCAGTGGTTGAGTGGGCCAGGACAGTGACAGAAGGTTGGTAGTTGCCAATATATGACAATAGTTATAGCTTTGGTTTATGTAGACCTATACAACAGATTGGAATTCATGATTCCATGTACCTCAAGTACTATAATGATATAATGCTTCAGTCATGTGATATAAGCCTCTGTCAGTGAGTCACAGTCACAAGTGACCAGAAATGGCTATAATGTCAAAGACAAGTAGGTGTGGGCAGCTCCCAGGGGTTCACATTTTGCTTCACATATGTCAAGCCATAGCCACAGTTGGGCATTGGCAGCAACTTAGAGTTAGTGGTTATGAGTGGCAGACAGTGACTGTAGCACTGAACATGTTTAGTCAACCACAGGGAACTATTATGGGAAGTGTCTAGCAGCTACTGGACCATCGAGATTGAGTGAGTTTGAGTGGCTTTCAGGGATGCACAATCAATGGTGAATGGCAAGGATGGAGTTAACATGGGTGACAACCAGGGGTTTACATTTTTTGGCTTTATGGGTCCCCAAGATCACTTTTTTAACCTCTTCTTTTATCAATAGCCTGAATATCTATTTTAACCATCCCATTTTCTTTTCCCTATCTTCTATCTTTCAAGTTTTCTCCCTCTAGTTCCTTGACTTTGAAATATGTTGCACTAGATCTTGGCTTATAATCCTTCCATTCTCCCATCTTTCACTGTCCACGATACCTCTTGTCTTTTGTCTTTACTCAAAGTTCATAGCTAAACAATTAACCCTTTGAATCATCTCTCATTTCTCCTGCTTTGTCCTCCCTTCATCTTTCAGGTGTGTTGTATTAAATCTTATTATTTATTTATTTATTTATTTTTATTTGCTTTTTTGGATCACACTCAGCAATGTTCAGGAATTACTCTTGGCTCTGTATTCAAGAATTACTCTTGGTGGTGCTTGGGGGACCATATTGGATGCTGGAATCAAATCCAGGTTGGCCACATGCAAGGTAAAGGCTTGTCTGCTGTAAAACTGCCCCAACCCCAGAAGTTCACATTCTTTTTTTTTATTGAATCACCATGAGATACAGTTAAAAAACTTCCATGTTTGAGTTTCAATCATACAATGATTGGATACCCATCCTTCCGCCAGTGCACATTCTCCACCACAAATTTACCCAGTATTACCCCTCACTCTAACCCCTCCCCTGCCTCTATGGTAGGCAATTTCCCTCATATTCTCTCTCTACTTTTGGGTATTATGATTTACAATATAGATACTTAGAGGCTATCACGTTTTGTCCTTTATCTACTTTCAGCACACATCTCCCATCCCGGAGTTCACATTCTTAAAGCCTAGTGGTACCTACACTCTGAATTCAAGCAGAAACTACTTTTACTTTTAATTTCAATAGTCTCCATTTTACACATTGGAAAAAAAATTCAAGCAAATATCAAACCTCAGACAACCTGTATTATTCACAACAGAGAAAAAGTGGAAATAATGCAATTACCTATCAACTGATTAGTGGCTAAATAAGATACAATCTATTCATAGAATGGAATACTAATCAAACAGATTAATACTAATCAGACAAGAAAGGTATGAAGTACTGATCAATGCTATAAAATGGATTGACTTTGGAAACAGTATTTTCCAAATACTGTTCTTTCATGTAAGAAGTCAATTGTCCAGTGTTTGTCCTTTCCCTGTGGTGGTGGAGGGTATTGGGCACTTTGATGGTAGTTGTGGGGGTGTGCCTGCTATAACTGTGCATCAATACCATAAACTTTGATACTATTATAGGCATGATGCCTGAACTATAATAAAGTTAATAAAATATTAATAGAAAAAATAAAATGGAAATGAAAGACTCTAAGGAGGTGGTGGGGGTACTTTGAGACAATGGTGGAGGCATCTTGTAATACTGGTGGGGGTATTGGTGTAGCAATCTACAGTAGTAACAAGTAACTTCCATACTATTATAAGCTATCATACCTCAGTGGAAAAACAAAGCTCCCACATCTCTCATCCCGCCAAAGAAGCAAGTCAAAACAACATTGATGGTTTGATTTCATTTATGCAAAATGTCCAGAATAGGTCAATTCACCTACTATGAGAAACGTTGATTAGTGGTTATTGAAGGGTGCAAGTCAGAAAGATTAGAGAGTGTCAGCTCGGATATGTAGAATTTTTTCAGGATGATGAAAATATTTGAAAATTGATTGTGGTGATGATTGCACAACTCTGAAAATATTCAAAAGCCACTGGAGTTTTACACTTTTTAAGTGAATGAACCTGTGGTATTTGAATTATATCACAATAAGGCTGTTTTTTTTTAATTACCTTGTGTCACAGAGGATATAAATCACAGGAGCAAAAATACATTTTAAAACTATAAAGTTCATTTAAAGTTCAGTTTTATCTAAAGTGGTTAACAATAGATATGATACACAAGCCATCAGTAATCTACACTAGTAGTTTTATTTTCTACAATTATATAAAGATTAAAGTTTAAATATCAGATGAGTAAAAATAACCTCTGTCTTAGAACTATATTGCAACTTTGCTAGAGAGAGCCAAGCAAGTCATATTTAAGGCTAGAAATCATTGCATAGTCACTGTTTTACTGAACAAAATTTCATGGTTTAGTTGACTAAGTTGTAAATTAAGCCTCTTTAAAATTATTTTGCATCATGGTTTATATAATATAAATATTTTTAGTTTTTAGTTTAAATGGCTGTTTTTTCTTAATGGAAGCTAGTAAATAATTGGGAAGCTAGTTGAGCAGTAGAGCACTTATCTTGCATGTGTGAAGTCTGGATTCAATCCTTAACACCAAAAATATAAATACATTCATAAATAAATGGAAGCTAGTTTTCATTTCATATTTAATTTCTTCAAGAAATATTTAATTTTTTCCCAACAGGTGCTCAAAAAACCTGCTATTAAAACAAGGATCCTATATGGATGGACTGGATGATGAGGAAACACTTACATAAGAGAGTGATGTTAAATTGTGATCTATTGATAGGCAAAAAGGAAAAGGCATATCAGGTGTAGGGAATTGAGTGTACAAAAACCCTAGGACAGAAGGGACCCTTGAACAAGTTGAAGGTTGTGTTATGCTAGAAGTGATGAATCATTCAGGTAATCTGTCTGATGGTTAGTTTTGGATACTAGCGTAGAGGTAAGAATGAAAGGAGATTCTTAGATTGTCAACAAAATAGACATTTACAATAGGAAAAATGAGCAGGAAATAAGAACTGAGAATATGGAGATGCCCATAATTAAGAAAGCTGCAGAAGCTGCTAGGAAAGATAAAGTCATGAAATTTGCTTATGAGTGGATTGTCATGGAGAGTATCATGCTAAGTGAAATGAGTCAGAAAGAGAGGGACAGACATACAATGACTGCACTCATTTGTGAAATATAAAATAACATAATATGAAACTGACACCCCAAGGACAGTAGATACAAAAGCCAAGGATATAGCTCCATAGTTGGAAGCCTGCCTCATTAGCTGGGGGAGAAGGCAGCTGGAATAGAGAAGGGATCACTAAGTCAATGATGGTTGGAGGGATCGTTTGGGATAGAAGATGTGTGCTGAAAATAGATAAAGGACCAAGCGTGATAGCCTTCCAATATCTATATTGCAAACCATAATGCCCCAAAGTAAAGAAAGAGTACAGGGGAATTGTCTGCCTTAGAGGCAGGGGAAGGGGATGGGGAGGGGAGATACTGGGGACATTGGTGGTGGAAATGTGCACTGGTGGAGGGATGGGTGTTAGATCACTGTATGACTGAAACTCAAACATGAAAGCCTTGTTAACTGTATCTCGTGATGATTCAATAAAAAACAAAATAAAAGAAAATTGCATGTGAAAAAAAGAAATCTGCAGAAGTGGAGCTGTTGTATGAACAATTTAATAGGTATGAAGGAAATCAGTAAAAGCAAAGTTGCAGCAATAGAAAGAAATCACTTGAAGATTAGCAGGGTGATACAATTTGTCAGATGCTGGAGATAGTACTGAAGGAGAATAAAGATCTGAACTGGCCTGACATTTATCAGTAAAAGCTAATTCTCACTCCTATAGTCAGAATTGGGGGAAATATCTGTGAATAAGAAACCCAATGCTAGGGCCGGATAGTATAGAAGTTAGGGCACTTACCCTGCACTTGGTCATCCTGGCACTTCAAATGGTGCCCCAAATGCTGCCAGGAGTGGTCCCTGAGGGAAGAGTCAGAGGTAACCTCTGTTCATTGCCAGGTGTGAACCCCAAACCAAAAATAAATAAAGAAAAAATATTTAAAAAATAGAGAAAGAGGGGCCGAAGCTCTAGAACAGTGGATAGGGCATTTGCTTTGCACACAACAGACCTGGGTTGGATCGCTGGCATCCTCTCTGGTCCCCCAAGCACCACCAGGAGTAGTTCCTGAGTGTGGAGCCAGGAGTAACCCCTGAAAATTGCCAGGTGTGGCGCAAAAAGAAAAACAAAAACAAAAGACAAGAAAAAGAAGAGAAAAAAACCCCAACACTGGGTCTGAGTGTCCTACTAGATAGGCACAATCAAATTATAATGAATCCGACCTGCTTCCACATACAAGTGAATGTTTACAGTGGTATATACTCTATGTTTTTTTTTTCAAGTGAAACTTCTCATTTGCAGACAAATTTCCCCAAAAATTCAGAGTTATTTTGGATAATGAAACAAGGTTTCTCTTAGCATTTTTATTAGACTCAAATGAAAACAAAGCTATTAGGATCCAGGGGTTTATTTTTTCATTTATTATTTCTTACAATGAGATTTAGCACTGAAACTCATTTAACATTGAGCAAACAGAATTGAATTACTTATCAATTTTCAGTGGCTTTTCTCTACATCCTTTTATTTATTTATTTATCTTTGCATCTATAATTACTTGAACCTGACCATATGAAAGTGGAAGCCTTCACTTGTGTTCAGAGTTCCAGACTTCCCTATTCAGTTCAGTATTTTCACAAACAAGTATCCTTCTCATTCAGAGGAAATGACATGATGGCTTTTATTTGCTTCAACAGCTTTTTTTAAAAAAAACTAACCAATATAATTTTTAAGATGACATCATAACAGGATTTACAACTGATGTTGAGGCTAAGACACAGGAAAATCACAATGAAACTAATAAATTTCAATCTTTTGGACGTTGAATTAACTTCCTATCACTTCTGTTATGAATTTTCATGTGTTTAATGACTTCAATGGGCACAGGTTGTTCTTCTACAGTTTAAAAGGTTCAAAGTCAGGTTACGAAGCTAACATCAGGGTTTTGGCAAAGGTGGTTCCTTTTACTAAGCTAACATCAGAGTTTTGGCAAAGGTGGTTCCTTCTGGGGGCTCTAGGATAAAATCTATTGCTTTGCCTTTTCTACTTTTTGGAAGCTGCCACATTCCTTGAATTACAAATTCCTCCTCTTATCACTCCAACCACTGCTTTCATAAAAAAGTAGGACCACATGTTCTACTCTTTCCTTTAATATCCTTGGTTCATTGCTTTAAGGACCCTTGTGGTTACATTTAGGACCCACTTACATAATACAAGATAATCTTTTTACCTTGAGATCTTTAAGCTAATTATATTTTCAAGTCACTTTTGCTGTATGAAGTAATATTCACAAATTCCAGGAATTCCAAAGTGGCTATCTTTGTGAGTTGAGGCCATCATGCAATTGAACATAGATGAATAAAACTTGATCAATTTATCCCAAGGATCAACTTTCCAAACTCAACAAGGATTGTGGCTAATTCAAACTCTGCAGCCAAAGTTCTAGATCTTTTGGTTAGAGCTGTTTGAACCAGGCAAGACCACACTATTCAATAAACTTGTAAACACACCAGCAAAACTTCACTGGCATGACACAATTCCTTTCAGAGAGATTTTAAGCACAATTTAATTATTCCAGTTCAATTTTGTCTATATTTTAATCTTAAAATTTACTTATGCTGTTTACACAGTTTAAAAATATTTAGAAAAGTTTGTCAACCATTAAAACGTGTCAATCATGTCTTCCTGACAAGAACAGTTTAAGGAGAACCCAATGGGAAATTCGAAGTCAAGATTAATACTCCATTCATTTGTATAAGCAAACTCAGTAGTTCATTTATCAGCTCCCACTAACTTGCATTAACTGTCTACCCAGATTGTAAATCATTCTTATTAAACCAAAGGCATTTTAGTGGCAAAATGGGTACTCTAGCCAGGGAGATAAATCAACCCAATGCTTATAAACCAGAGGAGTCTGAATCACCTTCACTCTAAAATTGACTTAAAATTCTTTACTGCTAGATCCATATAATTTTTTCTGCACAACATATAGTTGATTTCACACCACTAATTTGAACTAATGTGAAAGTCATAATGAAACTTACTAATTTTGTTAATTAAAAAAATCTTCTTAAATGTATTTCCCATTTTCCATCCTCCACTGAGCAAAATTTTATGCAAAAGTGCCACTTCTAAACTGCACTGCAGTTTTTTTAAAGCTAAGGTTTTTTGTCTTTTCTTCTGTTAAGTTTCCAAGTGTTTCTTGGCTTACTCAGGCCATCGTGATGTGTGGCACAAGACAAAAAGGTGCTATGATTTTTTATAAAGATCTTAACTGCTATGGCCGAGCCTTGGAACCAAATTCTAAATTATCCTTTGTCCTTTGTATGCATCCACTGTGCCCCATAGTGTCAGATAACCACAGCTAACATTCTGTGGGCAAACATGGCCCCATTCATTCCATTAAGCAGTGAATAATTCATATAGCAAGTTTTACCCTGGGCAAAATACACTGACATCAGGAGGCATTAAACTGGAGTCATTCAAGGAACAAAATGGTTATTCATAGTTCCAATGTGAACCATTATATCTTGCCAGTTAAGCTAAAGCATGAATTAACTCAATTCATCAGGCATATCACACGAGTCCCTAAAAACACAATTGCATGAGCAAATTTCTTATTTGGAGTATTCGTACCTGAGAACGGAAATGCCAGTCATTGTGTCCAGCAAGTCTAAACTGGTTAGGGCAAGGGGATGTTAGGGGAAACAAACCACTGTTTCCCTTGAGCCCTTTAAAAGAAAATGATTTCCATTCATTACTTTGTTTCATCTTGTTCCTAAGCCCCCTCCCTTTCTTATTTTGCCAGCCACTCATAACTAAAAGAATGGCACATGGGAAGATGGGGTCTCCCTACAGCAACTTACCTGCGCCTACAGATGATGGACTTGGATATACTTGTAATTTGTTGGCTATTGCTGACGTTGTGTCCACTGTGTGCTTTTTAAAAGCAACACATGAATGGTAGCCACATGTGCCGTTTGGGATTAATTTCTTTGAGCCGAAAACACAGTGTATTTAATGATTCTTGAAACAGTGCTTTCCTTTGACCTCCAGTCTAACTCTGGCTCCAGATATGAACTGTCTCCCACAGACACCTAACATAGCCAGAACTTTCCTCCTAAATGGGTCTCGGAGGAGTATAAAAACTTCTCCAAATAATGGGGAAAGAAAACAGAGGTTTCTAATCTGCACACACACACACACACACACACACACACACACAGAAGCACGCACACATGCATGCACCCACGCACACGCACGCATGCATGCACGCACGCACACACATATTTTTTCCAAACAACTTCCTCCTATCAGCTGAACCAGCGTTTCTTCTTAAGTAAGAAAAAAGACCCTTGACTCCATTTCCTCAACACCTGCAATAAGAACTTTTATTGTGAGACCCAGATTATCCATCATGTTTAAGGTTTTTAATCAGACTATAGAAATTTGGGTAAGGGTACAAGTGGAGGGCAGATTAGAGGAGTGGCAGCTAAATACATGTAAGAGTGAAATAATCAATGAAAATTCAGGCTAAAGCTGTCATTAATGAGGGGCTTTAACAGCATCATGATATTCTTATTCATAAAACTTAGGTATTAGGTAAACAATAAGCCCTTTTAATAAAAGGAAGGGAGCACTTGAAAAAAGGAGAGATGAAAAAGTGGGATGGGAAGATCCACTCTATTGATTCAAATTAGCTTACTGAGTCTGTGTTAATAATACATATGTATTTTACAAATGACGCCAGAGTCATTAAAAACTGAGCTAAGACTTGACCTTTAACTATTGAAAGTCTGTGCTTTCAACTGTCCTTCATGCTGGAAGAATATTACAATCTTTTTCTAGGGGAAGAAAAAGAATAAGATCCTAAATAAAGTACTCAAAGTTTAATACTAAATCTACCTTTCTATGTACTCCTCCTGCTCTGTACTTGCACAAATCTTTGAGTTCCAGGTCTCTCACCATGCCTTGAAACTGCCAGGTGACGTTCAGAAGAACTCACAATCTAAAGTGATATGTACGCACAATAGAGATGAGTAAATGAATTTTTCCCAGAAACCATTGATGCACATGAGCTGAAAATCATTGTCAAGTTCAAAAAAATTTAAAAAATCACTCTCGTGCTCTTTTTATATAGCTCAAAAGATACACCAAAGGCAGGTTTATTACTGAACACTGTCCACACAGTTTCCTCTCTCCTTCCTTTTGTCCCATCCTTTTGTCCGAGGCTGAAAGAAGAGGAAAGGGGAAATGGAACAGTTTATTTATTTTATTTTAGGCATAGAAATGACTTCAATCTAGACTTGAGGATAAAAGTTTAGCAAAGTTGAGGAAAAAAGATGAGTTACAAAGATACTATTATTTAACACCATGTAATATATCAAAATTCCTGAATACAGGGTGTTTTCGGATATGACAGAGCAGAGGTGGACAGAGGGAGGATCATTATGACTGATTGCATGATTGAATTCTACCCTGGAGTCTGTATTAATATATGAGGTCAAGAAATACTGGATATGAGAGGCAATATTTTGACATTACAAAATATAAACTTGGGGTTAGAAGGTGACTCAGTGGATAAAGCTTCTGCTTTGCAAATGAAATCCCTGAGTTCTATCCCTGGTGCTGTCCCCATACCCAGGCTTGATTCTGGTAGCTCAATTGTTCCTGTCTGTCAGTACTGTGGAATGTGATCTCCTGTCTCACAAGTGATTTCTAATCAGACTTTATCCAAATATGTGCTGTTCAAATATTGCTACCAAAGAGTGTGACTCCCAGCAATCACTGTAGCACAGCCAGGAGTCGGACCCTCTGGGGGATGTATGTTTGAGTAACACCACTCAGATGTGCAAACTTCAGTGAGCTGCGCAATCAAATGTGTGGCCCCTAGTGATCATGACAGAAGAAAGGGAAGAGATCAAAATAAACAATGTAAATTTGAACACTGTAGCACTGTAGCACTGCTGTCCCATTGTTCATCGATTTGCTTGAGCAAGCACCAGTAACATCTCCTTGTGAGACTTCTTACTTTTTTGGCATACCCATACCATGGGTAGCTTGCCAGGCTCTGCTGTGTGGGCGGGATACTCTCTGTAGCTTGCCGGGCTCTCCGAGAGGGATGGAGGAATAGAACTCGGGTCAGCCACATGCAAGGCAAATGCCCTACCTGCGGTGCTATCGCTCCAGTCCAAATTTGAGCATTAACCACAAATTACATAATATAGTATTGTTTTAGTATGAAGTATCTGATTTTGATAGCTACTATGAATATATAAAAGAAGTAAAATACATAAACAAGATTGTTTTAAGAGGAACTTTCAATTTTACTTAAATTTCTATTTTTATTCCACTTAACCCATAGGATTTTATTTTCATAGCATATATAAACTACATAGCTATGCTTATAAGTTTATGATTAATTTAGTCATATTTTTGTAACAAAACTGTATACAAGTATTTTTAAAGGTCTGTATAAATAATATTTTGTATCAGAGTATGTTTATAATAATTTATAGGATTATCCAATACATGAAATGACATAACTATATAATAAATTTAATTTAATTTGAAAAAAGAAGCTTATAATTTTGTTTTTTAGTTCATAAAATAATATACTCTAGAGTAATTAAGGGTAAGGAGTAAGATGTTTCTAACTTAAGAGGGTATGAGAGAAAATCATAAAGCAAAGGAGACAAATGAATCTGGGGAAAGATTATATTTCATGAATTTTCTGCAAGGTAAGGCACAAATAAAAATACGTAGAAGTAACAAGGGACATATTTCAAGGTGTAGGCATATGCTGAGTATGTGAGAGGCCCTGAGTTTGACCCTCCTTGGTGCTGGAGCAATAGCACAGCTGGTAGGGCGTTTGCCTTGCATGCGGCTGACCAGGGTTCAATTCCCAGCATCCTATATGGTCTTCCTGAGCACCGCCAGGAGTAATTCCTGAGTGCAGAGCCAGGAATAACCCCTGTGCATCGCCAGGTGTGACCCAAAAAGAAAAAAAAAGAACTTCCAGATGAGGTCCTAGTGATTCCCTAACTGTCACTAGTACTTTCTAGGTCTAGCCCCTTAAAAAAAGAATTAGAAGTAATAATATTAATGGAATTAGTTTTAGGATCTCCCAGGGGGAAAAAAGAACATCATTAAGTTGAGAAACAGTTTTAAACATTTTCCTGATAAATCAATTCATTTAGAGATGGAGAAATCGAGGGCAAGTATGGGTATAAGCACCACATAAGTCACGTTAAGGTATATTTGGGAACAATGCCTAGCACCTGGGGATTCCTAATCAACTATCCTCATCCGACTACTACTTCTTTCTCACATACTTTTTCTTGACTACTTTATGTCCTATTTCAATATCTCCCTTTCTCACTTCCTTCAAGTCATTTTTGTACATTTCTCTGAAAGTGTGTCTTTTGCAGAAGTACACTAATAGTTATTAACTAAAGAAGTCTGCACCCAAATAATCTTGGGAAATATAGGGTCAAACATGGTAAGACAGGCTTTCCAAAAACTATGAAATGTTGAAGTATATAAGATACAGAATAGCGGGCAAAATAATGCATAGCATTTTCTAACATGGTTGAACTGGTTACCCTTTTCTCTTTTCTTTTTCTTTCCTTTTCATTTCCTTTTTCTTTTCATTTCTTTTATTTTTTCTTTTCTCTGTTCTTTTCTTTCCTTTTATTTTCTTCTGATTTTTGTCAGAATTTTAGAAGTTACACATTTTTGACGGGCTGGAGTGATAGCACAGCGTTAGGGCGTTCGCTTTTCACACGGCCGACCCGTGTTCAATTCCTCCGCCCATCTTCAGAGAGCCCGGCAAACTACCGAGAGTATTGTGCCCACACGGCATAGCCTGGCAAGCTACCTATGGCATATTTGATATGCCAAAAACAGTAACAACAAGTCTCACAGTGAGAGATATTACTGGTGTCCACTCAAAAAAATCGATGAGCAATGGGAAGACAGTGACAATGATAGATTTTGACAAATTTGGGGAAAGCTAGTATGGAAAAGCAAATGAATCTTGACCAAGTGCTGCATTATAAATGTCACATGCTATTTTTCCCCTTCAGCATGATGAAACCCCAAGGTCCTAGATTATAAGAACTTCTTATGTGGTGTTGTTAAAGGAGGGATGGAACACAGGTTAAGTTCAAATTTTTCTTTGCCAAAATTTACACAGGGAAACTTTGACAACAAGAAAATCTCTTTGGGCTTGTTGGTTCATTTGTAAAAGAAGATCTATATTGCAGATTGCTTTTTGCTTTTTTTGTGACTTAATATATTTTATTTGTAAAAGTAATTTATAAGCTATTTCTCATAGCTTAAATATGTAAGGTAACATATAATACATAACTAAAACACTTTCTTCCTAGAGGGTGTGATCTAGGAAACAAAATAATGACACGGACTATGAGCAGACATTGCATAGATGATGAGACTGACCAAAACACTGGCTTGGAGAGAATAATATATACAATTCCAGACATCTTCATACTGAATAACCTATCTAAGTCCTTTTTAAAATTAAAAAAAATCAAGGGTTAGAATTGACAGATGCACAACACTTAAACATCATCAGAAAAATACAAGGATTTGATCTTAGTTTTGGCAAAGAGTACTAATGGCCCCTCTCTATCTGCTTTTTACATGAGATATAACTAAAAGGCCTCACCTGCCCAGAATCAGCTCCTTCTCACCTCCACCAGTGTGCATTCCTTGCATTTAGGTCTAATCAGAGGGAATTCCATCCTCCTATTGTTCAGCTTCAATGTTTTAAAGCTATAGTGGACTCCATTTGCCTTTATCCACCAAAGTCACTATTTGTTTTGTTGTGGTGATCACAGTCAACACACCATAGAAATATATAACCCACTTCCATGATGGTTTTATCTACCAATTTGGTTTGGTTTGGTTTTGGGTCACACTTAGTGGTTCTCAGGAACCAGCTCACTGCTCTTGGGCAGATTATTTAATTTATTCCTGTTTACAATAGTTTTTTGAGTTTGACTAGACTGGCTCTGTCATTCCCATTGAGACATGAGGACACTTGGTCTCAAAGTAATCCCATTGCTCATTGATTTGCTCAAGCCGGCACCAGTAATATCTCCATCGTGAGACTTATTGTTACTGTTTTTGGCATTTCAAATACTCCATGGGTAGCTTGCCAGGCTCTGCTGTGTGGGCGGGATACTCTCAGTAACTTGCCAGTCTCTCAGAGGGATGGAGGAATCGAACCCAGGTCAGCCACATGCAAGGCAAATGCCCTACGCCCTGTGTTATCACTCCAGTCCTTCATCATCATCATCATCATCATCATCATCAATCATCATCATCATCATCATCATCATCATCATCATCATCCCGTTAATCATTGATATTCTCAAGTGGCCTCAGTAATGTCTCCATTTGTCCTAGCCCTGAGATTTTAGAAGCCTCTCTACTCATCCTTCCCAACAGTACTGCATTGGAGGCTCTTTCAGGGTCAGGGGAATGAGCCCTATCATTGTTATTGGTTTTGGCATATGAATACGCCAGGGGGAGTTTGCCAGGCTCTCCCATGCGGGCAGGAAACTCTTAGTAGCTTCCCAGGTTCTCTGAGAGGGAGAACTAGGTTATAAGATGTCACACGGCTGTTTGGCAGCTTTTTTTTTCCTCTCAAAAGAAAAATAAATGGACTAACCCCAATCTCACAGAGTGACTATTATTACTATTATTATTACTAAGGACTGAAGCGATGTCACTATCACTCCAATCCTTAGTAATAATAATAGTAATAATAGTTCCTAAACTCAGGACACAAAACTGAGGTTCAACTTTACTGATCCTTGGTCCCATATGCCAGGTTGTCCCTCACACCTTCAATTCGAGCATTTTACTCTGAGATCATGCTTAACAGCACTAGTCTTTCACTTTAGTGGCAGAAAACTAGTGGATTGTCTAGAGTGAAAATCTAAAATAAGCCTCATATATCTCTCCTGAATACTTTGATGCTAAAGTTGTGCTGCTAGCTAATCATCAGTTCAGTTGCCTTCTTAAAATCCTATTTGTCATGCAAATCTCCAATAAAGCCGCACCTTAAACAAGACCAAAGAAGATAAATGGAGACTTCAAGCTGCACTCTGCTATGCACAAACCAGAACTCTAGACTTGAAGGAAGGGGAGTGTTGAAGTGGGAGGCAAATGTAGAGCTACCAGGACCAGATCCCTTCCCCAGGTCAGCACTGAGAAGGCGTGCAATTAGTCGGCCTTGTGCCCTGGATGAGTTTGGCTGCAGAACTCCTTGAAGGTGCTGCTTCTCCCAGGTTCAGGAAGTGTTCATTGCATATGTGAATTGCAGAGGGGCTGGGAGGCTTTTATTAAAACCCAGGATTCTGCAGAACCCAGAAGGCCACAAGCCGAGGAGAGGAAGTGGTGGAAACAATTAAGAAATCTAAGCAGAAACGGTTGCCGGAGAGAGGGCCACAACTGTGTTTTTGACCACATCCGATATTTGCTTCAAATTGTTATGCAGGACAGTAATTGTCTCCTGGGAGGGCAAGAGGCAAACTGGGCCAGGCTGTGGCCTCTAATAGATTTCAACAGCAAAGCACCCTCATAAATAGTGCATATTGTGAAACCAGAGTTTTCTCCTTTTCCAGTAGACCTCTCCCAGCCCTCCTCCTTTAATTAAAGAAACGTGGCTTACCAAGAAACAAATACCTCTTTTCATAAGGCATTAAGTATGGATTAAAGGGAGGAGAAAAGACAAAGACTTGGAGCTGAAGTAGTGAGTGTTTATTAAGCCATTCAAGCAGAGATGTGACATGTTGATAGTTCTGTGTTTCTGATCATTGCCACTATTTAGTGATTCCCCACAGCATCACCTTTTTGGCACGTGATAGACAAATCTTGCCCTGAGGACCAGGACTAACGTAGAATCTGGAAGCATCAGGACACAGTCTGGAGCAAACCTTTGTTCTCCTTAGTCTGGTTGCTCACCAGAACTGATTTGTTACCTGCACCCACTGCTTTAAAAATGTTCACACTGCATTTTCTTATGCCATCTGGTGGATTTTAAGTGAATTTGCAGAAAAATCCCCAAAACAGTTAACACACAAGTGTTGGACTATTTTTTATTTCTGGAGTTCAAAATCATGCTGACATTTTTAAAGCCTTATTTTCTAATCAAAGACTTGCTTTCCTTATCTCTGTTTTGACTTTAAAAAAAACCACTCGTACTTTTGAATCTGTAAACTGAGCACATACGCACATGGAATAAAATTCAAACTGGTGAAAACAAACTGTCTTTTGAGACTGTCTATTTCCTGTTCTTGAAGATAACCACTTTCTACCTATTCCAGAATTGCAGCACACTACGTTAGCATGATTTAACATACTGATATATTTTGCTTTCCCTTGACCAATTAAGACACTTAAAAAGACTTCTCTTTTAGCATATATCATTATCTCATTACTACATAATGTTTTTTTGTATGTTGAGTGTTATTTAACCCATCCTTTATTTTTTTAAGTTATTTTTAATATGAGCCCAGATATTTACAATAGTATTCATGGTAAGGCTTTATGCATACAGAGTTCTAATATCACATACTTCACCAGAATGTCCCAGTATCCTCACTGTCATTCTCAGGTCCCGTCCATCTACCCTCACAACTTCCCAGATCCTCCCACCTTTGATAACTCAGTTCTGTAGACTGGTTCTCAGGTATTTGACCATTTGTTATTTTATACTGTGCTTAGTTACAGGACTGGAGCAATAGCATAGTGGGTAGGTCATTTGCCTTGCACACTGCAGACCTGGTTTGACTCCTCAATCCCTCTCGAAGAGCGGCAGGATACCAAGAGTATCCCACCTGCACGGCAGAGCCTGGCAAGCTACCTGTGGCATATTCGATATGCCTAAAACAGTAACAACAATTCTCACAATGGAGACGTTACTGGTGCCCGCTCAAGCAAATTGATGAACAACGGGATGACAGTGTTACAGTGCTACAGGTTAGTTACATCCCTCTTATGAGAGAGATCATTCTTATCTGTCCATGAAATCAATCTCTTTCAGTACACATAATCAATCTAGTTCAGTACACATAGTGGTAAATTGTACATTTCATCTTTGCAATGTTGAGTAGTATTCTACTGTGTATGTGTACTACAGTCATTTGTTCTCAGTAACTAGTTCCTTTCTTATAAATATTTAGTCAGTGTTTGGTTAATATAGTCTAGCGTATTTCAATGAAAGCACATTTGTAGAGTAAGCCCTGAATGTTGAATTTTAACATTTTTGTTGTTTTTTGTTTTTACATCATGTCCACTGTGCTCAGGGATGACTCTTAGCAGTGCTTGGAAGATCATATATAGAACCAGGGGAATCAAAACAGAGTTGACCACAAATAAGGCAAGTGTCAAAACCCCAGTATTGTCTTTCTGGCCCCTCATTTTATTTTATTGTTAAATTTATTAATACTTTTATTGAACATCAGAAATAGCTGACCTGAATATCTTCACAAGCCTTTAGATTTTTTGACATTAAATTATATTTATAAATTAATGAAGAATTATAATCTAGATGTGTTATATTTTATACTTGGTAAAATATTATTTTAGATCCTTCCTGAGTGCCTTCAAGTTGTCCTCACATGAGTCTTACATGATTTTTTTTATTTATTTATTTTTAATTAGTGAATCACCATGGGGGTACAGTTACAGATTTATACATTTTTGTGCTCATGTTTCCCCCATACAAAGTCTGAGAACCTATCCCTTCACCAGTGCCCATTCTCACCACCGGTACACCCAACTTCCCTCCTACCTTCCCCAATCCCATCTCCCCCCACCCCTCCCTGCCACTGTGGTAGGGCATTCCCTTTTGTTCTCTCTCTCTCATTAGGTGTTGTGGTTCGCAATAGAGGTGTTGAGTGGCCACTGTGTTCAGTCTCTAGTCCACATTCAGCCCGCATCACCCTTCCCCCGCATGGCCTCCGACCGCATTATACTTGGTGATCCCTTCTCTGAGTTGCCCTCTCCCCAGAATGTGAGGCCAGCTTCCAAGCCATGGAGTCAACCTCCTGGTACTTATTTCTACTATTCTTCTATTCTTGGGTGTTAGTCTCCTACTCTATTATTCTATATTCCACAGATGAGTGCAATCTTTCTATATCTGTCTTTCTCTTTCTGACTCATTTCACTTAGCATGATACTACATGATTTTGATACGGATATTTTCCCAGGCGCTTTTGTTTTGATGCCATTATAACAGAATCTTTTTTGTGTCTTAAGGAGGTTTCAGATATTTAAAAATTATTGATTATTATGTACCAATTTTGAATCTATCAAGTCATCTATCTTCTTGTACTGGTTAAATTCAGCTGATTGTACTGGATTTGTTTTTATGTAAACCATCACATCATCTGTAAATAGTAATTTCATGCTTATGTTGGACTTCTTTTGATATAAAGACATTTCAATATGTTAAAAATATATTTAACCAATTTAAATATTATTGATTTTAATTTGTGGTGTTCTCACCAAGCAATGCTTAGGGGATCCTTCAAGGAGATATTTGACTAACGGGGTCACTGGTTTTGTTCTATGACCCAAGGATGAAGTAACACTCAAGACCTGATGTTCCAGGGCCCAGCTGAGTCAACCCAGCAGTCATCGGGCATTTGTAATGGAGATGGAACCCAGATCAGCTACATGCAAGACATGCACCATAATTCCTGTACTAAATCTCTGTTCCTTGATTTTAATCCTCAATGACTAATTTGTATCACTTCCAATGATCATTTCTCACATTCAACTTATTAAACCTTGGCAACCAATGACTTCAGTATCAATGTATGTCAACTGATCATATCATCTTTCATGACTGATTCCTCTCTGTCTCCAGGTCACAAACTCCATTGGTTTTCCTCCTACTTTGTTATTTACTCTCAATGCATTTCCTAGTTCCTTCTCATTTTCTTGATCTCTTCATGTTTAAGAACCATGGGTTTGTTCTTTGAAATCCAAATCCTATAATGATTACATCTGAATCTTACGAACTTAAAATATTGCTGCAAACAACCCTATTGGAAGCTCCAGTACAGACCTTGATCCCAAAGCGCAAGCTCATGCATTCAGCTAGCACTCAATATCACCACTAGGCCATTTAGCAAACATCCCCCAAACAATTTACCCCAAACTGAATTCTTGATTTTCCTTACTGGCTACTTAATGTTTCCCCCCACACACACCTTGTGTGTGAGTTCACAAAGTGTGGGAGCTGTGGTGAGTGCATTTGGTGGTCAAGAGCTGCCTCCTTGTCCTCCCCAGATCTCACCTGCAGAGAGATAAAGAGACAGAAGACCACAGACTGATGGTAAAGATGGCCCATTTAATGCAGAGCTGCTAGCATATTTATAGCACATCTGAAGGGGTTTGAGGTATAGGACTGCATGTAGGTGTGATTGATCACTTACAGAGGTAAAACATATAGGTGGAGGCAATTCTCTGGAGATTAACCCAAGGTTAGGGCATTTGCCTTGCATGCGGCCGACCTGGGTTCGATTCCTCCGTCCCTCTCAGAGAGCCCGGCAAGCTACCGAGTGTATCCCGCCTGCACAGCAGAGCCTGGCAAGCTTCCCTTGGCATATTCGATATGCCAAAAACAGTAACAACAAGTCTCACAATGGAGACGTTACTGGTGCTCGCTCAAGCAAATCGCTGAACAATGGGACAAGGGTACTACAGTACAATAGAAACTTATTTTAGGTATGTGGTCTACTTGCTGTACTATCTCCTGGCCCCAAAATATTTATTTTGTGTATTATTTCTTGTCTTTATTTGCGAGCTGATGTTTAAGCTTAGGATAATAAGAATCATTGTCATTTATTTATTTAAACATTTGCAACAGAGCTGGTACATAATAGAAACCTAATAAGTATTTGTGGAATGAATGAAGGAAGAAAAAATATAAAAAGGAAAGAAAGAACTAGTCAATAGTAGGTTCTTCTTCATTGCCCATTTTATACAGAGAAACACTCATACCTCCTTGTCTTTGTGGTCCAATCCATTTCATACAACCTCACTCTTTGCCAAACTTTCTCAATACAGAGACCTAATCTTCTTAGGCCCTGATTTCTGTCTGCATGCATATGAACCCACTGTATTAAACCAACAAATGTACAAACCTTCTCGTCCCAAAAATTCCATTTCCTCCAAATTGGATGAAAGTGTGCAACTTACCCTTCTCAAAATGCCAGAGTCAGAGAGAATCTTATGGCCACTTATTTTAAAACAAACCTTTTATCTAATCTTCATTCTCTCTTTTGAATCTCCGTCCTCTCTAGAAGATTAGACTTGTGATTTCTTAAGAAATACACCACTGGAGTTCAGATGATTTCTTTGAAATTCCTGTATCACTGGTTTAACATTTATTTCAACTTACAAGAAATGGCTTTACAGTATATTTAAGCATTCTGCACTTGGATTTTCTTTGTTCAAGAGCTATCCTGATTGAAACAAAAACATTTTGTGCATTTATTTTTACTATTATCTAGAGTTCAAATGTATGACATAATTTACCCATACATTCTTGTACTCATATATTTGAATTATTTTCATGGTTTTTTTGTTATTGCCAACGGTAATGATATTGTTATATATGTCTCCTTGGGCACTCTTCAAATAATATACGCAGGGTGTACATGTACAAGTGAATTGGTTGAGAATGCACACTTTCCATTTTAAGAACAACTGCAAAATTACTTTCCAATTTACACTCCCACAACCAAAATACTAGAATTTCTACTCTTTAAATAGTCATTGCCTTTCAAACATGGGGCATCCTCACCATTTTTCAATATTCACCAATTTTCTGAATTTTAAATAAACATTTTATTTAAAAAAATTTATTTTAATTATCAGAGAGGATACTGTTTAATATTTGAAATTTTTATTATATAAGATAAACGTGGATTTGGAGTTACAAAAATAATATGATGATATCTTATTACATTTGCTCAGTTTTTCCCAGTGGAAATATTTTTCAAAACTATAATATCACACTCATAAATATTGTCATTGATAAATCAGTCAATCTTACTAAATTTTACCAGTTTTATTTGTACTCTTTTATTTGTTTACTTTTTTTTGTTTTTGTGCCATACCTGGGGTTACTCTGATTCTGTGCTCAGGAATCATTCTGTTGATGTTTAGGGGACTCATACGGGACGCCAGGTTTCCCATATGGGTTGACGGAGTGCAAGACTAGTGCCTTATTTATTGTTCTCTCTCTTTGGTCCAAATTTTATTTGTATTCTTTTGTTTGGGTTTGGTTTGAGCACCCTTTGATGCTCAACGGTTACTCCAGACTTTGCTGAGAGGTGGAACCATTTGGGGTTCCAGGGATTGAACCTGGTAGACTGGCTATGAGATAGGCGCCCTTCCTGCTGTGCTAGCTCTCTGGCCCCTATTTGTAGAAAATTTTGGGTGTGCTCTTTATTTTTTGGTTATCTAAATCTGCTCTTCCTCAAGTGTACTTTTAATATACTTTGATGATCTTTTAGTCTTTATGTATTTATATTTTATGTATTATTTATTTGTATATTAGCTATGTATGAATGAAACATATAAAATATAAATATCCTGATTATGAACACTTGTATACTTGTATCACTTGTAATCACATTGATCTTTGATTTGCTTGAGTGGGCACCAGTAATGTTTCCATTCGTCCCTGTCTCGTGCTACTGTAGCCCAATGGTATCTGCTCACTCCAGGAATAGGAAGAGCCTCAAACCGTTCATTCAGGGTTTTGATGAAGAAGTATGACCATCTCGTAGGTGAGCAGCCATGCGGTCTTTTGACGTCCTGTGGAATCCTGTCAGTAACAGCTCTAGTCCATCGATCATCTCTGAATTGCATTACGTGTCCAATCCATCTGATTTTTGACACCTTGGCAAATGAGACAGCATCCCTGACTCTTGACTGTTGACAGAGGTCAGAACTCCAGATTCCTTCTCTCTCTTTGGTGAAATGTGATGTTCCAAGCATAGCTCTTTTGATTCCTCTGTCGGATAGCCGAATAGCGTTCTCATCCTGTTTTCGTAGGGCCCAGGTCTCTGAGGCGTATGTTGGTGCAGGAAGAATGGTGGAATTGAAGAGATGTGCCTGGAGCTGGAGGTTCTTTGTCCTCTTAACCACTTTTTTTGCCCTCTTGAAGACGTTCCACGCTGCTCTCTTCCTTCTGCGCAGTTCTGGTGCCAAGTCGTTCCTCATGTTGAGTTCTCGACCCAGGAACACATAGCTGCTACATTTGGAAATGTTCGTTCCATTGACAGCAAATGGGATGTCAGGGACTAGTTCATTTTTCATGAACATTGTTGTGGTGAGAATCAGCTGCAGTCCGACCCTTCCACACTCACGGTTGAAGTCAGCCAGCATTTGTGCCACTTGGCTAATGTTTAGTGTTATGAGAACGATTTCATCAGCGAAGCGGAGGTGGTGTAGTTGCCGACCATCTATCTTCACTCCCATTCCTTCCCATTCCAGTCCTCATATGACATTCTCGAAGGTCTCTGATTATGAATACATACTAAACATATATGAAGTAATCTTTATGTCACATATTAAGTTTTTGCTATATTATTTGAGAAATTATTCACCACACCAAGAAATTTTATAGTCCTTTGAGAGATTTTTTTACATATTATGGTTTTCAATATACTGGGAGAATTATTTTTATATATATGTAATGTGAGATAGTAATGTTATTTTCTTTTTATCTTACTGATTCTTAATCATACCTTAAACATTGGTATGATTCCAAACTAAAATTTTCCCTTCCTAATTCTATTTTTGTATTTTTTTAATTGAGTAATATTGTCTACAATACTATATATGTTTTATTCTTTTTCTCCACACCTGATTCACCACTAAAGTACCAATACCCTTCCATAGTCCATAAACAGAAACTTTACCTTCTGTTATCTTCATTTCTTCAGTCAGGGCCCAAGAGTATATTTTCATATAAACTTAATTTTATTATTCAAATATTTAATTGCATATTAATATTCCCCTGGGAAAATAACAGAGAATACAACTTATTTCACATAAAATCACTTTCTAGTGCAATTTTTATCAATACAACAATGGAGATTTTCAAGAAACTAGAACAATCTAAAACACAGGAAACTACAAAAGTGCTGAAGAGCCAAAGCAATTCTGAGGGAAAAGAAGAAAAATACAGTCATCATGTTTCCTGCTTTCAAACTATACAAAGCAACAGTAATTAAAATGGTCTGATATTGGAACAAACACTGATATGCGGATCAACAGAATAAAATAAATAGCTCTAAAATAAACCCACAGGTATGTACAATCTAAGCTACAGTAATGGAGCCAAATACATAAAATGGAGAAAAGAAATCCTCTTGAACAAATGGTGATGGGAAAATTGGACACACACTTGCAAAAGATAACTTTGATCACTATTTAGCATTATACATAGAGATGAATTCAAAATGGATGAAAGACTTAAATGTTAAACCAAAAACGAAGAAATACAGAGTAGAAAATACAGGTCATACACTCCAGAAACTCAGAGATATATTTGAGAACAAAACTCCAACGAAAAGGGAAGAAAAAGCAATAATAATCACATTCACATCAAGTAAAAAAGTGCATACATAGCAAAAGAAACCATCACAAAACATAAAGACAACCAAACAGTTGGGAGAAGATACTTGTACATCACACATCTGAAAAGGGGTTAATCTGATGAGGGGTTAAGATTGGAACAAATGTTGACAAAAGTGTGGAGAAAAAGAAATACTGTTAAATTCTTAGTGGGAAAATAAGTTGATACAACCTCTGAAAAACTATTCTTTAAAAAAATCAAAGAGGAAACTTTATGATCAATTAAAGTATTTCTAGGTATTTATCTGAAGGACAAAAAGACACTAATTTGAAAGAATTTTTGTACCGTTATGTTCATAGAAAAATTATTTATAATAGCTGAAACACGAAAGCAAGTTAAATATCCATGAGTAGATAATTGAATAAAGAAGCCGTGATATTTGTACTGCCCTTAAAAAAAAAGATGAAATCATGACTTTCAGGATAGAGTAGATGGAACTTGAGATGATTATGCTTAGTGAAATAAATAAGGAAGTGAAAGAAAACTATTGGATAGTTTCAGTCACATGTATAATATGAATCGCTCTAGCAAACAACTTATAAGAAATAACACAGATAACTCTAAAATGAGGGGGGAAAAGTATAAGCAAAGTATGGAAAGAATATGCAGAGGAGTCTTTTTGATGGAGAGATGGCACTGAAACTTTGGTGGCAGTGATGACAATTATATACACACTGAGTATTGTAGGATGACATTACTTTGTCCTCTCCCTGCTTGCCACAAGTAGCTTGTCCCAGTTTTTCCCGGAGTTTTGGCTTACCCCAGTCTCACCCATCAAGGTGTTCCAGAATCTCTCCCATCCCTTTGTTTAGCTATCATCACTTCTCCATGCTCTCTTCCCCAAAAGAGTTAATCCACGGCTTTCCCTTAATCTGACTCTGCTAATTTGCAAGGTCAGACCTTCCTAGGATACTGAATTTATATTATATAAGTTAATATTGCCTTTCTCCTCTTCTTGTGCCTTTTGAATAATTTACTTTAAAGCTATGTCTGTTTTGTATAGACACAAGAAGACAATATTATGTTTTTATAACTTGGGAATTAATTGGCCTCGAATATTATTCCCTCCCGGGCCTCTGCTTTCTCCACTTCAGCCTCAGTTGCCCTCAGTTCCTAGCACCCCAAAGCAGGGTCCCCGACGTGGGACAGGAAGGATCCAGGGCAAGCAGTGAGTTATGTGCTACCCTGGCATCGAGATGGGCCTGGCCAAAGTGCCTAATTCTTAACTATAAGTTAAGAGCTTGATCATAGACAAATGCTGTCATAATCCAATAGTAATTATGAGACTAGGACCCTGCCAGGGATAGGAAAGACTGATCTGCCATGAGCACTGTAGTCTGAGATTGAGATGGCCCCAGGAGAGCAATTCTATAAGCTTTAATGCATCTCTTATTGTGTCCATACAAAATAATAATATTATGAATTCTTATATGTTTGCTGGCTGAGAAGAGAAACACATTCATGGGACTCCGCCCTTGGGTGGATCCTCCTGCTGAAAGAGAATGAGTCCTAGGAGAAGGATCCCCTAAGGGAAAGGAACCTTACCCTATTGATGGTGACCACACCTATGTGTACGCCCCAAACCCCTCATGCTGTGGAGATTTAACTAGGCTGTAAGAGTGGGTTGGGGGGGCTAGATCCACGGGGCAGATCCACGAGAGCCAGATCCAGAGATCCAGAGAGAGACCGAGAGCCAGAAGAGAAGCAGGGAGAGAGAATGAAATAAACTGATCGAGCAACCAGTTTGGCCTTCTTCCTTCCGTCCCCTGCCCTCGACCAACAGCACACACAGTGGTTCCGGGGCACCGAACGCGGTCGTTGAGACAGAGCCGCCTGGAGAGCCCGCGAGTGTACTCGCCGCTCGGCGAGCTTTAGTTTTTTACAGAGTATGAAGGTAAATCCCTGAGGTTCTTCAGTATTGTAAATCAAGGAAAAAAATTACAAAATAGGAATCTGAAAGAAAAATATTTTCTTCCACTGTTTCCAGTTCACTTTGGTCTCATCAGTCTACTTATAAACAGCCGGCACTTCTTGAAATGTTTGGTTTCTCCTGGTCAAGGAGGTAAATTCTATCCATCTGCCAAGGCCTGAATTAAGTACCATTTGAGGTCCAAACATGCTTTCCAGAAGAAAACTCTCAAGCAAAAATATCTTTAATTGAATGCAGACTTCAGTACTGAACTTCTATGTGATTACAGAGTGGTTCAGAAATGTGATTCAGTCCTATCTGTATCTTAGTTTTTGTATTGCTAAGTGGAACTATGCTTGTCTCTGAGAGTTTTGGGGGATAGTTTTTTTTCTTCACTAAATAATGCGATGATCTAAGAACATAATTCCTACTTTTCCTTTCATCAATATTTCACTTAGAGAACTCAGTGCATTGTAATTCATATCTCTAGTTTCATGTTATGTAGAATCACAAAGACTAAAACATAATTGTTTTCTATATTTTCATGCAAGTAAATTTTTTTCACTAGGACGAGAAAGCTTCATGAGGTGACGTAGTACTAAGTTTTTTAAGTGGTGAACTTAAAGTAATATATGTAGAATTATTTGTAGTAATTTACAATTGAAAATTATATAATGTTCACATGTAGTGTTATTTCAAAACAAACTGTTGTACTGTTGTTCATCAATTTTGCTGGAGTGCGTACCAGTGATGTCCCCATTGTGAGACTTGTTGTTACTGTTTTTGGCATATCAAATACGCCACGGGTAGCTTGCCAGGCTCTGCTTTGGGGGTGGGATACTCTTGCTAGCTTGCCGGGCTCTCCGAGAGGGATGAAGGAATCGAACCCGGGTCGGCTGCGTGCAAGGCAAATGCCCTATCTGCTGTGCTATCTTCAAGATAGTAGGGAATATTTATTGTGTATGGTTATATCCCCTTAAACCTTAAATCTTAGAAGAACATTGAATTAATAGTGAGATTCATAGAAGATTTAGAAAAGAGTTCCTTATCGATAAAAAAATACAATTAAATTTACCTAATTAATTGTGCTACTATTGTTCAATTTTTGGTGATTGTGACTTGCTGAGGAAAGGATGAAAGTAAAAAAATTTTTAAAAACCTAGATGGTTAAATTTTATTTAATAGAGATATTTTTGTACCTTAGCATCACTAACAAGGAAATAAATGATTAGAGAAAGAGGCAAAAAACAAACATATGCATCATTTCTGATTTTAATAGTTCCAGGATAAGAGTCAAAATTTTAACTTACAAAATTTGATTTGGGATATAAAAATTCGGAAGGCTTCTTTTCTTTTGATGGGTGCTATGTAAAAAACATCCAGGGAAAAAAAAGGATGTATATTGAACTGTAAGCATATCTGTATTAGCTCCTCCAACCACAATTATTATTATATAGTTTGAAATAATAGAAGTTTCCAAGGAGTTTTGCAAATAGATAATTAAATGAATGAATAAAATTAATGGTGTATGAGGTACTGAATAAATATAAGATCAATGCTTAACCCCTTTGAAGTTCTGATGTCTCCTCAATGCGGCCTAGTCCAGGAATTCAAGGCAGTAATGGTAGTAGTCTTGCCTAAAGGGCATTCCCATTGAGAAAGCCTTGTTCTAAAATATATTTAACTTCTATCAAAAGAGCAATAGGACTGTAACCTCAATAGCTGGCTTCCCTTCAAAGACTAAACTATACTAGGGTTGACCCTTGACAAACATGAGCAACAAAAATCTATTTTCCCAGAATTCTGCCACCTTTTCTTTCCATGGCTCTTTCTTTGCCCTTCCTCCATTTCCCACCTCCAGCTTCTGGAACACTAAAACCTAGCTGACTAAAAATGAGAATTCTATCCTTGATTTCCAAAAGAAGAGAGAGGGGGCAATATTAGACCATTAAAAGCAGTAGAATATAATAAGTATGGATTACAGAAAGAGAAAGGTAAAAGAGGAAGAACAAAGGGCACAAATATTTATTTCAGATCATGTAGGAGACTTTGCACCAGGTGCTTATAATAATCATTTAATCCCCCCAATAACATTATCAATTTTATTATGAGGTTAAGTAATTCTCAGAAGTACAGGAACTGGGAATTGAACATACACCTCAAATTGAGGTATGTCTAATTCCAAACCAAAGTGTCTCTGTAGCAGATATTAAGGAAACACTTTGAGTAAATTTATAAATGGTGCTAGAGACCTGTATGATTTGGTGACCACAAATATGGCAGTACATTTAATGTATATGTACAGGATTATCAAGAAAATAATCATGCCCATATTCTTGTTAATGGCCAGTCTGGGATTATCTTAACTGCTATCAAGTTCTTCCCTTGACTAGTTCTCTTCTAGTTTAATATACAAAAAAAAAAAAAAGTGGTAATGATGTGTGAAAATAGAAGTGAAGGAGTTAATTAAGCTGTAGTCTTCACCACGAGTCTATAAGATCGATCTTATTGAATCTCAATAAATGCTTTCAACTCATCACTACTAAGAATCTAATTAGACATTTATTGCTTATGTAATTCTGAGTTAATGGCACAGCAACAAGATTTATATTTCACATATTTGTTACACCTCAGCACTCTCCACTTTTATAATCAATTGATATTTAGTTAACACACATTAACTATCCTATTAAATCTAAATTAAATGCTATTCTGATTTGATTTTATTAAATAAATGCCACAACACTAATGAGGTACAGGCCATTTAAATGATGACAGAGCAGTCAAATTCAGGCCCCTCTTTTAAGTGAAGCAATTTCAAAGTGAAAAATGATGAGAAGATGTGTTCCTCAAGTTGACAGTTTCATAAATACCGTAGGACTCAATCATGATGAATTCCTGTTCAATATCATTGAAGATTAAAAAACAAACTTTTCTAATGTTTCATTTCTAATAGGGCTTTTCTTAGAGAAAAGAAATTATTTCTCCCTTGGCTCCTGTTGTATCACTGTATCTGTATCACTGTCATCCCATTGCTCATGGATTTGCTAGAGCGGGCACCAGTAACTTCTCCATTGTGAGACTTGTTGTTACTGTTTTTGGCATATTGAATACACCACGGGTAGCTTGCCAGGCTCTGCCATGGGGGCGAGATACTCTGAGTAGCTTGCCGGGCTCTCTGAGAGGGGCGGAGGAATTGAACCCGGGTCAGCCACATGCAAGGCAAACCCGCCCTTCCCACTGTGCTATCGCTCCAGCCCAACTTCTGTTGTAAGGGAACTAGTTTTTGAAAAATTTAAGAGTCCTGGTTCATAAGAGAAATTCTGTTTTAGCCCTCAACCTTTTCTGGCAAAAGTTCAGAAACAAACCAAACAGGGATTTCTTAAGCAAATGAATAGTTAGGGAGTTGAATTTTGTTTTATCAAAGTAATGGAATGCATAAAATAAATTACATAGTACTTATACAATAATAACTGAGTACCTGCTATGCTTCCTAATTAAGAAAATGTGACAATATCTTATAGGAACAAACATTCAATTATTTTGCACTCAATATGGTAGGGCATGTGATGAGAACAAAAAAGCATAAGGGATGAACTCTGTCTTATATGGCAGAAAAATCAGATGTGAAAATTACCTGGAGTTTATGAATTGAAAATCTTAAGTCTACTCTTCGTGGGTAAAGTTACCATTGTAAGCCCAAGTGTCTTGTAAAGTGCTCAGCATGTAAAACATGCTCACTAAACTTTTCTTCTTTTTGTTGGAGAGGTATTAGGCCACACCTGTAGATGCTCAAGGACCACTCCTAACTAAGGCCTCAGGGGTTACTCCCCAGCAGTGCTCAGGGGACCGTGAAGTGACAGAGGTCAAACTGGGGTCAAGTATGCCTCAATGCCTTTGCTAACTCTCTGGCTCAAATATTTCTTCAATGCATATTCTCTTACATGATGCACAGGAAAGTATCTTCATCTAAGGACTCACTTAGAAACAGAAGATCTAAACTTCATTCGTTCATAATTTTGAATTCCAGTCATAAGTGCAAAATAAAGTTAGACTACCTAGTAAGGGGATCCAGGTGTCAGCAACAATATTTGAAATGTATATTCAATCATCTGTTTTTCCAGGAATTGTACAGGGAATTATTCACTTAAGTGCTGGCAAATTATGATTTGCCAGAGACTATAAAACAAAGCTCCCAGAGGTGCCACACAGCCTCTAATTGTCTAGTTCTCCCTATCAGAGAACATGGCAAGGTATGGAGAGTATCCTGCCAGCATGGCAGAGCCTTGCAAGCTCACCATAGCATATTCAATATGCCAAAAACAGTAACAATGATGGGTCTCATTCCCCTGACCCTGAAAGAGCCTCCAATGTGGCACCATTGGGAAGGACGAGTAAAGAGAGGCTGCTAAAATCTCAATGCTAGCACGAATGGAAACATTGCTGGCACCCACTCAAGCAAACTGATGATCAACGGGATGACACTTATACAGTGATACAGTGAAATTATGATTCACAACATAGAGTATATATTTCTACACCTGAGGAATCTTACTGTTATGAACTCAGAGTAGTTTTATTATTTGCTTTTCACAGTATGAATGGAAGTGATTTGTGCCACTTCTAGATAGAAGTTTGTTCAAATTTAGGATCATTGTTACTTTTCTCTGCTATTAGACCATTAATGTTTGATCTAGTGGTTCCTCTATCAGCAGTGGCCCCAGCATGAGTGACATAAAGGAGAACTGTTACTATCCTATAAAAACATGTTATGAAAGCAAGGAAGAAACCTTTATTGTTACATGCTACAATATTTTTGAGACACATATTACCTCAGCATAACATAACTCATCCTCATTGTTACAGAAATTATTAATGAAAATAAAAACAAAAAATACTATAAAATTAATAACACTAAACTCCAGGGTTCATTGGTGAAAAGCAAGGAAACTTTTTTAATTTTTTATTTATTTATTTTATTGACCACCATATGGAAAGTTACAAAGTTCTCAGGCTTATGTCTCAGTTATATAATGCTCAAATACCCGTCCCTTCACCAGTGCCCATATTCCACCACTAAAATCCCCAGTATACCTCCCACCCCCCCACCCCCCACCCCCGCCTACATAGCTGATAAATTTCACTTCATTTTCTCTTTACCTTGATTATATTCCATATTTCAACACAAAACTCACTATTGTTGTTGGAGTTTACCCCCAAAACACAGCCCTACTGACAAGGAAGCGTTTGATAATTAGTTTTCCATTGCTGAGAATGAAGAGATATGAAGTTGTGCAGCTGCGATAGCGGCCGCACAGTTTAGGATTTCTATATTTTAGTAATTAAGTCCAGGGAGATTTATGTTAGAAATTGCATCATTTCCCTTCTTGGGGCAGCATGGGGCAATGGCTTAGTTCACAATCTAGAGACATGGCTGCAAGCAGTTTCTGGGACCAAAAGTAGTCTAGCTGGCCTCTGTATTGTGGTCGATCAGCAGCAGAGCAGCCGCACAAACGTGTGGCCACCCGGGTTGAATCTCGGCAGAGCACGCGCCAGTATTGCCCCCAGCCTGAGACTGCCCGAAGGAAACTTTTTA
Organism: Sorex araneus; assembly: GCF_027595985.1. Classification (NCBI taxonomy): domain Eukaryota; kingdom Metazoa; phylum Chordata; class Mammalia; order Eulipotyphla; family Soricidae; genus Sorex; species Sorex araneus. Next base: position 103,422,791 of record NC_073306.1, on the reverse strand, counting down.
GAAGTGAAAATAGTTGACTGCATTCTTAACTTAAAACTTTAAGAGAAGATATAGCAAACAGTATATTAAGTTGATTATAGTCAGATGCATTTGACAAGTAAAGGATATACTCAAAAAAGAATTGGTCAGTTTGGAGGCAGAGAAAGAAAAGAATGAGAAAGTTTCTGGTTTGGAAAATATAGGTGATTCTCAAATGCAATCAATGAAACAAAGAAAATGAGTATGAGCAACAAAATTACACAAAATCTTAGCAAAAAATCAAATAGCTGCTTCTTATTATTTATTACCTGGCACTTTTATGCTTATTAAGGTGACATCAAGTAAGACAAAACATCTAGAAGAAGAGATCAAGGATATAGGTTCTATGAGAAATCTGATGGATACTAAGTACTAGAAAGTAAGCATGCCATAAATTACAGGCATATTTTAAGACAGAATATTTGACAGCAATCAGATAGATAGATACAAAGGTAAACACAGAAACATTGTGCTGTCAACGGAACCACTAACCCATTTTAAATGAGAGTGCTCTAAACTCCTAGCAATCCTTCCTTCTCTTCCAAACTTTCTACCTGACCTCAAGAAGTTGTGAGAAAAGCTCTTTAGCCCCTGAGGAGATCACTGTCACTTTCACTGTCATCCCTTTGCTCATCAACTTGCTCGAGCGGGCACCAGTAACGTCTCCATTGTGAGACTTGTTGTTACTGTTTTTGGCATATCAAATATTCCACGGGGAGCTTGCCAGGCTCTGCTGTGTGGGTGGGATACTCTCAGTAGCTTGCTGGGCTCTCCGAGAAGGACAGAGGAATCAAACCTGGGTCAGCTGCGTGCAAGGCAAACGTCCTACCTTTCTTGATATGAAAGTGAATGAGAATAGTGGGAAAAGACGAACTTTCCAAAGTATAGGACCAAGGACAAAGAGGTGGGTGGGGGGTGTCCAGAGAGCTACCACAAGGTGTAGAACTAAAGCCCTCTCACAAATAACACTTGCTGAGGAAGATTGTAAAATCTGTAGATACTGGCAATATCTGTGTGTCTCCCACACTCTACTTTTCCTAATGAGTGTATTTTGGTTGCCTGTACTTTTTTCCACCTGTCTATATTGTGTATAAGAGGAACAAAATAGATTCCTCTTTTCCTTCTGCAGTTTTGGATGAAGAGGAGTTGCATCCAGATTTTCAACAGAAACCATCTTCAAACATTTAGAACTCAAAGGTAAAGATAGAAATAAAGACCAAATTGCTTCTTGTGATCTTTGAGGTAGTGGTGAGTGTTTTTAATATGTGGGAAGTCAAGAGTACTATACTGTTGAATACAAGATACGTGACCTGTGGAAGTTTACAAGTCACAGGGGCAATATGTGTGTGGTCTGTCTCCCACACAGTTATTGCCAGTGCTAACTACAGTAGCACCGTTGTCCTTTTGTTAATCAATTTGCTCGAGTGGGCACCAGTAATTTCTCCATTATGAGACTTGTTTTTACTGTTTTTGGCATATCAAGTATGCCACGGGTAGCTCGGCAGGCTATAGTACTGTCCAAAATATCTTTTAAAATATTTATTCATTAATTTTGGTTTTGGAACTGCATACAATGTGCTCAGGGCTTACTCCTGGCTCTGAAGTAAGGGATCACTTTTTTTTTTATTTTTAATTTAATTGAATCGCCATGAGATAGTTACAAGCTTTCATGTTTGTGTTACAATCTCACAATGATCAAGCACCCATCCCTCCACCAGCACACATTCCCCACTACCAATATCTCGGGTATACCCTCCCTTTCCCACCCTTCCCCTGCCTCCATGGCAGACAATATTCCCCACACTCTCTCTCTCTACTTTTGGGCATTATGGCTTGCAACACAGACACTGAGAGGTCATCTTGTTTGGTCCATTATCTACTTTCGGCATGCATCTCCCAGCTAAGAGATCACTTCTGATGTGTTTCAGGGGATCATATGGGATGCTGAGGATCAAATCTGGGTTGGTGGTGTGCAAGGTAAGTGTCCTACCAACTGTAATATCACTCTGGTTTCTCAAAATATTTTGTTTCCAGTTTTATAGTGCCTCTACATATAGGAATACAATATGCTACTAATGGCCTTGACTAAAAAATATGAGTGAAGCTGATGAATGTCATTCTTATATTAAGTGTTCAGAGACATGGATTTTATGGGTTTTTTTCCAATCATGATATTAACAGTGCTCCAGATAAGGGCTTGGCCCCCGCAATGAAATAACATATATCTGAACCTTACATCACTTGTATGTATATTCAATATGCACACAAAAAATAAGTGTTTGTTTTTAGAGACTCTAAGACTTGGTGCCATTTGAAGCATAACCCAAACTCATTGGTGACTGCCATGGCAATAAACAATGCTAACAATATAGAGAGATTATTCACCATTGTACTAAGTACTGTGACTGGTCCTAGGAAGAAAATACAATTCCACAAAACTTTTGAAAAAACTTACAACAACTTAGTGAAACAGAATTTTTCTACCCCTCTTTGCTTTGTGTTTGAACTAAGAGTTTCTCAGATCGCATATAGTTTTCCTGTGCTTTCTAGTTGCTTTTCATTTTCTGGAGAATTTGGGTATTTTTATTTTATTCTAAGTGTTCTGAAACTTCAGCAGGATTTCTAATGTGTGAAATCTTTATTTATTTTACATAATAATTTTGTCTGCCTCATCTCAATCAAACCTACCCAAACTTTAATTCGTTATTTAACTCCTAGCAATTTATGTCCTTGCAAATTTCTTAAAATTGCATTAGTTTTTTTAAATATTTTGCTAGAACATGTATTAGTTGAATGGAGGGTCTATCTTGTTCTGCTTTGTATTCCTCAGATACCATAGTAAGTGGAATAAAGAATAAACTCAATAGAAATGTTGACATTTTCACTTCCTATATGCTTCCTGGTGACAAAAGTAACTAATTAGTCATAAAATAGTACATTGCGGTTTGGTTTTTCTTTTTTTTGTGAAAAAGATAGTTTTTATTACAACTTACTTAGAAAGATGTGAGGGAAGAGAAAGAGAGGAAGTATTCATTCAAGGAAGAACATGGGCTTGAAGAGCAAGCCAGTAAATTGCGTTTAAAAGACAATTACTTTCAGCTCTCAGCAATTTGTTGTTTAGTGAATCAAGAACATTGTCAACAAACTCCTAAAAGACAGGGCTGGAAACATGAATGGGTTCTAATTATTAGATGCCCTAAGAGCATGTAGCAGTGTATGGTGCTTCTCTTCTTCCAAAAACCCAGACCTTTTAAGAAGTGTTCAGAAAGTTTCAATTACAGGAAAGATTCAGATCAAGCTTTTAGCATAGTTTGGCCTAGAACTTCACTCCTTCATTGATTTGTGCATTCCAACATTTATTCAACATTCTATAGATGAAGAACTAGAAAAGTCCCTCTTTTCTTGCATATCATCTTTGCACAGAAGACATGCTAATTTCTAGGTATTGCTCCTATTTTAGTATACGTGCTGCTAAAGCGAGCACCATGGTTGGACTTCCCATCACAAAATATCAGTGAGTGTTAATGGCTTTTCAACATCTACTATCAGAAAAATCTCCAGATCTAACTTTAAATATGACCATAGTTAAGATCCCATGGAATTGTGGAGGTCATACCCAATTCAATCAGCTTAATCTATGGATGAATAAATAGCAGTGCTCCTACATTATAAAAAAACAATAAGTATATCCCATGAAATAAACAAGAAGCATATGATAAATTTAAGATACTCAATTTCTTATCACTACAGAATACCTAATTTTTTAATGGCAGGCCAAATTAAGTCTGCAATTCTTTATCTTAGAAATTAACAAATTAAGTTTTTAATACTTAGAAGGAAATATATAGGTGCCAAGCTGTGGCATACCTTGCTTCAAAAGTCAGCTTCTGTGGAAAATCTATAGAATACAATGAGTTCGATCATCACAAAGTTATAGGCTATATCTTACTTGAGAGATTTTCAAACAAATAACTAAATGTCACTAGTCAGTGGCATCTCAAAGCACTGGATTTTGAAGTTCTTTCTTTCCTAAGAAACATTTTTTTTTTTTTGCCTTCTGACTAAGAAGGCATGATAAGTCCCTGAGGGCAGAGACTTTTCCTCTCCCTCACCCTTAGGAAAATAATCTTGAGAGAGGTAAAATGAAGGTTCTTCAATGTACCTCGCCTATACACCTTCTCAAAGGGAAACTCCCGATGTTGGCTACCTCCTTGCAGAATCCTAATACCTTTCAGATGCAGAAGCCTCAGTAAGATCCATCTGAGTTATAAGAGGAGCTCCAAAAATACAAACTCAAGTTTTAGCCAAGAGTCTGCTAGCTTTCTAAAAGATTCCAGTCCAACCCCCACAGTACCCAGCTGCCTGCACCTGATTGGCCTTTTGGATAATTGATCACAGCTGGTGGCTTAATTGGGCCTGTCACAGGAAGACCAGTTCCTTCTAGACACAAGATTCTATCCTGCCACGGTGCCCTCAGGGCCCAGTGAACTCACTGGGAGGAAATGTGACTCCCACTTCTTTACTCGAAGAACTTGGGGCATTTCCTAGAGGGGGCTTCATGCCAGGGGTTTGGTCTCAGCTTGGGGTGTTTGAGAGGAAAATGCAGTTCCCTCCCTTTGACTCTGGTCTTCTGGTCTCTCTAGTTTTGTACGATTTGCTTTTTTTTTTAAGTTGCATGAAATAAGGAAGTTTATTTAATATCAGTTTATGATAGGGGCTGTCTAAACTAGGGAAAAGTCACAATGAAATGGCAATTCATAATTTCTTTTTATTTGATTCAAGTCATTCCAGTAGAAAGTCCCCTACTTCCTCTTCCTCTCATCTAGACTGACTGCTTGTTCATTTGCAGAGATAAAAGAGATGTTGATACATTTTTAGCTGTATAGGTCGGAGTTGTCATATCCCTCAATGGCGGTCTCCATTCTCATTTCATAACCCATGATTAGTTAAGCTTGGGCATAAAAGAATGTCCACAACATTATAATATTATAATACACAACTACATACATTATATTTTTATGTCCAATAAAACATGAGAAAACTTCTAGAAATGCTTTCTGCTGACTCTATAAAAGAGATGTGATGGGAAGATGTATTTCCTTCTCTAAAACTATCTCAAATGTTGTCATGTCTGTGTGTGACTCCTGGACACCAATAAAAATACTGAGGACTTAAGATTTTACAAAGAATACCTATTCATCAAATAAAAAAATTCCAAAGATAAAAGAAATCTTGTTTCTTGGTGTTACTAATTAACCATTGCACTACCAACCATGAACCATCCTTTAGGAAATTCCTGTCAGAAAAAACAATCTATTTCATTTTTGCTTGAGTTCCTTTTGGTTTGACTTTCTGCAACTACAGCCTGAGTATCCTAACTGATATATTAACAAAGCCACAGTGGAACAATGTATACATAATTGATAATAAATCTAGTACTTATAAAGTCCTGCTATTTGTCAGGAATCATTTTAAGAGTCTGAGCCAATTTACTTTTTAAAACAACTAGAAGGAAATGCTGGGCCTTGAGAGATACTACAGTAGATATGGTACTTGCCTTGCACTCAGCTGACCTGCATTCAATCCCCAGCACCCCATATGGTCCTCTGAACCTTTGCTCCCCTCACCCAGAAGTGGTCCCTGAACACAGAACCAGGAGTAAGCCCTGAGCACTGCTGGGTGTATCCCTCCCCTCCAAAAAAGGAGATCTATTATTTTCTTTAATATTACAAATAAAAAACTTAGTTTCAAAAACCAAACCACTTATTCAATGTCACAGAACTAAGGGTAACACTACTTTTTCTAGATAATAACTTTGGTCCCCTAAATAAAATTCTTAACCAGGTTATTAGACTATTACTCAGATTAACCAATAGGAGTGAAGTTACTATTCTTTAAATTCAATTACCGAGAACCACTAGACAGAAAAAGGAGAATTTTTTCTTTTCTTTTCCATGAAATTCCTTCCCCTCACTCCCCCTCCAACATCACATAACTTCTTCATTATCTCCCCATTCTGCCCCCACACAAGCAAAATCTTCAACTAGTTGCTACTTTTCCTTAAAAATGTAAATACCAAACCTTAAATTCAACTCAAATATTTCTATAACCCCTCTTCAATTTAAGAATCAAAAATTTCTTTTGGTTCATATTTATTATTGAGGGGTGAATTACACAGCAGAAAGAATACTCCTTTTCCCAAAACACCTGTGGTCACTTAGATATGATAGAGAATTTAACTAGTGATGACTGAAAAAAAAAAAAATCCTAAGACTATGAGTTACCAATGTTTGTGACTGTTCCTTGGAAGGGCGAATGGGGGAGGGCTGAGGAATGAAGATGGGGTCTATGGGGAAGACTAAGAACAGTTTCCACTCCATGTCTGTTTTAGTTATTCCATACTTAGAAGTTTTCCATATGCACGCAATTCCTATTTAAAGAAAGTTTTAAAAACTCAATAAGATGGAATAAGTCCCTCTAGAAGTAGGTAAAATGTTTTAAGAATACGAAGAAGTGGGAAAAAAAAGTCAAGGAAATCAAATTACTTTGCAAGGGGTTGTGTCAAAGTATCATAAACTGAATGACTTAAACAAACAAGCGAAAATGTATTATCACATAATTTGACATAATTCAGAGAGAGAGTCCAAGACAAAGTGTCCATGGACATGTTCCTTTTGCAACCACTCAGGAAGAATCTATTCCCAAACTCTCTCCGAGCTTCTGGTTACCGCGCTCATTTCTGCATTTGTAAATGATTGTCCTTTTTCATATTTTTCCCCTCCATGTGTCTTAAGGTAACCCCTTTTTCTAAGAACACCAGTCACATTGGAATAAAACCTACGTTTATTTCCTCACCTTAATTTGGCTACTTTTACCAAAATCTCGTCTTCAAATACAGTCACATTCTGTAGTTATTGAATGTTCCAACTTCAACATATGAACTTTGGGATAGGAGCTCAATTTACTCCATAACAACAGCAACAACAACAAACAACCCTAAGAATGTTTCTGGGGAAAGTCTGTTTCTCTGATGGAACACCATTTGAATGTTTTTCACATAGACTATTAAATACTTGCAAGGCCTTATGATAAGAAACCCCTTGACTTTTCATATATCATAGTTAGACCACATGGAACTCAGATTTGAGGACACAAAATGGAAAATAGTAAATGTAGTAAAGGGCAGGAATATACTGAATTAAGGATGCTGGTCTCTAAGACATAGACCATATACAATGCCTTGCACCCCTTGCACCCCAGCTCTGGTTACTCACCCGATATAACTACAAAATCTGAAAAGGCACTGTGGAAGCTTGAACATTTGCAGGTAATTTCTATTCTTATGTTACTGATATTGCATTTGTGTAAACATAAGGAGTCCCTGGTGGCCAATTCAACATGTACCAATTTCTAGAATTTTACTTTATAGCCAAATAATGTATCCTGCTGAAGAGAGTGTTGCCTCATGCAGAGACAAGGTAATTTAAAAATAATGTTCAATTTATGTTTACAGTAAAAATTCAAGACAAAATAATGTTTTCTTTCAGGTTGATGTTGAGAGTGTGACTTATAGGTTGAAATGTTACAGAATACAAGATGTTAGAAAATAATCAGGAGGATTATTACACATCATGTCAAGAATTTAGGTGGTGGTGGGTATAACAATATGAATAAGATGTTGCAACATTAAGCTTTCTGATCATAAATTAATACAAAATAGACAACTTGAATATTTTACATTGTTACATACTATGAAGTACATATTAAAATTAAATAAATTATAATTAATTAAAGATATTACAATTCTATGTAAATTAAAATGAATTAGTATTACAAATGCGACTGCTAGTAAAAAATAAAATTCATTGATTAAAATATTAAAATCCTTGTTTTTTAAAAAGAATTTAGCAAATGTGACATTTCAAATAAGCATGGAAAAAACAGATTATGTATTTGATTCTTATCTAAAATGTGAGTTAGAGTTATACCAAAATGTGAGTCAAAGTAACAGATTGTGTTAATATATAGTTATTAAAAATGATTATGCCTGAAAAATCTGAAGCCACTAGGGAAATATATCCATAGACTAAAGCATATAAAAGATATTCAATTTTCCCATGCCAGTGAATTGTATAAATTAAAAGATAAAGAACAAACTAGGATAATATTTACAAAAAAAAAATATTGAAACTAATATTGAATATTGAAATTAATATTCAATAAGAAAATTGTCCGGGAAAATGAAGGACATGTACAATAATAAGAAGTTCTAATTGTACAAATAAATCAAAAAGCAGTTTCATTGCAACACTGGTGGAAAATGCCAATAAAATACATTTTTATATGTAAAAATTTGACTGAGTATATAAACCCAATCTTAGTTATAGCACAGATGATCTGCGTAAGTTGGTATCATATTTCTGTCGGCCAATTTGGCAACCAAAATTTATCATATCTTGGAATTTTTTCATCCTAAATTTATCCAGAAGGAAAACGTCTTGGGTCTATACTGTAGCAAATGTGGTCAATGCCTAAATATATCCCTTCTGTGCACACAACCTGGTTCCCAATTGCCTGAACTGGCAAGTCCTACCTGGGATCTTTTATAGGAAGATATGGATATGTAATAAAACTAAAACCTGGTGGGAGCTTTCACCCCCTAAAAGTAAGTTACAGATTTTTTTCATGACTGCTGTAGATAACTTGAGGTGAGTTCAATACACAATCTGAAAGGTCCGACTAGTTTTTTATACTACTATCTGGAAATATAGTATAAGGGTTAAAGTACTTGCCTTACCACCGCCTGACACAGATTCAAATTCCTAGCACACATGTAGTCCCCTGTGCATATGTGTCACTCAGACACAGAACCAGGATTATCCTGTAGCACTTATGGGTGTACTTCTATGTCAAATATGATAGAATATACCAAGAATCTACTACAAATAACTAAGTGGAGGTATTGATACTCATGGCTATGACCCAATCACACATACAGCCTGTATTGACTTTTTCCCAATCTCCATTTCCCTTTCTTTCCTAATATCTCCTGTATCATTCCCAAGTAAGCAATTTATTTTTACATCACTTTCAGGTTAGCAACCAGCAGAATCTAGTCTAATCTTTAAGCAAACATTTGTGGAGAGGTGTTTATCACAAAGTCATTTATACTACAGAAATACTAGAACTATGTAATGACAATAATAATATTCTTATGAAATTAGCATAGAGTGTCTAGTTGTTCAAATATGGTAGAAGGGGGGAAATATAAATATGTGAACATGAACATAAAGGATTTTTAGAGCAGTAAAGATATTCTATATGACACCAATAACAATGGGTGTTATGATACACTTGTCCAATTCCATAGGATGTATAATACCCAGAGTAAACCAAGATAGCAGTAAACTTTGATTAAGTATTGAGGAATGTTAGTAATGCAGAAGGCTAATCTGTGTGGGAGAGGAAGGCATATGATACATGGGAAATTTGTTCCTTCCTTCAATATTTTTGTAAATGTCAAGTTGCTTAAAATAATATTTATTTAAAAATTTACTTACTGATTGGTTTTGAGGCCACACTTAGTGTTGCTCAGGTACTACTCCTGGTTCTGTGCTCAGTCCTTGTGCTTGAGGGATGACAGGGGGCTCCAAGGATTGAACTCAGGTCAATTGTGTATAAGCAGTGCCTTACCTGCTGTACTATCTCATCAGCCTCAAAAATAATCTTAATTTTAATGCGATAATAGAAAAATATATAATGTTTCAGAAGGAAAACAGGATATTGTAATATTAACTTCACAGATTCTAGAGTGGTTATCATTTCAAGTTCTAGTACCACTAGTTACCAGCTCAATACTACAGCCAGTTACTTAACCTGATAAAATGTCTATTTCATCATATGCAAAAAAAAGACTAAAACATTACCTTCAAGGGTTACTGTGAATATTATATTAGGAAGTAACTATAAAGTGATTAGTCTTGTACCTTTGACATGGTGATAACAATTACCACTATAATGATTAGCATTACAACAAGTTAAATTTATTAATTTTTGATTTGGGGCCTCACTCAGGGATGACTGCTGGCTGTGTACTTTGAGATCACACCTGGCAGGCTTATAGGACCATATGGGATGTTGAGGATAGAACCTGGGTCAGCCACACAAAGGAAAGAACCCTACCCACTATCGATCTGGCCCCCAAAATATGAAATTTAAATTCAATTTTACAAAAAACCATTTTAGCAGGCTAACTTGTAGTTACATGTAACTTCATACTATATACATAAAAAATCTTACACATATATGTTAAAAGAAGCACAATGAAGGATATGCACAAAAATATTAAATTGGCACATGCTGATATACTTTTAATTTTTACGTGTATTAAAGTTTTCTTATTTTAACTATGACTTTTGTATGCGTGTGTCAAAAGTTTATTTTATTAAACTTATTAATAATTCAAATATAATTCAAGAAGTATTTTAGCCATTTTTTTGCATAAAAGCATATTTTTTGTCAATCTTTGTTGTTGAGATCAGGAAGAGAAGATTCAGTTGTTTCAATCATCTTCAGAATTATGACTACATTCAGTAAGGGGCCATTGATAACTGACACTAGGTTTATATTATTAATCACGGATCCTGCTGTCAATGAAATAAAATGTGTTGCCACAAGTTCATGAAAACACAAACATTACCCGAAGACTGAACACAGGAAGCTCTAGAAACTGTCACTGATATAACAGATACTTGATGATTCAAGAACCTTCCTTGTTTAAATATCAGAAGCAAAAAAAGCTTAAAACATGATTCATAATGTCAAATGAGAGAATTGCTTCTGAAAGAATGATTTGATCCTCTCAGTTTTGCATTTCTTCAGAATGTCTAATCCCATTAAGTTTATACCAGGTCACAATGTAAAATAGGTCCAAATTCTCAATGGGATCTACCAGATTAATTCTCTCAGAGTTCTTATTAATTCGAAAGAAGCCTTGAATGTGAGTTTGGTCAATACCTCAAAAACTTCTAGTATTTAGTCATTTAATCTATTAATCTAATCTTCCTTCCCAGCTGACCTCCATTTTATAAATAACTCATACATTATCAAAGGTGAAGAGAATTAGAACAAAAGAAAATCCACAATTTTGGATTTTATAAATCATGAAAAAAACTAAAGCATGCAATTAATTATTTAGGAAGTGTTACACAATGATTTTTTTGTTTTGGTTTTTGGGTCACACCCGGCGATGCACAGGGGTTACTCCTGGCTCTTCACTCAGGAATTACCCCTGGCGGTGCTCAGGGGACCATATGGGATGCTGGGATTAGAACCGGGGTTGGCCAAGTGCAAGCCAAACGCCCTACCTGCTGTGCTATCGCTCCAGCCCCTACACAATGATTTTTGAAGAGTTATAAAACAAAAGAGGAAAAATGAAACAAATATCAAATTTCTCTTTGGAGTTATGAAAATTAGATTAAGCATATTTTCAATTTTAGCTCTATAGCTTCCTATCAATATACAAGTATCTGGTAATAGGCAAATAAATTTAACTTTTTTTTCAAGTTTAGAGCTAATGTCTTAGCTTTTATTTACTTTTAGCAAATGCTTAATACATGCTCAATTTAGTAAAGAATTTTTCTTATAAAAAGTCTCAGCCAGGCTAGACCCTTGTTAGTTTAATCATTCAGATTACCCATTAAATGTCCCTGAATGGATGAGAGTTTGAGAAAAGACTGAAGCTTAGAAAAAAAAATGACCCCAGGGCTAACACCACAGGGAGAGTTCCTGCCTTGCCTACCTACAGTCTACCTGGGTTTGATCTTTGGCATATCATGTGGTATCATGAGTGCTGTGAGGAGTGATCCCCAAGTCCACAGTAAGGGTAAGCCCTGAGCATCGCTAAGTATGCCCCTCCCCTGAAGTAAAACAAAAATCAAATAAATTTAAACTGAATGTGGAGCTATAAACTAAGAAACAGAAGACTTATACTCACATGCTAAATATTCCACCGAATATGTATTATGACCCTGACAATTAACAACTCTTACGTTGTGAGACAAGTGATTTGATTCTTGTAAAAGAAAGAAGAAAAATGAATATATCTGCCAACTATTAATGAAATAGAAAAGAAGGGAAAATAGAAGTGAAGTGGATTGATTTGACTGGTTCTATGTATAGACTCTTTTTATGTATTATCTTACAGCCCTTTCACCAACCTCAAAGACAAATCAACCATCATTCAACAATTACTAACTGAACATCTGCTATGAGTTAGTCAGTGGGCAAGGAACTTGGACACCACCATAAACAAGATAATCACTCCTTACTCCTGTAAAACTTATATTTTAGCATTAGAGACAGATTATGCAGAAAACAACTTATTTTTTTTTCTTGTAAAGGAAGTATAACATGGTGTTTTGAGTTAGTGACAGCACAATGGGGAACTTACATATATGTAGATCATTTTGAAAAAAAAGTTTGTTTTTTAGAAAGTAATGAGATAAATAAGGTATAAATATAATTGGTTAGGCTGGCAAATCAAATGGCGTGGATAAGAACCCCAAAAGAAAAATAGAATTTTAAGTCCCAAACATAAAATAGTCCTTGCCCTATCAACAAGGCTTAGATGTATAGGCCTCTTTTGATTTTATTTTTTTCTTTTTGGGTCACACCTGGCGATGCACAGGGGTTACTCCTGGTGGTGCTCAGGGGACCATATGGGATGCTGGGAATCAAACCTGGGTCGGCTGTGTGCAAGGCAAACGCCCTACCTGCTGTGCTATCACTCCAGCCCCCCTCTTTTGATTTTTTGAATAAGTAATAGGATGCATTTTACAACAGAAACTTCTCTTTTTCTTCTGATTCCTTTTAGATGCTTCCGTATTTATCTTTTTGGAATCAGGTTTTTTAGGTAGTCACAAAATGCATACAGTTTGAACTTCATAACTGTTGAAAGGTGACCTCTTGGTAGCAGATCATCGAAATCCATTCTAGAATAAGTTTTATCGGGGTGAGTAAATTTATCTGGTGGGGATTCCACAGCAGGAAGGCTAAGTGAAGAGCTAGAGAAAGGGGGTTATCTTTCTCTTTCCAACAAAAGATAGATTGAAAAGTGTTCCAGCATTTCACAAAATTCAAGGGAACATTGGGCATTAAATTTGCAGTCTGCAAAATATCATTATGACTTATTTACGATCTTTAAAGTTTCTAGTTACTGCCTAGCAACACTTCTAACCAATTCTCAATGCACCAAGTTGATTATAGTTATTATTAAGCTAAAAGTTAAAAAATTGCTTATAAGAAATCTGCATCCTGTCATGTACCAAAGCTGTACATATTTGTCCCAGTTCTTTCTCTCAGAGTGCAGATAAACATTTCCTCAAGTCAGGGGGGCTTTTTAACATTTCAATGGCCTAGTGGGACGCTCTTTTGAGCCCAGAGGGCAATTACTAACCCTTAAAGTAAGTGAGAAAACATGATTGCTAGCCCAAACAAGTGAGGTCCAGGGGACAGCTTAAGTTGTACATTAAGTATAATCTTTTGAATTTAACAAGAAGGTGAGGTGACCAGTAATTAGCCTTTCAAGTCGAACCCCAAGAAGCATTGACTGGGATGGGAAGTAGGCGGCTGCCCAGCCCACAGTTTCTAGGGTTTGAGAGCTTTGCAGGCAGGAACTCATCTTGAATCTAATAAAATGATTTGCTAAAGTGGATTTGTTTGTTGATTTTCCTTTTCATGTGCATTTTAATTAAAAAAAAAAAAACATTGTCGGAGATAGTTCAAGGCATTAACCAAAAAATGCACTACAAGGCCTCAGAAAGAGTGAATGTCTGAGAAACTAGTGTAGTTGATCTTTTTTAAATGGCATTGACCTTGAACATACCTCTCCTATGACCTTCACTCATTCCGAAGTGAATATTGACCTCAAGCAGACAGAGACAGATCTTCAGTAGGTGTCAGGGAAACCCTATAATTAATAAGCAAATCAACAACTATTGCAATAGGTGTACATTTCATCCCCACATTCCTGTAATCATGAAGCACAGTTGTTTTCCAGATGTCCTTATATCAAATTAAATTTTGATTCTAAGTAACAAACCCACAAAGATGGTAGGAAATTTAATGCAGCCATGCATGAGTTGCTCCCATGCCCCCCCCCACACCCAAATTTTACAAAAGTCTTGGTCTTACAAAATGCACATATTTATATGTACAGTATAAAGGCATTGGGTATGTTCCTTCAGGTTTTTTTTTGCCTTGTGTACAATTGCCGATTCTGAGAGCAATTGTCCCAGTCTTCAAGGCCCAACATTCTAATTCTCTTGCTACTGGGTCATAAATAGCATGTAAGAACCTCTGGAAAAGTGAGACTTGCTCCAGGATGTAGCTTATGTTGGCACACACAGTAATCTTCCCCTCCAAGGAGCCACAGGCTGGCAAATCTTCCCACTCTGGTAAAGCAACTTCTTTTCTTTTCTTATCATTTCAAAGAGTTTCTGTTTCTTGCCTAAAGCAAGAAATAACAAGTCTGATTCCTATTTGAAATAGAGTATAAAACATGGAAACAAACATCTGAATTCAACAGCCAGCTTTGTGTGTGTGTGTGTGTGTGTGTGTGTGTGTGTGTGTGTGTGTGTGAGAGAGAGAGAGAGAGAGAGAGAGAGAGAGAGAGAGAGAGAGAGAGAGAGAGAGAGCTGTAACATCAAGTGAAAACCAGAAATCAGGGACAAACCTCATCTACTAAGATTTTCCTTTGTCTATTGCATTGGTTAGTGATGGGAGCCAAACTTGTACAAGATGTTCCACTGGAGTTTGAGAATCACTGAGTTTACAAAAAAAAAGTAAAACCAAGAAGAAAATAATTTTACAAAGGTTAAAAATCCTCAGTATGAAAAAAAAGAATTGTGAAGAATGCTAAATACTCCTCTTTTCCTACAGAATTCATGTCGTTCGTGTATTGCTGGATTTGCTTACATTAAAAGGATTATAGGAGAGTTGAAAATATATTATTTAGGGGTTAAATACTAATTTAATTTTTTGTAAGATTCTCTCACTTTTTAATATGTCCTATAATTCCATTATTATGAGTATATTTTTTCTGTGTAATCCTATTTTATACTTAGAGAGCACCTTTAATTCCAGAATTGTCTATCTCCGGTTTTAGAAATTTTTGGAAAATTCTATGGCAAGTTATTAAAATAATTAGGAATGATGTGACTGACCTTTATTTCAAGAAGTTATCCTTACTGAGCAGCTATGCCTGAAGCACTTTATATTTTCTGGAACAAGGTAGAAGTAGGTAAATCCTTATTTGTAAAAGTGGGAGAAACTCTGAGTGGAACTGAAGTACAATAAGAAATAGATTTAATCTTTTTGTTCCTGAAACATTCATCCTAACACCTTGGAAAAATTTAATTGACAGGAGTCCTTTATATATATATATATATATATAAAGTATATAAAGGGCTTTATATATATAAGCCTTTTATATATATAATATATATATACCTATATATATATATGTATATATATAAGCCTTTTCCAACACACCTGTGATTATGCTAAAAGGATTACTATGATTTAATATGGATGGGGTTGGTCACCAGAAAGATCAAGTGATTTTAAGGAGGGGGAAAACTCTATAAAAAATTCTTGAAAAGGAGAACTTGAAGAACATCCAGGTTGTTGCACATGTGAATGTTGGGAGGGGCTTGGTATGGAAACTCTACATCTTTTCTCTTATATTTTGCCATGTGTATCTCTTTCCTATGTTTGTGTCATTTTCAAAATAAGTCAAAATTTCAAAATTTTCAACATTTCAAAATAAGAAGTAAATGTTTCCCTGAATTCAGTGACTTTCTCTAGCAAATTCTGAAACCCAAAGAGAAGGTCATGAAAACCTATTTATTGATTTATTGCTGGTCAGTCAGAAGTATAAGTTGGGACAACCTGGACTTGTGGTAAATATTTTAAGTGGGGGAAGTTTCATGGGGCTGGGACTATAACTTTAATCAGACTTGCGTTCAATCTTATAGGTCAATCTTGCCAGTTTTTTGTCTGGTGCAGGAAAATTACCCACATATTTGGTTCATCAAAAGTGAAATGTTTAGTGCTAATGTGATGAGTAAAAGAGAAACAAAAGAGCTTTTTCTCACACAGATTTTTATAAGAGGAGTCAAGGTAGGACATTATACTCACATCTTCGAAGAAGTGGGATGGAGTTTTCTCATCTGTATCTTAACAGTATTCATGTACCACTGTTCAAGTCCCACTGGATTTATCTGAATCAATTGAAGAAAGAACCCTTCTCACATATCACATATTGTCATTCTTCTTGTACAATTTAGTCTTTAATTTATGCTCCTTTTTTCCATCCTCACCATAGGAATAAATGTTTCTATCCTTTTTGGCTTCTTTGTATCTCTCTTAGAACAAAAT
Organism: Sorex araneus; assembly: GCF_027595985.1. Taxonomy (NCBI): domain Eukaryota; kingdom Metazoa; phylum Chordata; class Mammalia; order Eulipotyphla; family Soricidae; genus Sorex; species Sorex araneus. The sequence continues at coordinate 103,406,333 of NC_073306.1, read as the reverse complement.
CTGCATTATTTTACAATCTTATATATAAGTACATATATTAAGTAAACTAATTTTTTTTTTTTGCTTTTTGGGTCACACCCAGCGATTCTCAAGGGTCACTCCTGGCTCTGCACTCAGAAATTACCCCTGGCCATGCTCAGGGGACCATATGGGATGCTGGGAATTGAACCTGGGTCGGCCTCATGCAAGGCAAACGCCCTACCCGCTGTGCTATCACTCCAGCCCCAAGTAAACTAAATCTTTGAGTTTCTCAGACAATGCTAAGTGTCCTATAATTAATATTTAACTTGGTTTCACTTTGAATATACACCATAACCATCATAATAATCTCATCTTTACTGTCACTTCAATTAATATAAACCTCCTCCCATCAAAAAACGTTTGAGAATAAAGAGGAGAAAAGGACCAGGAGTAAAGCACTCACCTCAGGCAATATTTAGTTAATAAGAATGTCCTGTGTGAATAAAGCAGTACAAATATAATGAATTCTCATTTTCTAAAAGGGAAATTAGCTTCCTCCGTGCTGCCAATAGTTTGGGAAGAGAAGAATATAAGAATGTGTGTTTATATACAAAACCCAATTGCTTCCTTATTCAGTTCCTTCTGTTCTCTATTGATTCTGATGGGCTTCTGGGTAATTGTAACAAAGTCCAATCTACCTACCCAAGTGATGACTCTTAGTCTATCCTGACCACTGCAAAAATACCAGGGAAGGTACCCCAGTGCCTCTTTAGTAATGAGTTAGGAAGAAGGATATCACAATAATAAAAGAAGTTAGTGTGATGCAGAATAAATAAATAAATCACAGCAAAACTACAACCAATGCTATCCTATATACATTTAAATTAAAAGAGCAGACATATTTTTCCAGACTAGAAAAAGAAATTATATTGATATATTGTTTAATTGCAATCAGGACTCTATCTCTTTGACATTAATTCAGTTCAAATTTTTTGTTACCTCTCATTAAAAACCATATACTTTTCTGCGTTTGCTTAAACATTTTAATTGGAAAATTTTAGTCTAGATGCGTGTACATTCTTTATTACCTCACATCTGGGTGTAATTTTCCATAGTCTCCCCTGATGATCTGCATTTTCTCCTTCAAGTACCTCTTCTAAACCCACTTCTGTGGATCTTGCCTTCACATTATACCATTAAAAGCTCCAGCTGGAAGGAAGTGCCTCTGAATAGAGTCCAAGAGAAGAAACAAAGAAGATGAAAACCAGATGCCATTTAAGTCATCCTTGTGTGAGTCATCATTTTCTCCTGGAAAGTGTCTATCTCAATGTTATACATCTTTTCAATGTGAAGACAGAAATCCTTCCTCATGTGTGTTTTAGCCATCCTCTGTAGGCTCTAGATTGGCATACATCATCATACAGAAAGCATATACATAGTGCTAAAAATATCAGATTAATATTTATTAGCTAGATTTTATGTCCAACATGAGTTAGCCATTTTCTTCATGGGTCATTTACCCACTCTTATTCCAGGCCTTCTGCTTCCATCACTTACTTACCAACTATTCTCAAGATTTGAAATGAATGCTTTGCTTTAATAAGATTTTATGATTTAAAATTTTTGGATTAATGGGGCTGGAGTGATAGTACAACAGATAAGGCATTTGCCTTGCATGCGGTCAACCTGGGCTCAATTCCTAGCATCCAATATGGTTCCCCGAGCACCAGCAGGAGTAATTCCTGAGTGCAGAGCCAGAAGTAAACCCTGAGCATCGCTGGGTGTGACTCAAAAGGAAAAAAAATTGGGGGATTAAAATAAATAAATAGAAATAAAAGCAAATAAACAAGAACCTTAAGCACTTAGTAGTTAAAATTAATTTTATGCACATATTTTTGTGTTTTTAGATGCAAATTTATTTTTTTGTGTAATAGGTAATATCTCCTTTGAGGAGAAGTACGATTTATTTATTCACTAAGGTAATAAAATAGACAAGCCAAAATGTGAATAACTATTAAAAAGTGAGAGAGGAAGAAAAAGAAGATGAAGATCTTGTTCTCCCAGAATAAATTGGAGAAAATTAATGAAACTCTTCCAGATTAGGGTCAGTTAAGCTGTTAATAATAAATATAACTGCATGGTCCAATTTTGTTTAAAATTTTCATATAAGTAATATACTTGTGCCATGTATGTGTATTCATTTAAGTCTTAATTCGCACATCTATACTCCTTTGGAAAAATTCTGCTAAAGAGTTGGCAAAAAGAATAAATTGATACCAATCTAAAAATAAAAGGATTATTAGCAAATATTTTTTCTAATTTTCTGCAAGCATGAAAAAGTAAGTGAGCAGAATTGACAGATAAAGCAGATCAGAGGAAGCAGCATCCTAAACAGATTCAGAAGATTATAGAAATGGTGAGAATGTTCTTTCCAAAGATACTTTGGAGAATATCTACATTGGGCATTAACATATCCAAGTACAAGACTAGACAAGGAGCCAAAATCAAGGTTATTCAAAGAACGTTCATACCATTTGGTCTTTCTCATGTATTGTAATCTTCCATATGAATGCAAGAAAAGTATCAGATACACAACCTACCCAAGACATATTCTATTAAGAAAATTAAGTTGATGACCAGGTAGAATTAATATTTTATATAGTATTTTGTGTTTGTCAGTGAAATCCTCTGTTTTCAGGGGAAAGAATATCACACAAATGATTCTCTATACTTATATTTTATAGGAAAATTTGTCAGATGAATACATTTTTCAGTATTCATTGTCAGCATTCACTCATAAACCAATTCACTTTGACAGATATTTGACCATTAAGAAAAAAATGCCTGTCCAGTGACAGAGAACTAAGCCACCCACATCCAACTATTGTTGTTAATCACCTAGCCTTTCCTTTATAAATTTAAATGATCAAGCTGATAAAAATTTTGAAAAGTGAGGTAAAAGAAAGAACTCTTGTAAATATGATGTCAGGAAGTTCTATGTAAAACCAAAGATTCAAGAAGCAGAAATTAAAGGTAAATTTATTTTTTCATTTGGGGGCTACACCTGGCAGTGCCCAGGGGTTACTCTTGGCTCTGCACTCAGGAATCACTCAGGAGACCATATGGGATGCTGGGGATGAAATCCAGATTAGTACTGTAGCACTGTCGTCCCATTGTTCATCAATTTGCTCGATAGGGCACCAGTTCAAGTCTCTCCATTGTGAGACTTGTTGTTTCTGTTTTTGGCGTATCAAATAGTCACCGGTAGCTTGCCAGGCTTTGCCGTGTGGGCGGGATACTCTCTGTAGCTTGCCGGGCTCTTTGAGAGGGATGGAGGAATTGAACCCAAGATTAGCTACATATAAAGCAAGTGCCCTACTCACTGTACTATCTCTCCAGTTCCTCAATACACCTTCTGGTCCCAGAATGAAGCTTGAGATAAAGGCTTAACCTTTAGTGTGTGAACTTTATGTGTTTGACCATTATCACTACTTTTGAAATGAGCAAGCCAAGGTGATCTGCTTAAAAATATTCTGTTCTTCGTTCTCACTCCTATGGATATGGGATATAGTAAGTGAAATTATTTGGCTAATGGGTTGTGTTTTTACAAGTGATCTTGTGCTCTTGAACTTGTCATTACCAAGAGAAGATACTTGAGTAGGTTACCAATCCTACGAAGAAGTTAAAACACACATGAAGCACTGCTGAGCTCTCAGAGTTCAAAGCTATGATGAGCAGTTTGATCAGCAGAGCCACTTAGTCAGCTAAAACTAAATCCTAGGTTGTATTTCCTCAACCCACTTACAGATATGAGTTAGATAAATACTTCATATTATATGCCATTAAGATTGTGTGTGCATGAATGTATTTTACTTAGCATTATTGTTGCCATAATTAAATCACACAATAAATACACATGTAATCTAAGAAAATAGTAAAATTTAATTAACAAGGCTATAGACTCTTGATTGGCATATATCACCATACAGTAAGTATATGTATAGTGCTTATGTAGACTTCAGGTTGAAGCTAATCAATTGAGGAAAGCTGATTGGAATCTAATCCTGCTTTCGTTATCTGTGCTCTGAATTTAGCCATTCTGGTATCAGCTCTGACTCTGATTTTCTTGCTTCTATGAAATAAGAAAATTGCCTTTTTATTGGTCAACCCTGATTTATTTGGGGTTTCCCACTTGTAATCAAAATGCATTTAACTGAGTCGGGCCCGTGCTCGGCTCCGGCCGGCCGGGTTTTCGGCCCGGGCGCCCATGCCCCTGCAGAGCCGGTGGATGTGGAACAAGCGGGAACCAGAGACAGCTTTAGGAATTGGGGTTCCAGCAAGTGCCTGCACCCATGTATGGAGACTATGAATTAAGCCTGTGCCCCACGCCGGCTAACGGAGGAAAGAACCTTCCTTCTTGATCTCTCTCCCCTCCGGGAGAAGGCGTGGTGTCCGACATTTTGTGGGTCCGTTGAGAAGGTACGAACTTGGTGGCGCGGAAAAAAAAAAAAAATGTGTGCTTTGAACTTGAAACAGCCGCGGGATACAGAGCCAGCCCTAGTCGGGCCCGTGCTCGGCTCCGGCCGGCCGGGTTTTCGGCCCGGGCGCCCATGCCCCTGCAGAGCCGGTGGATGTGGAACAAGCGGGAACCAGAGACAGCTTTAGGAATTGGGGCTCCAGCAAGTGCTTGCACCCATGTATGGAGACTGTGAATTAAGCCTTTGCCCCACGCCGGCTAACGGAGGAAATATGTAATTTCTGGCAGAATTTTCCCAGGACTTTATACAGAAATCCAAAACCAGCGTCCGCGCGACTTAACATTTATAATTGTCATCAATGTGAAAGGGTTCCATTTGCACAGGTCAGACTTGGGGGGGGAAACTCCAAATAATAACAGTAAGTTTTTGTTGAAATATTGAAGGTTCTTAATGTAACAGCCACCTCTGGACTATGAGCTAAGCAAAAGCCCCACGCTGGCCAACGTGGCGTGGAGTACACCATACTATGAGGCGCAGGAAGGGGGATGAGGGGGAAAAATTAAAAAAAAAAATGGAAAAGGAAAAAGAGAAAAAAGAGAGAGAGAGAGAGTTATGTCAACTATAGTGAGTTTTGTGTTGAATTATGGAATGTAATCAAGGTAAAGAAAAAATGAAGTGAAATTCATTAGTTATACAGTAGGGGGTAGGGGGTGGGGGCGGGGGGTAAACTGGGGTTTCTGGTGGTGGAATTTGGGCACTGGTGAAGGGATGGGTGTTTGAATAAACTCTCACTCAAACTCGAAGGAACCATACACTATTTCTCGGATAAACAACAGCTCAGGAACTTCATAGACTCAAAACCAATCTTGAAAGAAGGTCTAAAGGGGCTACTGTAAGACAAGGAGGAGCCCCATAAGAACAACAAATCCCACAGAAAGATGACACAAAACCACATCACAATAATCTCTCTCAATGTCAATGGCCTAAATGCACCTATCAAGAGACACAGAGTGGCTAAATGGATCCGGAAATTAAACCCAACATTCTGTTGCCTGCAAGAAACACACCTGAACAAACAGAGTAAACATAGACTCAAAGTCAAAGGATGGAAAACAATCCTCCAAGCAAACAACCCCCTTAAAAAAGCTGGAGTGGCCATCCTGGTATCCGACAACATAGATTTCAGGATGAAAAAGATCAAAAGGGACAGCGAAGGTCATTTTCTGTTTATCAAGGGATATGTACAACAGGAAGAAATCACACTCTTAAACGTATATGCTCCTAACAAACGACCGGCTAAATATTTAAAACGACTCCTAACAGACTTCAAAGAGGACATCACTAACAGCACAATTGTAGTCGGAGACTTCAATACGGCCTTATCACCTCTAGATAGATCCACAAGAACAAAACTCAACAAGGAAACACTGACCCTGAATGAAGAAATTGAAGAGAGAGGCCTAATAGACCTATACAGGGCCTTACACCCCAAAAAGAAAGAATACACGTTCTTTTCCAGTGCACATGGAACATTTTCAAAAATAGACCATGTACTGGGCCCCAGAACATACCTCAATCGAATCGGAAAAATAGAAATTGTATCAACCATCTTTTCAGACCACGATGCGCTGAAGATAGAAGCTAACCACCCACAAATACGGAAAATCAAATCAAACACCTGGAAATTAAACAATTCCATGTTGAACAATGAGTGGGTCAAGAAGGAAATCAAGGAAGAAATCAAAAGATACTTAGAAACAAATGAGAATGAAGACACGAGCTACCAAAACCTATGGGACGCAGCTAAAGCCGTGTTAAGGGGAAAATTTATAGCTCTCCAAGCATTCCTCAGGAAGGAAGAAAGGACCCACATAGATAGCTTGACTTCACGACTCAAGACCCTAGAAAAGGACCAGAAAAAGGACCCCAAACCAGACCGAAGGAAAGAAATAATAAAAATTAGAGCAGAAATTAATGACATCGAAACCAAAAAAACCATCCGAAAGATCAATGAAACAAAGAGTTGGTTCTTTGAGAAAATAAATAAGATTGATAAACCGCTCGCAAGTCTCACAAAGAAAGAAAGAGAGAAAACCCTAATAAATCGAATCAGAAATGAAAAGGGGGACATCATAACAGAAACCAGTGAGATTCAAAAGATCATTAGAGACTACTTTGAAAGTCTTTACGCCACAAAAAAGGAGAACCTAAAAGAAATGGATGGATTCCTTGATTCCTACAATCTCCCAAGACTGAAGAAAGAAGACCTGGAATACCTGAATAGACCCATCAATGTTAAGGAAATTGAAACGGTAATCAAAAACCTCCCCAAAAACAAAAGCCCAGGCCCAGATGGTTTCACTGGCGAATTCTTCCAAACATTTAAAGAAGACCTATTGCCTGTTTTCCTCAAACTTTTCCAGGAAATTGAAAAAACAGGAACTCTCCCAAACAGTTTCTTTGAAGCACATATCTCCCTAATACCAAAAGCAAACAAAGACACCACTAAGAAAGAAAATTACAGACCAATTTCCCTGATGAACACCGATGCGAAGATCCTCAACAAAATACTAGCAAATAGGATCCAACAACTCATCAAAAAGATCATACATCACGACCAAGTGGGATTCATCCCAGGGATGCAAGGATGGTTTAACATTCGGAAATCAATCAACATAATCCAGCATATCAACAAAAGTAAAGATAAAAACCATATGATCATATCAATAGATGCAGAGAAAGCATTTGACAAGATCCAACATCCTTTCATGATGAAAACCCTCGCCAAAATGGGGTTTGGAGGAACTTTCCTCAAGATAGTCGAAGCCATCTATCACAAGCCTACGGCAAGCATTATCCTCAACGGGGAAAAACTAAGGGCCTTTCCTCTGAGATCAGGCACAAGACAAGGATGCCCACTCTCACCACTCCTCTTCAATATAGTACTGGAAGTACTTGCGATAGCTATTAGACAAGAAAAAGATATTAAGGGCATCCAGATAGGAAGGGAAGAAATCAAACTCTCACTATTTGCAGACGACATGATACTATATCTAGAGAAGCCTAAAACCTCTACTAAGAAACTCTTAGAAACAATAGACTTATACAGTAAAGTTGCAGGCTACAAAATCAATACCCAAAAATCCATGGCCTTCATATATGCAAACAATGAGGCAGAGGAAAGGGACATGAAAAAAAGCAATCCCATTCACAATCGTGCCCCAGAAAATCAGGTACCTCGGAATCAGCTTAACCAAGGAAGTAAAAGACCTTTACAAAGAAAACTACATAACGCTACTCCATGAAATCAAAGAGGACATGAGGAAATGGAAACATATACCCTGCTCGTGGATAGGGAGAATCAATGTTGTCAAAATGGCAATACTCCCTAAAGCATTATACAGATTCAATGCGATCCCTATAAATATACCCATGACATTCTTCAAAGAAATGGATCAAGCAATCCTAAAATTCATATGGAATAACAAACGTCCAAGGATAGCTAAAACAATTCTTGGGAAAAAGATGATGGGAGGCATCACCATCCCCAACCTCAAACTTTACTACAAAGCAGTAACAATTAAAACAACATGGTACTGGAATAAAGGCAGAGCCGTAGACCAATGGAACAGGGTGGAATATCCCTACACACAACCCCAAATGTATGACCATCTAATCTTTGATAAGGGATCAAGAGATGTGAAGTGGAGCAAGGAAAGCCTCTTTAACAAATGGTGCTGGCACAACTGGACAACCACATGCAAAAAAATGGGTTTAGACCTTGACCTGACACCATGCACAAAAGTCAGATCAAAATGGATTAAAGACCTCAACATTAGACCACAAACCATAAGGTACATTGAAGACAAGGTCGGCGAAACCCTCCACGATATTGAAGATAAAGGTATCTTCAAAGGTGACACGGAACTAAGCAATCTAGTAAAAACAGAGATCAACAAATGGGACTACATTAAACTAAAAAGCTTCTGCACCGCAAGAGATACAGTGACCAGAATACAAAGACTATCCACAGAATAGGAAAGGATATTTACACAATACCCATCAGATAAGGGGTTGATATCAATGGTATATAAAGCACTGGTTGAGCTCTACAAGAAGAAAACATCCAACCCCATCAAAAAATGGGGCAAAGAAATGAACAGAAACTTTACCAAGGAAGAAATACGAATGGCCAAAAGGCACATGAAAAAGTGCTCTACATCACTAATCATCAGAGAGATGCAGATCAAAACAACCATGAGATACCACCTCACACCACAGAGACTAGCACACATCCAAAAGAACAAAAGCAACCGCTGTTGGAGAGGATGTGGGGAGAAAGGGACCCTTCTTCACTGCTGGTGGGAATGCCGACTGGTTCAGCCCTTCTGGAAAACAATTTGGACGACTCTCAAAAAATTAGATATTGAATTCCCATTTGACCCAGCAATACCACTGCTGGGAATATATCCCAGAGAGGCAAAAAAGTACAATCGAAACAACATCTGCACATGTATGTTCATCGCAGCACTGTTTACAATAGCCAGAATCTGGAAAAAACCCGAATGCCCCAGAACGGATGACTGGTTGAGGAAACTTTGGTACATCTATACAATGGAATACTATGCAGCTGTTAGAAAAAAGGAGGTCAAGAATTTTGTAGTTAAGTGGATGGGCATGAAAAGTTTCATGCTGAGTGAAATGAGTCAGAAAGAGAGAGACAGACATAGAAAGATTGCACTCATCTATGGTATATAGAATAACAGAGTGGGAGACTAACACCCAAGAACTGTAGAAATAAGTACCAGGAGGTTGACTCCATGGCTTCGAGGCTGGCCTCACGTTCCAGGGAAAGGTCAACTCAGAGAAGCGATCACCAACTACATTGTAGTCGAAGGCCATGTTGGGTTAGGGAGTTGCGGGCTGAATGAGGGCTAGAGACTGAGCACAGCGGCCACTCAACACCTTTATTGCAAACCACAACAGCTAATTAGAGAGAGAAAACAGAAGGGAATGCCTTGCCACAGTGGCAGGTTGGGGTGGGGGGGAGATGGGATTGGGGAGGGTGGGAGGGACACTGGGTTTACGGGTGGTGGAGAATGGGCACTGGTGAAGGGATGGGTTCCCAAACTTTGTATGAGGGAAGTATAAGCACAAAAGTGTATAAATCTGTAACTGTACCCTCACGGTGATTCTCTAATTAAAAATAAATAAATTAAAAAAAAAAAAACAAAATGCATTTAACTGATATGAAAACTTATATAACCACTATCAAAACTAAAATAATGAACAAAAATTAAAAGGGTGTGGCATATGGGAGAGAAAGCAAATTTTTCATCTTTAATGACATAGTCAAATCAATATTTAAATCTGGTAAATCAAGAAATAAAAATATAGGCATGTTTTCTGCACTTAATTGAGCTGAGCTTGAGAAGAGACTAAAATCAGAAGTAAACAAAAATGGTCATCATGATTACAAGACAGAGAATATAACAAGGAATGAGTTGCTCATATTTTATCTAATGTAGATCTGTCTTATCCAATGAATATTCATGAGTATTTTCTCAAATTAATTGAAAATTTACAGAACATGTAACCCTGCAATTATACACCTTAGATAACTATCTAAAGAAAATAAAAGCATTAATTGAAAAGACTTGTTCACATATGTTGATTGCAGTGCTAGTTACAGTGGTCAAGACCTAGAAATAACCTAAATGCACAACAACAGATGAGTGGCTACATAAGTGGCATACATACAATATATACAAATGAATTCTATACAGCTATAATACTTTTGCTGCAACATGAACGTGATAAGAAAGGGTCTTTCTAAGTTAAATAAGTTAGAAAAAGACAGTTATCAAAGTGTAGGAAGCAACACTATCTAATGAAAACTAACTTGTAACCATGGAACTCAGGTTACCAAGGGAGAAAGGTGCAAAATTTTTATGAGTTATAAAAGAGGGATATTGGCACATTTTTGGCAGATTTGGTGTGGCAATGTTTCAGCAGGTTGGAACCCATTCTAGATTTATGTGGTCAGTATGTAAAACTAACATGCTGATGACTTGAGCTTTTGGGTCTTACCGTTTTAAAGATATTTAGAGCTGAAGTTGGTTGGAAGGACTGCAGTTACAGGAACGTGTACGCTCTCCATAGCCTCTTCCTCCATACACCCATTACCAACCTCTGACTTCCAACTCCTACTTTGACTCCACAACCTTCTCTAATGACCTAAATTTCTGTACACTCTGTCTTTCCCACCTCCTTGTTTGTTTCTGCTATTTGATTGGAAGTCCACCAATCTGGGCTCATATTCCTAATCAGATCGCTTTTAGACTAGCTGAAATTTCCAAATACCAAAGTGACCACTCTTCTCCTACAGTTGCCTGAGATCTCCACTCCTTAGTTATTTCTGTTGTTTGATTGACTTATGAGATTAAACAATTAAAGTGCATATATGGGACTAATTGAAAGCCTAGTTATCCAGTCCCTCTCTATTTGCTCCTCATCTTGTCCCTCATATAAGTCTTGCTGTATCTACTACAACCTTCACCTACTTTGTTTCCTCTGTAACAGAAACACTGGACCTCTATGATAGGTAAATGCTTACAATGTTATAAACTAAAGTTGCCTCAATAAAAATAAGTTTTCAAATTTAAATAAATTTCTTCTTGTTCTATAGGACACACCCAGTGGTGCTCAGAGTTTACTCCTCATTATACACTCAGGGATCACTCCTGGCAGGACTCAGGGGGACCATCTGTAGTTCTGGATATAGAACCTGGTCAGCAGTATGCAAGCCATATGTATTACCCACTGTATCTCTCCTGCCCTAAAATCAAACAATTAACAAGGGTATGCACTCATGCTAGTATTATTTCTAATTGCAAGAGCCACTGGAAAGTGTAGACGGAAAACATTTCCCTTACTGCAAGGTTTGGCTAGCAACACAGTAGTATGTGTTAGTCCCATGTAAAGTCATCTAATCAGCACCAGAAGTTCAAGGAATAACTCAAAATTGAACCATATAGGTTTCACGACAGAGACTATGAAAATGATTGCCTAGGTTCACATCCCAACTCTGATACTTAAAAGTTTTGGAAACAAGGCCTAGACCTAATCTTTCTATAATTCAGTTATCTTATCCATCAATGGCAAAATTAAAGACATCTCTTTCTGAAGATCAAATAGATAATTAAATAGATAATTAAAATATCTAATTATAAGCATAATTTTTTCTAAAAGTACCTAACTTGTGATAAGCACTCAGTAACTATTAGCTGCGATTTTTTACTTTTTATAAGTAAAATTTAATTTATTATATGCATACCCTTTAAATAAACTATGAGCATATATACATGGGATTTATTTATTAATGTCTATATATGATATGTAAAATTTCATATAACCCTTTTGTATACATATTTCACCCCCAACTTATATAAATTCTTTCACTCTTTGTGCATTTCTATATTTTTCATATTTTATACTGATTATGTGTTGTCTATCATTGAGGAAAAACAGTTTTATTTTTAAGGAAACAAACATATTTTGAGATTAATATCATGCTACATCTGGATCATTCGCTTTTGCTGATATGGTCCAGAGGGGCCCATTATATAATCTTCATCATTAGTCAATCAGGGCTTCGTGACCTCTTTCCTGGACTATTACAAAATCCTCCTGACATTCTCCCCCATAGCCAGCTCAGCTTTAGCCTTCTCATCTAGCCTTCACAATGCTGCCAGAGAGATGCTTTTGCAGCAGGGCATTTAGGACATTAAGTTTATTGTTTCGCTCATTTTTCATTGCTTGATGTTTAATGAGAAAAAACATTCCTTAAAACTTTAGTAGCCAGAATCTAGTTATTACTTTTGAAGAAAGAGACAACACTTTAGAAGCAAGATGATGGCTAAGATAGGGCTGGGAAAGTTCGTGTACCTGCTAGGTTCCATTCAAATGTAACTCAATATAGTCCACAATTCGTGTTTCAACTTGGCAATTAACAAGTGAGGCTAATTAATTGTAGCACACAGTCTACAATGTCCAAGGTGTAGTTATTTCAACAACCTGTTTTTCTTTTTTTTCAGGCAAAAAAACCTTATTTTTAGAGCACAGAAGACAGAACTGTGATCCTGGTACCACAAGAGATTTGGACCTAAGCCAGGTATATTTAAGCCCCACAAATAAAAGAGCACAGCCCCTACTGAGCAATTTTTTATATCGTAAAAAGATGTGCGAGCACCACAACCAGGAAGTGTGATTCCTGGTGAGGACATGTGGGAGCATCATAGCAACCCCTTGCAAGCACTATAATCAGAGTGCCTGTGAGCACTGCACCTGGAGTGTGAACTTCTGCCCTTGTCATTGTACAGAAGCACCAACCTGATCTGCTAACTCCAGCAAACATCACAACTCATGTGTAAGCATTATAGTCAAGCATACGGACTATCCCTGCTTACCACAACAATGAAGAAAGGGAAGGGAAAACACACAAAAAAATTTACTTAATTAAAATGTTCATTTTAGAAATATTTTTACAACAAAATTGATTTGTGGAATAAAGGAGAAAATGTCCACAAAAATCGAAGATCTTGGGTTTTTTCTGCTAAAACCATAGGAAAACCATTTCAAACTTTTAACTGCTAATTGTCTATTAAAATGAGAATTTTTCTTAAATATTTTCACAGAAATAGTACTATACTGTCATCCCATTGTTCATCGATTTGCTTGAGCAGGCACCAGTAACATCTCTATTGTGAGACTTGTTACTGTTTTTTGCATATCGAATATGCCAGGCTCTGCCATGCGGGCAGGATATTATGGGTAGTTTGCCGGTCTCTCCGAGAGGGACAGAGGAATTGAACCCAGGTAGGTCATATGCAAGGCAAACGCTCTACCTGCTGTGCTATTACTCCAGTCCAGAAATAGCCCAAATAATAAAATTTTCACAGAAATAGCCAAAGTAATAAAAAAAAGTGTATATTTATTCCCAGGCCAGGTAACTGGACTGGACTGACCTGAGAAGATACATTGCAAATAGGCCATCTTTGTCTTTTTTTAGAATTTAGTCCAAAACCGTGCTTTTAATGCATAAGCCCGAGAGATAGTGCAGTAGGTAGAGCACTTGCCTAGCATGTGGCCAACCCCAGTGTGATCCCTGACATTGCATATGGTACACTGAGAACAGAACCAGAAGTAAGCCCTGAGCATCACAAGACTGGCTCCCCTGCCCCCTGGCAACATACCTAAACACAAGTTTTGTTCACTGTTCTCTCTTTTCTCCAATGGAATTGGTGTGCCAGGGAGATGTGCCAAACTTAAAAAGGGCTCCAGCACACGTTTTCTACCCTGAGGAGCAAGGAATTCTTTCAGGATTCTTTCAACCTTGGTCGGTGTGAAAATCTGGATGCAAGATCAGCTCTTTGGTCAGCCCAAAACATGAGGTCATTATTCTGGGTGTGGATACTTTTGAGGTCAGGTCAACATTTTTCTTTATCAAGTTTGTGGGTCATTGACACAGAGATGACTCCTGTCAGCCAAAAATATAGCTCATCATCAGTACTGAATAATAGTTGATAGTTTTGCTCTATTTTATAATAGAAATAATATTCCCACCTTCGTCATTAAATAATTAATTTCCTTCCTTTCTCCCCTCCCTTCCCTCCCTCTATCCTCCCTCCCTCCCTCCCTCCCTCCCTCCCTCCCTCCCTCCCTCCCTCCCTCCCTCCCTTCCTTCCTTCCTTCCTTCCTTCCTTCCTTCCTTCCTTCCTTCCTTCCTTCCTTCCTTCCTTCCTTCCTTCCTTCCTTCCTTCCTTCCTTCGTTCCTTATTTCTACTTCTTTCCCTCCTTATTTTTTTATGGTGGAGGAAGCTCCCAAGCATGCTTAGTAGGGCTGGGTGTCCCACCCAAATATACTTGATCTCAAACCTGACAAAACTATATGGCTACAGAGGGGTTTGCTGGCCCAACACTGTTGCTCAGGGCTTCCAGTGCTAAAACTAGCAGTGCTAGGGAACCATATGATACTAGCAACCAAGGTCTTTGGGCTATTTTCCTGTCTCCAACATCCAACTTTCTTAAATAATGTTCACCCTTCCATCCCATGAGTTCATTTCATGATATAGAATATGATTCATTCATGGATAAACACTATTCTTGGCACTGAAAAAAATCTAAGCTGAGATCTTCCATCTGGGGCAAATCAACTTCCCTGAAGCTCACTGTCAACGTTGGCAAATAGGAATAATAATGGTTCTCATTTTACCTGCCTGGCAGGTGTGTAGCGAGGATCCTATAACAGGCCTGGGGGCTGGAGGTGAATATTATTATTATTTAACAGACACCCTTAATCCAGAATAAAGAAAAATTACTTATCATGCCATCCCCTTGGTTTGGAATGTTGGTTGTTTGGAACTGAGTCCAATTCTGAGAAGGCCAAACCCTCATTTCCACGCTGCTGAGGACCTGCCCGCACAAGTTCTCTCCAGATGCTGGTGAGCCCCTTTTGGAAACAAGGACAGGTATTGTTGAACTGGGTCTAATGAGAAGGGGAATGTCGGCAGTTATCAATGAGTCTGAGCCAAGCCTCCATGTGGCAAGAAGCACTTTCTCCTGTGATTCCATTTTCTGGTTAAAGAAGTTCCAGCCAAAAATTTTTTTAAAAGAAGGAAGGAGAAAACATCTAAGGCTCAACACTTTACAGGGGAGGGGCGAGCAGGAAGTTGAATCTCATTGAGTCAAGGCTGAGAGACTGAGGACCCAGCACCAGCTTCCACCCTTCTACTCTCCTGCTGCCACTAGCCCTTCCACTGGAGAAAAGAAAAAAAAGTCATACCAGGGAAGATGAAGAGCCAAGTTGAATCATACTGCCAAGTGAGGAAGACCCTGCAGGCCAAATTAGACAAGCTATTAACTAGCAGCTCAAATTGAGCAATTTAGAGACATGCACAGACAGAGTTCACAGCAAAACAAGGGTGAAAAATCACAGTAAGATGGAAAATGTGGTCATCAAAGCCACCAGAGCAAAAGGAACTTCAAGTGCCAAGTAAGAAATAATAAATAAGAAAAAATATATGAATTAAATATATCACGGAAAAAAATCAAGTCTTTTATAGAGTTCATGCATATTGGGAGGCTCATGGTTTAACCTTCCTCAATCTGTGTTCACTGTTTTGTTGTTCCTTCTGTATCAAATTTCATATGGGACAGGTGGATGAGTTTATAAGTCTAAAAGATGGACTGTTAGAAGCATTGTCACCTGGAAAAATTAATGAGTAAGTTCATAAAGTTGCCACGTTTAGATTTATCGAGTTTGCCTCTCTTTCCAGGGCAGAGCAATAGCACAGCAGGTAGGGCATTTGTTTTGCACATGGCCAACCTGGGTTCAATTCCTTCGTCTCTCTCAGAGAGCCTGGCAAGCTACAGAGAGTATCCCGCCAGCATGGCAGGGCCTGGCAAGCTACCTGTGGGGTATTCAATATGCCAAAAACAGTAACAAGTCTCACAATGGAGACGTTACTGGTGCTCGCTCAAGCAAATCTATGAACAATGGGAAGACAGTGCTACAGTGCTACAATGCTACCTCTCTTTCCACCAAAAAATCATTCATGGAGGATAAAAACCCTCTTTCTTTTTTCTTTTTTTGACTCCATGAGATAATTTTTTTTTTAAAAATGTGCTTCATAGTCATGAGACAGTGACATTCATTTAGCATTATATAGGAAATATTCATTTAAGAAGAAGACATTGGTTTTATTTTTATTTACTTGCATATTTATTCTGGTGCTGACAATGAAACCTAGGACTTCACATCCACAAGGCAAGTGCTCTGAAATACACTTCCAGCCCACAAGTAACACATTTTAAAATTATTCTTCCCAGACTGAAATCTTCCTGTCATTAGCTATACCATATGCCATGCTTGCTGGTCATCTGTTACTAGTTTGTTTGTTTGTTTATTTGGAATGCTTTTATTTACTTTAGCTACTTGGTGTCTTTGATTTTCCTTCTCCTACTCTCACTTAGGAAGATCTAAAGTCGGAGAATAAAATAGTATTTAGCAGCACGGCTTCTGGAACCTAATTCACAACTCTCATAACAGGGTGTAATTTGTGATGTCTAGCATAAAATGAAAATGCAGTTTCATTCTTTGAAAATTATTAAGAATTTCAAGTTGGTGACCTGGGACTAATCAAGTCAAATTTAGAGCTCTTCAGATTACAGATTTCTACTTGACTAACCAGGTCAAATATTCATGAATCTGGCCCTGCTATTCTACGCTCACTTTGGGACTATGGCAGATTACCACCATGCGTCTAAATTGTATTAACTTTAAGTTAAAGTCAATAATGGCACTATCTCTCAATGATGTGGAGTGATTGATTAGATCATACTTGTAGAGCACATGAAACAAATCAAGTGCTTAAACATTATTAGTTACTGCTATCACAAGCAATCTGAAAATATAACATTTTTATGAAGCCTAAATGAAATAGTGATTAAATATCATTATACCCTAAATGACCAAATAAAATGACCCAAATCAGGAACACTGTCAGCATCAAATGTGTGCAAGTAAGAAGGTAACAGAAATTTTCCTTCAGTGTAATAAGGAAGGCAAATGCCCTACCTGCTGTACTATCGCTTCAGTGCATGAGAACGACTCGGGTTCGATTACTCTGCCCCTCTTGGAGAGACTGTCAAGCTACTGAAAGTATCCAGCTCACACTGCAGAGTCTGGCAAGCTATGTGTGGCGTATTCAATATGCCAAAAACAGTAACAACAAGTCTCATAATGGAGACGTTACTGGTGCCTGCTCGAGCAAATCGATGAACAACAGGACAACAGTGCTACAGTGCTACAGTGATAAGGAATACAGATGGTATGACCATTTTGGGAAGATAGTTTGTTGGTTCTTACAAGACTATGTATGCCCTTACCTTATATATAACCCAACAGAATCAATAATCTAATGGGACATTATTTTTATTTTTTTTGTCTTTTGGGTCACACCCGGCAATGCACAGGGGTCACTCCTGGCTCTGCACTCAGGAATTACCCCTGGTGGTGCTCAGGGGACCATATGGAATGCTGGGAATCGAACTCAGGTCGGCAGCATGCAAGGCAAACGCCCTACCTGCTGTGCTATCCAGACCCTAGTGGGACATTATTCAAAGCTAAAATGAAATACACTATCATACCAGAACATGCAAGAATTTACATGAATATTACTAAGAGATAGGAGTCAACTTGAGTACACTACATATTGTGTGGTTTCAATATTACAACATTTTTGGAAGGCTAAATCTAAGCAAATAGCAAAAAATATTGGTGGTTCCCAGTATTTAAAGAATGGGCTGAGGGATAGTTGGAACATAGGGGGTTTTAAGGCTTTGAAAATATTCTAAAATATCATGGTGATAGGCACATATGATTATACATTTGTCCAAACATATAGAACATATGACACCAAGAATGAATTGTATAAACTATAAATTTTGAATAATTATAAAGTGTCACTATAGGTTTGTCAATTGTAATAAATGTCAGCTGTAATAAATCACCACCATGGTGGTGAGTTCAAAATAGGGGAGATTAGGTATGTAGAGAATCAAACTTAGGAAAATCTTAATACCTTCCTCTAAATTTTACTTCAAGCTTAATTTGCTCTAAAAATAGTCTTTTTATCGAAATGAAACTTGATAACAAAACATAATGAGAAACTGAGGCAATAATTAGGTAACACATAGCAATCACCACTAATCTTTGTTATTCTGCTTTTCTGTGAGTTCTCTGAATAAGAAACCTTTAACATAAATTACTCAAATAATTAATTATTTGCATTCACTTGCAATGATCTGGTCAGGTCAAGTTTGATATGAAGCTCTAAACTATATATTTATATGTACTAAATATATATTTATATACTAACTATATATTATATAATTATCACTGTCACTGTCATCCTGTTGTTCATCAATTTGCTTGAGCGGGCACCAGTAACATCTCCATTTTGAGACTTGTTGTTACTGTTTTTGGAATATTGAATACATACGCCATGGGTAGCTTGCCAGGCTCTGCCGTGCAGGCAAGATACTCTCGGTAGCTTGCCAGGTTCTCCGAAAGGGATGGAGGAATCGAACCCAGGTCAGCTGCATGCAAGGCAAATGCCTTACTGCTGTGCCATCACTAAATAATATATTTAGCATATAAATATATAATATGTTTAGCAGAGAAAAGTCAGATGTTTTAGAAACTATTCTGAGATTCACATAAAAAAAGACTTCGTGAAAAAAAACCAAAAAATTTCTTGCCTTTAAAAAGAAACAATGTTAAGGAGGACATTTTAAATTAGAATTTTTATATTATCAAATAGTCCAATGATAAAAATATAAATAGTACAAGAAGAAC
Source organism: Sorex araneus (assembly GCF_027595985.1). Lineage (NCBI taxonomy): Eukaryota > Metazoa > Chordata > Mammalia > Eulipotyphla > Soricidae > Sorex > Sorex araneus. The sequence goes on along the minus strand of NC_073306.1, from coordinate 103,387,475 downwards.
TATGAATATGGGTATTTCATAATTTCACATCTTTATACATTTACTTCAGATTTTTAGATTTTCACATCTTTAGACATTTGCTTCAGATTTTATGCCATTATTATAATATCTAAAACACCAAAATATCACAGAATAAATGTACTTACTTGTGGAGAGCCTCCCTGGGACCGTGCTTCGTGAACACCTGTTTCTTGTTGGTTGCACCGTGCTTTGTGAACAACACCTGATGGGGAATCAGGATGTCTTGTCACGCTCACAAGTTATGGCTAGTTTATCAGCTGCAGACACTTGAGGGCAAACAAGCAGGGAGAGGTAGATAAGGGGGGAAGTCACCTAGCTAGTGGGTTCCCCCTCGTGCGTCCCTCTTTCCTCCCCCTCGTTCCTGTTTCTTCCCCCTTCAATGGAAGGTTCCTGAATAAATTGCAACAAGAAGGATCTCCGAGTTGCGTGTTTCTTCGCTGGTCGAAGCAGCGCGCGACAGCTGGTGGCCCGTACGGGGAACCCGACCTCCAGTATCCCCCGGGTGGATTCAGAACTTGCTGCGATTCAGGACTAAGGTTCACGAGAAGTCGTGACGATGAAGTTCCTGTGGTGAGTCAGGACCATAATATCCATGGATGTGTATGTTTTGTTTGTAGGTTGGATTTGTATTTGTCTTTTCCTTTTTTTTTTTTTTTTTTTTTTTTTGCTTTTTGGGTCACACCTGGCGATGCACAGGGGTTACTCCTGGCTCTGCACTCAGGAATCACCCCTGGCCGTGCTCAGGGGACCATATGGGATGCTGGGATTCGAACCCGGGTCGGCCGCGTGCAAGGCAAACGCCCTACCCGCTGTGCTATCGCTCCAGCCCCTTCCTTTTGTTTTTTTGCTTTTGCTTTCTATGCCTACATTAAGGATCAGAAGTGCGGTAAGGCCGTACAACCGGAACAAGTAGCGTTAGAAGAGACAAAGAAGGAACTGTTGGACAGAGGCAGCCGTCATGGCATTGTAGCCTCTGAGCGAGAGGAGGGTTCGGACGTGGAAAGCGAGGCCTCTAGGGGAACCCCGCTAATGCAGGGACGCGCCCCAAAAAAGAGAGGAAGGCCCCGAGAACCATCCATGACCCGTCCGTCTCTTTATCCCTCGCTACGTCAATTTCAGCAGGGACGGGCTAATGGGGATTCTGACCCCCCTATTGAGGAGGAAGCTGCGACACATGATAGTGACCAATACTTGACGCTAAAGGGCTCTGAGGATGATCCGCCCCCTTATCTTAACAAAGCGGGAGGCGGACTTTCCTTCGCAAAACCCGGGCTCTGGGCAGAAGTTAGGCGAGAGCTACAGTTAACTTATCCTGTTTTTGAAGATAATAATCAACAGCGATATTACGAGCCCCTAGATTTTAAAATAATTAAGTCCTATGGCAGGAGGGACCCCTTCTGTGGATTCATCCTAGGGTCTCTCCGGCGAAAGCCGTGGAGTTATACCCTGCAGCTGTAGCCTGTTTGGCTGTGATTGGTATTCAGGACTGCTTGCAATACTTTGGAAAACTTCCAGATACTCTTATAACCCCCTATAATTCCACTCAAATAGTTTCTTTGTGTAACTTACATGATGATTGGGTGATTCTCCGATTTTCTTTTCCCAATATTATTGATAATCATTATCCCAAACATCCACTAATGACCTTCTTCAAAACCCATCCGGTAATTTTCCCCAAAGTCACCTCTTATGTACCCCTTCCTGGAGAGCGGTCCACAAATATTATCTCTCATTGCCTTGAAGCATGGGCAGCCTGGGGCATCCCAGCCCAACTGAAAACAGATAACGGTCCGGCATACACCTCTGCAAAATTCACCGCATTTTGTGCCCAGATGGGAGTCTCTTTATCTCATGGCCTCCTGTATAACCCACAAGGGCAGAGCATCGTTGAGCGTGCCCATTCCACCCTTAAAGCATGCTTGATAAAACAAAAAGGGGGAGTTTGCCTGGGACGGCCCCCTCGAGAAAGAACCTCTATTGCACTTTTTACTCTAAATTTTTTGATTATTGATGATAAGGGCACCTCCCCTGCAGATAGGCACTCTTCAAAGATCCCTGTGTGCCAAGGATATGTTAAATGGAAGGGATATCCTTTCTGGTGAATGGCGCGGCCCGGACCCCGTGTTAACCTGGGCCAGGGGTTCTGTTTGTGTTTTTCCACAGGACAGGGCAGAACCAGTGTGGATTCCTGAACGCCTGACACGGAAGACCGCGCCTCCAGTAGACCAAGAGGTGGAAACTGGTGCTCCTGTTCAGCCTGGTTCCTGTGATGATACGAGCTGAAGAAGCAGCTTTTTGGGCCATTGCTACATCATGGCCTGCTTTAATCCCTTCCTTACCCACCTTAATAATAAGACCAGAGTAGAAGTCCCCTCCATTTCCTCAGAGTGGGCGGGGTGGGAGTAGTACTATCCTTATTGCTTCTCACTGCTTTGGTTTTTGCCTGGTGTCTATACAAAATGCAGCAAGAACAACTATTTACAAAGGCGTGATATTTACAGGCATTCGCAGCCCTGGAGGCAAAGCAATCCACGGCTTGCAACTTTGAAACAATAATCTCGCTCAGAACAATCAGGTCTAGCTGGATGTAGCAAAGGTATTATGCAGCTGAGAGCCCTTAACTGCAGGGGACCTCCTGTAGTTGAGGAGTTTGAAAGGGTGCACTATACCCCACCTGACCCTTGGACCAACCTAAGACAGGGACCTACAAGCGAGAGGGCTCCAAATGACGGGTAAGGCCAAGGGGGGCCGAGGTCGCTACACAGACTTGTTCTAAAACAAAAAGGGGGAACTGTGGAGAGCCTCCCTGGGACCGTGCTTCGTGAACACCTGTTTCTTGTTGGTTGCACCGTGCTTTGTGAACAACACCTGATGGGGAATCAGGATGTCTTGTCACGCTCACAAGTTATGGCTGGTTTATCAGCTGCAGACACTTGAGGGCAAACAAGCAGGGAGAGGTAGATAAGGGGGGAAGTCACCTAGCTAGTGGGTTCCCCCTTGTGCGTCCCTCTTTCCTCCTCCTCCTTCCCCCTCGTTCCCGTTTCTTCCCCCTTCAATGGAAGGTTCCTGAATAAATCGCAGCAAGAAGGATCTCCGAGTTGCGTGTTTCTTCGCTGGTCGAAGCGGCGCGCGACACTTACTATCTAGTGAGAAAATTTGTATTCAATATTCAGGTAAAAATGTAATTTGGACACCTATAAATTTGTCCCCATACCTCCTTTTATTCAAAAGCTCTATTTTTCTCACCAAAGATTTCCCCTTTTCTGGCTTTTCTAGAAATCAAGGAAGAGCTTTTTATTTTGGTTTATAAAGAGAAAAATAATTATTGACCATAAATTTGACTATAAAATACCAAAATAACACAACTGATAAGTAGTATCATATGTAAGAACCAAAATCCAAAAAAAAATGTAGACATTTCTCTTGGGCAATAAAATACTTCCTTTTCTCCCCCTTGGGTGATTGCACGTCTTTCCTTTCCCTTCTCTCACACATGGATTAAACATTTTCCAGATTGGACCCATTTTAGACATTTTGCAACCTATTCCACCTCTAACAGTGAAAACACACTGCTTCTGTTTCTGTCATTATTTAACTAAAACCACAAAAATTGGGTAACATTCAAAGTTAGAATAATTAGCAAAACCATTAGGGTCCTACTTTTAGTATCAGTAACTATAGTTGTATCACCAAGGGCATTTTATGTCATGTTTTTGCTTTTTTATGCTATTAATTTTGTTCAGATAAATTTGCTAGTATCACTGTATCACTAACATCCCGTTGCTCATCAGTTTGCTAGAGCGGGCGCCAGTAACATCTCCATTATGAGACTTGTTACTGTTTTTGGCATATTGAATATGCCACAGGTAGCTTATGAGGCTCTCCAAGAGGGACGGAGGAATTCAACCCGGGTTGGCTGCATGCAAGGCAAACACTGTGCTATCACTCCACTGATCAAGTGGTTAAGACCTTGGACCTGAAATCCAAGGGGGGGGTCTCCCCACGCAGGTTTGAACCCTGCTTGCTGCATAATCAGGACCATTATATATTATATAAAAATAAAACAGGATTACATCCCACTTAATTAAAACTTTCTTTAGTACTTCTAGAGAAGTGTACTAATAAAATGGCAACCAAGAGCTTCCATAGGCAAGGCCCAGGTATGTGGGTTCCAGGACTGAATCTCCATGCTGTATGGCGGCAGAGTCGCCGGGCTGTGCCTCCCCGGCTTCCTGTATGCTAGTCAGCATTTCTTCGCAGCCAAGGGAGAAATTGAGTTATTTTTCAGGGTGTAATTGTATAGTAAGCTATATATATGTTAAATTATTAAAAGGCCAAAATGTTTTTTATTCTCTCTCTCTCACACACACACACTGTCCAACTTTAGTAAATTGGATTTTATCATGAATTTTAACAGTCAGCATTCGGAGATAGTACACCCTTGCCTAGAAAATTTAAAACACATTTGCATAGTCCTTCATCTACAAGAACATGAGGTCAGATTTGCTAAATGATGCCTTATGTCCTCAAATTGGCCAAAAATGAACATACATAAGCCAAGGCCATCTCAGCATTGTGTCTTTTCTATGTGATTTAGGAGCATCCTTTGTGGTTCTCTGAAATTCCCTTCACTACCGCCTCCCACACATCAAAACTAGTAATTTGGGTTGCTTGTGTCAACATAGGATGGAATAGGGAAAGATCAGTTTCAGATCTAGCCAGGTCTTTCACGCAGAAAGGTGCTGAAACTCAGAACTATTCAAAATGACTAACAATTCTAACAGCTACACAGGCTTGTTAGAATGGATCTTTCTCTCCTGGATTTTATGGTTATTAAGTTCTGCAGTTATCACATTTTATCATGACATTTCTTTCAAGTCTCTGGATTTTTTCTATCTGAAACTGTTGCTATGTTTCCTAGTCCTCCAAAATTAAAAATATAAATTTAAGTAGCAATAATGGTAACAAGATCAACTAATGCTTACAAAGAAATTACTGTATACCAGGCATGATGTTATTCCCTTTACATAAAATAGCTTTTAATCTCCTAGTAATGCGGTTTCATGAAGCTTTCAATCAGGTGATTAAAAAAAAAATTGAAGCAAACAAGTTAAGTAACTTTACCCAAGTTACAAGGTTAAAAAGTCTTAGAACAATATTTCAAACCCAGAAGTAATGTTTTCAGCATGCAGTGAAACTGATGTAATCAGAGAAATTTAAAAGGTAAGTTTCTTGCCCAAGTTCACACAAGAGCAGAGACAGGAGACCTGAATTTGTAGCTAAAAATTCTGAATCCTTCTCATGTATGCCACCAATGAAATGTGGCACATATGAAAGATTTCTCATAAAAATGAAACAGAAAAAAAGAGCTGCCCCAAAATGTAGTTTATGGGTTTCACAATCTTATGTAGGTTGAATTTCGTTAATGGTCACAAATTGTCTATATGAATAGAAGCCACTTGAAAAGAACCATGAAACTTAGTCAAATATGGCAATCCCAAAAATAATTCTAAATTAATTAATTTTGAATTAATTTTAATTAATAGAAAGTTGGGCTGGAGCGATAGCACAGTGGTAAGGCATTCACCTTTCACGCGACTGACTCGTGTTCAATTCCTCTGCCCCTTAGCTACCTGTGGCGTATTTGATATGCCAAAAACAGTAACAATAAGTCTCACAATGTGAGACATTACTGGTGCCCGCTTGAACAAATCGATGAGCAACAGGATGACAGTGACAGTGACAGTAATAGAAAGTTAAGAACCTGGGTCCTGATCTAGATAATGGTAAATGTAAGATGTAAGAAGTAAATGTAACATATAGGACCACATCTGACAGTGATCAGGGATTACTCTTGGATCTGCACTCAGGAGCCACTCCTGGCAGTACTTGGGGACCATATGGGAGGCAGGGGATCAAACCCAAGTTGGCCACAGGTAAGGCAACCTCCCTACCCACTGTATTGCTCTGGTCTCCTCCATCTTTCTTCTTATAATCTCTCAACCCACTGTATTGCTCTGGTCTCCTCCATCTTTCTTCTTATAATCTCTCACTTCCCCTTGATCTTTTCTCAGTCCTTCAAACCTAAATGAAGTTCTCGTGCATTGTGTGTTTCATGTCAAACATGCTCAGTTTAGTGATGGAGTAGGAAAGACAAAGTACCAAGTTGTCATAAAGAAAGTGGAAATGGGTGGTTGCTTAACTGTTTTCTCAAAGTATTACAAGGAATAGACCATCATTCACAACAGATTCTTTAACCACTGATGCCAGCCCAGAGTGACTCAAAACAAGACTCCTTTTTTCGTTAATCCCACTACCATCACTTCTTCTAATATAATTTCCCAATCGGCCCTATATAAAGTCCTAGTCCCAGTGATCCCTTCTCTATCCTAAAAGCCCCCTCCCCCATCCATCTTGTGTCCAGCTTCCAACAGTGGACCAGTTCTCCCGGCCCCTGTTTTACATATTTTTTTTATTTTTTATTTTGTGTGTTGGAAATGATCACTCTGGACAAGAACCAAGTGCTGAAAGTAGGTAAAGGGGAAATATATGATAACCTTTCAGTACCTGTATTACAAACCATAATACTCAGAAGAAAAGAGAGTTAGTAAGTGAGCAAGAGAGAGAGAGAGAGAGAGAGAGAGTGCCTTCTACAGAGGCAGGCTAACAAGGTATGGGGTTGGCTGGAGGGAAACTGAGGACATCAGTGGTGGGAAATGTACACTGGTGAACAGATGGCTATTGGGACATTGTGTAACTGAAACCAAATCATGAACAAAATTGTGACTGTGCATCTCCTAGAGATTCAATTTTAAAAAGTCTTAGTTCCAACTGATAGGTTTTGGGAAACAAGAAGTCTGCTGTCTTCTCCAGTTGCGAATGCTTGAATAAAAATGTTGTTTTCATATTCACCCTTGTTTCTTGAGTAACTAGCCTTTGAGAGATGAGTTCAGTAAAAGACTCTGTGTGACTAATTTACATATACGGAGACCCTACCGGGCTTATGATGAAAGTTAAAAGAGATAAACTGCAGTGAGATGAGCAAAACAAATTATATATATATATATATGTATAAGATCTGATATATACTTCTTTATAATAATTAAACTTTTCAAGATAAAATGCTATAATGAACCTCATGTACCTATCTTTTTAACTTGTATGTGCATCACAGTTTTGTGAATTTTGATAGATATTCTTTTTTTTTTAATTTAAATTTTATTGAATCACCTTGTGGAGGGTTACATAGTTCTCAGGATTATGTCAGTTATACAATACTCAAACACCCTTCCCTTCACCCGTGCCCATATTCCATCACCAACCACCCCATTATACCTCCCGCCCCCTCCCGCACCCCCCCCCGTCCCCGCCCTTGTACGTGATAAGTTTCACTTCGTTTACGCTTTATCTTGGTTACAGTCCATGTTTCAACACATAACTCACTATTGTTGCTAGGGTTCCCCCAAAAAAAGAGAAGACAGTCCCACTGTCAAGGAAGCATTTGATAGTTCTCCATTGCTGAGAATGTAGAGATATTAAGTCCCGCTGTTTGTTACATAACTTTTCTATTTCCCCCCCCCCTCGTCCCGCGCCACCGAGTTCACGCCTGTTTAGTAATCACCACACTGCCTGACAAAGGGGAAAAAAAAAAACGAAAAAGATGGTTATTTCCCGTCATCAGCCGGCGTGGGGCTCTGGCTTAGTTGATAGTCTGGTAGAATGTCTGCAAGCAGTTTCTGGAACCAAAAGTAATACGCTGGTATCGGCCCTGGCTCGAGATTCCACCAGCGTCCCGCTGTTCCAAGTACATAATAATTTATTCCCTTGTATCCCATTCCCACGCCACCAGGTCCGTGTCAGCTTAATGGACATCATACTATGGTTAACGCCACGCCGCGTTTCTTCCCGAGAAAGAAGGATAGTTCTTCTAAGCCGGCGTGGGGATATGGCTTAGTTCAGTCTATAGAGATGGCTACCACTTTGGTAGCCTTCAATATTTCAGCACAAGATTTACTATTCTTATTAGGATTTCCCACCAAAGTCCGACCCGTTAAAAAGGAACCATTTCATACTGGTGATGATTAAATGACAATAGGTTGCGCGGCCATGGCAGCGGCCTCGCGGCTTTGAATTTCTGTATAAAGTCCAGGGAAAGTACAGCCAGAAATTACACGTCACTACAAACTTTAACCCTATTGTGGTCCCCCCAAAGTCCAACCCATTACAAAGGAACCATTTCATATTGCTGATGATTAGATGACATTAGGCTGCGGAGGCCGCGCGGTTTTGGGTTTCTATATAAAGTCCAGGGAAAATTCTGCCTAAAATTCTATCGCTACAATCTTTTACCCTTCAACAAAAAACTCAGTACTATTGTTTGGAGTTTCCCCCCACGGTAAGCCCTGCCAAAAAGGAACATTTACACGTTGCTGACAATCGAGAGATATTAGGTCGTGCGGCTGCTATCACAGCCTCGCGGTTTTGGATTTCTATATGAAGTCCAGGGAAAATTCTTTTGGTAATTGCATCACTCGCTGGCAGCGCCTGGGCCAGAAGCTCCGAGCACACAGTTTGGAGGCATTTTGGGGGCGCCGCTCGTGTCCAAAGTGGTTCAGTTGCCTCCGGGGTCGATCTCGCGAGGGGCCGGAATTGATAGATATTCTTTAAAGCAGAAATTAAAGAATGGTCTAACTTAATAGGTGGGATTCTGAGCCCAGAATTTTTTTGGTTCTGCAGGCAGTTGTGATAAGATTCCAATTTGGAATTGCTTAGCCTCTGATTCTTGGGGACTATCTGTGCCTTAAAGAGGTAGAAAAGTTTACATGCTATTGGTGACATGATCCACAACTAACAGAAGAGATTTAAACATCCAGATTTCCATCTGTTGAGGCCCAGGAGAGAATTAATTTTTTTCTAGATTATTTAAATGAATTTAAATGATTTAAATTTAAATGAATGACTGGAGTAATAGCACAGCAGGTGGAGTGTTTGCTTTGCACACGGCTGACCCAGGTTTGATTCCTCTGTCCCTCTCAGAGAGCCTGGAAAGCTACTGAGAGTATCCTGCCCACATGACAGAGCCTGGTAAGCTACCTGTGGCATATTCAATATGCTAAAAACAGTAACAAGTCTCACAATGGAGATGCTACTGGTACCTGCTCAAGCAAATCAATGAACAACGGGACAACAGTGTTACAGTGCTACAGATTTAAATGAATAGATTGTAATGATAGGGCAGAGATAACTGCAGGATTAACACAAAGTTAGGGAAGTTGAAAAATACAATGACTAGTATTGATAGGAGTCTATTACCAACTTCAGACTCAAGACTAAAAATAGGAAATGAGTTCCTGGACCTAAGTGAGAGTTGGAACCACTGACAAGCCACTGCTTGGGAGAAATGATCATTTGAAGAAACTAGGCCTGACTGAAGTCATGCTCCAGAAGCACCTGGTTTAGAGAATCAATATAAAGGGATGGATGTTGGAACATTATATGACTGAAGCTAGATCATAAACAACTTTGTGACTATATATCTCATGTGATTCAAAATTTTAAAAGTATACATTTTTGTATATGATAGATATATATTTCACTCTCTTCAGCCTCGTTGGTTAAACTCAACAAGCCATCTGTCAAACCAATAAGGGCTTTAGTCCTCTTTAACAAATGGTACTGCAAAACTGGACAACTACATGCAAAAAATAAAAATGGATTCAGATCTCTACCTGACACCATGCACAAAATCAGATCAAAATGGATTAAAGACCTCAACATCAGACCAGAATACATAAGGTACATTGAAAAAAAGGTTAGTAAAACCCTCCATGACATTGAAGCTAAAGGTATCCTCAAAGATGACACCCCACTGACCAAGCAAGTGGAAACAGAGATAAACAAATGGGACTATCTTAAAATAAAAAGCTTCTGTACTTTCAAAAACCAATGACCAGAATGCAAAGTCTATAGAAAGGATATTCACCCAATAGCCATCTGATAAAGGGTTGATATCAAGGATTTACAAGGCACTGGTTGAACTCCACAAAAAGAAAACATCCAACCCCATCAGAAAATGGGGCAATAAAATGAACAGAAACTTTCTCAGAGAAGAGATCCACATAGCCAAAAGACACATGAAAAAATGCTCCTCATCACTAGTCATCAGTGAGATGCAGATCAGAGCAACAACGAGATACCATCTCACACGACAAAGACTGGCCCAAATTTAAAAGAACAAAAGCAACCGTTGTTGGTGCAGATGTGGAGAGAAAGGGACTCTCTTCACTGCTGGTGGGAATGCCAGCTGGTTCAGCCCTTTTGGAAAACCGTATGGATGCTTCTCAAAAAATTAAAAATTGAACTGCCATTTGACCCAGCAATACCACTCCTGGGAATATATCCCAGAGATGCAAAAAAAGTATGGTAGAGATGACATCTGCACTTGTATGTTCATTGCAGCACTGTTAACAATAGCCAGGATCTGGAAAAATCTCCAGTGCCCGAGAACAGACGAATGGCTAAAGAAACTTTGGTACATCTGCACAATGGAATACTATGCAGCTGTTAGAAAAGATGGAGTCATGAAATTTGCATATAAGTGGATCAACATGGAGAATATCATGTGAAATGAGTCAAAATGAGAGGGACAGACATAGGAAGACAGAACTCATTTGTGGAATATAAAGCAACAGAATGGGAGACTAACATCCTAGGATAGTAGAGATAAGGACCAGGAGGATTGCTCCATGGCTTGGAAGCCAGCCTCACATGCTGGGGGAAAAGGCAGCTCAAATAGAGAAGCTGTCACCAAGTAAAGGATGCTTGGAGGGCCCACTATGGAGGGGAAATGTGTGCTGAAAGTAGACTAAGACCAAACAAGCTGGCCACCTAATACCTGTACTGCAAACCACAACACTGAAAAGGAAAGAGAGAGTATAAGGGAATGCACCTGCCACAGAGGCAGTGGGAGGGATACTGGGTACATTGGTGATGGAGAATGGGCACTGGTGGAGGGATGGGTACTCGCTTATTGTATGACTGAAATGTAAGCATGAAAGTTTGTAAGCCTGTAACTATACCTCACAGTGATTCACTAAAACAATTAAAAATTCATAAATATATATGTAGTTGTTGCACAATATAGTTTTAAAAATTACAAAGAAAAAAAAAACCCCACACACAAAAGAGAAGGGTGTTAGTGAGGAACAGTCCTTGCAAGCAGACCCAGGACAAAGAATGCCAGAGAATATATCCAGCAAGCAGAAGAAGGTAGGAAATGAAGGCAAAGAATAATCCAAAAGAAAGTGAATCTATCCTTTCAAATGCAGAAATAAGAGCCCAGTAATGGTCAATGTTTTCCAAAGTTAGACAGATATTTTTTAGCCCTAGAAGTTAAGACTAAGAGCAAAGGGATGATCTGATCCTTAGTAACATCAGCTACAAACCCTTGTCCTTCTATGTATATAGGTTTAAAAGTCTGGCCCCCAAATTCTTGTGCCCCTTCCTTCCTTGTGCCCCATTGTATAGTCAAGCTATACTATGGGGTTGGGGGATACTAAAAGTTTAAGGACTCTAATTATTGCCTACTTAAATTGTCATTGTAAAGAAACCTGGCAATGTTTTTTTGTTACCTTAACATTATTTACTAGCCAGAGGTACATTAGTTTTCAGTGAAATGCAGTTAGAGGTGATTACTTCCTGGTTTAGCATTTATTCTCAATTTGCCAACTAAAAGGACAAGGTAGGAGTTCTAATCACAGAAGTTTTATGGAGCTCTTTTCCCCCTTGAATCTTGAACTCTATCATTTGCAGCTTGTTTAAAGGCTAGCATTTCATTTTTTAAAAGTTATAATTACATTTATTTGTCTGGTTAAAAAGCAGAGAGGAAAAAGCCACTCCCCAGCTTGAAGTTAGTTTTCAACTCCTTCCCAAGGGACAAATACACATGCAAACTTGCACCTCTGGAAAAAAGGAATGTTATCTCCTTAAAGTCAGATCATTATAATAATAGCTGAACGTAAAAACAGTCAAGAAAGTACAGAGAATAAGATGAAATTTTGAATCATCAGAATTTGAATCATCAAAATGGTCATTGGCCTATTGAAGTATGTCCAAAGGAAGGATTGTCAGAATGACAATGGACTTTGGGAGTTGGAATGGTTATTTCAAATTTTGGAAGAAGTTGAAAAAATAATTATATGGTTTTAACAAACGGAACTAGGGCCAGGGATTGTAAGACAGAAAAACTATTTTAACCTCCAAAAGGTTGAAGATGATAATTGATTCAGTGTTTCAGTACTTTTCTCAGAGTTTGACAAATAAAGGACACTAAATTTTGATTGCTAAATGGATGGCAATGCCTGATTATGGTCAGTGGTGAAAGTTGTTACTGCCAAGCTAGAAAAGTATCGATTAAAGTCTAGATGACAACCTGCATTGACTACTTTAGGGCTTCTTAAACTCTTCCAGCTTTTCACCCAGATATATACTTTTATACAATGAGCTACATAAGTATGAAATTGGTACACAAATCAAACATTTATTGATAATAAAATATATATACTTATTTTTAAATGACTCCAACATTTAGTAGCAACTCACTGATGGAGAAGCTATGCTGAAGAGGATATTCCAATATTAGGACAGAAACCTAATCTGTTTTGTTTCTGATGATGATCATTTCTGAGACTAGTTAGAGTTGAACGAGGGCTTGGTTAGAGGTGGAAGGTAAAAAAGTTATGGAGCTAAGTTCTTCCTACTTCTTGGGACAGTAAGAAGTAGGAGGTAAATCTCATAAATTCTTCCAATATGGGAGATAAAGGCAACCTCTATGACCAGAAATACACAGTGTAATCAACAACAAGAAAACAAGCTAATTAAAAATGTTCCTGAGACCTTAACAGACATCTCATCAAAGAGAACATACAGATGAAAAATAAGGATATGAAAGGATGTTCCGTGCCATATATCATCAGGGAAATGCAACTCAAAATAATAAAATTTCACTATATATTATTAGATGGCCAAATCCCAGACCACTGACAATAAATAATGTTAGTGAGGAACTGAGCCACAGGAACCCTCATTACTGCTGGTGGAAAATAGTACAGCAATATTGGATAACAGCTGGACAATATTTTATAAACTAAACATAATTTTACTACACAATCCAGCAGAACTAGCAGAACATAATCCAGCAAAACATTATTTTTTTGGCATTTTTCCAAAGGATGGGGCTGGAGTGATAGCACAGCGGGTAGGGCGTTTGCCTTGCACGTGGCCAACCCGGGTTTGATCCCCAGCATCCCATATGGTCCTCTGAGCACAGCCAGGGGTAATTCCTGAGTGCAGAGCCAGGAGTGACCCCTGTGCATCGCCAAAAAGAAAAAAACAATGGAGTCAAAAACTTTTTTCTAAAGGAGTCTAAAACTTACATCCACACAAAAGATATCCATATATAAAGGATATAAATAATATCTTGATTTGTAGCTGCCAAAACTGGAAACTAAGATGTTCTTCAGTGGATGTATGGATAAATAAACTGTAGTAGTTCCAGATAGTGGAAATTATTAAATTCTAAAAAGAAATACACAATAAGCCATGAAAAGACATAGAGGGAACTATATGCATATTAATATGAGATAAAAAGCAATCTGAAAGCACGGTTCCAACTATATGACATTTTGGGAAAGGTGAAACTATGCAAATAGTGATTTTTCAGATATCAAAGATAAAGAAAGGAATAAATAAATAGTGAGGATTTTAAGGCCTATGAAAATATTTGAAGATTCCACAATGATCAATATATATAATTGTACAATTGTCCACATTTATAGAACATATGACATCAAAAGTGAATCATATAATGTAAACTATGGATTCTATTAGATAATAATGTATTGATGTAGGTTCATAAATTGCAATAATAGTACTACTTCAGTGATATTTTTATATACAGAAGTCATGCCGATAGCAGGCTTGCAGGAGTTGAATGGAAAATCTGTAATTTCCTCTCCATTTGTAAACTTAAACTAATAGAAAGGCCTAATTTGAAAAATAAAGAATATGGGGGTATCTGTGCAAGCATGTGAATGGGGAGAAAGAGGAAATGAGGAGTTGATTCCACCATAGCCTCCCCTGAGAATCAGATTTCATGAGACAGAATAAATGGTGAACGAATGTTATTCCTAGGTTAAGGTAAAGAAAGCCATGAGGATTACTCTGAAGGTGGTATTTAAGCAGTTCAGATAGAATCAGTTTTCAAAATCTCTACAGGAAACACGCAAAAAAATGAATCTACCACTCAGCACCACCATCATAGCAGATGCTTATACCATCCGTATCTACCACTAAGTGAACACCTTTAAATAGCCTCCTGATTTTGCACACAGATAATTTAAGTATATAATTTTATTGCTCATATCATCTATTCTATACCTGTGAGTCAATGCATGGCATTAACACTCTGATTAATGACTACAATTCATTTCTGAGCATTCTATTTAGCAGAGAAATTTTCCTTTCTTCTTTCTGCTCTGGGTCTTAGTTCTTTAAATCCTATCCTTATTGGCAGGCTGTTGTCATGGAGAAAAATAACTTTAAGTAGCTCTTTGAAAAGATTTGAGTTGCTGTTCCTGCTATTTAAAGATCCTCCAGCAAAGCAAAAAAAGTACACTCTGTTTCCATATATGGCTCTGTCACTCCAAAGCAAGAGTGTCACTGGGGCTTGGTTCCATGTGCTCAAAGCAGAACGAGACATGTCCTAAGCATCTGGGGATCACATTTACTAAGCATGTCTACCTAGCTCAGGAAAGGAAAGAAAATAAGACATGAAAATTCTGCTATATGAAATGTTTAGCTAATACATTCCTGAGTCATTATAAGCTGAAGCAAATTAGACTGGACAAATTTTATAATCACCATCAATTTTGCCTTCTGCATGGAGTGCTTTACTACATGTGACCTTGGAATTATTTGCCATGAACCATCTTCCTGACATCTTCAGTAAAATACTCATTATCTAAAACGTTACATTTTGATTCAGATGCATTTTTATGCACCTAAGATATGTCTAGCTTCTGACAGAACTGTAGGAGACATTTAAGTATAAAATAAGATCTTAGGACCAGAGAGATAGCTCAAAGTGCTTAGAGTATGCTTTGTATGTGCTAGGCCCAGGTTAGATAGCCAGCAGCATGTGATTTTCCAATACTGCCAGATTTCAGAAAAAGCAATCAGAAGCAATCCCCTGGCTTATAGCCATAAATAGATATTTGAGTATCACCAGATGTGCCCCCAAACAAACAAAATCTAGAATAAAATCACAACTTTGCCTGATTGGAACCAATCATTGGATCATTACAACTATTTTTAAATGTCTAGTCCCAGACCCTTGCACCTGAATTTTTATATATAAAATATAATATATATACACACATATATGTGATATAATGGGGCTAATAATAACATCTGCTTCTTCAAATTAGTTGTCAGGAGAATTTAATGATTTAGGTACATAAAGTACTTAACAATTATTCAGTGATTGCTATGAATGTTCTTAGTATTGATGAAGAAAATGAATAAAGAATATCAGTTGGAGCGCAAAATTATGAACAAATGGATACAGGCTAAGGAGCACTGTAAAGGGAAGAAAATGATTTTGGTTCTTTTGGAAAGAGAGATTTGAATAGTTAGGAAAGAGATAAGTTATCCCGTTTGTTGTGCAACTACTTGCCTTAGAAGGAACTTCTTTACTTCAGTCAAATAGACAATTCCTCATGATACATTATTAAAATAGATGCCCCATCATAGTCATTCAAGTGAACTTTTTTTTTTAAATTTCTGCACAGAAAGACTCAAATGGTGTCTTCTTCCAATTGATCTGGACAACACACATTAGATGTAGCGAAGCCCTATTTAATAGAGGAGGAGGAACAGTCTCTGTAATCCCATCCTAATAGGAAGTGGAGATGTTTTGGTTTGGGAAGGGGGCGGGGCTACACACTCTGCTGTTTAAGGCTTACTCCTGGCTCTGCATTTAGGGATCACTCCCGGAGAGCCGCGGGGGACCATTTGGTGTTCCGGGAATGGAATTAGGTCAGAGTGTGCTAGGCAAGTTCCCTATGAACTGTACTATTGCACTGACCCTGAAGAAAAAATCTATGTTCACCATTTTATTTGCTGAAAAACTAATTTGATCTTTGTTTAGAAAGTAAGTTTGTTCTTCACTGAACCTGGAACTAAACGTAGTTATGCCCAGGTTTTGAGAAGAGTATGTGGGAAAAAAAGTCATAGAGATATAGTCGAGATACTTAAAAAACTATGTATTTTCTAACTGTGTAGATATTTGAAAATAATATATATTATGTTAAAGGAAATAAATTCTAATCTTGGTAATAATTTATTTATATGTGAGACTGAATCGTTTAAATAGTTATTCTTTTTTTTTGGTTATCAAGCAAAATATTTGTTGACTTACAAAATCAGGCCTTTTCTACTTGTTCAAATAAATATTCTACTTTATTAAATGAATGTAATAAATTTTAAGGGTTTTAAAATCTTAAAAAAATCTTTGGAAATTTAATCTGAGTTTGAGAAATTGTCCTATTTTGGCATTTATATTTATCACATTATTTGTTGAACATTTAAAATCAATGAAGTACTCTGAAAAATACTGGGGTAATGATTCACAAGTGAGTAAAATAAAGGATTTCTGGGCCAACTCTCAGAGGTTTTATTTCTGTAGCTTTGGAGTGGGATCCAGGAAAGGAAAGAAAATTTTAGCAAAACTCCAATTGATGCTGAATGATCAGTTTATGCTAAGTGGAGTATAGAAAGCACAAAGATAAATCAGGAAATATTTCTGCTTAAAGGAATTTACAATTTTCTATGTCTTACTTTTCAAGTAGACAATGACTTTTCCTCTTTACAACCTTTTCCTCCACTCTCCCTCTAAACACTTATTTTTTGTGTGCTATCTTGAAGATATAGGAAGGACTAACACTGATAGATATAAGATAAAAATAAAATAAGTTCTTCTCTAAATTCCTGTATTTCTGAAACTCATATAATCGTTGAAATTTGCTATGATAAATTAAGTGTAAACTCCCTTCTGATATCTGGTGAGACTTATGTTAAAAAGTTCTTTATCCGAACTTAGAAGTCTCTTAAGTGTATGATGCCAGTTTTAGGAAACTCATTTGTGGGTACTGGGATGGAGAAAAGATAGACAGTAAAGCAGATAAGGCATTTCTCTTACATGAAGCCAACCCTGATTTGAAACAAACTATGTATGTAGGCTAATGAGCTCTGTCGGGAGTGATTCCAAAGCACAGTTGAATGTGCCCCAGACTCAAAAAAAAATTCATTTAGTTGGGGAGAGTGTAGAGAAGAGGCAAAAGAAAAATATGTAGATTGCACATATTTATGTAGGTATAATGTTTCATCAAGAGCTGGGCCCCCCAAATCAAGAATATCTACATTAAAAATGACATAATGTATTTGATAAAGTTTAATGTTCATATTGGTTAATATTCAAGTTTATTAGGATCATTAGTTTCCAGAAATTATATACTAAATTTTAATAGCATAAATAATAGCAGCATCCAATTAATGACATAATAAAAAGTTGGAGGCTGGTTTTTCCAGAACTGGCTCATCAAAACTACATTGTCAAGAGTCGGGGCTTAGCATCTCTAATGATCTCTTAGATTGCTTTGTTTTGTTCACAGAATGGTTCTGCAAATCCAGATATTATGTCCTTAGTAACCTCAACGATAGATAAGGGTAAATTCAAGGACATGAAAGAGCTCCCACATATGCGTTTTCTGTGTTGTCATAGAAAACATATTTTCTCCATAGTTTTCAGTGTGCTTTCTCTTACACGTCATTAACTAGAATTATCTCTTCTGTTTTATTTCTAGTTGCAAGGGAGTCTGAGAAAGAAAGGAATTTTTGAGTAGCAAGTCAACAATTAATTTCAATAGAGATTACATAATCGTAACATTATAGGAGTACATTATTTAACTAATTTCTTGACTACATTAGTCATCTAATTAGAAAGGAGTACATATGACATAGAGGAAAGTTTAAAGAGAGAGAAACAGACTCATTAGAAGCTGAAAGATAAGGATAGAAAATACATGGAAAGTAAAGGAAAGGTAGTTCAGGACATTAAATAAAGTATAAAATGTATCATATAATCTGTGATGATTATAAAATGTACAATAACAATATTACCACTCTGTGTCAATGTTAAGATGATTTTCTTATCATGTAAAATGGAAGTTCCAAAGCTAAATGACTTTGACATTATATGAACAATCTTTTATTTGAAGTGTTATATTTCTCAATAAATTTTCCAACTATTTAGACTAAATGAGTATAAGTTGGCCAGTTTCATTAGGTTTCCATTCTGTAAAACAAAATGGAAAAAGATAGGCATATTCTTCCCATTTGATGCCTCCCCTAAGAAAGTTTTCAAATATTCATAATATTAGGGGGTAGGGTCAATGTTAGATATCAGCCTTCAGTAATATTCTAAGCTTCAAATGTACCAAAATGCTGTTATTAGGTTTTTACCATAATCTAGATGCATGGAAACAACAAAAGAAAGGAATAATTCTCAGAAATCTGTTGGTTATACAGAAAATAAACAAACCTTAGAAATGCTCAATGTAATTAGTATTTCTTTTTTAACTCCTGTTATTCTATATCTCACCCTCATTATTTCTTTCTTTTTCTTGTCTTCAACCTCACAATTATTTTATTGATGTCTAGTAACCAGGTTTTGGGGAGTGTTTGTTTGTTTGTTTTTGGTAATATTCCCCATACAATTAAACCTCTGTGAGAACAGACATTAAATTTTTGTTCACTACAGACTGTTATAGGGTTATGGACTTTCAAAACTTTTTAAATAAATGCATGTGTGAATAAATGTTCCTAGTTGTTAAATAATGCTCATTACTTGAAATCTAGAAGTCATCCAGCACAAGCTGTCCTTCCATCAGTTCTGTGTTGCATGTGTCACGACAGGAGTGAAACTGGTGTGCTGCGTGTTCAGCAAACAAAATATGTCAAATTAATTACCAGCAATCGATAAAACAAAAAAAACATTACTTCGAGACCTACAAAACCAAGCCAGTGCTTCGTCGTGTGTGAATGGGAGCTGATTCATTGGCAGCTGTCACCCCCTAGTGGCAATACTTCATCAGGGTTCTACTTCTAGTTTCAAAAAACAGGGATTAAAAAAACAGGTTTTGGCAGAGAAGGGCTTTTGTTACTAATCTCACAACCTCTGAATTGCACACTCACACATACATACATATACACACAAAATTTTAGAAATTAAAAGATTTTTTTTCACAATGATGATCTATTTGCTAAATTACTGGAAAACAGCTAGTGATAAAAATGAAAAGAACTGGCTTAAAATTCCCTTTGAATTTTTTCTGCTCTGTCATTTAACTTTCTTATGGAATACTTTCCTTTATATACGTGTAAATATATGTGTATAAACATATGCATAATTGAAGATGAAGAGATAGTACAGCAGGCAGGGTGCTTTCCTTGCACATGGCCAACCCGGGGTTGATTCCCAGCACCCCATATGGTCCCCAGAGCACCAGCCAAGAGTAATTTCTGAGCTCAGAGCCAGAAGTCAGTGCTGAGCACTTCCTGTTGTGTCTACCTCCCAAAAATACATGTATATGGGGACATTGGTGGTAGGAAATGCAGACTGATAAAAGGACTGGTGTTGGAACATCATATGACTGAAACCCAATCAGGAACCAATTTGTAACAGTGTATCTCATAGTGATTCAACACAAAAAGAAAAAAGAAAAATACATAAAAATAGCTATTCATTTTCAAAAGCTGTTACAGAACAGTATGGATTTCCTACTCACAAGTTGACACTGTGGGACCTGAAAAAAATACAGGGGTAAGGTGCTTTCCTCGAATGTTGTTAGTCCAGGTTCAATCCTTGGCACCACATCTGATCCCTTCTGCACCACTTGGAGTGATCCCTGAGCAAAGAGCTAGGAGTAAGCCATGAGCACCCATAAGTGTGTCCCCAAGTAAAAAAAAAAAATACAAAACCAAATTGACAATCTAAGAAATGAATAGACCTTCTAGAATGCACAAAAATCATGAAGGTAAATTCTTAATCAATGTTTCCATATGAATTTCAGCAAGCTATATTGAATCAACTACTTAAATACATCCAAGCCATTTCTTACAAATTATTAGCTGCAAAACAGCCAGTTGCTTAACTGAATTCAACATTTCCCTGCCTCCACCCAATTCTTGCCCCCAAAACACCCACAGATACCTATATTTGTATCTATGGGTATAGATTTAGGAGTGATTTTAAAATAAATCATCCAAAACTATTTCTAATTTTGAAAGCATTTTGAGAGTTCAGAGCACATTTTCATACATATATTTAAATTTGATAATTAACTCTTTCTCTTAGCTAGAAAGAGACTAGTGAGTTTATAAGAAAAGTTATGGTGAGTTTTATCATCTGTTTAAGGGACTTAAAATACTTGAGGTGTGTACTCTGTGTGTGTATGTGTATGTGTCTACTAACATGTTAAGGTATATCAGCTGATTTGATATTTAACGCTTCAACATATGAAATAGACACTATCATTTTTACCATTTTACAGATTAGCCTGCTCACAAGTATAAAGTTCCTAGTATAAGATTATTACCATGACACTAGATCTTCCTGGGCTCCATTATTCTTCATCATGAACTTTTCTTATTAATTGGTACAACTCAAGAAACAGAAATTTAGAAAGTACAGTGATGTTAGTCATCAACATTGCAAAACACAATTCAAAAAACAAGATATTTACAGCCTATTAAAAACTGGTTGATGAAAGTTATTCTTAAAGAAAATTAAACCTGGGTTGGGGATGTTATTCAATGTAAACTCATTGCCTTGGCTCTGTGAGACCTCTGGGTCTGATCCCTGGCACTGCAAAAAGTAATACAAAAAAATTGAGCTTAATTTATATTTTTCTTACAGGGCGTCACAGTTATTCTTCTTAACACTACATTTTAAATATGCAATTATTGATATCCAGGATATGTTCTAGAATTTTCTTATTGGCTCAACATCAATTATTACTTATTTTGTTGCTGGTTGTTTTTCTCCCCCAAATATAAAGTATAGTGTTCTTTGGGTCTTTGTCTTACTGGAGGGAGATTGCTCTTCCAAGAAGTGTCCGAAGTGCCCTAAGGGGTTACTGCTGCCAATATTCAGCCAGGTCAACTTGGCTGGAAGTTTCAGTGTTTTGCCCCACGCTGCTCAGATACCACAGAACTGCACCTGCATTGCCAAGGGCAGTGTTGGTCATGCTGTGAGGAGACTGAAGTCAGGTTCCTGTGTATGCCAGGCAAACATCCCTGACACTAAGGTATCTCCCTAAGTCCCTGTCTTTTCAACCACACACACAAAATAATTTAATAAAGAAGTTTAGTTAATTTAGTAGTGACTGATTAACCAAAGTTTTATATTGTTATATTTTCATGGCCTTTAGAACTTTGCCATTTACCTGGAAGAAAATTCCCATGATCTCCCACTGACTGTTTGGGGGCTGGAACTGCCAATGACATGCAAATAGTGTCTTCCCTTATGCTCCAGATGGAAGTGGCTCATTTATATGTATAT
Source organism: Sorex araneus (assembly GCF_027595985.1). NCBI lineage: Eukaryota > Metazoa > Chordata > Mammalia > Eulipotyphla > Soricidae > Sorex > Sorex araneus. The sequence goes on along the minus strand of NC_073306.1, from coordinate 103,365,775 downwards.
GTGACCCTTACAAAGATGTTCAGACTAGAGCATCAGTTAGGTTGGTAAAGAAAGTAAAAACTAAAGTCGAATGTAAATGCCCCCAATCAAAGGTAATAACTTCCATTAGCCTGAAAATAACTTCCATTAACTGAAAAATCATTTCTGGAACAACTAATTTTTCAGTAAATATTTCAGGAACAACATCATATTTTAGCATAGTATTCATCCTCTTAATTGCAGGAAACAGGACAAAGTAGACTGAGTCAACCCATTTTAAAAGAAATAGTTTCTTCCTTTTGCAGTGGAAAAATTCAAGGTTTACCTGGATTGGGGATGAAACCTAACTGTAAAATTCATGGTAAAAACATAACAAAACTTTCATGCTAGAGAATAGAAATAATGAGATAGGAAGCCCATTTCATTACTAATCTTCCTTAAATGAGTGCAAGTGATTTTTTTTCCCAGTAATTTTGAGGTGAGGGTAAACCTAAAGTACTTCACTACGTCCTAAGTCCTTAAATCTTTGAAAATGGTCTACTAGGGTCTAGCAATTTGGAGGAAGAGCCCTGCATTGTTGCTGATTTCTAAACAGAATACTTAAACCCAAGCAAGTGATGCTAATAAAGAGACTCACAGGGCACATCCAACGTATGTTAAGCAATAGTGAAAACTCTTCATTTGGGAGTGCTAATTAGAAGGTTACACCATATTAATTTTTAAAACGTACCTACAAATGTTATAGGGAGAGTTGCTAGATAAGCAAGTTAATTTAATTGGTCATTTTAAATCTCAATCTCCAGAATGGTATCCAGTTAAAATAGGTAATGAGATGGCGGAAGTGGGGAGATAAAAGGCAGCTTCAACAGGGCAACTCTCTCTTGATCTCTTCACCTAATCCCAGACAGACAACAGAACAGTAGATGGCCACAGGTACCTGTCCATGACCAAAAAGCAAGGAAAGCCAGGGCTATATGGAGTAGCCAGGGTGCAGCCCTAGAGATATTAAGCGACATATTTCTGAATAGCAAGACCTAGCAAGGGTCATAGGTTACAGGGTTCCAGCTGCAGGTTGCAAACAAGGAACATGTACAGTGGACAGAAAATGATGTAGCAGCAAGACCAAGCCATTGCACACAGGAGACAGGAAGACGGCACAGTGACAGCACCAGGATTTGTAATCAGGAGGAGCCTCTAGGACTGATATAAAAAGAGTGCCCTCAGCATTGGGAAGGAATTGGACACATTTGCTGAACCTGTACGAATTATTTTGGTTTTGTTCAAAAATTTTTAACTTCTTTTTAATTTTTTGCTTTTTTGGTTACACCCAGCGATGCTCACCATTATTCCTGGCTCTGCACTCAGGAATCACTCGGGGGACCATATAGGATGCTGGGAATCGAACCCGGGTTGGCTGCATACAAGGCAAAAGCCCTACCCACTGTGCTATCACTTCACCCCAATTTTTAACTTCTTAAGCATTTAAGCTTTATATGCAAATATTTGATGCACTACTCAAGAATCCACAAGCTCAGGTATAAATGTACTTATGTATTAGCATAACTACCAGGAAACCGGGATCTAGGCTCACCATTTCCTAGGAACATGTTTTGTCCTCTCTGACTTAGTCATCTCACACAACAGACACAAAGACACATAATTATCTGGCCTTGGGCTAAGTCATCTCTAAACAGCTCTTATAGATTGGGAGATAATTCCATATCTCTCCACTCAGACCCTTGTCTCCGCCCAAAATTCACACTTCTTAAATTTTATTATCTATGGTGTGAAGTCCCATGGAATCCAGGTAATGTGGAACTTTGTGACCTTGGACCCTAAGCTCAACGAACCTGGGAGCAGAGATACTCTGTCTGCTTCCCCCAGTCTCTGGAGACCCAGGGGTCACACCCATAAGCCACCTTCTACTGGCACCAGATAATCTCATTGGCCACCATCCAGAACTCATTTCTGCTTCTCCAGGAAGGGAGCATAAAGTAAGGCCCCCAGAACCATGCTACTGGACTCCACGCCAGTTTGTTTTCACTTGGGGCACCCCAGAGGGGGCGGATGAGAGCCCTCCCTGTCCCAAGGGACCCAGCCCCAGCAGCCGATCTCCACAACCCAACCGCTGCCACACTTCAGGCCGCTTCCCACAAGCTCTGGCCAAGCTTCACACAATCATAAGACACTCCCTACTCATTTTCCATACCTCTCGGAGAGCCTGGCAAGCTAACCGAGGATATCCCACTGGCATGGCAGAGCCTGACAAGCTACCCATGATATATTCGATATGCCATAAACAGTTACAATAACCTGCTATTCATGTTCCTGGAGTGAGCAGACGCCATTCGGCTACACTAGTACGTGACAGGGACAAATGGAAATGTTACTGGCACCCACTCCAGCAATCGATGAGCAACGGGATGACAGTGATACAGTGATTATCTATTGTGAGGTTTTTGTTTGGGGTGGGGGTGGTTTGGGGGAGTCACACTAGTGGTGCTCATACTCATTACTTGCTCTGTGCTCAGAGCTCACTCCTGTGAGTACTGAGAAACCCTATGGAGTCCCAGGGTTTGAGTCCCTCAGTTGCATGGGCAGCAAGTGCCTCAAACCCTGTATGATTCTTCTGGCCTCTCCACTGTATTTTTATCTTATCACTTAACCAATCTCTGAAATGCTCTTATTTATTTATCATCTATTTCCTCTTTGTGGGGAGAAGGGGGGAAAACTCTCTTTTAGCTCTTTTAGCATCAATGAATAGGATCTTGGAAATTAAACTAACCTCCTTCCCCCAAAAAAAAGATTAGTAGGAAAAGGTTTATTTCATATTGAAAGCCTCAGTTTCCTATTTGCCCATTACTGCTTACAACTTCATTTTAGTTCACTTAATCCTATATTTTAGACATTCCCGCAAATTTCTAGGCTCTTTCTGGGACTGGGGAGTTTATAGTTTCCCAAGGCTGTAAATTCTGCCTAGACCTTGGGCTCATAGGAGACTAAGAGATAACAGGGGCAAGACCTGGGAATATGGTGAAATAGATAGTCTAAAAGGTCTTAAATAAATAGTCCTCACCAGCCTAAGTAGGAATGAAAGATGTTAATCTTATATTGAGAAATGGAATAGACTCTAATTAACAAGACTGCTCTAGGACACAAATGGGAATCCTCTGATACATTGATAAGTATCACAAAGACCCAGTTCTCCTATCAAAAAAAACCCACAAACAGAGTCATACTTAACGTAGTCCTATACCAGATTCCTCCCATGCTGGGGAATTTCTTTTTCTTCTATTTTCCAATAAACTTTTCTATATTTATTGGGGGGTCACACCCGGCAATGCTCAGAGGTTACTCCTGGATCATGCACTCAGAATTATTCCTGGCAGTGCTCGGGGGGACCATATTGGATGCTGGGGATTGAACCAGGGTCTGCTGCTTGCAAGGCAAATGCCCTCCCCGCTGTACTTGCTCTAGCCCCTAAACTTTTCTATTTTCTAATCAGAAAATAACATATCATTTTAACCAAGAGCAACCAATACATTTGTAGAGCAACATTGAAATAAAAAAATGAAATAATTGAGGTAAAGTATGGAAAAAACTAATAGTAGATAGGATTATTTTGGTGAATTTGTTTCTGCTGTGTTAATCTTGACATCATCTTCATCTTTGGTGAAATTTGTTGCTCTTCTAGATAGAGTGACCAGAATACAAAGACTATCCACAGAATGGGAAAGGATATTTACACAATACTCATCAGATAAGGGGTTGATATCAATGGTATATAAAGCACTGGTTGAACTCTACAAGAAGAAAACATCCAACCCCATCAAAAAATGGGGCAAAGAAATGAACAGAAACTTTACCAAGGAAGAAATACGAATGGCCAAAAGGCACATGAAAAAGTGCTCTACATCACTAATCATCAGAGAGATGCAGATCAAAACAACCATGAGATACCACCTCACACCACAGAGACTAGCACACATCCAAAAGAACAAAAGCAACCGCTGTTGGAGAGGATGTGGGGAGAAAGGGACCCTTCTTCACTGCTGGTGGGAATGCCGACTGGTTCAGCCCTTCTGGAAAACAATTTGGACGACTCTCAAAAAATTAGATATTGAATTCCCATTTGACCCAGCAATACCACTGCTGGGAATATATCCCAGAGAGGCAAAAAAGTACAATCGAAACAACATCTGCACATGTATGTTCATCGCAGCACTGTTTACAATAGCCAGAATCTGGAAAAAACCCGAATGCCCCAGAACGGATGACTGGTTGAGGAAACTTTGGTACATCTATACAATGGAATACTATGCAGCTGTTAGAAAAAAGGAAGTCAAGAATTTTGTAGTTAAGTGGATGGGCATGAAAAGTTTCATGCTGAGTGAAATGAGTCAGAAAGAGAGAGACAGACATAGAAAGACTGCACTCATCTATGGTATATAGAATATCAGAGTGGGAGACTAATACCCAAGAACTGTAGAAATAAGTACCAGGAGGTTGACCCCATGGCTTCGAGGCTGGCCTCACGATCCAGGGAAAGGGCAACTCAGAGAAGCGATCACCAACTACATTGTAGTCGAAGGCCATGTGGGGGAAGGGAGTTGCGGGCTGAATGAGGGCTAGAGACTGAGCACAGCGGCCACTCAACACCTTTATTGCAAACCACAACAGCTAATTAGAGAGAGAGAACAGAAGGGAATGCCCTGCCACAGTGGCAGGGTGGGGTGGGGGGGAGATGGGATTGGGGAGGGTGGGAGGGACGCTGGGTTTACGGGTGGTGGAGAATGGGCACTGGTGAAGGGATGGGTTCCCGAACTTTGATTGAGGGAACTATAAGCACAAAAGTGTATAAATCTGTAACTGTACCCTCACGGTGATTCTCTAATTAAAAATAAATAAATTATAAAAAAAAATTTTAAAAAAAAAGAAATTTGTTGCTCTTCTCTTGTACAGGAACAATTGGAGAGGACCCCCTTACAAAAGGAAGCTTATATCCTGCCTGCAGCTGGGGAAGGATAGATGTTTACACTCATCTTGTGTTTCTTTATTCAATTCAAAATAATCTTTATGCCAAAGTGACAAATTTTGAAGCAGTATATTTTGATTCTCTTCACTTCTAGAATAATACTAGCTACATACATTTTAGGAAACTGTCTTGTTCTTAGTTGTATCCAAAGGACATACAACGACTATGACATGGGAAGATTTAATAAGTAATATTGGATAGAAAACACTTGAAAGGATGGATTTCCTATAAATCATGGTGACTATACAAAATGTATGAATTTTTAAAATTTATTTAACTGGAGCAATAGCATAACGGGTAGGACACTTGTATTGCATGCAGCCGACCCGGGTTCGATTCCTCCGCCCCTCTCGGAGAGCCCAGCAAGCTACCAAGAGTATCCTACCGGCACGGCAGAGCCTGGCAAGCTACCCGTGGCGTATTCGATATGCCAAAAACCAGTTAAACAAGTCTCACAATGGAGATGTTACTGGTGCCCGTTCGAGCAAATCAATGAGCAATGGAATGACAGTGACAGTGACAGCTTTTTGGGTCACACCCGGTGATGCACAGCGGTCACTCCTGGCTCATGCACTGAGGAATTACCCCTGGCGGTGCTCAGGGGACCATATGGGATGCTAGGATTTGAACCAGGGTTGGCCGAGTGCAAGGCAAACGCCCTACCCACTGTGCTATCACTCCAGCCCCACAAAATGTATAAATTTTTGTTCTTTTAGTTCAAGCTTGTTAGCAGATGGGCTTATGAGGAGGGAGTGAAACCATTTGTGGAAACTATAAAGGCCTGCTTTAGTGATTATGCCTACTTTGTTCTGTTATACTTCCTTTCCTTGACCTGATACAATCATTCTCCTCTCTCCATTGGGACTGGTTCAGTACTGCTTTCTGAATAAGTTAAAATATTTCTTGGTTTCATATTTGTCCTGCTTACAGACATTCTTGATGTCTTCACTCCATTGGCTTCAGATATTGTTAATATGCCAGAAAGAAAATGTACAAAAACTCTAGAGTAATTTTAACTCCAGGGTTATAAATTGATCAATATCTTTCTGAGACAATAAAGTAGGGACAATGTACAGTCCTTCAGTATATAGAACTGATTCTAATCAAGCAAATTTGTATATGTTATAATTTAGTTATAGAACAGTCCATCAGTACTTCTTAACTCAAACCTAACTATTTGTTTGCCACTTTTATTTTAACCTCCTCAATTTTAAGGAAAAAAAATGTTTTGAACAATCATTGAGTAATCTTAAAGTTGAAAGATATCTTACTAGTCATCTCATTCCTTATTTCCGAAACTTGTATAAACATAAGAATCACCCAAGGTGCTGGTTTGAAAATCAGTTCTCAAGCCTCACCCTATATACTCTAATTTAATATACAAGGGTGAGGCAAGAGATACCCACATTTTTACAAGTGCTCCAGGTAATATTCATGTCAAACTGAAATTGGAAAACAACCAAACACAACCCTTTCATTAGTCAACAATATAGAGAATGACACTTAGAGAGGTCTGTAGATTCATCTTGGTCACATGACTCAAAAATATTCTTGCTTCTTGACCTGGATTCTTTCTTATAAATCAATCTGCATTTACTAAATCTCCATCTCACTAAAAAAAATAAATCTACTGAACACACTATAACAGGGCCAGAGATAAGACTCAATAGGATAAGTACACACTTTGTATGCAGGAGACCCATGTTCAATTCCTGGCAGGGCATGATTTCACCCCCGAGTCCCCCCCCCCCCATCAACCACCACCACACATACACAAACACAACCCCAGCACCCAAGACTGATACCTGAGCAGAACCAGCAGTAGCCCCTGACCATCACCGGAAGTGACCCCAAAACAAAACAACAAATAAAAACCATCACTAAAGGAGAGCTGAGATCCAAAACTATTTCTTCAGTATTTCCAATGAAGATGTTAGGTGACTTCTTTCAATATTTTCCTAATATGAAATGGAAATTTAAAAAATACTTTTATCAAAAGCTTTCTATTGCGTGCGTGTGTGTGTGTGTGTGTGTGTGTGTGTGTGTGTGTTTTCTAGATAAGCATCCAGCCTTTAAAAACAAGTTCCACAAATAATATCTCAGAATGTTCTCTGACCGGTCTGGCCTTATGACTCTGTAGTCAGTCTCTTAATTCCTAATCTGGAACTTCATCAAGTATCACTTGGTTTATCTGATGATTAAAGAATTCAGTGAGGTGGGTGTTCAGAGCAGTTTTTTCATCATCAGGAACTAAAAACAAATACTAATCTGCTTTCACTAATGCAGCCCATCTGTGCATGAGCAATTTGTCTGGGTTTTTTTTCCTAAGAAGGACATTATATTCTTCATATATTTACGCGACTAATACTTATAATCAGAGAGACATAAATATCCAGTCAGTTCAAACTCTTATAAAAGAGCTAAAAGCAGGTGATTCAACTGCCTTTAGATGACTCAGTCTGCCAAGATGGCCATCTGTCTGTCTGAGGAAATTCATTTCAGAAACCTAAATTTCTGGGGCCTTCAAAGTGTTCATTAAACTCATTAGAAATTCATTAAGTTCTGTTTAAATTGTCCTAACCCTTTCCTTCAGCGGAAGTTTTCACTCTCTTCAGAGAAATCTAGGCTGAAATTACAAGGAACATCCCACACTATAGAGCAAACTTAAACTTCCTTTTGGTTTGATTTCCCTGGTAATCTGGGCTTTCAGGAGAAACCCAAAATGTGGTGCGATTCTACGGGGGAAAGATCCTTAGATCCTTGGACCTTGTATCAACCTCATGATATATTAAAATGTGAGCTGAAATAAATGCTGTTGGAGTTTAGCAGAATATAACTCAATGTAAATTTTAAAATTTATGAAAATATTCTCGGTACTATAAAAATATTCTAGTACTAAACTTCATTAATGCTGAGATTTTAAAGCTAGGTTTTTTTTTTTTTTTTTTTTTGCTTTTTGGGTCACACCCAGCGATGCTCAGGGGTTACTCCTGGCTCTGCACTCAGGAATTACTCCTGGAGGTGCTTGGGGGACCATATGGGATGCCGGGGATCGAACCCGGATCGGCCGCGTGCAAGGCAAACGCCCTACCCTGTGCTATCGCTGCGGCCCCTTGTTTGTTTTTTTAATTCTAGAATCTCTTCAACTTTATTTATGTATTTGCAGTATTTGTTTTTTAGAGGCTTCTAGCCCTATTTTAATTGGTTATAGAAAAATTGCTCATTTTCTGTCATTTTAGTAGTAGCAGTAATCATGCTAATGTTTACTGAACATTTTCTTTTTAGCCAGCATAGTGATAAATTGGCAATACAGAAGTACTATTTAAATTAGTGTTTGATGGAATTCTAATGTATCGATTTTATGTTTAAATTAGGTATTTTAAGAGAACTCAGAAAATATCTTTGTAGTGTTTGTTAGATTTGCAGTGACCAGAATGTCTATTCTAGTGCAATACATTCTGAAAATCCATCTTAGAAAAAAAAAAATGATGTTTAGCCATAGGAACAACAGTGAAATTCTATCATTACCAAGATTGCTCTTTACTATTGAATATTCTGATGGTAGGGTCAAGTAGGGAATTGGCTCAAATTCCTTCTTAGGCTGGTGAATACATGTCTGGGTGGGGTCAAAGGACAAAGACAATTAAAAAATATTCACCTGGGGTTAGAGCGATAGTACAGCAGGTTCAATACCCAGCATCCCATATGGTCTCCTAAGTACTGCCAAGAATGCAAAGCCAGGAGTTAGCCCTGAGAATTGCTGGGTCTGACAAAAAAAAATTTTTTTTTTAAAAGCTCTTCTAAAAATGTAATTAATTTCCCACTGACAACACAGCCGTGCTAAGTTGGGCAGGGGCCATGCTAGACGGCAGAGCCTATGTTCTGAGGCTCCTGGAGTCCCAATTTGGCCAGCATCTGCTAATGTTCATCACTGGAAGCCCTGAGTACCAGATAGATCAGAAAAGCTCTTCTGGTGCCTTCTTTTTGTAGATGGGAAAACTGAAATCCCAAGAGCTGATTTGCTCAAGAATGTAACATATTTGTGACCAGCCTTAAGGTGATCCCATTTTCCCAGTCTTTTCTCTTTACCAAACCTTTTTCAGTGTCATTTTTAGATCTGACTGTCATTATTGAAGTCTTTTTTTTCTCACTGGTTACTTGAAATGAAAGGTAAACCAACAACAAACAAATGCTACTTAAGCCTCTGTGGTTAAAGTTGAAGGTAAAAAAATTATTAGTCATCTTTCCATTTTAATTGCAGTTGAAGGAACATGGTTAATATTTGCAGTTGTGTGCACAAAGTAACTGCACCTTTCCCACTACAAAAGTATCAAAAAACCCTCATTCACTGCTCCATTGTCACATCTTCCTTATATCCCCTCCCCACACTGCTTGGTGGCCAAAATTCTTTAATCAAAATTCCAGAGTTTATTACTCAAAACTGCGTATTCCCTTTTGTGCCTTTATGTACCACATATGAGTGAGATTATCCAGAAATTGTTCTTCTCCATCTGACTTAATTTGCATAGCATAACACCTCTATGCCCATTCATAATGTTCCTTTTAAATAAAATCATTACTAAAATATTAACCATCTTTACCTCATTCTAATATCCAGAAGGTCAGTTCTGATCATAAAATATATCTTGCATATGCCCTTTAACTTGGGCGTAGAAAAGTACTTTCAAAAGTGTACGTGGGTTGGGGCTGGAGTGATAACACAGCAGGTAGGGTGTTTGTCTTGCACGCAGCCGACCGACCTGGGTTTGATTCCCAGCATCCCATATGGTCCCCTGAGCACCACCAGGGGTAATTTCTGAGTGCAGAGCCAGGAAGAACCCCTGTGCATCACCAGGTGTGACCCCCCCAAAAAATATATATATATATACATATATATATGGGTGGCAGAACAATAGCACAGCAATTAGGGTGTTTGCCTTACATACAGCCAATCAGGGTTTGAGCCCTAGCACCCCATATGGTCCCTCAAGCAGTCAGGAGTAATTCTTGAGTGCAGAGTCAGTTGAATGCAGAGCCAGGAGTAACCCCGGAATATTACTGGATGTCACCAAAAAAACTAATTAAAAAAGTATGGGAAGGCCCTTCTACATTTGTTCAAGTAATTAAAATTATCAAGGACAGGATAGTTACTGGTTACAAATAAATAACTAATTAAAAGAGACATAGTGTTCTGTGAAAATATTTCTGTTTATTAATATATAATCATGATAGATAATATGTTGTGAAGTGAAAAAAAGTTATGATTATACATCGAAAAACTTCCTATGGATTTGTTTTTTAAGTGTTCATATTCGTACATACATCTTTGAGTTTGCACAGGAAATTATGAAAACATTCCTAAGAGAAGTTATGATTTAATCATTGTCATTATTATTTGAAAATTATTTCATGAGGAATAACAAAGAACAGGTTGGAAGAAGGCCAAAGTGATTTCTAATTTGTATCTTGTGGCCAAAATCCATAGATTTGACCTGTTTATAAAAAAGAAGTTATTCCTATTAGGCAGGGCTGCTGGAAATAGAGACAGATGGTGGAGCACTTAGCTTTTACCAACTGCTTTAATTTACCCCCCTTGGCCACATGCACTAAAAGCCATTTATAAGGGGAAAACTGTAATTATACCCCACATGATAAAAACAGCAGCAAAATGTAGGATTAGACTCCTCTTGATCCTTATTACCACCTCTTTAAAAGACAAGAGTAACAACGACTCTTTCAGGAATACACCTGAGGCCACACCCTATTTATCATATTATATCTTGTTTGTCAGATACCTCCTACTTGGCGTTACAGCTGAAAGAAAAATAACCAAAGAAGTTCCACCCAACTAGCTACCCAGGTTAGTTGAGCGTTTGCACAGGCCCTAAAACACTCCTTATGTCTTCTTCCTATTTGTCAGTTTGCACTTAAGTGATGAATGATGAATGGCTGTTATAAACTGTCACAAAACCAATATTTCTACTTCTCCTGAAGTTTTAACTTTACGGTTAAAAAAAATGAGTGAAAACCCCTTGGGAATCTATTTCACTCTGTTTATTGTATGTTGTTAATCTTTAAATAAGGAACACTTCAACCCTTTGAGTGAAGGAGAATCTCAGGGAAATAAAGTATTTTCAAATGTTCTTCAGGTCTATAAAACAAAAATCCTTTAAAATGTATATTTTTAACTAAAAATTCCATGCTAGCCAACTTATTGAAGGGAGAGATAAGATTTGAGAGCATGAATTTTCTTCAGATTATCATTATCCTAGTTTAGTCATAATTAGTTGAATAATAAAGTTTAATGGGCCTCTCTAATGCTGGGCTAGAAAAGCAAGAGCAGGAGTTTCAAGATGTCTACATCCAAGGAGTTTTAAAAGTGTAATAGTTCTGGGCCGGGAAGATAGTACAGTCAGCAAGGCATTTGCAAGGGGCATAACTGGGTTTGATTCCATAGTGGTTCCCCAAGCCCACCAGGAGTGATCCCTGAACACAGAGCCAGGAGTAAGCCCTGAGCACTGCTGGGTGTGGACCAAAACAAAACAAAACAAAAAATGTAATATTTCTAACCTCACAATAGTGGTACCAGATTATCAGAAAGACAAGCAGTCACATGTGACTTATCAATTACACTTTCTGGGAAAATGATTCCTTAGCAAGTTTCATCATCGTGTGAAGTCACAGAGTTTATCATACAAACGAAAACAGTACTTGCTATCCACCGAGGCTTAATGCTATAGCCTATTGGAACTACCATCTACTGTTCAGTGAAACATCCAAAAATGACACATATTTAAACTGTTCCTGAGGAACTATGGGAGCAGATCTCACCTAAGAGAATTATAATATTCAGGCCTGGAATACTTCGTGCTAGCTCCCTTCACTAGGAAGACTAAACAAAGAATTCCTCACAGAGGATTAATTCTCAGTGTAAACACAGTGAGAGATAGGATATTTTAAAAAGTTCTCTGACTTAACCTGTGATCCAACTAATAGAGTTCTTGTTCCACTTTCACTTTTATCTTCATTCTGACCTCTTTGATACTCAAATAAAGTGAACACAGAACACAGAACATCATGGTCAAGTCTTCTATAGCTAATTTGCAATAAACAGTCAGCTCTGACCCATAACTCTGGTCCATGTTATAACCACTGAAGCAGAATAGATCCCCAGCAAAAGAACTGCCTTCTAGCATCTAAATAAGCGTAAAGGCAGGGACATGCAGAAACCATTTCTCTCCTCCTTTCCTAGCTGGGATGTTAGCAAATGTAGGGTGATGAGTAGTAGTTCTCTTTCCTCGAGGGTAACAGTGTGAAGTGAAGTGATGCAAAATTACCACAGTAGGATGTAAAAGGAAAGTTAAAAAGAGTTATAGAAGCACACAGGGAAATAGGATTTCTTGTTTGAAAAAAAATCAGAAAAGTTCTCTGGTGGGTACTGAGCATTGAACTGGAATTTAAGGACTAAGTAGGGTTTCAATAATCATTCTGAAGCAAGTGTTTGGCAAAAGTACGCCAGATCATGTAAACCTGCTATATTGCTTATATGACTTCTTTTCTTTTTTCTTTTTGTTTAGTTTTTGCTTGCTTGTTTATTTTGGTTTGGGGGTCAGTGGTGCTCAGGGCTTATTCCTGACTCTGCTCAGGGATCACTGTTAGCAAAACTGGGGTGCCCATGTATGCTGCCTAGGACAGAACCCAGGTCAGCCATGTGAAGGCAAGTGCTTGACTAGCTTGTACTATTGTTCCTGGCCGTATATGGCTTGTTTCTGAATATTATAATGTTTTGCAATTTAGGAAACTTTCTGCGTTAGGAGAGACCCACTCTCCATCTTAGGACTAACCAAGTCTTAGAGAGGAAAAAACAAGGGCTTAGCTAGCAGTGCAGCTTTGACATGGAAACTAACTAACCTAGAATCCTACCAATTCTCTCTGATATCTGCACTGTAGGAGGCAACAGTCCTCTATCTTTCATTCTGGGGAGACCAGGCAACCACTTAAAGTGAGGTAAATAACTACTTCAAGTGAGGTAAAAAAATCTCACTTTAGGGCTGAAGCGATAGCACAGCGGGTAGGGCGTTTGCTTTGCATGCAGCCAACCCAGGTTCGATTCCCAGCATCCCATATGGTCCCCTGAGCACTGCCAGGGGTAATTCCTGAGTGAAGAGCCAGGAGTAACCCCTGTGCATCGCCAGGTGTGACCCAAAAACAAAAAAAAAAATCTCACTTTAAGTAAGATAGTTAAACTCCCAAACTATTCAAATTTACCAATCACAAACTTACCTGCTCTGTCTTGTTTTTCCCATGGAAGTTCCATTCTGAGTTGTTTATTTGTTTTGTTTTGTGTGTTTGCTTAGTTGTTTTATTTTGAGGTCACACTCAGCGGTGCTCAAGGATTACTCCTGGCTGTGCACTCAGGAATGACTCCTGGAGGGCTCAGGGACCATATGGGATGCTGAGGATAGAACCCAGGTCTGCTGAGTTCAAGGAAAACACCCTACCCAATGTAGTACCACTCCTGCCCTCATTCATTCAGGCTCCTCAATTTCTGCTTCTCCCTGACTTCTGGATTCTGCCACTTGAGCCAAACCTGGTGTTCCTCACAAGACAATGCTTGGTATGTTGTGAGTCTCTCTTTAGAACCTGATTAGAATAAACTTTCCCCCCTTAACTGCATCCCATTGTCCATAAGACCAGTCATCTGAACAGGAATTATATAAAGAGAACAAAGAAAGAGAGTTCTGGGTATATTCAGGAGGAAAGAACTTGGGTTGTACTTATTTAGAAAGTGTGAGGGTTGGTTGATCTATTCTTGGAGGACCTGGACTACCATAATGAGGAATAGGTCACAGAGGCTTCTGAATAAGTGCAGCTTTGTGTTTTGGGTATAAGTTTTGGGACATAACCAAAGAAGTTGGTAGAGTCTTAAAGATTGGAGATGGCATCAAGACACCGACAGGGAAAAGGTACAGTGAAGGACTAGAAGACTGGGACATTCATAATCAAGTGACGCATAAATCAAATCTGGAGAGAAATATAATGAGTTTAATCTGGAATTATACCAATAAAACCTCTACTGAAATCTTTAACACAAAGAAAGTGATTCATAGTTCTTAGGCTGATTGTTGGTAAGCTATGATTAAAGAGTTAAAATGAAAGCCATTTGTAACATGGCTATCTAATTTTTATTGTTTTGATATATTTTAATATCTTTTAAAACTTTCAATCATTTTTAGAAAATATTTTATAAATTCCTATTATGTTTCAGGTACTAGTCTTAAGTGTGAGAACAACAGTAACCATAAAAGATTAAAAATGTCTTGTAAGGGGCAGAAATCAACACTAAACAAATCACGAATCATGAATCACAAAATCCCATTGATCTTCAAGTGGCTCGAGTGGTCTCAGTAACCTCTACATTTGTCCTATTCCTGAGATTTTAGAAGTCTCTATCCTCTTGGCCTTCCCAATGATGCCGCATTGGAGGCTCTTTCAGGGTCAGGGGAATGAGATTCAGCTGGTTACTGGCTTTGGCATACAGATACACCATGGGAAGCTTGCAAGGCTGTCCCATGTGGGCAGGAAACTCTCAGTAGCTTGTGAGTTTCTCCCAGAGGGAAAAGTAGGTTGTAAGATATTGCTTCTGGGAGCTTGCTTTTAAGTCTCTGGATGTTGGCTGTTGATGGGATTACACACACCTGGGTTCTTCTGCTGGTACCTTCATGTGTGAGGCCTGTCCAAACGTGTGGAGGGGCCTTGAGCATGGCTGTGGCTAGGTTCCGGTGGTCTTCAGCCTCCAGGAACTCTGCTAGGGGCAGGGAGGGAAGCTGGAGCCCATCCCCTCTGAGAGGCCCCAGGGAAGACAGCCAGGCGTGTGAACAAGAGACTCTCTAAACAAATAAAATACGAAAATATATATGGATGGTGATAAGTACTATGAGGAAAATGTAAGGCAAAAGGAGTAGGTACAGAAGGTAATTTGGGGTTCAATTTTCATGAAAAAATTCATAATAAAGTAATATTTGAACAAAAGCTTACAGATGAGGAATGTGCCAAAAAAATTTCTAGGGAAAGGAAAGGTTAGGCAGAGTGAACCGTAAGCATGCAGGTCTTTAGTAAGATCATATATGGTTTTCATTTTTTAAAATATTTATTAAGAACTTGTAGTTTCTGTTCTGTGAACTGCCTGCTCACAAGTATGTTTTCTCTCAATATGTCTTTCTTTAATTGAATTAAAAGACTTATTTCTTAAGGAAATTAACTCACGCCTCATAGATACAATATATATATATTTCATTCATATTGTGAGCATATTATATATGTACATATATATGTACTATATTTTCTCTCTAGCCCCCAAAAGTTAAATTTTTGTACTAACTAGAAAGTAAGACGAGTTCAGTTTGGTCGTTCTGAATTATAAAGTTCTTAGTTCAGGACTGGAATGATAGTATAGTGGATAGAGAGTTTGCCTTGCTGAAAGTCGATCCAAGTTTCATCCCCAGCACCACATACAATTTCCTGAGCAAATCAGGCGTGATCTCTGAGTGCAGAGCCAGGAGGAAGCCCTGAGCAATGCCAGCTGTGGCCCCCAAACAAAACAAATTTACACTTTCCTTGCCAAAACTAGTATCCTAAGTCATTGAAAACCATACTTCCCAAAATGAATTATAAAAGGCTCTATTTCTGTGAAATGTTTGTAAAGGACGAGACCACATACATGTGAAATGTGTGTAGAAAAGAATTATTGAAATTCACAATCACACTATGGCACTGTAGCACTGTCGTCCCATTGCTCATCTATTTGCTCAAGTGGACACCAAGTAATGTCTCAATTGTGAGACTTGTTGTTACTGTTTTTGGCATATCAAATACATTACGGGTAGTTCACCAGGCTCTGCTGTGTGAAATTCAAGATACATCTTATTATTGTATCATCTGGTGCTGGCAGGAGGAGGCTAAAGTGGGCCACGCAACACATCATAAGACACTCCTTACCCATTTTCCATAAAATTATAGGGGGAAATATATATGTATACATATATATGTATATATATACATACATATATACCTCTTGGAAAGCCCAGCAAGCTACCGAGAGTATTCTGCCTTCACAGCAGAGCCTGTCAAGCTCCCCGTGGTGTATTTGATATGCCCAAAACAGTAACAATAACAGGTCTCATCCCCCTGATCCTGAAAGAGCCTCCAATCATTGGGAAAGATGAGTAAAAAGAGGCTGCTAAAATCTCAGGACTGGTTTGAAAGAAGACGTTCCTGGCACCCACTTGAGTAAATTGATGAACAACGGAATGACAGTGATACAGTGATGCAGTGATTGTATCATACCCAATAGCAAGATTTTTAATTAAAAATGTTTTGGAATTTTTCCTGCAGGATTTGTTATTTTAAATATTTCAAACTTATTCAGCCAGAAACTCCCTTTAGTGTAGCTTGTGTAGTGACATCTGAAACAACACAATTTGGAAAACCCTGAGCTAGAATAACATTGCTTAAACATCAATTATATAGATCAGCTTCCATAATAAATTCATTTATTGTTAAAGTAAAACCCCTCCTAGCTGTTACCAACAGGTTGTGTGAAGTCATTCATGAAACGACTCCAGATACTTCCTTCTTCAGACAGTCATACGAAACTTCTTAAGAAACCTCCAGTCCCCGTTGAGAGAGACCGCACAGGAGGGACTGGTATCCACTGGAGTCTGAGTCAGTGGCTCACTCAGTTTAGTTCCTGAGACCTGCTGGACTTGAATCTTACAGACAGTCCTCTATCTTCTAGAGATTGTGAAGAGCATTTTAAACACCAATTGTATGGTTGGTGGATGAGATAAGACTTCACTCGTGAAGATAAGATGTCATCTTCGGTCCAACCAACTTTCATCCCAAACACCGCATGGTCAATCCAGCACTGCAGGGTGCAATCACTCAGAACAAACACAGGAGTAGTTCTTGGGCATTGCTGGGTGTGGGCCCTCTTCCTCAGTCCCCCATAAAAAATGCTTCACTCAAGATGGACTATTTAGATTGCATGGTCACATGGTAACCTATTTCACTGTCACTGTATTACTGTCATCCCGTTGCTCACCGATTTGCTCGAGCGGGCGCTAGTAACGTCTCCAGTGTGAGACTTGTTGTTATTATTTTTGACATATCGAATATGTCATGGGTAGCTTGCCAGGCTCTGCTGTGCAGGCGAGATACTCTCGGTAGCTTATTTAACCATTCAATTATATGAGGACACAGTAGAACACTAAGAATTATTTTAGAAGTATGGAATAATTATTCTCAGCAATGAGCATCGTTTTGTTCCAAAGTTCTAGATATCTGCGCTTTGGTTCTTCTATTGGGATTGCTTAATGCTCTGTATAGATTTTCTAGCTGCCAGATGTACTGAATTATAAGGCTTAAGTAGCAGAGAAATTTGAATAGCAGTTTGGGCCACACAGAGCTTCTTTTATTCTAAGTCGCTTCAAAACTGGCAAACTTAAAGATCATGACCTAGTAAATGACTCATAGAAGCAGACTTAAATATGGTGTAGATTGCCTTTAAAATGCAAAGAAATCCACCAAATGACCTTTCTTGTTGATATGGATGTAAAGTATAGCATGTGTCTTCCTTCCTTTTTTTAAAATCTGCTATCATATTACCTAGGATAAGGATACTTAAACTGTAATCCTATCTAGGGGTCACAACTGCATGAGGGAGCCACAAAAAAAATGGCAATAGTAAACAGTGTTTGAATGCACAATAAGAAAAAATTAATTCAAAATCAAACATATAATGAATCTGAGATTTTTCTGGCATGGTCACCCATGTTGTATCATGTGACTTTACTGCAGCCTTGGTTCTGAATATACAACATGCATACTTTTTGTGTGCTTGCCTTTATACTACACAACGCCAGCTGGAGCCATCTCAGATTTGAGACATTTGTATAACATGAATTTCAGTGTGGTTATTGCATACGCAAAGTGTTCTGCTCCTCTAAACACATAATAGAAGATACAGAAAATAGTCTTAATATTTTTCTAGATTCATTCTTCAGAATATAAGTCATTGTCATTGTCATCCCATTGCTCATCGATTTGCTCAAGTGGGCACCAGTAACGTCTCCATACTGAGACTTCTTGTTACTGTTTTTGGCATATCGAATATGTCACAGGTAGCTTGTCAGGCTTTACCATGCAAGTAGATACTCTCCGAGAGGGGTGGAGGAATCGAACCCAGGTCGGATGTGTGCACGGCAAATGCCCTACCAGCTGTATTATTGCTCCAAATTAATATAATTTTAGATTGAAATATGTTAACATTTGATTTTTTTATTATTTTTATTGTTTTTTCTTTCTTGTGTAAAAACAAGTGTTTAATGGCAGCAAGTAAAGATAAAAGCCCTTTAGTATTTCTTGACCATGTCACCAAATGTGTATTGCAAGTTTATGCATCAATTTTTTTTAAATAATTTATTTATTTTTAATTAGAGAATCACCGTGAGGGTACAGTTACAGATTTATACACTTTTGTGCTTATACTTCCCTCATACAAAGTTCGGAAACCCATTCCTTCACCAGTGCCCATTCTCCACCACCCGTAAACCCAGTGTCCCTCCCACCCTCCCCAATCCCATCTCCCCCCCAACCCACCCTGCCACTGTGGCAGGGCATTCCCTTCTGTTCTCTCTCTCTAATTATATGCATCAATTTTTTAATTAAGCACGTAACAATGTAATTTCACAAACAAAGCTAATATTTGAAGAATTGTTAGAAATATTCATTTGTTTTAGGAAAAGTGGGCTGAAGCGACAGCACAGTGGTAGGGCATTTGCCTTTCACGAGGTTGATTCGTGTTTGATTCCTCTGTCCCTCTCAAAGAGCCCGGAAAGCTACCGAGAGTATTGCACCTGCACGGTAGAGCCTGGCAAGCTACCCTTGGTGTATTGGATATGCCAAAAAAAGTAACAATAAGTCTCACAATGAGAGATGTTACTGGTGCCCACTCTATCAAATCGATGAGCAACGGGATGACAGTGACAGTGACAGTGACAGGAAAAGTATTTCTCAGTTCTACAAAGTGAGTAAATTTAAACAAAATGGTCTTTGCTACCAAGTTGTAGGGCACTGAAAGTTAAAAGAGAAAGAAAATACGTAAAATAATTTCTGCAGTATGAGTTTACTTCTTATCATGATGATGTGCAAAAACCTATTAGCTTTGGGGCTGGAGCGATAGCACAGCGGGTAGGGCGTTTGCCTTGCACACGGCCGACCCGGGTTCGATTCCCAGCATCCCATATGGTCCCCTGAGCACCACCAGGGATAATTCCTGAGTGCAGAGCCAGGAGTAACCCCTGTGCAGAGCCAGGTGTGACCCAAAAAAAAAAAAAAACCTATTAGCTTCATTTGTGATGAAGTTTTGGCTGTAGAGAGCATGACCAGTCAAACTAAAATAACATGCTTTAGTACCAAGCATGCAGCAAATGGAAAGAAACCAAATAAAAATTGAACTTTAAAATAAATTCTAACAATCTTTGAGACATTTGTACTGTCACCAGAAAGTATTTGCTTGCATATTTTATTGCAAAAGCTAAACATTCATACTTAAGACAAGATTTTAAGACAAGATTTTGTATTAGCTGCTGCTATAAAAATATCAGAAATAACTCAGGAAAAAAGTATGGACCAAACAAATTCATAAAATTCCTTTATTGATGATGCTGCTTCCAAAAGAAATTTTGAAATTAGTAATGAACAGTTTCAGTACAGCTTGTTGCCAGATGTAAGGGCAGCCAAAAGTTGCAATTCAATTAGAAATAAGCAAAACAACTGGGGTTTCTGACAAGTCACTATTGTTACTTTGTGTAAGGTACATTCCTGAAGGAAACATACAAAAGTGCATGCCTCCCTGTATGAGGCCCTAGGATTGATCTCTAGCACCCTACCCACCTTCTCCTCAGGAAACAAACAAAATTATTTTTTAATTATTTTTAATTTTTGGTCTTTTAGGGTCACACGCATAGATGCTCAGGGGTTACTTCTGCCTCTGCACTCAGGAAGTACTCCTGGCAGTGCTCAGGGGACCATATGGGATGCCAGGAATCGAACCCAGGCAAAACACACTACCAGCTCTTTTATTGCTGACTCAGAAACAAACAAATTTAAAGTTTTATGCCTGCCCTCTCCCCAGAAAACAAACAAACAAGCAAACAAGCAATTTACTGAATTTTGAGGATACCAATATGGAGATGTTCACTGAACTAGCCAATCTATTGGAGTCAACCGTGTTGAGATTAACACAGAGATTTAAAGACCTTAGTAAATATGAATTTAGGTTAAAATTCCATTTTGCCCCTAACTTTTCCAAAACCCTACTAGATGTATCTCAGAGGCATTTTTGGTCCTTGTGGGGAAATTGTGGAAAAGTGAAAATGTAACTTCTGAAAAATTGGGTCATTTTATGTTACCCATTATATAGTCACCCCTATAAATGACCACAAGATCCTTTTGTCAAAGGCTAAGAAAAAAATTTACAGATAAAATTGTGCCAGTGTTATAGTATTACTCACTGAATTGACCAGACTTCCTCCATTCACAAAACCCGTCAACTGGTTCTGGTTGAAAATTGAGTAGAAAAACATGACTGCTGATAACTTAATTTCTGTAATCAAATGAAATGGCTATCTGTTCATCTCCAAGTGACACCATAACCAATTAGGGGCTGCATAAGAAGTCCGTAAGTAAAATTGTTTTGCTTATTGCCCTGATTCTACCATCTATTAGGTAATCTGTGAAAGTTAAAGGTTGCTGCCATTTAATTATGAACATTTAGGGTCCCATGCTCCTTACTGCAGTTGAAGAGACATTTTCAGTGAATTTCAGAGGACAACTAATGAAGAGCTTCCCAAGAATACTTATCCTTTCTTTCATTATTACCTTGGTTATGGGTCAATGATTCTTCTTCGATAATGCAGTAAAGAATGGGGAGCAATATACACATGCTATGCCTACTTCCTTTTTTCTCTATGTTTTATCAAATGTGTTCTGTCAATTCAATATAAATAACTATTGATTCCAATTTCAGTTGACTAAACTGCAAAGCACTCCCATTTGCTTGATTTAGCACAATGAATATATAATTTTGATAAAGTTCCTTTTGAAAAAACATCAATTTATCTATTTATTAGTGGTATGATATACTTGCAATACACTCCTGAACATATTATTATTTAATTTTCTGGCAAAGTAAGTCAACTATACCATGTATTTCTATTATGTTTAAACTATTCCCTATGAACCCTTTGTGATTGTTCCCTTGTAGCTGGTTGGAGATCTATGCTTGGTTACAGATTTGACGGATCTGGGGCTGGAGCAATAGCACAGCGGGTAGGGTGTTTGCCTTGTATGCAGCTGACCCGGGTTCTATTCTCAGCATACCATATGGTCCCCTGAGCACTGCCAGGAGTGATTCCTGAGTGCAGAGCCAGGAGTAACCCCTGTGCATCATCAGGTGTGACCCCCCCCCCAAAAAAAGAAAGAAATTAAGTGTCTTCTTTCAAATGTGTTGCTTAAAATCATAATAGAATTTTCAAGCACAGGGAAATCACCATTTTCAAGCAGGAAAGAAGGAAAAACCTGAAGTATTCAGTTACCTTAATTTTCCTATCCAGTTCTCGTGGTCTCTATCAATGCTCTATCTTACCACAAAAGATACCTATACTTACCTTACCTGCTGTACTTTCTTTCCAGCCCAGCAATCAATTTTTTAAATCAGATAGTTTCTTAAAGAGTTCCTCTCAATAAAAATTTTATTTAAATAAAAAATGATTTAAAATTTTTTATTTAAAAATAAGTAAACATATATTTTGCCACTTTATGTAATTAACTTATTACATATGTGTAGCGATAAGTAATTAATACCTTTCCTACTAAGCAGTTCAAATTTCCATTTTTGAGAATTTGTTTCCTGGGATTGCTTCTGGTACACAATGCATTATCAGTCAGAGCTAAGTACAAAAACAAAAAACAGCCAGAAACCACCCTAGAAGGAATTAGGTGCTAAAAGAAACCAGTTAAGAAATTGGATACTTATATGTACCACCAGAATGGCTAAAAGGAAGCATGGGAATCTCAGACTCTTTTTTTTAGAACTTTATTGTCAACTGATAGATCACACCATTATTTGTTACCCATAACAGAAACTTTTAAAAAAAGTTCCAGAGATCAATAAAAACTTGCTAAGTATTTTATTTGCTTTCCTTTATTTTACAACTTTTTACAGTTATGTGGGACTATTGAAATGGAGAAGTCATTTGGATTATTATTGGGTTAAGAAAGAGAATATTTTATATGCAATCTTTTGGTTTATTTCTGCTTTTTGGTTTTCTGGAAGGATATGTTTCAATTTGTGCAACTACAAAGAGGATGGAAGTTCCCTAAATAGCTATGCAGAGCAGGGTATTCTATAAACATTTAGTGGGCATCAAGAAGCCAGAAGAAGAGAAACAAATGTATTCAGTTACTTAGACATCAGGGTTAATCTGTTTCTGAAGAAAAAATAGCAAAATAGCAAAAAATAGCAAACCTAGGTATGCTAACCAACAAAGATGTTAGTTGTCTCTGCTGCCACAGCCCTAAAGTAACAGACTGAAGGGAATATGGAGGTTAACTGAAATATTCTGGTCTGCCAAAACCAATGCATCTGCCTGTTGTTACAAAAGAGTAACAATCTGCTTTCCCCTGCTTTCCAAATCGTATATAAACGCCTCTCATTGACAGGTCTAAATTAGCTTCTATTGGTCAAGGCATTCTAAGAAACAAAATTTCATAGTTTCTAGTTCCTGATCTCTAGGGAAACATGCTGAGGAAGTTGTTGCTTACAATTAGAGAAAATCTGAAAGAATACTAAACAAACACTGTAGCACTGCACTGTTGTCCCATAGTTCATCAATTTGCTCTAGGTCTCCATTGTGAGAATTCTTGTTTCTGATTTTGGAGGAAGGAAGGAAGGAAGGAAGGAAGGAAGGAAGGAAGGAAGGAAGGAAGGAAGGAAGGAAGGAAGGAAGGAAGGAAGGAAGGAAGGAAGGAAGGAAGGAAGGAAGGAAGGAAGGAAGGAAGGAAGGAAGGAAGGAAGGAAGGAAAAATGTGAATGTGGGGAAATTTTCAAAGCTAATAATTAAATATAAATCTTATAGATCACATAGCATATTAGATACAGTTAAATAAATTTTCATTGAATAGGAAGATAGTACTAAAGATGTAAAAAGTGCAATTCAGAGAGACAAAGAGATTGACTGTATGGAAGATTAGTTAAGAATAGAATGAGAATTTGTTTACTTAAGTTCCAAGAAATAGATAATTCATGTAAGAAATAAAGTGCACCCTAAAAATAACGCTGGTTATTGTTCCCAGAATTGTTGAAAAAACTTCATGTCAAATTTAAAAAGTGGTAACAAATTATCAAAGATGTAGGATATCATTGGTTTGTCCTTTCTCCCTTGCCACAGAGTTTGGGCTAATCTGGTAATAATCTCTAAACAATTCTAGACTACATTGGTATGTCCTGCTCCCCTTGCCACTAGGAGCCTAGGTATATCAGTCACACCCATCAAAGTGCTCCCGAGTCACTTTCATTCCTTTGTTTATCTGTAACCACTTCTACTAGTTAATCAGCTCTTCCCCTAATCAGACTGTTAATTTGTAAGGTCAGACCTTGCTAGAACAGTGAACTTGTATTGTAAGTTAATATTGCCTTTCTCCTCTCCTTATGTCTTTTGAAAAGTTTACTTTAAAACAATGTCCTTTTTGTATGGACAAAGAAAGACAGTTGTTAATATGCTTTGGTAACATGGGATTTAATTGGCTTCAAATATTATTCACTCCCGAGCATCTGCTTTCTCGACTTAAGCCTCAGCTGCCCTTACTTCCTAGCGCCCCCAAAAGCAGGGTTCTGATGAGGGACGGGACGGACCCAGGGCAAGTGGTGAGTTATGTGCTACCCTGGCATCGAGATGGGCCTGGCCAAAGTGCCTAATGCTTAACTATAAGTTAAGAGCTTGGTCATGGACATGTCATGAGCCCTGCTAGGGATAGGAAAGACTAACCTGGTCTGAGCACTGTAGTCTGAGATCAAGGTGACCCCAGGAAAGCAATTCTATAACCTTAATGCATCTTTTGCTATGTCCATACAAAATGATTAATATTATGAATGCTTATATGTTAGTTGGACAAGGAGAGGAGAAACACACCCATGGGATTCAGTTCTTGGGCGGGTGTCCTGCTGAAAGAGAATCTGTCCTAGAAGAAGCATCCCTTGAGGGAAAGAACTTTACCCCTATCGATTGTGACCACACCTATGTGTAAGCCCCAACCCCTCATTCTTGGGGATTTAACTAGGCTGAAAGAGTAGGCTGGGAGCCTGTCCCAGGGTCAGTCCCAGTGCCAGATCTAGAGAAGCTAGATTGAGATCCAGATCCAGAGGAGAAGAAGAATGAAGTAGGATGGGGGAGGAAGAAGCAGGAGGAGAATCAGAGGAGAATGGAGATGGGAATGGAATAAACTGCAACTGAGACCAACCAGCCTGGCCCTCGTTCCTTCCTTCCCCTGCCTCATCATTGCCATCAACCTCCCCAGGATGGGGGAAGCGGCTGGAGAGACTACCGAACGCGGACGGCGGGAGAGACAGCGCCACTGCCCTGTGCCCTATGCCTGCTGCTCGTGTTCCCTTTCTTTCTTTTTTGTGTTTTTACGCAAAACCTATAAAGAAATCTATAACGAATCCTTGGGGGTGAAATTTCTGAACAACTGACTAAGTCCCTGGAAAGTGTGTGTGTGTGTATGTGTGTGTGTGTGCGCGCGTGTCTGTGTCTGTGTCTGTGTGTGTGTGTGTCTGTGTCTGTATAGGAAGTTCTTCCAGTTTCTGCTTGAGAATCCAGGTCCCACTCCTGACTATACTTTGCCAACCAGGCCAGATGACCAGTACTGGAACCCAGCAATGAGGTGTTATTCAGGTCTAACAGTGCTGGAGAACAGGAGGGACACCCTGACAGTTTGGTGGCCAGCAGGACTACACCCTGTGTTGCTCAAGAAGGTCCAGCAATGCCAGGGATTGACTCAAGACCTTGTGCATGTGGCATAAGCCCCCAATCCTGGAGCTATTTCCTCAGCATCTAGTTATAGTTCTTAAAAGTAGAGAGAAAAAGACTGAATTCTCTATAGCCGCAATGTAAAACAAAAGCAGAATCTGATCGTTAACATGCAGAGAGAAAATAAATGTAAAGTTAGTGTTTCTATGCAATGGAACCATCTTTCGGAAATAATAAAGGTAGCCTTAAAGAAATCAAAAGTGATATTACTACAGAAAAGAAAGAGAAATGTATATTAAACAAATAATCATATAAAAACAGAAAGAAAACCAATTCAAGTAGAAGACAAAAAGGACAAAGTTTTATTTTATTTAATTTTTTTACCCCACGTTTATTTACTTATTTGAATTATTTTTGGCACATTCAGTAATGCTCAGGCTGTACTCCTGGCTCTGCATTCAGGAATTACTCCTGGTGGTACTTGGGGGACCATATGGCATGCCAGAACTCGAACCCAGCTCAGCTGACTGCAAGGCAAATGCCTACCTGCTGTATTATCTCTCTAACCCTAACGCCAAATTTTTTAAGAAATATAAATAAAATGTTTGTAAGATGCTAATACTAAACCTAAATTTACAAATCATTACATTTATTTTAGTAGTTATTAAACAAAAACTATTCAGTTATAAAATATCTGCAAGTATATATTCAAAACCAAGAAAAAGGGAGAGTTATAGGACAAGTACAAATCAACCAAAAGAAATTGCAGCAGCTCTAAAGTCATGAAAGAAAGCTGACTTTAAGAGGCCAGAGCGACAGCAGAGCGCATGAAGTGCTAGCCTTGCACATGACGAGCCACGTTTTATTGCCAGCATCGTATATTGTCCTCTGAGCCTTCCTTCAGTGAGCATAGAGCCAGGAGTATGCCCTGAACACTGTTAGTCATGGCCCCCCCGCCCCCCAAAAGATCAATTTTGTTTTATTCTGATTTACTCTTTTGGGGGAAAGCGGGATCTCCTTTAACAACTATCTTTTGGGGGAGGGGCAGGGACTTGGGTCAGAGGATGTCACACCCTGCTCAGAGCTTACTCCTGAATTTGCATTCACAAGTTACTTGCACAGCTGGGGGGACCTTAGAGAATGTGACTCAGGTGGGCCACATGCAAGGCAAGCTCTCTATCCAATATGCTATCTCTCCAGTCCCTTCCCTCCTTTTACAACTGTAAGTTTCTTATTCTTTCCTTCACTTTTTCATAGAAAAGGTAGCATACAATTAATTTTATTCTGATTTGCATATTTTTCAAATATTCCATTGAGAAAATTGCATTGCATGAGAAAATTGTTTCCAAAAACAAAGCAAATTTACTGTGTGTTCTCAAAGAGCTTAAGATATTAAAGCTATTGTTCTTTTTCTTCTCTTCTCTAGATGACACCTGGGATGTCAAACTATCAATACATACCTGTTATCCAATGAAGGTATTGAAGAATAAAGATATCTAAATATCTGTCTATCTCCGGGGCAAAAGTGCTGCAGTAGATTATAAGTTGTCAGTGTGGAAGCAAATCTAGCTCGAGTTAAATACATCTGTGGAATATTAATAATGTTCTAAGGTCTTATTAAGATGAACTGATTTTCACATTCCATGCCAACCTTGTTGAGGTAAAGACTGCCGGAAAAAACTTCAGTTGAACCAAACATGACATCAGCAAAGAAATAAGAACAAACAGTTTGTTCATGCTTAGAGTAATGTTCTTTTTTTTCAAAAGACTCATATTTTATCTATGGAGCTCATTATTGCTATTTTTTTAAATGACTGTCATGGAACAAAATACTAAAATAATCTATTCCAAGCACTTCAAACAGGATACACAGTAATAATCAGCATTATGCTGATGCATGAATAAACATTTCAATGTCTTAAACTAAGGAGAAAGAATAGATATTTAGCTTAAGTAGATTCAAGGAGTTGATGAGCAATGTTGAAATTTTTAGAAACAACATAAGTGATTATTTGGTAAATAATGCTTATTGAGGTTGAGTCTCTTGAGTATAAATATATATTTTAATGTTTTTTTCCCCAATAGCTCTTACGCTAACAAAGTAAGGCCTATTAGATCTCAAATAATCTGAACTTTTCTGGGTTTCCATGCTACAGAGAAATTTTGCCTTCAAGTGTTCCTGCCTGAGAAAGCATTTCAAATTATAGTAATAGCCTTGTGTCTGCTGAACTTCCCTTCTCTTTTCTCTTTTTATCATAAGATTTCAATGTGGTTTATTTTGAGCAGCAAATTGCTATTCAATATTTTAGGATCTTAAAATCCTTAATTCATTGTTGTTTTTTTTTTCTATTTTCTGTCCTCAAGAACTTGGAAGAAATGAAATAGGGAAGACAGTACGGAAAACTGCTATAGCACACACAAAAAACTGTATTGCAAGGCTGAAGACAGAAAGACTTTAAGATAGTGATCTAGACAGGCTCTGAATAATAAATAATAGAGACCTTTACTATTATTATTATTGTTATTGTTATTATTATTATTATTTGCTTTTTGGGTTACACCCATGAGGCACAGGGGTTACTCCTGACTCGGAACTCAGAAATTACCCCTCGCAGTGCTCAGGGGATCATATGGGATGCTGGGAATCAAACCCGGGTTGGCCGCATGCAAGGCAAACGCCCTACCTGCTGTGCTATCACTCCAGCCCCCAAGGCCTTTGGAAAACCAGTTTCATCTAGTTACTGGAGCAACTCACACTACATAAGCCTGACCCTATTTTTTTTTTAATTTTTTAAATTTTATTGAATCACCGTGAGATAGTTACAAGCTTTCATGTTTGGATTACAATCTCACAATGATCAAACACCCATCCCTCCACCAGTGCACATTCCCCACCACCAATATCCCGGGTATACCTCCCTTTTCCCACCTTTTCCCTACCTCCATGGCAGACACTATTCCCCATACTCTCTCTACTTTTGGGCATTATGGCTTGCAATACAGACACTGAGAGGTCATCATGTTTGGTCCATTATCTACTTTTGGCATGCATCTCCCATCCCAACTGGTTCCTCCAGCCATCATTTTCTTAGTGATCCCTTCTCTGTTCCATCTGCCTTCTCCCCTCCGCTCATGAAACAGTCTTCCAGCTATGGAACAATCCCCCTGGCCCTTGTATCTACTGTCCTTGGGTGTCAGCCTCATGTGATGCTACCCTACACTCCACAAATGAGTGCAGTCCCTCTATGTCTGTCCCTCTGCTTCTGACTCATTTCACTTAGCATGATACTCTCCATGTTTATCCATTTATAAGCAAATTTCATGACTTCATCTCTCCTAACAGCTGCATAGTATTCCATTGTGTAGATGTACCAAAGTTTCTTTAACCAGTCATCTGTTTTAGGGCACTCGGGTTGTTTCCATATTTTGGCTATTGTCAACAGTGCTGCAATGAATATATAGGAACAGATGTAATTTCTACTGTGCTCTTTTGCATCCTTGGGATATATTACCAGAAGTTGTATTGCGGGGTCATATGGAAGCTCAATTTCTAGTTTTTGAAGGACTGTCCATACTGTTTTCCAGAAAGGCTGGACCAAGGCCTGACCCTATTATATTAATTTTTTGTGGGGACTTTCTCCAAAGCAGTACTCAGGGGTCTAGGGACATTTTCCAATAATTATCAGTCAATCAGACAGAAAATTCAGGTGAGGGCTCGAGCATGCTGTACTACTCTGGTCCTGAGGTACCAGAGGTTACACAGACCAACTCCAGCAGTGATCAGGGTCCTCCATTAGATGATGCTCCAGGATCAAACTAGGGGGTGGTCACTTGCACCATCACCCATGTACAATTCTGTGATCTGTTTTCACATTAAGCCAAAAATATTAATTCACAGACCACTAGCTGCATAATGAAATGTTAATAATATAAACATTTTTGGTTGTCCTTATACAACCACAAAACTTTAGCACCATGTATATTATGTCACTAAATATCTAGCCTCTTGTGCATATTTCTCAGAATTAGTAGCTTGCTCCTGCGGAAACTTTGCCCCCAAACTTGGTGGAAAACTCCTTTGAGAGAGCCTGCACCCAAGTCTCATATGTGCACTGTCCTGCTAATTAACCTTTCTGCTTTGGGCTATACTCTTGATTCTCAGATTCATTCTTGTGACAGATAAGAAACTGACACTTAGATGGTGACCATTCATCTCAATTTGAACCTGAAGATCTAAAATTAAAGTTCATCCCAGCCTTGGTTCCTTGGGTTCCTTGAGACTCAGGGTTGCAGGGGTTCACTCTACAGCTAAAAATAATCAAGGGGATGTGAGTCTGGCCTGACACCCACTTTATGGGAAAATTCCCACACCAGAAAAGAAATTTGTGCTGGCTCTTCTTTATTTCTGTGGTCTTCTCATTCTAATATCCTGCCGCAATACATGATTATTTATTCATTACTTTGTGAACCATGGCCTACAACACTGTAAATGGTACGTTTCATACTTACAATGTTCCAACACCACATCTTTTTTTTTAATGTATACTTAATTAGTGAATCACCGTGAGGGTACAGTTACAGATTTACACAGTTTTGTGCTTGTGTTTCCCTATACAATGTTCGAGGACCCATGCCTCCACCAGTGCCCATTCTCCACCACCAATGAACCCAGTATCCCTCCCACTCCCCCATCCCCCCCCCACCCAACCCTGCTTCTGTGGCAGGGCATTCCCTTTTGTTCCCAACACAAAATCTTTTACCAGTCTTTGCTTCCCTCTTCCATTGGTCTCAGTGTAGCTCCCCCAAACCACAAATTCTCCTTCTCCAACCTTGGTAAGCTCAATTCTGTAGACAAGTTCTCAGGTTATGTTGCCTTTGGCTACTTGATGCCTTAACAATGATAGACTTTTACACCACGATAACAAATGTGTGTATTTTTTAAAATCAGTAGTGGGAAATTAAGGGTTATTTAAAATGAAAAGGATTCTTTAGACCCTAGTTATTGAAACTGTGGGTAGCAACCCCATTTAGAGTCATGTAAATGGAAATGAGGGTTATTTTAAAATAAATTACTTTATGATTTATTTCAGTAGACATTTTATTTGTATACCTATTTCATATACATTTTCATATGTGTCACTTAAATTTTCTTGGGTAAGAGCCAGATTTCATATTTGTCACTTAAATTTTCTTGGGTAAGGCCAGATTAAATTTTCTTGGATAAGAGTTATGGCCCAGTGGATAGAG
This sequence comes from Sorex araneus, assembly GCF_027595985.1. Lineage (NCBI taxonomy): Eukaryota > Metazoa > Chordata > Mammalia > Eulipotyphla > Soricidae > Sorex > Sorex araneus. Next base: position 103,335,424 of record NC_073306.1, on the reverse strand, counting down.
TTTTTGCCTTACACACTGCTGACCTAGGTTCAATTCCCAGCATCCCATATGGTCTTTCAAGCCTCACCAGGGGTAGTCACTGAGTACAGAGCCAGGAATAAATCTTGAGCAATGCCTGGTATTGCCCCCAAGCCCCCAAATATAATTTTATCGAGTAAAAGTGGATCACAAGTGAAATAATTTAAGAAACCTTGCTTTAGCGAATGAATACCTAGAGAAAGCATCCTTCCTTTGTTAAAAAAAACATTAAGTTAACATTACTTACATATAATCATTTTTCCACCAAACGTCTTTTTCTTCATTTGGGCCTCTCTGTATTTAGAGTTTATGCAGTTTTAATTTTATAGCAGGTTTTATTTTTCTCGTAATTTCCATCTGATCATGGAAGTCTAAGAGACTTGACATGTGTGAAGACTATGTTGAGGGCGGAATTTGCCAGCTCAGAGCAGAGGGTGATTAAAAAAGCAGAATTTAGATTTGTTGAGTTAAAGTGAAGAACTGAAGATATTTTATGATCATAATATCAATAGGAAAGCCAAGATAAAAATGTTCAGTTTAAGAGCTGGTGAGACAGTAGTACAGTGAGTGAGTAGAGTAGGGTATTTGTCTTGCACTCACCTGACCTGAGTTCCGTCCTCAGTAGCCCACGTGTCCATATGGTCCCCTGAGCCTGCCAGGACTGCTTCCTGAGTGCAGAGACAGAAGTAAGCCCTGAGCACAGTGTGTGTGGCCCAAAGTAGAAACAAAAATCCAGATATATGTAGAGCATTTTGAAGCTGACCAGTGTTACGATTACAAACATTGGACAAAGTAAGGCTCACCTCTCTCTTGAAGACACCAGACTTAATTTCTGACTTAATGGTATAGTGATGTAGTTCACTGAATTTGATCCTTAGAAAGAGAACTATGGATAGGTTTTTGTAAAGAATTTGAGAATTGTGGCAAACAGGCAAAATTTTTCCTCTTGTAGCCTTGTAGCTAATTTCTTAGAATCTTGGAGATGCTAAGAGATTAGCATTCTGACAGTTTCCTAGGCTGCTCTGAAAAAGAAAAGTGCTGAGTTATTTTAATGGATTTATATATTTATAGTTTATCAATGTAATTAAGGACTTTTAGGCACCTCATATATATATACATATATTCTCAAGATAATGGCCAATTTCTGGTATTGTCAGGGCAGGTGATCGAATAACTGAGCAGAAAACCTTTCATATACAAACAAGCATTTGTGTAGACTTGTAATACAGGAGAAACTAATAATGGACTTCAGACGTAAGCCAAAGCATCCTGAAAATCAGAAAACAGTTCTGTGCTATTTTGTTGTTGTTGTTGTTTTGCTTTTTGGGTCACTCCCAGCAATGAACAGGGGTTACTCCTGGCTCATGCACTCAGGAACTACTCCCAGTGGTGCTTAGGGGACCATATAAGATGCTGGGAATTGAACCTGGGTCCACCACGTGCAAGGCAAACGCCCTACCCACCCTAACCCCTGTGCTATCTCTCCAGCCCCAGTTCTGTGCTGTTTTATAATGATGGAGAGACAAATATTAGATCCTGCAGGAGGAGAAAACCTAATTAACACCTACACATTTAATTAAAAATCCTAAAACACCTTAGTAACATAATGAAATTAGGAATAAACTGAACCTGATCCAAAGCAAATGTCAGCCTTAGCTCAGTTCTGATTAGGTTTTGATGATCAGTCTCAATGTTATCTGGCAAGCAAAAGATAAATCTCTCATGAAGGAAGAAAAACTTATTTGGAGACAATATAATTTTTATATACAATAATCCAGATTCAAAAATAAAAAAAATTCTGGACCTGCTAGGAAGAAGACCTTATCACTAAAAACTCTAAGGAAAAGAATTCAATAGAAATGGAATTGTGGGTGCGTTGGATCTTGGAGTCAGAAAATAAGGACTTCAATATAATTATGAAGTCAATTACTTTAATATAATTATAACCTTATATCGAAAACAATACAGAAATCTATTTTAAAACTTATTTTTTTATAGGGTTCTCCCAAGGAGTGTTTGAGCCTGATGATTCATTGCTCAGGCCGATATCAATATAGTGCTGTTCAGGGGCTCACCGAATAGTGCTCACATGGTAATGCAGTGCAAAAGACTGAACTCAGAGCCTCACACATGTAACACCTCTTTGAAATAGCCCCCTGACCCCAAAGAGATCAGTTTTAAACAGGCAATATCTTAAAGGTTTATCAAATGGAAATTTTAGAAATAAAATATTATATTTTATGAGCTTAATAGAGGCTTGACATAGAAGCTAGGATTACTCCCATTTGATGCTGGATACTGCTGGCCTATAGACTATATTTTAATTGTCTTTAAATATGAAGTCTTAAGCTTTTGTAAGAAGAGTGAGGAGGGGGGCTGGAGTGATAGCACAGCGGGTAGGGCGTTTGCCTTGCACTTGGCCGACCCAGGTTCGAATCCCAGCATCCCATATGGTCTCCTGAGCATCGCCAGGAGTAATTCCTGAGTGCAGAGCCAGGAGTAACCCCTGTGCATCGCTGGGTGTGACCCAAAAAGCAAAAAAAAAAAAAAAAAAAAGAGTGAGGAGGGCCCAAGGATAGCGGTGGAGCAGGTGTGAGGCATCATTTTTTTTATTATTATTATTGAAATACTGTGAGATACATTTACAAGGCTTTCATATTTGAATTTCAGTCATACAATGATAGGACACCCAGTCCTCCACCAGTGTACATTTTCCAGCACCAATGTCCCCAGTATCCTCCCCCTCTCCCTCGCCGCCACCCATTCCACTTCTCCCCCTGCCTCTGTGGCAGACAATTTCCCCCATACTCTCTCTCTACTTATGGCCATTATGGTTTGCAATACAGATACTGAGAGGCCACATATTTGGTCCTTTTTCTACTTTCAGCGCACATCTCCCATCCCGAGCGATCCCTCCCACCATCATTGACTTAGTGATCCCTTCTCTATCCAAGCTGCCTTCTTCCCCAGCTCATGAGGCAGGCTTCCAACCGTGGAGCAATCTTCCTGGCCCTTGTCTCTAGAGGCTATGATATTGATTCCTGGAGCAGCCCTACATACTGACCGAAAGCCCTCATTCTGTTATTTTGATTGCTAGTACACATCTGCAATCCCAGCACCCCTGCCTCCAAGTACCTGCCTGCCTCACAACCCACAACAACAACAATGATAAAAGGTGGGGGTTTGGGCCTCCCAGTGATTGCACTTTTGACATTTTTACCAAAACTTATTCTGAAACAGTAACTACTGTGGTTGCAAAAAATAAAGTTACTGTGTATTCCCTCAAAGAAAAGTTACTTGATCAAATAAGCATTTATACTTTTCCCTCCTCTGGGAAATCTACAATGCACATTATCATTAGAATGATTCTGAGTCTCTGCAGAAAAGAAACCTCTTTCATCTGGTAATTCATTCCTCCAGCTCTTAACAGTTCAATAAATAAGGTCATTTCAGATACTAATCAATGTCATGCAGAAAATATTGTCATAAAACAGAATGACTGAGTCGGGGTTCCTCTTAAGAGACTGTGGTTCTGGGGCTGTAGCGATAGCACAGTGGGTAGAGCGTTTGCCTTGGATGACCCGGGTTCAATTCCCAGCATTCCATATGGTTCCCCAAGCAGCTCCAGGATTAATCCCTGAGTGCATGAGCCAGGAGTGACCCCTGAGCATCGCTGGGTGTGACCCAAAAAGAAAAAAAAAAAAAGACTGTGGTTCTGGAAAACTGCAAAGCCTTAGGCAATCACAATAATGTCAACAGCATTCCAGACAGGCTAACAGTAATGGATACTTGCCTTCCTGATTCAGAAAACTTCACCAGTTACCCTAAAAGTATCTGGTCATTAAGCATCCTATACTCCTTGTACTGACTTCAGTTACTGGCTCATACAGCTTTCCAATGAATATGCACCAGTGGATAATGGATGTGCTATGCATGTATGTATGTAATATGGATGGAAAAATGAATGATTCATTAGATATAATGACTAATTCTAGGTTTTTTGAGACCTCCTGATGATATCTTAAATATTATCTAATCAAACTGGGCATTCACTTTGGTAAATTTCCCTTAAACAATAAGGTAAATGGTAAGATATAACATTTAAAAATAGCAAGTGGAAATTTTAGAAACAAAGTATTATATCTTATGAGCTTAATAGAGGCTGAAACTGAAAAAGGAAACGGGCTAAGTATAACACAAAGAATGAGTAGTCATATTAGTGTACACATAAGAGTACATAAACCTCCTTTGTGCTGCAATGTAAATAGACACTTTATGACAGCCTAGCTGGAATCCACTCTAACCTATTTACAATGAAGTAGTTCCTCACCTCTCATGCTACTTAAAACATGTGAACTATTGCCATCAGGGTTCTTAGTGGCACGAAAAAGAAACTGAGTTTACCTGATTCATCAAAAAGGCGTTTATAAAATTGTATTTTTGGCTCCCATTATCTTTGATACGAATAGAGTAGCAAGGGAGGAGGTCTCCTTAGCCGGGACCAATGCTGAGGCTATAGCACTAATCTAGGCCATTGAAAACACTAGTGTCAATACCAGTGAACACAAACATCAGAGCTTATCACTACCAAACTAAATGTTCTCTTGCGTGTGAAAACTTTCATTGCTTAAAATTCGAAGAACTAGATAAAGCTCTGAATTCCAATATTCCATCACGAGATGGAATTTTGTACTATTCTTTCATCTAGTTCTCGCTGACAAAAAGATTGGTGGTGTCTAAATAACAGGGGTTCGAAAGCAGGGCAGAGAGACTGTACCGTGACATTTTCTGATTTGTCAGTAGAGGTTCTAGGTAGACTTGTTGTGAGTTCTTTGCCACCAGCATCTTCTACTAAACAGTTGACTGGAAGGCAATTTTCCATAAAAAAGAAAATAACTGGTTGCTAGTTCCATTTGATTGTTTTGTTTTGGCATATTATTTCCAACTTCAAGTTATAGACATCTTAATGTTAACAATAGTCTGTACAGTGATGAGTAGACATGGTGCATTTAAGATAGTGCATGATAACAACTATATATCTTGATTTGAAAATAGGTGTAAAACTTATTGGAAGTATAAAATAAGACCTAAACCTAGATTGCATTCTATTATAGAAGTGTCAACATATCAGTTTGTGAATCTTCAGTAAGAACAGTTAACCTTTTATATTATCAAAAAAAGTCCACAAAGTTATGGAAAATATAGAGGAAAGTTATGGAAAATAAGAAACAGATGAGGAATATTGCACAAAGGCAGAGTATATGAGAATTCCTTAGTTTGATTCCTACCACCACAATGCAACACACACACACACACAAACACACAAAATGGAAAGTAAAATAAACAAAAATAGGGCCATAACAATAGTACAGCAGGTAGGGCACGGGCCTTGCATGCAGCTGACCTGGGTTTGAGTCCCTGGTGCCTGAATTATTTTCCAACTGTGTTTCTACACATGCTAAGAAAAGATATCTCCTCATCGCTATCTGCCTCAAAAGTATTCCAGTAGGATACATCTTATAAACAAATTTACAAAGTCCAAGTTAGTGAAATAAAATTTCCAAAATAAATCCCTCAGGTCAACACTTCTACGTGATCAACATTTACAGTAAGTTCATATTGGTACATATAATAGAATTTTAGGGTTTCAGGTACTCAAAAGTGCCATTTCCTTACCAGTGGAGAATTCTGCCTCCCACAAAGGGAGGAGCAGTGAAGAGTTTCAATTACAAATGTGTGCAGGTGCTCATGTAATAACAAGGTGAGCTATACTGTATTGCACTTGGACATTTTTTGCTCAATAACTTGGTATCTACATCTTGTTAATAATGGCAGTCATACAAAATAAATATTCTTGTATGGGACAACACCAGATATTTGAAGACAGCAATCATATCTCTTATCACAGGACATGTGTATGAGTCCTCATGCACCATCTCAGCATCTGCCTCCACAGAGATAGCATTTACCAGTGTCTCAATTAGTGTTGGCAGGAGAGTTGTGTCTTCTCTGCATGAGGTTTTTCTAATGGAAAAAAACTCATTTCTGTTCTGTAATAATGGCTGTAAATGCAGAGTAAACACAATATAGGACTGCAAGTTAATGATCCTTTTCTTAAATGAAAATTTCAGATGCATAAATGTTATTGATAAAGGACAAGAACCAAAAGAAAAAAGAGGAAAAATATGTCACCATGTGAACACCTCATAAAATAATTTGATCTAAAATTGCCTCATCAGTTAAATACTTGAAATAATTTGGGATCCTGCACATATGACATCTATGGCATTCTTATATCTCAAGGATTCAGAATGAACAGAATTGAGGTACTAAGGCTTATTTATGTTTTCTGAATTCCCTGAGATAATGATAATGTTAGTTATTTCTCAAGAACAGTGGGACCTGGCAAACCCATTAGCTTTAACATGTGTAAGCACAAGAACAGATTGAGGTCAATCTCTTTCTAAAAGCTCTAATAAATCCTGAGCAAATAATGTTTTCTAAAGTTTCCTACTTCCATGGTTCTTTAGAGTAATGACTAAGCAGTTCTACCCATAATACAAGTCTCTAATATGTTCAATATAAGTCTGTAATATATTCAGTACCTGTTATCTGTCCTGATCAACCTCTGGGTCTTGCATATGTAGACGGGATTATATATACAGTTTGAAATTTGTTTATGGATTTAGCTCAGAGTCAACAAACTTAAAAATACAATGTAGGAAAATTACTCATAGTTGTGGAGGAAGATAGGGGATAAGTGCCAAATGGGCTTTTAATGAAGATGTTTCAGTGCGAAAATATATAAAAAGAACTTTCAGATACAGGCATTATGAAAAACAAAAGCAAAGTTTTCAAGAAAGCTTACAAGTATGAGATCATAGTGATTATATGTACAATTAATAGTTATTCCTGGAGGGCTGTTTGATTAGCTATTAATGGACCAACATACTTGCTCCCAATAACATTTAAATGAGACAAACATACCAACACATTAGTCAGAAATATAGTTTTATTGTTATAATATTTTATAATCTAAAAACCTTTTAAAATTCTGGGAACAATATTCCAACTTCTATACATTAACTGACCCTGCATAATACTGGAAGCCAGTGTCTAAACAATCTGAACTTCACAGTTAAGAATCTGTAACCTATTTGGAGGAAAAGAGAAAGAACAGTTCAAATAAAGATCTCTTCCTTACAAAACAAAAAGATAAAATTAGATCCGTTCTTCAGTTTAACCCTGAACATGTTTTCTGAGAAACGTTAGTGATTTATTGAAAAAAAAAAAAAAACTAAAACTTTTAAGGTTGACTGTCCACAGGGACAAAGGAAATATTTAAAAATAAGACCCAAGGGGCTGGAGCTTAGTATGGTGGGTAGGACACTTGCCTTGCACATGGCCTACCCGGGTTTGATCCCCAGCATCCCATATGGTCCCCCGAGCCTGCCAGGAGTGATCCCTGAGTGCAGAGCCAGGAATAAGCCCTAAGCGCTGCTGGGCATGACCCCCCCAAAACAAAACAAAGCAAAAAACCCGTGGAACATGGCACACAGCTTAGGCCACGGCAAGTAAATGGAGTATTCCATGGAGTGAGCCAGCCCCCATGTTTCAACAGCAGACCTCTATCTCTAAGGAAGTACAACATACAAAATATACTTCCTTGTGTGAAGGTATGAATTTAGTCGAAACTTAAAGCATTGTTTTTAGTACAATAAATCTTAAAGATAACTTGTCTTGTGTAATGTAGATAAGAGTGATGACTTTATGCCGCTTTCTGAAGGTTACTGGGTACCACTGTCAGTGAGAGGAAGTAAGCTCTCTAGGCATATTAGATAAAAATTGAAAGTGTAGGTTACATTAAATAAAATGAAAATAAACCCTGGCTATACCAGTTTTCAAATCAAGTTTTCATCTTTGCACACACACATTACAAGACAAAAGCATGCAATACAGTCAATTTTTTAGTATTTAAAAAGCTAAAGTGCAATCATGTTTTAAATATCAATAATAAATAACTTTGGAGGAGGTTAATTCCACAAATAATAATTATTACAATTTTACAACGTTAGCCTAAACAGTGATATTCACAGCAACGTTTTTCCATTTGATAGTTACCTAAACACCACCATGTATGACCTACCCATGAGCCAAAAGTCAAGAGTGAAGTTTCAAAAATCAACATGGCCACTGTAATAGGTTCAAATGTTTGTATAACAATAAGTGAACTTTTAAGTTTACTGGCATTTTAAGTAATTGCTTTACTGCCTATTTTTAATTAACTACTAAGCTGATGCTTATTGCAGTAACAATTATAATTCTATTAATTTTAATTAGGTTGCAGTTTTAATTTTTAAAACAGGAGATTTCAATTTACATGAACTAACACATAGCATTTAAAACCCACCCACCACAAACATACACATTTTGGAGTATTTAAAAATAAATTATTAATATACTTGACATATATTTTATATGTTATATATGTATATATGTATATATTTGTGGACTTCATTGTTCTTGTTTCCAGAAGGGTGTCAGCACTTGAAAACTACAAATCTGCCAAAATTGCCAAATTTAAAAAACAACAGCAACAAAGAGTAGCACAGAAATTCATTCATGAAGAAAACCATAAAGCAGAAGATTCTTCACATATGGTTTTTGTGGAAACAAAGGTCATTTTAGGGAGGGAAGCAAAGGACAGGCTCGGATTCTGGATCCCACATGTGCGTGTATTTCAGAAGCTACTTTAGAAAGCAGTGGGCAGTGAACTCCACAGCAGCTTGGTTGAAAGGTAAGAATGCATACTGTACTCGTGACAGAGCCACAGAAAGGGCAGTGAGTGGAACAGCTGGGTCAGTAGGGAGAAAGTCATGCTGCACGGAACAGAGAGGCTGCTGACAACACCACCAGGGAAGCAGTCTTGGGAGAGAACCGAGGTTCAAACATTTCCACGTCCTCAAGATGGTTCACAATGTGCACTCCACTGGCCTTCAGCTGTGTGCCCCTGAACGAACAGCGGTGCTGATGGTGAGTTAGCTTCTCGTCCACAGCAATAGAAAGAGCTGTGAAAATAGAGCACAGTCTTACAATGCAGGTGATTCATCCAAAGAAGAGAGCGGAGGAGTACGCAAATCAGAAAAAACAGGCATCCGGGAAAACAAAATACTGGAACCACGCAAACTGGAAAAGAGTCCACTGAAATGAGAACTGGAGTCTGACTGGATGAGTCCCTGACATACTCTGCAGACACTGCAATCTTGGTTAACCAGAACACCTGACACAAAAGGAATTCTTATTTGTGGGCATTTGAAGTAATTGAGGGGGATGCTAAAGCAAACAAAACGATCTTTATTTTGCTGCTAGATATAGGATTTTACATTCTCAATTCAGGCAGCAGTGGGCACAGATAAATTTCTTTCTCCAACCTAAAATCTTGGTTGGCCTTTGGTCTGAGGTTTAAGGACCACAGTATAGAATCCCTTATGTGGAAATTATGGGATACAGGGCTATTTCCGGAGCAGGAGCTTCATTTTATTAAAAATTGAACATAAGACTGCTTTCAATTCCTCCCACCACCACCCCCCCCACACACACACACTTTATTCTTTGCTTCTTGGTTGAAAAGTAGGCCTGTAATAAATGTCTGGTTCATACCCATTGACATCTTTTAAATTCTGGTTAATCGAGGTGCTTGTGTGAATGCAAAATAAATATGCAATGCCCTTTGCTTTCTTACAATGATATGTCCAAAAGGACATTACTCTCAGACTCTAAAACATTTCCCAAAGCTCAGTGACAGTGGTCCAGACCCACCCACCCTATCAAATGATGTGCACAATTGCAGCTGGCTTTTTCTTGGCCATTTTGGGTCTGATATTGCCTTTCCGGCTGAACCCCAGAGGCTCCCCTTTCTTTGGTGGTCTACAGAGTTCTCTTGGGGACTCTGGCTGCTCGTGAATGGACTTAGCAGGCTGCATGCTGGCTCTGTCATCCTTGGCTTTTTTCAGGTAGCTCCTTCCTTTTGGATGAAAATGGGTCTTGAGATCCAGGTGATTACATCCAGAATGTGGATGTCCTCGGTTTCTACAGAGGGTCAAATGGAAGGAGGGAGATGAGCAAGAAAACAATATTTCTTTCAAAAACCTAAAAAGATCAAAAACTATCCCTGGTATAATCACCTCTGAGAGAGTATTGAGAATGTTACACATAAAACAAATCACATATGTATAGATATTTTTCTTCCTAAATTTATTTTGGCCTTTGTGAAATGATCTCATGGTATTAAATTTGCCAGGAAATATTTTTAATCCCAGTGATAAAATTGAAGTGTAGAAAACTGAAGTGGAGGGGCTAGAGCAATAGCATAGCGGGTAGGGCGCTTGCCTTGCACGCGGCCGACCCAGGCTGACCCAGGTTCGAATCCCAGCATCCCATATGGTCCCCTGAGCACCGCCAGGGGTAATTCCTGAGTGTAGAACCAGGAGTAACCCCTGTGCATTGCTGGGTGTGACCCAAAAAGCAAAAAAAAAAAAAAAAAAAATTCCTGAGTGTAGAAAACTGAAGTGGATACTCATGATAATACAAACAGTTGGTCTACAGAGAAGATGGGATCATAGCTCATTTCTCTGATTCTTTAAGACTACTCTGTACTCAGACAAGTTCATACTAAGCTATTATGAAATTTAAGATGACTAGTATACATTAATAGTATGCATGACAGAATACAAATATATGGATATATTAATTATATTACACAATTACATTTATATAGTATTGTGTATGGCAATGCTATGCCTGAATGATAGAAAGTTATTTAGTACTATAAAAATATTCCTATAATACTATCATTAGGCTATATACTAATAGGCTATTGGTATAATTGAAAGTTACACACAAACACATTTTATAAAGTAACGTAAACAATCAGATAAATTTTCATTGGAGACACTGAAAGCTATTGATACTATGGATTTTATATAAACTGCAACAGGGAAACATGCAAATCAAAAATGGTGCAATGGTAAAGAGAAATACATACAAGCATTTGGGTTTCCTATTTGAAGAGATATCTGTAAGCTGAAGGAAAATAAATAAAAAGAATTACATCACTTAAATTTGAATTTGATTTGAAATATCTTTCTTACTTCTATTTTTTAAGAAACAGCATTCACACTAAGGTATCAGTGACTCATACAGTACTGCCATGGACAGCAGTGAGCAAGAACTTCTCAGGCTCAAGCTTAGCTTATTGGGAAAATGTCTGTGTTTCCTTGTGCTGTAATTTACAATATACCAAAAATATCTCAAAAATTAAAAAAAAATTTCAAGCAACCCCCCCCAAAAAAGGTACCCGTTGGAAGAAACATGCCTTTAAATGCCAAAAAGTGATGTACTATTAATCCTTGACTGATTCCATCTGCATTACAACTAACTCGTGAAAGTGCTGACTGGTCTCAACTAATAGAAAAATTGTCATAAATATTTATTTCCTAAAAAACGTAACTTTTAAAATGAGAGCATATGAAGACCAAATCTATTACTATCCTTAGGACTTTCTGTCATTGACATTGTCTACCACTCTCGATAAAACAGATGCATGCACATTTGTGACTCAGAATTTCATTTGCAGAATGTATTCAGCATGATCTTTTTTGTGATCCTGAGGTCACCATCTCTTTTATGGGAAAATCAGTGTATTCTCCACCTTCAGGAGCTCTCTTCTCTCATGTGGCATTCATTCAAAGACGTGATGTCACATCAGTAAACAGACTGACTGAAGCAAGCAATGACAAATAAAATATAGAGTGAGGCCCATCTTGGCATTGGAGCTAAAACACATGTCCTGGTCAGTAGTCCAAAAAGACAAATTCAGCAAGACACACTCAAGTTCCTGATTCTTTTGTCTGTGGTTGGTTTACCCAGAAGCAAACAGAAAAAACTTTAACAGACTGTTCTGGATCACATCTGTCAAGAAGGGAAGATGAAACAGCATTGAAGTGGCTACAAATGCCAGAGTCTGCCTACAGAACTGAGTTTGTCAAGGGAGTGGGATAGCAGTGGGAGTGGGCCTTGAGGCATTGGTGGAGGGACAGACATTCCCGTAGTAGGTCTGGTGGTGGCACACTGGATGCCTAAATTTTATCATTAACAATATTGCAAACCATGGTGCCTGAGGGGAGAACAAACATTTAAAGAAGGACTGGAGCGATAGTGATGCAGGTAGGGTGTTTGCTTTGCATGGGCTGACCCGGGTTCGATTCCTCCGTCCCTCTCTGTAGGATGACATTACTTTGTCCTCTCCCCCCTTGCCACAAGTAGCTTGTCCCGGTTTTCGCCGGAGTTTAGGCTTACCCCAGTCTCACCCATCAAGGTGTTCCAGAATCTCTCCCATCCCTTTGTTTAGCTATAATAACTTATCCATGCTGTCTTCCCCAAAAGAGTTAATCCGAGGCTTTCCCTTAATCTGACTGCAAATTTGTAAGGTCAGACCTTCCTAGGATACTGAATTTATATTATATAAGTTAATATTGCCTTTCTCCTCTTCTTGTGCCTTTTGAATAATTTACTTTAAAGCAATGTTCTTTTTGTATGGACACGAGAAGACAATATTATGCTTTTGTAACTTGGGATTTAATTGACCTCGAATATTATTCCCTCCCGGGCATCTGCTTTCTCCACTTAAGCCTCAGTTGCCCTCAGTTCCTAGCACCTCAAAAGCAGGGTCCCGACGAGGGACGGGACAGATCCAGGGCAAGCAGTGAGTTATGTGCTACCCTGGCATCAAGATGGGCCTGGCCAAAGTGCCTAATTCTTAACTATAAGTTAAGAGCTTGATCATAGACAAATACTGTCATGATCCAAAAGTAATGATGAGACTAGGACCCTGCTAGGGATAGGAAAGACTGATCTGGCCTGAGCACTGTAGTCTGAGATTGAGATGGCCCCAGGAGAGCAATTCTATAAGCTTTAATGCATCTCTTATTGTGTCCATACAAAATGATTAATATTATGAATTCTTATATGTTTGCTGGCTGAGGAGAAGAGAAACACACTCATGGGACTCCGCCCTTGGGAGTAAAGTTATGGTACTCCTTTACTCCTGCTGAAAGAATTAAGTCCTAGGAAAAGCATCCCCTAAGGGAAAGGAACCTCAGCCCTATTGATGGTGACCACACCTATGTGTACGCCCCAACCCCCTCGTGCTGGGGAGATTTAACTAGGCTGTAAGAGTGGGTTGGGGGCCCAGATCCAGAGATCTAGTGAGAGATCTAGAGCCAGGAGAGAAGCAGGGAGAGAAGCAGGGAGAGAGAGAATAAAATAAACTGATCAAGCAACCAGTTTGGCCTTCTTCCTTCCGTCGCTTGCCCTTGACGGTGAGACAGAGCCACCCAGAGAGCCCGCGAGTGCGTGCGCCCCTTGGAGAGCTTTAGTTTTTTACACCTCTCGGAGACATATTCAATATGCCAAAAACAGTAACAGCAAGTCTCACAATGGAGAAGTTACTGATGCCTGCTCAAGCAAATTTATGAGCAACAGGACGACAATGCTACAGTGCTAAGATGAAATACTCACCTTCTACTTTTCATCACTATCAAAAGGTCATGGATCACCCTGTTTATACTGGCTAGGTTTGGCATAATATCAGTAAACTTGAGCAAAAACAGGCACTTTCCTTGCTTGAGCACTGGGGACTGTGCAATACAGAGAGTAGATGGGACTGAATGCTCAAGCAAACCCACACCAGCAGCTACTGGGAACCTTGAATCATCAGCAATGCCACCCTCTTGCCTCTGCCTTGCCGCTACCAATAAGGGTTTCTCAGCTGGGTTTCTTGAACGGCCTTCAGTGTAGAAGGTAACTGTGGAAAATGTACAGGAATTTTTTTTCCTGTTTTAATTTTTTAACTTTACCATATATATGTATATAAGCATGAAGTTATATAATCTGATCATTAGCTGCTTAAGTGTATATGTAATACCCTTTAGAATTTTATGGGATTAAGTATGAAGACATAGATATATGCGTGCATTTACATACATTATGTACATGTGTGTTTATGCGTATGTATATATATATATATGCAATATAGATTAATTATATTTTTAAGCTGGGGAAAAGGCCAACCATGTTTGCCAATATTCAGAGAGGTCACAAACTCCCCAGATATGTTAAGGAATACAATATCAGTGGCCAGAGAAAGCGTGGAGAGGCGCACAGTACAAGCTTTAAGTGAGACCGTGAATTCAGCCACTGGCACTACATGCCCCTGTTCCCTACCAGCAGCGCCAGGTATGGCTTTGGTTGCCCCGAGCACTGCTGGGCTTGAACAGCACCAAATGGCTGAGGCCTGGCATTGAACCATGAGGCCTACATAACTGGGATCTCCATACAACCAACGCTGCTAAGGAAGTTCTTAAAAAAAAAATAATGCTATTTCAGCACCTGAAAATATCACTGGTGAATGGATCCTTCTGGGGCCTAGGAAATACTAAGTTAGCAAGTCCTACAGAAAGGGAAATGCATGAAGGTAGGTTAAGATGCACTGAACATTTCACACATAGGCCTTCCTATAGATAGAACCAACTGTGCATATCTCTATGTAACCCACTAGATAAAATACCCGCACAACCACCTCAACTAACTCTCAAAACAGTCACGTGAGGAGAGTTTTACAATTCTTTTTTTCACAGATATGAAAACTTCAGTGGCTGGTTCAAGCCTCAGTGATTTACAAGTGTTAGACTGGATTCCAAACACAAATTAGCATGCTATAATCCAGAGAAAGTCTTTGCACTGCCTCCCTATCAAAAATATGGTTCGATTGTTTAGTTTGGGCTATTCCTAGAGTACCTGGGGGATTATATATGTGGTGACAGAAATCGAATCTAGGCCTTTCACAGCTAAGCAAGCACTCTAGCTTTTTGAGCCATGTACCCAGACCTGGAAAAGTATATATTATATATCATGCCGTTGCTCATAAATTTGTTCGAGCAGGCACCAGTAACATGTCTCATTGAGAGACTTATTGTTACTGTTTTGGGCATATCCAATACGCACGGGTAGCTTGCCAGGCTCTGCTGTGTGGGCTCCATACTCTTAGTAGCTTGCCGGGCTCTCCGAGAGGGGCAGAGGAATCGAACACGAGTTGGCCGAGTGAAAGGCGAAAGCCCAACCGCTGTGCTATCGTTCCAGCCCATATATTATATATATGTATCAGATTATATATAATATATAACATATAACATATATTATAATATATTACATTATATATAGTATATACTTTTCCAGGTCTGAGTACATTGACTCAAAATATATATGATATTATATATTATATTATTGTATAATATATTATATATAATATTATACTATAGTATATTTTATATACAATATATTTATATGAGATTTTCTGTAATAATAAATAAAAGTAGAAATTTTAGATGAAAAGTGAAGTAGAATACATGGCTGGGTTAGGATTTCTCCAGTGATTTCACCCAAGTTGAAGGTTAGGGAGAGAGGTTAGCAGTCCCCTTGAACGCTCATGTGCCCTTCTCCCTGTGAACACTAGAGGTCACTGTTCCTTCTGGCCCCTATATTCTTAGATGAAAATACTATTTACTCATAATACTATTTACTCATCTATCTATCTGCTTTCTCCTAGTAGAATTACTTTATTTTGTTTCTATTTACAAAGAGGTGACTATGAATATGGGGCTTACTTGAGCCCTCAATGAAAGGTTCAGCTGGAAAATAGAAATAACTTTGTACTGAGAGTCTATCTAACACAGTATGTCGGGCTGCTGCAGGCTAGTTGGGTAAACTGGATACCCAGTCCTCTTCCATTGCCTCTTCTATGTTAACAGAAGCACCATATTGTCAAATTATCACACTCAAGACTTATATTTATTCTTTTTTTTTTCCTTTTTGGGCTACACCTAGCAATGCTCAGAGGTTCCTCCTGGCTCTGCACTCAGGAATTACTTCTGGTGGTGCTCGGGGGACCATATGGATGCCAAGGATAGAACCCTAGTCGGCTGCGTGCAAGGCAGATGCCCTACCCACTGTACTATGGTCCCAGCCTCCTTGATTCTTTTCTCTCTTACTTGCTAATTCTTCATTAAGGACAGCTAGGCTTGTCAATTCTTTTTTCTCCCCTTTATTTTTTTCATTTTAGTTTAATTTTTTTTCAGTTCTTCCAGTTCTATTCCTAGACTATATCCTCCATCCATCAGTCTTCCTATCCATGCTGCCACCCCCACTCCTTCTAACTGCCACACTACAACTGGATTTTAGCCCAAAAAATTTTCAGAGATGCCTGTTATATTACTCAGGTCAAAATTTTTTTTGGGCTAAAATCTAGTTTTGCTAAAACACAGATGAGTTCTTGCTCACTGCCCTTCCAGTAGCTTCCTGTGTGCGCTGGACAGTACAAACGCCTTAGGTCGTTGAGAAGGTACAGAGCATCTTGACCCTCCCCCTTTCATCTGACTTAATTTCCCTTCAACCATGAGCTGTGTGAAATGTGTTTCCTTAAGGCACTTTGGATTTCCCTCTTTTTTTTCTAGAACATTCCTTTTATGAATTTTCAGAGATGCCTGTTATATTACTCAGGTCAAAATACTGAGGTTGCCTCTTCAGGAAGACATTTTCGTGGCTAACAGATATTTGACAACAGTGCTCAAGATTTACTCCTGGTTTTGTGCTCCGGGAAATAAACATTTACCAACTCTTAGGGGGGTCTGGGAGTCATATGTGGTGCTAGGGATTGGACCGGGTCAGTTGTATGCAAGGCAAGCACACTACCACTGCTATCTCTTTAGCCCCTATAACATAAATATTTGAAATATATCCTCTTTTTCTTTCCAGTAATTATTGCTATATGAAACTACCTTTGTTATTTATCATGCTCACCCACTTCACTGAGAGCCAGGACCTTGTCTATCTAAATCATGGCAGTGTCCTTAGCACCCAGTAGGTGCTGTGGCCTCCAACAAAGATATGTTAAATGAATTACTTCTAATCTTAATTGAGCAACCTGCAGGAAATAATAAATGTGATTCTTAAAATAATATTACCCAAGCTGTTTCATGGCTTTCCATTTAAGCAGTTCTGTGAGTGATTTTGGCAGATGGGATATTAGGTCACTTGGTATCTAATTCAACAGAATTTTTCAGAGCATGAAAACAAAATATCTGAGTAAGCACATTACATTTTTAGAGATAAACCAGGTGGGGAGGGAAAAAAAATGCATGCACAAGGGGATTAAGCAAAAGACACAGATGTTGAAACCTTATTTCAGAAAAGGTACTAATTGAGAAGATTTTTTTTCTAGAGCTTAAAAATAATCTCAAGCTAGAAAGCACCTTAAAAATTAGTAATTTACACATCAATCCAGAAAATTCCACTGGTATCTGGAGGTAGTAATAAGGAAACAAGCAAAAAACAAGGAGGGAAGCAGGGACAGGTGAGAGAAAGGGGATGAAAAGGACGGTTTTGTAGTGGAAATGGTGCAAGTCCAGATGAGTGGTGGCATTGCAGACTCTTCTGGAGGAGGAAGGTAAGGGCTGGGTAGAGGAGAATGTTTGGGTCCAACCATGGAGAAGGACGCGTGCTGAGGATACAGACACCTGGGCTGCCTCGGTGTTGTATGCTCACTCAGCTGGGCCAGTTGGTTTGTAAAAATGAGTCAATGTCTTTCCTCCCCAAAACATCCACATTTTCCTGTGTCTTCAGAGCCAGCACAGACCGTGGGGTGATCAGGCAGAGAATTTTCATTACATCATCAAAATGGATCCTGGTTTCTTAAGTAAATCTCTCTCTCTCTCTCTCTCTCTCTCTCTCTCTCTCTATATATATATATATATATATATATATATATATATATGACTGTGTACATGCTGCTTACAAACATAAAAATAAATATATGCATACATATACTTTTGTACATGAACACCTGATTAGAGAGTCAAGATGCCGTCCAACTTTAACCCTATGGTACAGCAATATGAGAAATATGACTGGCTAAAACCAGGGAAACAAACTTAACAGAGAAAAGAGGCATCAAAATATCAATTCCAAGAAGCTAATTTGGCAATCTTCTACAGCTCTTTCCTCTCTTTAAAAAGTCCCTGGGATTAGGAGAAAATTTTAGGCATTTCCTAGTTCTGGATTACAAGTCAGTCTAGACACTTTATTACATGGATGCTACATTTTAGCTTCAACCACCACAGTTAGGAGTCAGAGGCTGACCATTTTAATTTTAAGGAAGAATTAGAAACTCATTAAAGCAATTGTTATTGCCCAGTCAGAAGTTACAGGGGGAAACAGTCTGAAAGTCAGGCATTTAAACCTCACATCTGAGCTTTGTGACCTGGTGCCACAGTCTCCCCTAAAAGAGGGGAAGGTATAAGAGGTCAAAAAGGGCTCAAGGCCTTTCTCCACGCATGGCTAGGTTTGACTTGACTTTCTCCATCCCAATGAAGAGAGAGAATGCAGAAGAGGAATAAAAGTCCACTCTCAAAAGGTACTGGTGGAAGATCACAGACACTAAGAAAATAAAAAAAAATATGTCAAGTAGTTTTGATTGCAGTGGCAGCTTGAAACTGTTTTGATTACAGTCACCAAAATCTCACAGATGCAGCAAATTTGCTTTTTTCCCAGTCTTCTTTTGTTCTTGATCAGAAAGTTCTCTCATTTGCATTATTGCAGTTCTCTAAGGCTGGGCACTTACTGTGAGAATGACAGAGAATTTCTTCATTTCACTCCTCCTGACTCTTTCCTCCAATGCTCCCATCTTTCTTCCTCTCTCTCCAATCTGCTTTTCATTTATTCCCTTTTTTCATTTAATATTCAGATTAAATCTCGAGCTTAATCCTTGCTTCCAGAAAACTTGGAACTAAAACTCATTTAAGTCAGTCAACAGCAACCCTACTGATCTTTTTGATAACACGTTTCCTATTTTTCTCTTCCATAGGTATATTCCATATAGAAGGAAGAGAGAGTCTAAGAATCATTTTCATCTTTTGAGATAGAAACAAGTATAAAGTTCAATGAATAATGAAAATATTATAATAAGCCTTTGTGGGTTTCAAAAAATCCTTTCTCTCTATTCCACCAAGGAAATGATATAGAGGGAAAATATTTCACCATTTCCCTTCCAAACACACTGGAGAATCTTGATTAAGCCACATTTGTGAGCCTGGACCTACATCCATATCTAGAGTTCTGATATGAACTGTGAAGGATTCTTAAGTCTCTGAAACTCTGTGCAAAATTGTATGCAAAAATATACTCTAAACCAGAAATACCACTCTTGTCACTGTCACTGTCACCCCGTTGCTCATCGATTTGCTTGAGCAGGCACCAGTAATGTCTCCAATGTGAGACTCGTCATTACTGTTTTTGGCATATCGAATATGCCACGGGTAACTTTTCCAGGCTCTGCCGTGCGGTCGGGATACTCTCGGTAGCTTGCCAGGCTCTCCGAGAGGGGCGGAAGAATTGAACCCAGGTCAGTTGCATGCAAGGCAAATGCCTGCTGTGCTATTACTCCAGCCCACATACCACTCTTGAAGTTTTCTAATTATTTTTTCAATGTCAGGGATCGAATCCCAGGGCTTCAGACATTCCAGGCAGGTGATCTATCACTAAGAAATATTCCTGGCCCTTTTTCTAAATTTTGTTGAAAATCTATTCAAAGAATGATTAATCTATAGTGTCTCTCATACAGTATCTTCCTATTAAGCAGTGAAAGTAAATGGTTAAATCTGGAGGTATTGAGAACAGTCAGCATTTCAGATTTTCTTCAGAAGCTCTAAAACAAGACAGTTTAGCTTTCTTTGGTGGGGGGTGGAGGCCGGGGGATCTGGGCCATACATACCCAGCAGCAGGCAGAGGTTACTGTGGTTCTATGTTCAGGAAAGACCCCTGGCAGTGCTTGTGACCATACATAGTGCTGGGTTTCAAATAAGAGAGATACGGTATAAGGCAATTGCCTTAACCTTTTTACTATCTCCCCAGCTCTCAATACACCTTCTCTTCTTCCTGAGACCAAGACTAGGACAGATGAATTACTTGGTGAATTCAGATCCTGTTATTTTTCAGAATATAAAACTATTTCAACTATGAATTTCAGACTGGAGCAATAGCACAGTGGGTAGGGCGCTTGCCTTGCATGCGGTTGATGGGGGTTCGATTCTTCTGTCCCTCTTGGGTAGCCTGGCAAGCTACCGAGAATATCCCACCCGCACAGCAGAGCCTAGCAAGCTACCCATGGCGTATTTGATATGCCAAAAACACTAACAACAAGTCTCACAATGGAGATGTTACTGGTGCCCACTTGAGCAAATTGATGAACAATGGGAAGAAAGTGCTACAGTGCTATGAATTTGGCTTGGGTGAAAAGCAGGGAGAGGAAGAAGTAGAGATGGTGCGGGCAGGAATTTGCTTACTCCATACATCCCTTCCATAAGCAGGCCAGGGTCTGGGCAGTGATTTCAAATGATATCTGCAGAGTCCCTGAGAATCCCTCCCCACTTCCTTTTTCTCTGACCTAGATCCAAGATGCTCCGGGACCTCACATATATCAGGAGATCTGCAAGACTCACCACATGCTCACTGATGTCACGGCATAGGCCCGAGGCTTGCTGGCTCTGGTAGAACTCTAACTGCTTTTCTGCCAACTCCACCCGCTGCAACAGATTCTCAATGAAATCCTGCAGACGAGCTTTCCCTTGAACTTCCTTCTCAGCAGCTGCTTCCAGGAAATGGTTGAAACTCACAACTTCTCTGCAAGGCAAAAGTGTCACAGGTAGAGAAAAGGAGACAGACGTTCATTCGTGAAACGCATTTATTGGCGCTTAGTGTGTTTGGGTTTTGCCCTAGACAGTCTGGTCATAGCAAAGTGCAGAGAGAAAAGTACATTGTAGTGATGACATTGAGACTGGATTTTAGCGGAAGGAGACAACTGCTGCAAAATACACAAATAAATGTATAGTGTGATGAGTACTAAGAAGAAAACAAACTGAGTGCAAGGAGATGAGAGAAAGAGGGAGAAAGACGAGAGAAAATGCGATTTCAGAAAGCAAAGTCATCTACGACTTTCTAGATGGAGTTGCATTTGAACATACCCCTGACGGGAGACAAGTCTTGTGGAGAGCTGGCAAGAGCAAGCAAGGGCCTTGGCGGAGTGAAGCGAATGTAGCAATGGGTTTGAAGGATCACTATGGGGTCTGTGTGGCTAAGGGGAAGACAAGAGTGGAGAAGTACATAGAGCTTCACAGGTCAAAGCCCACAGAGTCAATGTCAGATTTTATTACAAATGGGATGGGAGAAAATCATACATTTTCCGAATAAGTTCTGTATTCATTTTATAAGTCTGGCTATTATGGGGGGGGGGGGGAAGGCTCCTGGTAAGAAAGCAAGAGGCCATAAGAAAACCTTAGTTAATATAATGTGTTACCCTCTCCTACACACACACACACACACACACACACACACACACACACACACACACACTTCACACACACATTGTTTGGAGGCCATTACCCAGTAATGCTCAAGAGCTACTATTGGTTCTGTGCTTAGGGGTCGTTCCTGTTGTTGTTTGGGGGTCACACCCCACTTGGGATCAAACCCGGGCCTCTGACATACCAAGCAGGTATGGAGTTCATTAAGTTGCAACTTTCTAACCCCCAACAGTATATTTTTCAACTAAAACTGGAGCATCCTTTGAAATGCCCCTTGAGTATAGCCAAGATCCTCTAGGCAAACTATTTCAGCCAACATCGAAGCACTGTATAGTCTAAAGACGGAAACAAAAATGTCAAAAATTCTCGTTTCATTGTGATTCACAAATCTCAAAACTGTAATTTTGCATCTTCTTTATTTTATTTCTAATATATAACTTTCCTAAGTTGTAAGGTCTTTATAAAAATATTCAAATATGTTATAAACTAATAGAAAATATGACATGATACTCTATTAAAATTTTGGTAGCCATCCTTATAAGCACCTCTACACACACACACACACACACACACACACACAAACACATACATACAGTACTTAACCTATTCCCAGGCCAAGTACCAGGTAATTAATACCACCAATACTGAATACTAACACAATTTTCTTCATTCAATTTGTCTCACTTTAAAATTCATGAACAACCTTTCAGCCATCTGCTTGTATGTTCACCTATCTGCAGTGTGGCCAATGAATTCCTAATTTTATTACCTGCTAGATGCAGTAGGGTTATTTTTTGCCTGTCTTCGAAACATCTTTCAAGTATCAAAGAGCATCCATTCATTTTTCCATACATACTAAACATAGGAAGACTGAAAACTATGAAAACTATGATTATATTCACCCTTTATCATAAACTGCTTTTAAAATTAATTGTATATATTTTTTTATAGGTTCCACAACTGGCAATGCTGGGTGAAGGGGGCATTCAGGGCTGGAAATTAAATCAGAGCCCTGCACATTCCAGGTACATGCTCGACCAGTCGAACAATCTCTTTGGCACTTCCTGCTTCATTTCAGTTGTAGAGGGGGGATGACTCCCTAGTGATGTTCTAGAGTAAAGGGTCATAATACAGAAAATAGGCCTGTTGGTATAAGCTTGATGGTTCAATACTAGGGTTCCACAATGTGGTATTGTTCATACCCAGTGGGGTTTTCAACAACTAGGGCCACAAACATCAATTGGGGGTGCGTGAGTGTCGGGGGTTCTGCATGACCAGAACCTAAACTCAGGGATTCACATGCAAGACATGTACCCATGTGCCCCTTTGCGTATCTATACCGCTGACTCCCTTTCTCACTTTAGAATAATGAATGGACCCAATTTTTAAAAGTCTAATCTCAGTTTTTCTAGATCGTTATTTAAAACCACTCCTGTCCTGCATCTTCCCAACCTCCACCTGATCTTTGTTTTCCCGTAAGCCTCCTGCTTTCTTGAGCATAGACTTTAAGGGAAACATGGCCGAGAGCATTGCAGGTTCTTCTATCTGTATGACTAGTCATTGAGAATGCTTTATAATCAGTTGGGTTTTTTTCCCTAGAAATATGTCATATGATACTTGGCCACGCTGAAACTTTTCTGATGCTTTGTACTGAGTTAAATGTCTCTACAAAACCTAAGGAAAGACATATTTATAAGAAGAGAGAAAAGTATTAGTCACAATAATGAGTCACTTAAATAATTTCTCATTATAGCAGGACCCCCAACTATTTTTGCTAGTTTCTCATCTAAGATAAACATAAACCCCAAGCTCATAATAATTCCATTAACTCTTAGTAGCTAAGAAGTATTCACATAAGAGAAAAAAGTTCCCTGGGAAAGAGTTCTCTCTTATCCTCCAGTTTCAAGTTTATTTCCAGATGTTTCCGCCTGTGCCCTGAATAGAAGATGTACACTGTTCAAGCTGTTCAGGTTATGGACACAAGCCAGTTTTCAAGTTCCACCATCATTTACATGCTAGGTATCACCAAACTTAACTAGCAGCAAGATAACGGCAAGTTCAGTTCATATCCCACTGCTAGATCCTAGTTCTGGCTAGGATTCTTTGGATGGAATATCTTCACACTCAAATACAGCACTGAAAACAAGATGCAGAGAAATGGGTATACCTTCCTCTTTCCAACATTATTGCTTCAATTCATTTGGAGGCAAGCCTATTTTAGATATTTCCTAGGTGATATTTAACTGACCATAACTGAATCATGCAACAGCCTCCAAACTATACTTAGATGGAAAACAACCGAGACACCATAACTTCTTCACAAAAACAAAAGCAGAGAAGAGTTTTCTGGGTTCTTTTTCCCCTTCTTCCCAATTTGTTTTGGTTTATACTCTTTACTATGTTTTTCTCATTAAACATATTTCTCATTTATTATGGGAAATGTGAAAACCAAATCTAACTAGGTATGGGCTGACTCAGCTTTCAGTTGTCTTCCCTGAACCCATCATTGAATGCAATCAAAATACAGTATTTGTAGTAACTAATATTTTAAGGGGACAGAGAAGAGACTGGGAAGATAACTCTAATAGAGCACATGACTACACATGTTCAAGGCCCTGAGTTCAATCCCGCCCCCCCCACACACACACACACTACAGGCAGGGGCTCCTCAGACCCTCCATCCCAGCAATGCCAGAGGTGGCCCTGGTGGTCCCCAAGCACCAATTAAACTGCACTAACCACTAGGGCCAAGCTTGGCTGAGAATGATCCTTTGCCTACAAACAGTGCTGAGTGTGGCCCTTATAATAAAAAGTTTAAAGGACACGGAAGAAACAAAAAATGATCTATAATCCCACCTCCCAGAGATTATATTGTCAACATACTATTATATTTTTTTCAGCCTCCCTTCTCTATGCATATTTACTATTCTTAGGCTCTCAGGGTGCATGCTTTTAGAATACAAAACAACAGTATTTGACAGCTTAATCTCATAGAATTAACATTACAAAAGCAGGAAAACATCTGAACTCAACAATTTATGACTGTGGCTGTATTTTTAAATCATGTCATGCCTTGCGACTGGTTCTAGATAAAACTTTTTTAAATTAATGGGAATGTTCCTAGCTGGTCTTAGTGTTTTGTCATGTGATAGAAGAGAAGCATCTTTTTCTATACTCTCTTTATCCAATTATTTGGTGTCCGAAGCTGAGAAGTTAATGCCCTTTGTGTTTCTAACCAACCTGGCAATAACGCTAACCTAATTTCAGTTTATGGATGTTTCATATCAACCTTTTTTTTATAGCCAGTTAAAATAAACTTGATGATTTAATTTTAAGAGATAAATTATGTAAGACACAGAGTAGGAAAAATTAATTGTACTGAGACTGTGTTTCTGTACTAGATAAAAAATAAATAAAAATTCCTAGTAACAAACTTGGACTAGCATAGGTGTACAAGTTCTGCTCCTCCTTCACCTCCTGTTCAGTCAGAAGTAAAAATATTTATTTATTTATTTATTTATTTATTTATTTATTTATTCTTGGGTCACACCCAGCGATGCTCAGGGGTTACTCCTGGCTTTGCACTCAGGAATTACTCCTGGCGGTGCTTGGGGGACCATATGGGATGCCGGGGATCGAACCCGGGTCGGCCCCATGCAAGGCAAACGCCCTACCCGCTGTGCTATCGCTCTGGCCCCCAGAAGCAACAATATTCAGAAACACTTATTTTCCCAAAAAATATTGCTGAATCATTGAATGGGAAAGACACTTAACTATTTTGGAACTGTAACCTCTTTCAAATTATATTCCAATCAGTAAGATATCCAATCAAAGTGTAAAACAGACCAGTGATTCCAGTGTAAGGGAGAAGGAAATATGCACTGATGCGGTTCCACATTCAAATTGTAATTAAACTTTAAGAAACACAACTGTCCAGTCTCGGCATAATATCGAAGTAGAATATTCATTAGTCTCTGAAAAGACTATAAAATCCTCCTGTTTCCCTACATGTGTCTTTGTGAAAATGGATTTCCTTCATGCTGCTTCAACTGAAACAATAAATTTGCAGCAGATTTAAGGCAGGAGAAATAACAAGTTTCAGCTGCCTTCAATTAAATTTAAGATTAAAATTGTCAAGCTCATATAACAAATAATACAAGCTTTTACTATATTCCTTTTGGGAAAATGGTTCTTTTTCACAGAAATATTTCACATTAAGAAGCAGTGGATTGAGGGGCTGGAGAGATAGCACATCCGGTAGGGCATCTGCCTTGCACTCGGCCAACCCGGGTTCGATTCACAGCATCCCATATGGTCCCCTGAGCACCACCTGGGTAATTCCCGAGTGCTGAGCCAGGAGTGACCCCTGTGCATCGCCAGGTGTGATGCAAAAAAAAAAAAAAGCAGTGGATTGATATACCAAGAGTAGCATACCCCATTTGATGGGTGTAAGGTAGAAGACAATCAATCTTGATTAAAAAATACTAATACATATATATTCTAACAACATGTTAATAATCTGTAATACAGGGGCTTAATGGCTCCAAAATGAGATACAATTTTTACACACTTTCCTCTAAGTAAAACTTTTTGTATCATTTTTAGTCAATTATTCATAACAAGCAATACAAAATGAATTATTTAGCATCTGCCTTTGGTGCAGGCTTGGGTGGTGGTGGGAAAATTTGAAATAATGTTGGTAGGAAGATGTATTGGTGGTAGAATTCATATTGAAATATTGAGTGTAACAATTACTGTGAACAACTCTTTGAAAACAAAATTTTTAAAAAGAAGCAGTGTATTATCTAATATTTGTGTTTACCTAATATAATCACTGTATCACTGTCATTCCATTGCTCATCAATTTGCTCAAGCAGGCACCAGTAACATCTCCATTGTGAGACTTGTTACTGTTTTTGGCATATCCAATACGCCACAGGTAGCTTGCCAGGCTCTACTGTGCGGACGGGATACTCTCTGTAGCTTTCTGGGCTCTCCGAGAGGGACAAAAGAATCGAACCCAGATCGGCTGCATGCAAGGCAAAAGCCCTACCTGCCGTGCTATCACTCCAGCCCACCTAATATCATAACTATCAATAAATAAGACACACCCAACAAACCTTTTGGGGGTCCTCAGATTTCTTTACGTGAAGTAAAAAGATGGAGAAATAGAATTAAAGGGAAGAAATGGCAGGGTGGGTATCACACCTGTGGCTTGTTCAGACTTCACTTCCACTGAGCAGATGGAAGTAGCATCTAGTACTGGGGACTGAATCCAGGCCTCCCACATGCAAAGCAAGAGCTCCAGCCCATTGAGCAGGCTCCCAACCCAGACCAGTACATTGGAGAACTGCTGTCATGCTGTGTTCAGAGATAACCAGAGACCTTAGAACTCCCAAGGATGGGGGCCAGATAGAGGGTGTTTGCATTGCATGCAGCTGACCTGGATTTGATCCCCAGCATCCCATATGGTCCCCCAAGCATCTTCAGGAGTGACTCCTGAGCACAGAGCCAGGACTGACCCCTGAGCATTGCTGGGTGAGGCCCAAAAACAAAGAAAAGAAAAGAAAAGAAAAGAAAAGAAAAGAAAAGAAAAGAAAAGAAAAGAAAAGAAAGAACAGAAAAGAAAAGAAAAGAAAAGAAAAGAAAAGAAAAGAAAAGAAAAGAAAAAATGAAAGGGAAGGGAAGGGAAGGGAGAAAAAGAAAGGAAAGGGAAGAAAAGAAAAGAAAAGAAAAGAAAAGAAAAGAAAAAAGAAAAGGGAAGGGAAGGGAAGGGAAGGGAGAAAAAGAAATGAAAGGGAAGAAAAGAAAAGAAAAGAAAAGAAAGGAAAAGAACTCCCGAGGGTGGACAGTGTACACTGGACACAGATAAGATATAGCCAAATCTATATATTTATTTGTTCCATTCTTTAGTAACTCCAAAAACATTTGTTGAATGATGTAGTGATCCCTTACGTGGCAGGAGAAGTTGATGATAAAAGCAACAAAAACTTAAATATGTAATTACGAAGCTGGGGTGACTATGACTAAGAAAAAAATAATATGATGCTATCAGAGAAAAGGGTATATGCCTTGTGTGGTTTTATTTTAGGTTCTCAACCCTGTGACTCAGAATATAATGTGAAAGATGGAGAGGCAGATGAGAAGATAAGGATGAATAAGAGGGAAATACAATCTGGATGTGGAGACATACCAGCTCTGGGCAAGTGAGCTGATCTAAGCTAATTCCAGACCACCTTTGACTCTGAATTCAAGTTTTGCGTTAGAGTATAAAAAGTGTTCATTTAAAAACGCTATTTGTTGTTAAAGGAAAAAAATTACAGTCTAAGGCACTAACTAATGTTCATTATAGTTTCAGATAATAATTTGCAGCCCTAAATACCTACCAGTCTCCTGAAATACAGAAAGTCTACCACATATTACCTTACCACTATACCATCATACCATTATGTCACTATACCATAATACCACTATTCCACCATTCCATCATACTACCAAACCCGTCACTTTGATCTTGTCTGGAAGAAAGAGGCACTAGGTAAAAAGCACTTTAATTTTTTAATTATTATTTTTATAACATGTTACACATAACTTTATTTTAGGCACCATGGCTTTCAATGCTGTTAATGATAGTTTCATGCATAAAACATAGCACCATAGCCTTTACTAGTGTTCATTTCCCTCTTCCATTGTCCCACTGTCAACACTCCCATCCTATCCCCACCCCCACACCACCACTTAAAAAAGTGGGGTTATCTGCTTCTGTTGCCTCCAGGCATTTTTAATTTTCTTGTAAAAAGCACTTCTAATGTCGAGGCTGGAGCAGTAGCACAGCGGGTAGGGCATTTGCCTTGCACGAGGCCGACCTGGATTCAATTCCAAGCATCCCATGTAGTCCCCTGAGCACCTCCAGGGGTAATTCCTGAGTGCAGAGCCAGGAGTAACCCCTGTGCATCGCCGCGTGTGATCCAGAAAGCAGAAAAAAAAAAGCACTTCTAATGTCTCAGGGGACCATATGTGATGCCAGGGATAAACCCAGCTTGACCTCATGCAAGGCAAGTGCCCTATTCACTGTACTATGGCTCCAGGCCTGTTTTTATCTGCTGGTGCTCTTTAGCCTTAAAAAAAAAATTCATTGTTGGGGTGGGGTGAGGGGGAGGATGGGGCCACACCCAGCAAAGTTAGGAGTAAGCCCTGCATGTGCTTGGGTGTCTACATGTGGTGCCAAGGATAGAACCAGAGCCAGCAACATGCAAGGAAATTTCCTTAACCCCTAAGCTATCACTCCAGCCCATGTCCGGTAGTCTCACTCTCACACTGGTATTCATTAATGCACATCCCGCCCTTTCTGCTCCTGCATCAGTGCTCTCCCTCTATTCAGCCAGACTCTTAGTTTAGCACACACTGATTTACCAGGCCCTGGTCCTCCCTCCCCTCCCCTTCTCAAGTCTGCACTCTCATTTTAAATTAAATTATTATTTTTTCTTTGTTTCTGAGGGTCATATCCAGCAGTTCTCAGAGGTCTGTTTCCTGCTGAGTGTCTGGTTCGGGTGTGTGTGTGTGTGTGTGTGTGTGTGTGTGTGTGTGTGTGTGTGTGTGTGTGTGTGTGTGTGTGTGTGTGTGTGTGTGTGTGTGTGTGTGGTGTGTGGGGTGGAGTTGTCATCCTTGTGGTACCTCAAGGACCATGTGGTGCTGGGGATCAAACCAGGGCCTCCTGCCATCCTGCATACACCCCTGCCCAGGCATGCACTTTCAATGATTCCTGCAACCTTAGGGCTTTCCTGCTAGGAAGTTTTTTGCTTCACAATTCCCCAACCACTCGCCCCCCCCCCCCAACACACACCCTTTAGGGTGGAGAGAAGGGGATCTTCTGTACTTTCCTGCAGAACTGTGAACCCTGTGACAGAGGTGATGTTAGAATACCAGAAGAACCCTGATCCTTCACAAGACACTCTTAGTATCTAGCAGAAGCCCAGCACAAAATAGGGCTTAATTTTGGCCACGTGTGTGAAATGTGCGCCTACATCTCTAGTTGAAAATCTTTTTTTTTTTTTTTCTTTTCGGGTCACACCTGGTGATGCACAGGGGCTACTCCTGGCTCATGCACTCAGGTATCAATCACTCCTGGTGGTGCTCAGAGGACCATATAGGATGCTGGGAATCGAACCCAGGTTGGCCGCGTGCAAGGCAAACACCCTACCCGCTGTGCTATCGCTCGCCTCCCTACTTGAAAATCCTGAGTTGAAAAAAATTGGTTTTTAGGTTTCTTTTCATCCTTCTGCAAATACTGCAGCATAAAACCAGTTCAGTAACCTACAGAAAAGAGGGCAGGTACCTCCAACAGGAGTGGGGGTAAGCATTAAATTGATGCTTCTCCTCTATTCTTACAGAACACTTTAACCTCGGATTTTCCTCCCAAAGGCAAAGCTCTACCAAGTAATTTAAATTTCATTTTACATTACTGATTTATGAAACCCTTCAAAGGTGTGTGAAATGGTAAAAATAACTCTGGTTAAAAATACTCTAGCTATTGATCACAGAACACCTCAAGACAGCCACTAGGCAAATAATGAAGCTGGAGTCCACTTGCTCCAGGCACCCCAGCCCTGCGTGTGTACGGGAGGGGGAGGCAGAGAATGGGGACTTTTCATTGCAAACTCTGAGCCCTGTTCAACTCCTATGTAGCACACCAGCTTCCACAGGATAGAATCTTGCCTTATACTTGGAGCTACATTAT
Organism: Sorex araneus; assembly: GCF_027595985.1. Lineage (NCBI taxonomy): Eukaryota > Metazoa > Chordata > Mammalia > Eulipotyphla > Soricidae > Sorex > Sorex araneus. Next base: position 103,305,199 of record NC_073306.1, on the reverse strand, counting down.
ACCTCTGCTCTCATTAGCCCTGTGCCTTATTGGACGTTTGAGGGGAGTTCTCTGGATAAACTAAAATGGCTATCATTTTTTTTTTTTTTTGCTTTTTGGGTCACACCCGGCGATGCTCAGGGGTTACTCCTGGCTTTGCACTCAGGAATCACTCCTGGTGGTGCTCAGGGGACCATGTGGGATGCTGAGAATTGAACCCTGGTCGGCCACATGCAAGGCAAATGCCCTGCCCACTGTGCTATTACTCCAGCCTCAAGGGTATCATTCTTACTGTAGCACTGTCATCCCATTGTTCATCGATTTGCTTGAGTGGGCACCAGTAACATCTCCATTGTGAGACTTGTTACTGTCTTTGGCATTATCAAATACACCACGGGTAGCCTGCCAGGCTCTGCCATGCAGGAGGGATACTCTCCGTAGCATGCTAGGCTCTCTGAGAGAGACGGAGGAATCAAACCTGGGTTGGCCGCGTGCAAGGCAAACGCCCCACCCATTGTGCTATCGCTCGAGTCCATCATTCTTACTGTATCACTGTATCACTGTCATCCTGTTGCTCGTCGATTTGATGGAGCGGGCACCAGTAACGTCTCCATTGTGAGACTTGTTACTGTTTTTGGCATTCTTACTAAGAACTATAAAAAAAAACATACTGTTCCTGGGGAGGCCAAATCATTCCTAACTGTTCTAAGTATACCTGACCACAATTATAAACTAAGTCCTTCAGCTCAGAGTGACAGAAAGAGGTAAAAGGCAGAAGTTACTGACAAAAGAGCCAGGAGACAAGACATGCTCTAAATATTCCAAAATGTTTCTGGGTCTCCACATTTAACCAGTGTCATCTCTAAGAGGGCTTGTTTAAAATCCAGTATTTTGTAATTTAGGTTGTAAAGCTGCAAGAAACACAGCCCAGAAAGATAATACCCTACTTACATAAATATATTAAAATGCATGGAGCACAGGAAAGAGAATATCCTATTTATATAAACATATTAAAGTGCAGAACAGATACCCCCACCCTGTCCCACTGAATTCTACATATAACTTTTTTTTTCTTGATCTTCTTGCTAGCTATGGATCTAGTTTGGAAACCAAGTTGTCTTTAGAGTTTTAGTAACTCAACCAGGGAAAGAGGTAATGAAGCAGCAAAAGGATTTAGCCATGCAAAGCATGTTATCAGGTAAAACTTGACTTTCAAAGACCAGATGGCGACAACTAGAAGCCCACATGGACATTACCTGCTCTGGCGACAACCTTACATGTCTTTTGTATGCACCTTGTGATCTGCTTGATATATATTTTACCTTCTGATCTATTCTTGTCATGAAAGCAAGAACTGGGTTCATGAGGTTATCTACCCGAACCTAGATTTGTCTTCTGGATGACTCTGGATTACATGCAGTGTAACTGATGAGGAAAGAAGGGAAAGATTTTATCTACCCTAGCTAGCAAAGGAGTAGGATGAAAATTATAGGTGGAATTGTAAAGAGGCCCTCACCACAGTCAGAGCTGGCAGCCTCACATGCTCCACCCTGATCAGAGAGTAAACTTAAAAGTCTTTCTGGGGAGTTAAAAGCTCCAGGCTGGTGTTCCGGAAGCTGAAGATCACAGCCACACTTATGACACCTCCATATCCCCATCTCCCAGCACCTTTGATGTCAGCTGACATTTTCTTTAATCTCATCCAAAATAAAAATGATGTCACCACAGCAGCCCTCTCAAAATAGCAAAGCAGCAAGCCCATTACAAAACGGGCCAGATTCCGTGTTACATAAGTCTTGGTGCTTTAGGCAAATATCACATTTTTAAAAGTCTGGCAAAGGCATAATAAAGTAATGGGAAACGGACTCGGCAGAAAACACAGGGAAATTGGGTTCCAGTCTTAGTACTGTCAATAAATGTTATCCTTGGGCAAGTCATCCCACTGTTTTGTGCCTTAAATTTTTCAGACTTATAAAACAATGGTACTTTCCTATTGTGTGTGTGTGGGAGGGGGGTGAGCACTAGTTTGTTTTCGGTGTGTTTTCTTTTGAGATTTTTGGGTTATACCCAGTGGTGCCAGAGATTGAACCCAAACTTTCTGCAGGCAAAACATGCACTTACTCTGTTGAGCAATCTTTCCAGTCCAAGATGAGATAGTTATACTAAAGGAGAGGTTACTTTCTCTAAAGGTTTAGAGGTTACAAGCTCTAAAATTACAAAGTCCCCTTAGGGGTCATCTTTCACAGTCTTTTCCCTGCTGCCCCTTAAGATTTCCCCATCGTACAAGCAACATAATATGCAGTCAAATGTGGGATTACTGTTATTTGTACGGTTTTCTTCAAAGTCTAGGTGGCAAATTCAGCCAAGTTTCAGCTACCATTACCACTACATTCAGCATTCCTTGTTACCTTACCCCAAGGTTGGTAGGATTGATTTACATGATTACGGGCAGTGCTACCCTACAGCTCTAAGTACTCTTGAATAAGTAAATACCTATTTCAATAGGACTTTCAAAGTTGCACAGACTTTAGGCAGACAATGAATAACTTCTTTTTTGGCTTTTCATGCCAGAAATATATGAATTTCTCACTATAGAGGTACAATGAGACTGCCAATTTAAACTATTTATTCTGTAATACAGTTTAAATATGACTTCTACAATTCAAGCTAGTTCCATGAATAGATGGCCTCAGGGCAGAATTGGCTCTAGAATCTTTTATTTCCATTTGAAAGAAAGAATTTTTAAACTTGAGGAGGGAAAATCCATAAGCAAGAGAGCCTTGTTTGAATGTTAAATACCAACTGTTTCATTTTTTAAAAATCAATTCTACCATCTGTATCCCCAGAGCTTAAGTCAATCTGAAATGGAATTGTAACAACCTACTTCTTTCACAAATAGGCCTTGAGAGCTCATCTGGAAGGATCTAGCCATTTCTGGTGAATTCCTTAGCCACATAGGGTCTTCCCTCAAGACACAACCAAAAGGCTGCCCCTTGTTTTGATGGTGCATCTCTGTGGAAGTGTGGTAGGAGGAGAGGGCTTGGCCCTGGCAGTGATATTTAGGCCAGTCAATCAGATATCAGTAGTTTGAAAGATGGGCAGCCTGCCCATGGAGGAGGGAAGGTGGCAAGACAACAGTATAGGAACTGAGGACTCTAAACACAACTGCTCTCTCAGACCAAGAACTCTAGTGTTTTTGCTGTAAATAAGACTCTTTCAGTCCTATTTTATATACAGAAAGAGGGATTATTTGATGCTTGAATAGAAAAGCTGATGGAATGGGCCAAAAAGAAAGCCAAGTGATGACAGAAAAATAAAGACTTTGTGTTTTTTTTTAATATTAGAAAGTTTAAGACCATGCCATAGTACTGTCATTTTAATTGGTGTCATTTTTTAAAAGCCATTTATCTGTTTTTCTACTACCAGAAAATGTCATACTGAAGACCGTCTCAAAATTGATGTTCAGACATTCTTAGAAAAATAATATGAACGAAACCATTTAAGGACACTAACTGAGGCACTATTACTAACACTGAACACACTAGAAACATTAAACAAAGCTAAATAAATATAAATAAATAAAAAACAAAGATAAATATATCTATTTATTTATTTATAAATAGGTATATTTATAACTAAACTGATTAAAACCAGTCATGACACATCATGGACTACCATGCAATGGCCAAAAGAAGTGACACAATTTTATGCTATAACAAACTGAAGAAGCCCTCAAGACAGTATATGAAAACAAAAGCAAATTCCACACACAAATGGCACAAGATTATGTCATGGCTTCATTTGGGAAAACAGAATATAAACACAAAATACATATGTTGAATGCATACCATAAAAAGGTCAAGAAGAACATTCACTAAGCTAAGTAAATAGTGGCTATCTCCGGAGGTTAGTGTGGCATGGGGTGGGGTGGGGCGGGATGCGGACTGTGTGGGTGGGAGGGTGGGTGGTAAGTGAGTGTGTGGTGTTGGGGATCAAACCCAGGGTCTCATAGGTGGAAAATATGTGCTTTGCCACTGAGTCACATCCCCAATAGGGAACTTCTACCCTGTTAAATGTCTCTGTTGCTCATTCATAGATACATTTGTTTTTCAAATGTCCTTAGATAATAACACCAGACTAATTATAACACATTGCCATTTTGATCAATATATTGCCCACTTTTTCATAAGCCAGAGCGATAGCACAGTGGTTGGCCGTTCGCCTCTCACGAGGCCTACCCGAGTTTGATTCCTCCGCCCCTCTCGGAGAGCCCGGCAAGCCACCAAGAGTATCGAGGCCGCTTGGCAGAGCCTGGCAAGCTACTTGTGTGTATTGGATATGCCAAAACAGTAACAATAAGTCTCTCAATGAGAGACATTACTGGTGCCCGCTCGAAAAATCGATGAGCAAAGGGATGACAGTGACAGTGACAGATAGAAATCTTGAGCTTAGCACTACAAACAAGTTAGATATTTGACAATGACTTAGATTTATTTGTATCACTAGACCTAACTATATTAAGATAGACCTAAAACCTAGACTACATGTAACTATTTAATCCTCGACCTATTTTGTCATCTTCATTCTTCCCATTCTCTAGGTCTAGGCAACCCTTACCTCAAATCCCACTTTAATGATTACTTATAGAAATACAAAATTACAAACAGAGAAATTTTGGTTACCTTTTAAATTTACTGGTTTTGCATCACATGTGAAATATCCCATATCTAATTCTACTCCTTTCTCTGCTGACAGGGCAACCTGCCCCATCAACCATGGTTTCAATGCTGTGGTGTTAATCACCTAGGTGGCAAAGTGGTCCAGGTACTAACTTCCCAACTGGAAATGCCAAAATCCAGAAGAAATTAATATCTATACTAAGCAAATAAATCAGTGGCACATTCATACCTGTTCTCACTACCTAATTTAACAGTATATCTAGCTGAGTTGAATAGGCTTTCCCTTGAGATAGAATATCAACAGTTAGTAAGATAGCCAGCGATGATCGCTCTAATATATCAGGTTTCTCGGTCATTTATGAAATAGGGGAAGTTTTAATTACTCTACGTTCAACGCAGGTAGAAAAATACCAGAGGGCAAAGGAAGTATTAAATTAACTCAATCTCAATAATCAAACTCAAATTATTTAGAAACTTTCCTTCTGGGATGTGTTAGTATATCAATTTTTGAAGTCCGTTGAGTCTATGAGTTCTAATCCCCATTTAAAATCAAATTAAACCCAACATTCTGTATTTGGAATATACCCTATACACATACATTTCTAGTTTGTGCTGAATCCATGCGTATTGATAGGGACATGCTTTTCCAAATAGGATCATTTTTAAAGTGATGGCTTCTATGATCATCTCAAACTTGCGAAGGCCAGTATCTACATTTTGCGAGCAGGAAAGATTTACTCTAGTACCACATGGCATTTGACAAAAAGAAACTTCCCCAACTTAAATTATGGGAGTATGGCAATATCAGAAAGCTCCCTTTGGGATTCCTCAGTCTGCTTCTTTCAAATCATAATAGAATGAACTCTCAGTTATTGACATTTAATTAACATGAGCATATGAAACGAAATGGAAAAGAAGCTAAAATAATTGCACAGACCCTAATTTGTATTTGAACATAAGAATCATGTGTTCTTGTCCTTGTCCTCATGCTGGTGCCTCACCCAACAGGCACTTTCTGCATTGCCTTACCAGTCAACTCAACCTTGCTTGGCATGGGGAATGGAGCCCTCACAGAGAGTGCCACTCCTGTCTCCCAAAGTAGTATTTGTAGCTCCCAAGATGATACGAATCAGCTATTTTGACTTCCAGGTTGATGGGTTGCAGACCACACAGAGAATACGTTAAAAAAAAAGTGCCTCCTGGGTTCAATTGTACCGATCAGAAATACAGCCAAGGCACCTACAAGTAATGACAACCAAACCTTGCTTAACATTTGCCTGCAACTTGGGAGCAGGGACTGCCTAAGAGCATGGGGTTAGCATCCTGTTTCAGCACCACTTACTCTTCTTTCCTGAGAAGCTCCTCCTCGGATTCCGTCAGGCGTTGCCTGAGCACAGCAATCATTTCCACAGCTACGTCCACCTGTCTGTTCAGGGCTCTCTCCCTTCTTTGAACTTCCTGCTTTTTCTGAGTCAGCTGTACAAAAGCGGCCCTGACTTCCAACAGTTCAGCAGTTTTCTGGGCTAACTCTTTGGTGAGCTTATCGATTCTCTTCTCAATGGTCCGGTCTACAGCTTCCACCATCCGATTAAATTTTTCTCTGATGTGGGCCTCGAAAGAAGCTTTGGTGTCTGAGGTGGGAAGTCCAGGACTTGACTGCAGTCCATCCAGCGAGTCTGCACGCAGGTCCACTGCAGTATAGGTCTGCACATAGGACACAGGTCTCTCTGCCACCACCTCGAAAGGCTTCCTGTCCTGGGACTGCTCGTGTGCAAAACTATACAAGTTAACATAGCTGGGTTTCTGCTTCACCACATTGCCACTGCATTGTAATTTTCCTTGTTTCAGGGGTTCTGAACAAGTGACGAGGTCTGTGTCTTTGAGGGATGGAAAGAGGCTGCATTTTGTCAAGAGTGTTCTTTCCTGGTAGCTGTGACTGAATTCTAGGTGGGCCCTCAACGATGACAGGCTTCGAAATCTGGTATGGTCTCCACACCTTGGGCAGCGGAATGGTAGGCACACAGCAACATTCTCCAAGGATTCCTGCCAGGGATATCTGCTTTCCTCAAAAGCCTTCTGTTGCATTACTCTGAGAGTCCTGTGCAGCGGAAATAAAACAGGTGATTTACATGTCTGCTTAAACAGTGCTCCTGAAATGGCTCTGGCTGCTCATCTCCATGAATGCAAAGGCTTTTGTGCCATTTCAAATGACTTTTGCATATTACATAAAAATTAATTACCTGTAACTCCTGGGTAAAATCCAGGCACACCTACTCATTTCTGTATTGCCTACTGTTGCTTGTGCATCAAAGCGAAGTTAAGAAGTGAAGAGAGAGACTTTAATACCCGCACAACTTACCCTTCGGCCTTTGTATAAAAGTCTGCCAATACCTGTCTGGATTTAAAAAACTGTGAGGGAGGGAATTAACACAATCTATTTTCACAGATGAGAAAATTGGAGCAAAAAGGTAAAGTAATTAATCTAAGGCCAGATGGAAGGAGACAAATTCAAAAGTGCAGTTCAAGTTTCCTGCTGTCCTGAATTTTGTACACTAACTACACACAATTCCCTCTGTCACTGATACAATCTTGATAAGCATGAATTCATAAAATAAAGGAGACTCACATGAACTGTCAAATTAGGCCCTCAAAGAACAGGTTCAGACATTGCGTCCCACATACACATAGACAGATATGCATATATGTATATTTATCTACATATAATATATAAGTTATGATCCGACTTGAGTTATAATTCATATGTATATGATATATACATATATACAGATTTAATATTTACTTAAACATTACAACTCAAGTTGGGCACAGTTGGCACTAAGCACACGATGCCAACTAGAAATTTTTCAACCTGAGATTTTGCCTTCAATTTTGTAAACTACTGCTGCGATCGCAAAAATTAAAGTGTGATCATAACAATTATATCTCTCACCATCCCCCCCTTACTCCATATTTACTAAAATTTGGGAACCTGTATATCATTTGATAGTGGGGCCTTAGTCATGGCCAAGAGTATTCCATGTGCGAGTATATTTTCTCTGACCCTACTTTAATAAGATAACCTTTAGAGATGGACAACATTTGAACCAGGTAGGTATCAGCATAACTCTTCATACCAGGAACTTCTTGTTTCCTTATACGAATTTATTATCTTAGTCCTAGCAACAGATGACTGCTAGCAACTCAATTCTGCAAGCAGTACATATCTAGTCCCTCCAGAAATGGTTTCCTCTTAAATGCAACAAGCACTGGGCCCCCCAAAGAGGGAGCTCAGTTAAGCTTATAGACCGGGGGGGTGGGGGGGGGCGGGGAATCGTTGAGTGTACAAACTCTTCAAATAGCAGAGAGGCAAATTGCCTCCAGACAACCAGGGAAAGCTTCCAGGTTAATCAGCCTCTGGCCCTTATAACCAGGAACCTCTTCCTGTGCTACACGGACCATTTCGCCACCGTTTTCTGGGAACTGGATGCAAACCCTCCTGCACTAGCAGGTGAGCCGGGAAGGAAGGTGAAGTCCTGGGGCAATGGGAAAGCACTAGCATGTCTGGTTGTAGAACTAGGTGTCACGCACTCCCGGAGCAGGCAAGCTCTCCAGGGCCCAGTGGAAACCCCAGTCTTTGGGTTCACGAAAAAGCCCCAGCGCAGGGCTGGACATCCAGAACCATGCCTGGGGGTGTGGGAGGTCCTGGCTCTTCCCCGCCCCCACTTCGCTGCGTGCTAGCACTGGGCGGCCAGAGTGGGAACGTGAGTTCCTGCAGGTGGGGGCCGAGAAGCCCAAACCTCGCCGTGCTGCAGGACAGGACCCAACGCCCGGCCCCAGTCCCCACTGCCAGTCGCCTCCACCGCGCCCCCGGAGCCGGGCCGCAGACACCAAAGCTCAGGGGCAGCCACTTACCCGACTTGTTGCTGCAGCCACTGCTGCTGCCGCTGCTGCTGCTGCTGCGGCTAATGCTGCTGCTGCTGCGGCGGCGGCCGGTGCTGCTGCTGCGGGAGCGAAGCGGTTTTCAGCAGAGCCGTAAATCAGGCTGAACCGGGCCCCCTCCCGCCTCCCCGCACCCCCGCGCCCGGACGAGCGGCGGCCAGGGCGGAGCGTGGCGCGGGCCAGCGGGGGCGGTGCTGCCAGCTGCTGGGGATTCGCGCCCTCCCAGAGCGAACGCCCGCTGGGGTCCTGGAGGGACACCTTGGCCCTGCCCAGCTGCCCGGTGCACCTCTCCCAGCAGGGGAGCGGGCACGGGCTCAGGATTCCACTGACATCACAGGGAGGCATGCGGGGATGGCTCCGCAGGGAGGAAAGGAGGGATGCGTGCCAGCCTCCATCCACATCGCTTTCTGCAGGCCCTGGCAAGCAAGCCACCCACCCCTCCCCTCAAGGCTACACACACACACACACACACACACACACACACACCCCTCTTTCTTTACCACTTTATGTTTATTGGGGGGTGGGAGAGTTTGGATGAGAGGATGAAGCATCATGACTGGGCATCTTTGAAAATCTTTCCATAGGAGCTTCAGATATTTCCTTTAAGAGATCTTCATCCTAAACATGCTTCCCACCCACCCCAGGTAGCCAGGGTCGGGTCATAGCTTCTAGCTTTTCTGTCCTGGAGCTAGTATGACTACATCTATTCTGCGAATAATTAAGGAAGCAAACTTTGGCCTTCCCCAGCCTTACTCCGGTGTCTGGTGGGCACACCCCTTTCTCATTCCATCCTTGCACCCCTTCAGCCAGAAACCAAGGTTTATGACCCCCAAGAGATGTTCGTTTCCTCTGAAGGACCTTGATGACTCAGCTGCTTTTTATTTTTGGAAAACCTGCTTTGGCATATTCCTCATCTAACTTGAAATATCAACTCTGGATAAAAGTTACTGTTGGGTGTTCTTGTCAAAGGAGGGTTCGTTCATTTGCAGCGAGTTAGTAAGTGCATTGGGTAGTTTCCTCGGGGCATCTCTGTTCTCAGAGTTTGCAATTACTCATTTCAATAATGTCTTTGTTTTTGTTGTAAATATCTTAACAGTTAACCTCAGATTTAGTTTGGAAGTGATTGAATTATTCATTGTTAATGTCATTGGGAGCCCAAGCTCCTGGAGTCATATTTGATTCAAATCCTTCTTCTAGGGTTCAAATCCTAGTGCTTTAATCTACATCAAGTTATTAGATTTTCTGTGCCTTGAGTCTTAATTTAGGAAATAAAATCGACTAGAACCTACTTCTTAATTAGGTGGTGAGGATCCAGTGAGGGGATGACCTTTTCTCTAACGCAACTATAAACTAATAAAAACTTATTGCTTTTGTTATTTTAGTTGTATTTTAAATATTGCCACAAGAGAATGGCTAAGAAGAGATAAAGTTGTACTAGTGTCTATTTTCTTTGAAAAATATATTTTATTGAATTTATCTTGATTTTTGAAATATATATTTATTCCAACAATCCATTTAGTTGTTTTTTTTTTTTTTGAGTTTAACAAAAAACAGACTTCCCTTGGCCATCTGCCTGTGTGAGAAGCAAACAGACAGTTGCCAGAAGTTGCCTTGGGCTGCATCTATATGGAAGACTCCAAAAGCTAGCTCTGCATGGCCAAAGCTCTTCATTTCCAAGTCATCCATCCCATTTCTTAGTCAACTTTGTTACCTTTTCTAGTCCTTGTGCTTGTCTTTTGTGAAAATGAATGGTGGGGAATTATTTGAGAGTCTTTTCTCATTCTAAAAGTTACTAACAATTTTATCAAATTATTAGCAAGAGGCTATTCTTTTTGTAAAATCCAGAGCTGAACATTGTGAGAGGTTTGTTTTTTGGTTGAGAGTCATTTAGGACAATTTACAATAATTGTAACCAAAGTGGTTCCATATCTCTTGGCCACGTACCCATTCTTCTCCACCCCTATCCCTACAGCAGCAGGAACACCTGGCTGATTGGTAGATATACTAATTATCTGATCATCTGCTTCATACTACACTTTCTGAATAGGAACTGGGTAATCTATGGGTTACCAAGACCTCCAGGTAATTTGGATGAAAGCTAATTTTACAACCACTGGATTGCAGGGTGTGTCTTCATATGTTGTCTACAACAAACCAGAAGGTGTTCTTCACCATCTTTGTTTCTCTTTGCTGATCACTGAGTAAACTGCTTTATTATCTCGTTTACTATTTCAGCACTATGAGATAGGGACTCCAGTATATCAGTTTCAGCCACATTGGCATCCCTTCTTTTCTTTAGAAGAGTAGATGGTGCCTACAAACTCATCCCTCAGACTCAGCTTACATATTGGCCCTCTCTCAGGAAATCTTCCCTGACATTGTCTGTCTAGGTAAAACCACCACAGCACAGTTTATCACAATGGAATTGGTTATTTGTGTACTTACCTATCTGTCATTTATGTCCACTATTAAATTGTAAGCTCCTAGAGTCAGGGTTCTTGTTTTATAACCCAGATACCTAGCACAACGTTGTCCATATAGAAAGTGTTCAGTAACACTGAAGGAATGAAGGAATTTATTAAAGGAATGAATCTCAAACAAATGAGTCTTCTTTCTACACAGAAGAAGCTAAGGCTTATAGAAGTTAACTTTCCTGAGATGGCACACCTAGAAAGCCTTGGTCAGGTCTCCCAGTTCTTTTAATGACTACATATTGACTTTTCAATGTTAAATGAAGAATTTTTTTCTAAAGAAAATTAAATCGAGGATAAAATGTATAACTTAATGTCAAACAAAAAATGTATAATCTGTTATCATAGACACTCATAGTAATAGAATCATCATCATCATCAGCATCATCATCCCGTTGATTGTCGAATTTCTCGAGCGGTCTCAGTAACGTCTCCATTCATGCTAGCCCTGAGATTTTAGAAGCCTCTCTTTAATCGTCTTTTCCAATGGTGCCGCATTGGAGGCTCTTTCAGGGTCAGGGGAATGAGACCAATCTCGTTACTGGATTTGTCATATGAATATGCCATGGGGAGTTTGCAAGGCTCTCCCATGTGGGTAGGAAACTCTCCGTAGCTTGTCAGGTTCTCCCAGAGGGAGAACTAGGCTATAAAATGTCGCTTCCGGGAGCTTGGTTTTATAGTCTCTGGGTGTTGGCCGTTGGTGGAATTGCATGGTGCCAGAGGCAGTCCCTGGGTGTGACCCCCTAGCTACTGGAAAACGGGGAATCTGAGTGGAAGAGGCCCAGTCCCAATCTGAGCAGGCTTGGAGGTCTCAGCCCCGGGTCCCACATACCTGGGTTCCTCTGCCGGTTCCTTCAAGCATGAGGCTCATCTGAATGTGTGGAGAGGGGCCTTGAGCATGGCTTTGGCTAGGCTCTAGAGGTCTTCGGCCACAGCGGCTCTGCTGGGAGCGGGAGGGAACTGAAACCCACCCCCTCTGAGGGGTGCCGGGGAAGACAGCCAGGCTCTCTTCCAGTAATAGAATCAGAATTTGAATTAATCTTCTGACATTTGTGTTCTTCTATAACATATTATGAGGAGTTGAATTTTATGACTAGTGGGATGAAAGCAAGGAATTTATGTAGGGCAAAGTTCACTTATAGAAAAGAAATCAAATGGGACATATCTCCAGAACCTTGTATTCTGATTATTAAAGTTTACTGAATATATAATGTCCATGAAACCAATCCAAAAAAGTTAGAAGAAGAAATTTTTACTTTGCCTTACTTCCCCCTCAAAACAAATAAAATAAAATAAGGACAGACTCCCTAAATTTTGTCTTTTCTAAAAACTAATCCTTGCTTTATTTAGGTTTGCAGATAAACTAGAATGTACCTCAGAAAGTCAGCTCACCAGGAAATTTTATTCTTCAGTTTTTATCTCAACTGTTTGTAACTTATCATTTCTAAAACCTTTATTGTTTTCTCTTTGAAAAAATATCAAAATCTCATGGGCTTGGGGTTGGGACATTGAGCGTCCCAAACAATCACCTTTGTAAATCATGGTGACTATATAAAAATTATTAAAAAATCAAAACAAAACACTGTGAGTATGTATGCAATGTGGTTTCTTACATGTGTCTGCCATGACCAACCAGCAACATTACTGCCAATAAACTTCTTCGTGTGCCCTTCACCATGTCTCTTGAGTGAACATGGAATTAGACCTTTGTGACTATGGGCATAGCATCCTTTACCTTTAGAATATCTATAATGTTCTTCATTCTATGAAGTATTTACTCACAGATCCATTATTTCCCAAACACTGCTTGAGAAGTATTTCTCTGACACCTGGGAAGCTTATTAAAATGCAGATGCCTGGACTTTGACTTATTGGAACCTATTGGGTGGGTCTTTCTTGATCTGCATTTTCAACACTATCTATCCTCTTCTCAGTTGACTATCATTACTACTATAGCATCAGGACACTCCAGTGTAGCAATTTCATGCAAGGCAGCTACCTGGAGCCTCTTGAGTAGAAGAGAAGTTGCCTTTCCAATGTAATGAAAGGTGCTGTGGGCCACATCACAGCTAATAATATTATATTTTATCTAACATAGGAATCATTTTATAATATATAGTATGTAATATTATATTTACTGCTACTGTGGAAAGAAAGAGGGCAGCAAAAAGGAAATAGGTTGGATTGAAGGAAATAATGGGCAGGAAAGAGGAAAAGTAATGGAAGGAGAAGGAGGATGAGATAAAGGAAAAGGAAGGGAATGAGGGTGAAAGCACAAAGGGCTAAAGAATTGGGAAGGGAAGACCCTTTCCAGTAGGATTGTCAGAGATCCTTGCTAAAAGATTTAGGATTAGGTGAATATTTGTTTATATCTCTGCTTATCTAGTAACATTTACTTCATGTCCAGAACTTCCTTTCATAAACATGTTTCTTTTAAAAAAATTTCTTTAAATTTTATTTTAATGAATCACTGTGAGATAGTTATAAACTTACAAGCTTGCATGATTATGTTTTAGTCATATTATGTTCGAGTACCGATCCCTCCACCTGTGCCCATTCTCCACCACCAATGTTTCCAATATCCCTTTTGCCACTCCCCTGCACCCTCCACCCCCCTACCCCACCCTGTGGCAGGTACATTCCCTCTTAGTCTCTTTTTCCTTCTGGGTGTCAAACATGTTTCTTGAGTAAGACAAAGTTGGAACTCTAATCTGACTTTAAAGTTTCCACCAGGATAATCAAGTCAAAATCTCTATTTTTATTGAATGTTGTTGGCATGGCAACCATCAACCATCTTCATCCTGGAGAGTTCCTTCAGTCTCATAGCAGTCTGTTAAGCAGAGTGAGTCTGCAGAGTGTAAGTCAAATAAAGCATCAAAATGGAAATTTCACAGCAAGATTTCCCCCCACCACAACTAGAAAGAGTATGCCTTACTTGCTCCCCTTGGTGATGTTAAACATCAGCTGGAATGAGCTGGAAGAGAGTACAGGTTAACCAATCACCTTGGTGTTTCCTCCTTCCCCTTCCTGCCCCCCCCCAGCCTTCCAGCCCAATGTCTGGACTAAGAATAGAGACCCGAGGTGTGATATCATCCTCACACTTTAGTTAGCTGAATAAGACCTACTCGAGTTGAGCAATGTCTCTGAACTTCAGTGTCTTTCTAGTAGAAGGAGGGAGCTGAAACTGGAGTGGACCAAGGACTTTCAGTGTTAGAATCTCAGCTACTTGCCAGTCACTGCATTTGTTATTCAACTCGCCGGCATGAATGGTGTTGTTGTAGAGATATGGCAGATGATTATGGTAGTGATGAAATTCGTCAATTGTTGATTTGATAAAAGTCATTAGGTATCATCTTCCATGCTGATAAGAACCAATATGTCTTGAATACTTAGCATATGTGAAGATGGTTCTAGTGATTTTCATGCATTTAACATCTAAACTTCCTTACAAGGTGAGATAAAAGAAATCACTGGCACCTTTTATTTAACTAAGTAGTAAAGTGAGTAAACTCAGTTGTGGAGAGGTAAGTAAATAAATTTTGTCTGTTTGTTTGCAGGCACTAACTCATATAGTTAAGCTTTGAATCCCGGCTCAGAACCTACATGTTTCATCACTATCCCATTGTATCTTGAATGCCTGTTATCATTTGTCTCAAGGGTTCTCAGAAACTATTGAATGTGCAACAAATCACTGTTATACTAGAAGTTTCTCTGTGCTTTTTATTCACAGAGCTTCAAGTCCTTTCCTTCCTTGGTAATTAGTAATATGAAGAGAAACCTTTAAGACATCTCCCCTAAGTGAAATATCTGTGGGAGAACTGATCAACCAAGTGGAAACAGAGATAAACAAATGGGACTATATTAAACTAAGAAGATTCTGCACCACAAAAGATACAGTGACCAGAATACAAATACAATCTACAAAATGGGAAAGAATATTCACCCAATACCCATCTGATAAGGAGTTGATATCAAGGGTTTATAAGGCACGGTTGATCTCTACAAGAAGAAAACATCCAATCCCATCAGAAAATGGGGTGAAGAAATGAACAGAAACTTTCTCAAGGAAGAAATATGGAGGGCCAAAAGGCACATGAAAAAATGCTCTTCATTACTAATCAGGGATATGCAGATCAAAACAACTATGAGATACTACCTCACACCACACACATCCTTTGGCACACATCCAAAAGAACAAAAGCAACCGGTGTCGGCGTGGATGTGGGGAGAAAGGGACCCTCCTACACTGCTGGTGGGAATGCGACTGGTTCAACCCTTTTGGAAAACAATATGGACGCTTCTCAAACAATTAGAAATTGAGCTCCCATTTGACACAGCAATACCACTTCTGGGAATACATCCTGGAGAGGCAAAACAGTATAGTTGAAATGACATCTGTACTTATATGTTCATTGCAGCACTGTTTACAATAGCCAGAATCTGGGGAAAAAAACGAGTGCCTGAGAACAGAATGACTGGTTAAGGAAACTTTGGTACATCTGCATAATGGAGTCCTATGCAGCTGTTAGAAAGGATGAAGTCGTGAACTTTGCATACAAGTGGGTCAACAATGGAAAGTATCATGCTAAGTGAAATGAGTTAGAAAGAGAGAGACAGATGTAGAAAGATTGCACTCATCTGTGGAATATAAAATAACAGAATGGGAGACTAACACCCAAGAATAGTAGAAATAAGTACCAGGAGGTTTGTTCTATTGCTTGGAAGCCAGCCTCATGTGCTGCGGGAAAAGGCAGCTCAGATAGAGAAGGGAACACCAAGTAAAGCATGGTTGGAGGCCCCATTTGGGATGGGAGATGCATGCTGAAAGTAGACTATAAACTGAACACGATGGCCACTCAATACCTCTATTGCAAACCACAACACCCAAAAGGAGAGAGAAAACAAAAGGGAATGCCTGTCACAGAGGCAAGGTGGGTTGGAGGGAAGGAGTTGGAGGGTGGGAGGGATACTGGGATCATCAGTGTTGGAGAATGGGCACTGGTGGAGGGATGGGTACT
Source organism: Sorex araneus (assembly GCF_027595985.1). Taxonomy (NCBI): domain Eukaryota; kingdom Metazoa; phylum Chordata; class Mammalia; order Eulipotyphla; family Soricidae; genus Sorex; species Sorex araneus. Next base: position 103,289,113 of record NC_073306.1, on the reverse strand, counting down.
CGAGCATTGAATAACTGAAAAACAAGCATGAAAATATGTAAATCTGTAGCTGTGATTCACAGTGATTCACTAATAAAAAAAAAGAAATATCTGTGGGAGAGTTAGAAATCATGTTGCTATGGAATAAAATGTACAGAAAAAGATACAGTTAAAATAGGGGGATTGTTAGATAATGAGTTTGAATTATGTAATTATGTGAAAAATGAATTATGGAACTAATGTGCTGTCAAAATAGAGTCTATTTTCCAGGAGCTAGAGTACATAGGCAATTTTATTCAACTATTTTAGGTGAAAATTATATTTGTTTTTAGCAGAAAGAAAAAAATCAGAGAGAAAGAAAAGAACACTTATAACTAGGCAGAAGAGAACTGAACTTGAAATAATATAGAATCTGTGAAAAATAATTCTTCTTGAGAAGAAAGAACTATCCATGCCATTTTCCTAGACACACCCACCAGCAGTACGAGTGATTTCCTAGGTTATGTTAAGAGAATGCATTTTTCTTATGTAGTATAAGATTGAGATCTCAAAAGTGCTAACTTCCATTATTACAAAGACAGGTTTCACTTTAGACTGAAATCAGTTGTACATTTAATCACTACATGATTTCAGTGGGAGCATTTTGCATTACACCTATTGCCATACAATTCAGTTTAGCAGTAAATGTGGGAAGGAGAGATTCAAATCACCTGAAGATTCTGGACACTGGCTCACTAGAAGTTTCCTTGTAGTCAGGGGAAACCCAAGCTATTTCATTTAATAGAGAAGAGGAGCTATTTCTCCAGGAGGGAAGAGGAGTCCTTGGTGTCCTCACAGAAGGAGGCCTTGGACAAACTTGGTGTGCCTTCTAGGGGCACCCTGAATGTGGCATGATTTAGTGACTTTATTTAGATCATGTTTCAGAGGTATGATAAGGCAACTACCTATTTACTTAATTTAGGTAGGATTTCACACATGCACAACAAATATTTATTTTATTCCTGCCTTCCTGCCTTTCCTCCTCCTCTCCCTCTTTCTCTCTTTCCCTCCCTCCCTCCCTCCCTCCCTCCCTCCCTCCCTCCCTCCCTCCCTCCCTCCCTCCCTCCCTCCCTCCCTCCCTCTTTTTTTGTTTTCAGAACACAACTTGTGGTACTCAGGGCTTACTCCTGACTCTGAGAACAGCGATTACCACTGATGGGGTTCGAGGGACCATACGGAGTGATGGGATTCAAATTTAGGCTGGCACCCTATCTGAGGGGCATCTCTTTGGCCCCTATTTTCTTCTTGCTCAAATAATTACCTATGAATTTCTTGTAAACAAGTGGCTGCTTTGACACATCTCTGTCTGTCTCTATGTCTCTCTCTATCTCTCTGTCTCTGTGTCTGCCTCTCTCTCTCTCTGTCTCTCTCTCTCTCTCCCTTTCTCACTTTCCCCCAGCTTTACATCAGTATGGTGCCACTCCATCTCACGGGCTTTTACCTTTTCATTAGCTAGGGTCATTATGTCAATGCACATAGCATTGTAATTTATCAGGATCCTTACATTACCACTGTATCTAACAACTAGTCTACTCATAGTTAACACCATAGGATTAATTGAAAAAGGAGCTAATATGCTACTTAATTATTATAAAGAAAATCATTATAACCTAAATATAAGTAGTGTTCTTTAGTCACTATTCTAGCTCATCTCTGTAAGTGAGTTATAAGGTAATTTTAAACTTTCTTTTGTGTGTGTGTGTGTTAATTTAATCATACAAATATTCATTTATACAGTAAGGAAACACCTCATCTCCATCCCTTCCCAGATACTGTGAGGCCCCAGCACGCACACCCACGGCCCAGCGGAGAACAACTCAGCTTCCCAGCACTCACCCAGGGGACAGGGCGGGGCGGGGGACCCATCACCTGCTCCTGCGGGGGCGCGGCTGAATCAGGGTGGGGAGTGTTGACCACCATGCCCACTCTGCAGCCTGGCCACCCTCCGGCCAGGCGGGCCGTGGGGAGCCGCTCTCCAGTGGGCTTCCGTGGGTGGCCTTTCTCGCTGCAGAGAAGAAGCTGTTTCTTAGAGCAAAAGACCCCCGCTCAACCCTTCCACAGCAGAAAGGAAAAAAGGCATGCACGCATGCACACACACCGCACACACAGCAGCCCACAGGAGTCCCGGAGCAGGGGGGCGGGGCGGGGCGGGAGGAGCAGGCTGGGAGGAGCAGTGGGCAGCAGGACCCCTCCGAGGCCCCAGCCCCGGACTCCTCTGGCTCCCTCCCGGGGTTGTGAGCAGAAGAGGGGAGCTGGCGATTTTAAACTTTCTATTGACGATGACTCTATAAAAATTTGTATATCATAATATCAATTTATAATATAAAATTTCTCATTTTTAGGAGCTTCTTGGTAGAAGCTTTAGGGTTCTCTAAATATAGTATCATGTCATCTGCAAGTAGTGAGAGTTTGATTTCTTCCTTTCCTATTTGGATGTCCTTAATGCCTTTTTCTTGCCTAACTGCTATTGCAAGTGCTTCCAGTACTATATTGAATAGTAGTGGTGAGAGTGGGCATCCTTGTTTTGTCCCTGGTCTTGAGGGAAGGCTCTTACTTTATCCCTGGTGAGGATAATGTTTGCCATAGGCTTGTGGTAGATGGTTTTGATTATGTTGAAGTAAGTTCCTCAATTCCCATTTTGTTGAGAGTTTTCATCACAAACGGTGCTGGAACTTGTCAAATGCTTTCTCTACTTCTATTGATATGATTTTTTTTATCTTTTCTTTTATTGGTATGATGGATTATATTGATTGACTTGTGAATGTTGAAACATCCTTGCTTCCCCAGGATGAATCTTACTAGGTCGTGGTGTATGATCTTTTGGATGAGTGGTTGGATTCTATTTGCTAATATTTTGTTAAGGATCTTCACATCCATGCTCATCAGGGATATACATCAGGAAAATGAAAAATTTTCTTTTTTTGTGGTGTCTCTGTTTGGTTTTGGTATTAGGGTGATATGTGTCTCATAGAAACTCGCAGGCTATAAAATCAATACCCCAAAATCCATGGCTTTTCTATATGAAAATAATGAGAGAGAAGAAAATGATATGAAAAAGGCAATCCTATTCACAATCATGCCTCAAGAAATCAAGTACCTCAAAATGAAATTAACCAAAGAGGTAAAGGACCTGCACAAAGAAAACTACAAAATGCTACTTCAAGAAATAAAAAAAAGGACATGAGGAAATGGAAACATATCCCCTGCTCATGGTTTGGGAGAATTAACATTGTCAAAATGGCAATACTCCCCAAAGCATTATACAGAATCAGTGCGGTCCCTATATGGATACCTATGACATTCTTCAAAGAAATTGAACCAAACACTCCTGAAATTCATATGGAACAAGAAACCCCCATGGATAGTAAAGCAATTATTGGGGAAACAAAGATGGGGACATCACCTTCCCCAACTTCAAGCTGTACTACAAAGTGGTAATAATTAAAACAGCCATGGTATTGAAACACAAGCAGATCCATCGACCAGTAGAATAGGGTTAAATATCTTTACACACACACCTTCAAATATTTGATCACTTAATTTTTGATAAGGGAACAAGAAATGTGAAGTGGAGCAAGGTAAGCCTCTAACAAATGGTGCTGGCAAAACTGGACAACTACATGCAAAAAAAAGGGCTCATACCTCTACCTAACACCATGCACAAAAGTCAGATCAAAATGGATTAAAGACCTCAACATCAGACCAGTATCCATAAGGTACATTGAAGAAAAGATCGGCAAAACCCTCTACGACATTGGAGCTAAAGGTATCTTCAAGGACGAAACGCCGTTGACCAAGCAAGTGGAAACAGAGATGAACAAATGGGACTATCTTAAACTAAGAAGCTTCTGCACCTCAAAAGAAACAGCGACCAAGATACAAAGACAGCCTACAGAATGGGAAAGGACACTCACCCAATATCCTTCCAATAAGGGATTAATATCAAGGATATACAAGGCACTGATTGAACTCTACAAGAAGAAAACATCCACCCCATCCTAAAAGGGGGTGATGAAATGAACAGAAACTTTTTCAAAGAAGAAATCCAAATGGCAAAAAGGCACATGACATCATCAGAGAGATGCAGATCAAAACAACAATAAAATATCATCTCACATCACAGAGACTGGCACACATCCAAAAAAACAAAAGCAACTGACGTTGGCATGGATGTGGGGGGAAATGGACTCTCCTTTACTGCTGGTGGGAATGCCGACTGGTCCAATCTTTTTGGAAAACAATATAGATGTTTCTCAAAAAACTAAAAATTGAGCTCCCATTTGATCCAGCAATACCACTTCTAGGAATAGATCCAGGAGATGTAAAAAAAGTTTAGTAGAAATGACATCTGCACTTGTATGTTTATTGCAGCACTGTTTAAAATAGCCAGAATCTGGAAAAAAACCCGAGTGCCCGAGAAGAGCTGACTGGTTAAAGAAACTGTGGTATATCTACACAATGGAATACTATGCAGCTGTTAGAAAAGATGAAACCCTGAAATCTGCATATAAGTGGATCAGCATGGAGTGTATCCTTTTAAGCGAAATGAGTCAGAAAGAGCAAGAGCGGGACAGACACAGAATGACTGCAACCATATGTGGAATATGAAGTAACATAATAGGAGACTAACACCTAAGGATAGCAGAGATAAGGGCCAGGAAGATCACCCAAGGCTTGGAAGCAGATCTCATGTGCTGGGGGAAAAGACAGGTGGGATGGAGAAGAGACTACTAAGTAAACGGTGGTTGGAGGGATTGCTTGAGATGGGAGATGCATGCTGAAAGTAGACTATGGACCAAACATGATGGCTTCTTAGTGCCTATATTCTAAACCATAACACTCAAAAGGAGAGAGGGAGTAAAAGGGAATGTGTCTGCCACAGAGGCAGGGGGTGGGACTGGGTGGGGGTGGTGGGAGGGATACGGGAACATTGGTGTTGGAGAATGGGCACTGATGGAGGGATGGGTACTTGAACATTGTTTGATTGAAACGTAATCATTAAAATTTATACATCTGTAACTGTATCTAAGGGTGATTCATTAAAATAAAAATAATAATAATACAAAATTTGTCACATTAGTGAATTTTTAAAATGGGTTACATCTATATGATTAGCATCTAGATCAATAAATAGCAATTCCATGCCTCTAAAACACTATTGTGCATTCCCACTAATTATTTTTCTCTACTTCCCTAGGCTGACCATCATCTTGACTTCTACTAGCAGGGATTAAGCTAACCTCTGCATTATGTATATTTTCCTAGTCTTGGTAGGCACTGTCTAAATAGTATTTTTTAATTGTTACTCCAACTAACAAACGTGACTTCTTATTCAATGTATAAGAATTCCAGACCACAAATATTCTCTAAGCTTTGGAATTTACTGAGTCTTATTTAAACACACTGGTTTAACTTACAGATTCTTGGTGACAAATGAGACTAAAGCAACTTTTTACCTTAAAAAAAATTAATATATGCTTCTGAAGTGCACAAATTTTCTGCTAATTTTTTGAGTTATTTGTCTTATTCTTAGTAAAAGATTGTAGCTTCTAAATTTGAGTACTTTGTCAGATGTGAATAGAGAATTTTTTAAATATAGGTTACTACCCTTACGGCAGAGCCTGGCAAGCTACCCCTGGTGTATTCGATATGCCAAAAACAGTAACAACAAGTCTCATAATGGAGACATCACTGGTGCCCGCTCAAGCAAATCAATGAACAATGGGACGACAGTGCTGCAGTGCTGCAGTGCAGACTACTACCCTTTATGTGTTACTTAAAATATATTTGCTTACTTCAAGGATATAAATATTTTTTCCTATGTTATCCTCTAAAAATATTTGTTTGTTCCCTCCCTATTTAGCTGCAATTTATGTGGAATTAACTTGTGAACAATGTTAAAATAAGAGATTCAGATACACTCTTTCATATACCCAATTAATCTGGCAATATTAATTAAAAATACACTATTTCACCCATTACATTTGTTCCATGAATAAAATGACAGTTCATGTTTGCTCTCTTTTTGAGTTCACTTATTAGTTTATGTTAATATCATGAGGTTTTTATTTCTTTAGCCTATTGATGGGCTTTTTCTTCAGTTGAATGAATCATCCATCTTTGTTCTTCCTCTTCACATGCTCTGTATGTTCTTGACCTTTTGCATTTGCATATGAAATTAGAATCAACTTGTCAATAGAAACATAATTTTTTTAAATAAATGTCTAATTTTCATTTGGACAGTGATGAATTTATAGATCAACCTAGAAGAACAAACGTCTTTTTAACACAAACCTTTCTAAATATTAAAAGATTATTTCTAATTTATTTAAATATTTTTTTTCTCTGTGACTATTTTCAATGTTGGGGGTATTCTAAATCTTTTGTTAAATTGTTCCTAATTGTTCCTAACTGTTCCTAAGAGTTTATCTACTCTTGTAAATATATTATATATAATTTACTATTTGTTTATGGATGACACAGAAATATAAATGATATTTTTAGGATCTTCTATCCAACATCATTACACATTCATTAGTTCTAATAGTTTTCAAATTATTTTAGATTTTAACATGCACACTCAATGTGTCTACAAGTAATGGTGGCTATATTTCTCTTTTTCAAATTCTAATATGATTTTTTTTCAGTTTGTTATATCAGTACCTCCAGTGTAAAATCAGATAAGGTGACAAGTGGTAATTATCTTATTCCCAGTCTTAAGTAGAAGGAAAATTTTCATTATTTTGCTGTTGAATGTGATATACACTGCTGTTTTGGTAATATTCTTTGTTCACAACAATTTGGAGAAGAATAAATTTTGTCAATTAATTTTTTTCATCACAAAGGTATATAAACCTTCTCCTTTGATTAGTATTAATATGGTTGGGTTTATGTTTTAAATTTGTTTATGTTCTTTGGGTCATACCCAGTGGTGCTCAGGGACTATTGCCATTCACATACTCCAGAATGTGATGCTCAGGGAACTATACAGTGACAGAAATTGAATCTGGGTTTTTTTCTCTCCTTTGCTGGAGGTCAAATCCAGGTCTCATAAATGCAAAGTATACTTTTTGTCACTGAACCACATCTTTAGCCCTTTGCTTGATATCAAATGTTAAGCTTGTGTTCTTAGAGTATGTTCAATTTATATATCACTAGAATCAGTTATCTAAATTTTGTTATTTTGTATATATAATCCATAAAAGATTGGTGGATAATTTTATTTTTGGCATTACCTTGGTCAAATTTTGGAACTACAATTATACAAAAGAGTTGTATGGAGAAACCAGTGATCCCTCTTTTTTTTTTTTCTTTCTGGAAAAGTCTACACAAGATTCCTGTCTTTATTACTTGCATTGTTTTGTTTTGCTGTATTGAGGCCACCCACTGACTGTGTTCAAAGCTTAGTTCCAACTGTGTGCTCAGGGATCACTCTTGGTGTTTGTTTGTGGGACCATAAGTGGTGCCAGGGATCAAAATGGGGCTGGTTTACACAAGGAAATTTCCTGACCCTCAGAAATTTCCAACCCCTTGTGGTTTTGTTTCCATTTAAATCTATGCAGAAATTTACCAGTGAAGCCATGTGACCTTATAATTTACTTTGGGGGGAGTATTTAATTGATTAAATATTTGTAAATGTAATAATTTCCTAAAATTTATTCACTTTACTCAAATCATCAAACTAATTGGTGCTAGAGTGTTTAATTATGAAGTAGTTGATGTTATTTTATATATTTTCGTAGTTGTTGAGTTCTACAATAATTCTGTTGTGGAAAAAACAGCAAACAGCAAATGACTTTATTTTTCTAATTTGTTTAAGCTTTATCATTTTGTAAGAGATTCATTTGCATTTCAAAAGAACATGAATTCTATCAATGTTTGAAGCATTATTTTATAAAAGCCAATTACATAAGACAGCTGATCGATTGTGTTATGATTTTACAGAAATTTTGCGAAAATGTGGTGATTTAGTAAGTGAACTATACTGTGAATTCACAAAATAAATTGGGGATGCTACGCGGATTCCTATTGTGTTTGGTGGCTCAAAACTGCGTCCCATTCTCCTGGTCCTCCCCAGCAGAGCAACAGATAGACAGAGACGGGAGACTACAGACTGATGGCAAAAACAACCCATTTAATGTAGATCTGCTAACATTTGAGGGGGTTGAGGTAAGGACATAGGTGTAACTGATCATTTACATAGGTAAATCATCTGGAAATTTACATAGATAAAACATAACAAATTCTCTTTGGGGGAGATTAACGCAAGGAGACGCTCTGTCTCCCAGGGACATCTATATTGCTTTCCCTCTAATTGTATATGCTATCAATGCTGGCAGTTGTTTGGATGAACACAGTAAGAGACAAAGGTCCCAACACTTAGTTCTCTGGGCTCTGAGGGCAAGCAAAGGCTTTTACTGTAAATCCCAGACTAAGTCCTCAGACCAGTTCAGCTTGTCCTTTGGATGTGGGGCGGGGGGGGGGGGGGTGTCCTATCTCTAAAGTCATAACAGCTTGCATCAAGATCGTGCATTTTTGCTTTCTAAACTGTCTCATTTTGATGCGGGGGTGGCTTTGACACTCACCCCAGGTCCATTCCAGTCCCATGGTGGGACCTCCCTTTGTGGGTATTAGGAGCTACAGCAACTGAAGCCTGAGTCAAGTAATTATGGCCAATAAATTATGCTCTGGAGTAGACATACTTCAGAGTCGATCAACTCCCAAATATTAGGAGCATAGCACTAATGGTCTTTCTGTGTTTAACCAAAGAACATTGCTCTATAGTAAAATATAAAAAGGCTATAGGGAAAATAGAAAAGCAGGTACCAATACACAGCACTTCAAATACAAAGCACAGAATTACCAGAAAGTTTTGGCTTATAAGTAGTCAAGACTGACATGGGGAACTGTGGCAATTAGAGGTAAAATACAAAGGGAAGCTTAAAGATAAACTTTAATTAAATTAGGGATGCTAGCAAGAGCACAATAAGTTTAGGAGGAGGAACGGGAGCAATTCACTGATGAAGTAAAACACTTAGGGTTAATTTCCAACACTACACTTGAATATTTTACTACCAATAAGGATTTATCTGTTGCTTATATTAATTTTATTCTTTTAGTTTCTATTCATTCACTTCAATATTTGAAGTTCTGTTATAAAATACGTATATATTTAGTATTATGATAAATTTCTCTTGTATTGATCCTTTTATAATTATGAAATCTCCAATTCATCTGTGGCAATTCCTTTGGTATTAATCTGCATTGTCTGATCTTAGCATAAATATAGCATCTTTTTTGTGTAGTGTTCATATGATGCTTTTGTAGGATAACATTAATTTGTCCTTTCTGCCTTGCCACAGGAAGCTTAGGCTTATTGGGTTGCTCCCATAACAGTGCTCCCATTCCCCTGTGTTTATTTGTAATTTCCTTCTTTGTGCTCTGTTAAGTTGTGAATATTGTTTTTCTTTTCTCCTTACGTTCTTTAGATAGTTAATTCAGAGCAATGTCCTTTTTGTATGGGCCCAAGAAGACAGTAAATGCTATGCTTTTGTAACATAGAAGTTAATTGACTCTCAGTGATATTTACCTCCTGGGCATCTGTTTTCTCAACTTAAGCCTCAGTTGCCCTTACTTCCTAGCCCCACAAAAGATGAGGATTCGGTGGAACCTGGGCAAGCCATGAGTTATGCGCTACCCTGGCATCAATATGGGCCTGGTCAAAGAGCCACAATGTTTAACTGTAAGTTAAGAGCAAATAAAGATAAGATAAATTTTGTCATGATAGAAAAGGTAATAACTAGATTTGGACCCTACTAGGGTTAGGAATGATTAATCTGGCCTGAGCACTGTAGTCTGAGCCTGTGGCAAGATGTTCCCAGGAGAGCTGCCATATAAGCCTCAATATATCCCTTACTGTGTCTGTACAAAAATAACTAATATTAAAAAGTAGAATTAAGATGTTAATTAAGTTATTGGACTGAGGAAAGGAGAAAAACACCTTAAGTGGTATTTTGCCCCTGAGCAAAGGAAGGACTTTCTTATGTTAATTTTGCAACCTGATTGGTTGTAGCCTCTACCCCCAGTGCTAGAGATGGAGAGGTGTGAGAGTTGGAATTGTTGGGGGAGAGATTGGAGGAGACAGGAATGAGGGGCAGTGTGAGGCTAGCATGGGGGACTCAGAGAGATTGGAACAGGCGCGTGGGGAGAAAGGAATAAATGGCAACTATCAACCAACCAACTTGGCCCTCGCCTCCTCCTCTATCTGTTCCATGACTCAGGCTACCCCAGCTGGGCGAGCAGCCTGAGGACCACCCGAACCCAGGCAGGCAGGGGGAGAGCCACCAGGGCTCTCTGGCCGCCCTGGAGATTATACAGTTTTGTTTTTATATTTTTCTTTCTTTACTATTTTTTTGAAGATTGGGGCCACATCATTCGGCGCTCAGAGACTATTTCTGACTCTGCTCAGGAGTGACCCTGGTGATGCTCAGAGGATGCTATATGGTGCAGGGATTTGAACTGTGTTAGCAGCATGTAAGGCAAGCCCCTTAAACTCTGTATTATCTCTCCTGTCCTGTTTGTTTTCTTTAATGCAAACCTTTATGTTTTTATCTGTTTTCTTCTGTGTATGTGATGCTGAAAGTCAAACCCAAGATTTCACACATGCAAGGGCTATTTTGTTTTTATTTTTAAAATGTGACTGTTGAAGCAGAACATAATTATTGATGCTATTGTTTAACCCAATCTGACAGTCATAAACCTTTTCTTCCTGTAGTGACTTCATTTAAAGTTAATGTAATTACTGACTTAGATTTATATATACCATGTTATCATCATTTTCTTCTTTTTCACTTAAATATTTTTTTTTGGAGTGGGTCACACAATCTGTACTCAGGGTTTTCTTTTGAATATATTCAATGATTACTGCTGGTGGTGCTTGGGGGAACCATATGTGGTGCTGGGGAGTGACCCGAGGCTACTGCATGCAAGGAAATATCTTATCTGTGTATCTCTCTAGCCCATGTTGTTGTCATTTTATATTAGGGCTTTATTTTGTTACTCTTTTTCTTTTTTTTCTTCTTTAGTATTATCAAAGTGTTTATTACTCTGTCTCTTTTATTACTGTCTGTTATATATCATTGCCATTCACCTAGATAAAAACATAATTAATATATACCATACTAATTAAAATTTTACCTTTTCTCATATATGTTATTGCTCTACATATCATTTAAACTTCATGTGACATTATGATCATTGTTTTGCACAAATAATACCTCTTTTATTTAGCTATTTAGTTTCCCTGTGTGGCTTTCTTTTATTCCCACCTGTATTTTTATCTTTCTGTTTAGATACTTTTCTATCTTACTGAAGATATTTTGTTTCATTTTCTTTTATGAAGACGTTATATAGACAAATTTTCTCAACTTTGTCAGATAACAATTTTTTCACTATTGTTACTAAAATATTCCCTCTCAGAGAGCCCAGTAAGCTATCGAGAGTATCCTGCCTGCATGGCAGAGCCTGGCAAGCTACCCATGGTGTATTTGATATGCCAAAAACAGTAACAAGTCGTCTCACAATGGAGACGTTATTGGTGCCCGTTTGAGCAAATCGATGAACAATGGGATGACAGTGCTACAGTGCTACTAAAATATACTTTCTCAGAATATAGAAATATAGGTTTAAATGACTTTACTTTGTCTTCATTAATATTTTATCGATTATTTGTTAACATTCATTGGATAAAGATTACTTTTTGTTTTGTTTTGGGATCACATGCAGCGATGCTCAAGGGTTATTCCTGGCTCTGCACTTAGGACTCACTCCTGGGGGTTGCTGGGGGACGATATGGGATGCTGGAATCTAACCCAGGTTGGCTGCATGCAAGGCAAATGTCCTACCCGCTGTACTTTCGCTCCAGCCCCTGGGTAAGGATTACTTTGACTATGAGGTACTTTCTCTTTCTGTCTGTGAATACTGCGTGTGAGGGAACCGAGCCTATTTCCTTCTCAACAGTATTCATTGTCTGAAAATGATGCCTTACACTCAGATATAGTGATTCTCCACGGAGACCTTACAATTGTTAAAATGTTCACATAACTTTTCTCCTTTTTAAATACCACTTTAGATTTATTTATTTTAAAATCTGTCACTGTCATCCCATTGCTCATCGATTTGTTCAAGCGGGCACCAGTAACGTCTCTCATTGGGAGACGTATTGTTACTGTTTTTGGCATATCCAATACCCCACGGATAGCTTGCCAGGCTCTGCCATGTGGGCGAGATCCTCTCAGTAGTTTGCTGGGCTCTCCAAGAGGAGCAGAGGAATCAAACATGGGTCAGCCGCGTTCAAGGCAAACGCCCTACCGCTGTGCTGTAACTCCAGCCCATTTTAAAATCTAAACCAAATTTTAATTCCTGGAAAAGATCAACTTACACGTCACTAGATTTGTCTATTGATTGAGTTTCAGATAATGAAAATGATTCAAATACATTGATTTCTTTGAAGTTTGTATATAGTCTTTCTTCAATTCAAAACATATCTGAAGTGATTTTGCTGCTCCAACATTCTCTTGGTTTCAGAGCAGGCAATTGTTGAAATTATATCACACTTATCCTCTACTCCAAAAATGGTTTATTTATTCCCTTACAGATATTGTCCCTGATAGAAAGTCCAGATATACTCTCTACATAAATATCTCCTATTGTAGCTCCTTGCTCCAAAGATTTTTTCCAAAAATCCTCATTCCTTGATAGTCTATATAGTCTCTTCCATAGTGAATCAGGGTAGAATTTTACAAACTGAAAAGTACTGTGAATGAGATGGGACCTATAAAGGCTACATCATGACAAGTGTTTTAACATTATCCTTTACTACTGATTATTCATTAAGGAATATCTGAAGCTCCACATAGTGAGAAAACTTCAACAACTCCTTTTAGAGATCAATATGTAGCATTGTGGCACTGTTGTCCGTTGTTCATCAATTCGATTGAGCAGGCACCAGTAACGTCTCCGTTGTGAGACTTGTTACTATTTTTGGCATATCAAATATACCACGGGTAGCTTGCCAGGCTCTGCCATAGGGGCGGTATACTCTTAGTAGCTTGCCAAGGCTCTCCAAGAGGGAGGAAGGAATCGAACCCGGGTCGGCTGTGTGCAAGGAAAATGCCCTACCTGCTGTGCTATTGCTCCAGTCAGTAACAACAGTAACAACAAAAGCCAATACAGAGATAAAAAATAATCAATATCAACTAACTCTCCTTGCAAAGGAGTGTCTGAAAATGGATGCCCCAGTGCCTGACAAATCCAGTTGATTTCAGTCTCAGATAACATCTGAGTACAATCTCTTGAGGAACTAGACCAATCAAGCTGTAAGTCAATTCTTAACCCACAGAAACCATTAGAAATAAATTGCTATTGTTTTAAGCATTTTAACCCAATAGGCTTTTGGGGTTTGTTTTTTAACACATAAGTAGATGACATATACAGATTTTGACAACTGAAAGTGATATGTTTCTTTAGTAAAAATAAATATGATTATGTTTTGGACATATTTATAATAGAAGTTTTAAACATTTATTTAGTCAGTTCATCATCTGGTTATTTACAAATAGTTTTCCTAGGATGCCCTTTTTGGAAATCCTCTATAGAAACTAATTCCATGTTTGTTGTGTGTCATATTTTTTTTTTTGTGAAAATTGGCCATTTTCGAAGATCCAGAGACCATGAAATTAAAGCAACACAGAAAGCACCAGGCTTTCCTCACCAGGGCAACTTGGAGAGGGGCAGGTTGAATTTCCCTCCCCGCCCCAAGAAGAACACCAGCAGCTGAAAACATCCAGAACCCAAGTGCAGCCATGTTCAAGGCCACTCTCCACAAGCTCAGAGGAGCCGCACCTATGAGAGAACCTGCAGAAAAATCCAGGTATGTGGGACCCGTGACTGAGATCTCTAAGCTTGTAATGAAACTGGGTCTCCACCCCCCCAGTTCCCGAGTTTTCCAGTAACTTGGCAGTCAAACCCATAAACTGCCCCAAGCGCCGTATCATTTCATCAATGGCTAAGATCTAGGGACCGTGAAATAAAGCTCCCTGAAGAGAGCAACATAGAATGTCCTGGAGCACACGGCGCATTTGCAGCAGTGCAACTTATACGATAGCCCACCCACCCCACATTTTTTTGGTTTTAACATACATGCTTTTAATCTCTTACATAAGGGCTTAAATGGCTCCAGGATGAAACACAACAATCTTCACACACTTTCATCTTATGGTGGTGGGACAGTGTACAGTGGTGAGATTGGTGTTTGAATATTATCTGGAATGAACTATTGTGAACAACTTTATAAAAATTAAAAATATAAAAAATAAAATAAAAACAAAAGGCACTAAAGTTAAAAAAAGGGAAATTGGCTATTTTAAGTAATATGTATCAGTTCTATAAATTATATTTCCCTCCCGTAAACAGTTTTTGCTGGGTTTTTTTTTTTTTGGTTTTTGTCATTATTTTCTTTTTGTTGACTTAACAGGATCAATTCTGTGAAGTTTGTATAATTTATTGTGTAGAGATACATCTCTGTTCAGTTAACTTAGTGGTCAGTTCTGGTCAGACAGAGAATCTTTAAATGCCTTGAACCAATAAGATTATTAGCTTTTTTGAAGACATAGAGTGTGTTGGGTTCTGATATTAAAACCCTGGTAGAATTTATAATTCTCCTGTAGTCTTTACTTCTTACTTACACAGAGCCTAAAGATCAACCACAAATAAAATCTTAGATTCTGGGGGTAGATACCATGAAGTGGAATTGCTGGGACACATGTCAACTCTAGTTTTACTCTTCTGAGAAATCTTTGTACTGTTTTCTATAAGGGTTTAACCAGACAACATCCTTACCAGTAGTTGATGGGGTAATGTTTTTTACAACCCTGTCAACACAGATTGTTCCTCATTTTTTTTCATATGTGCCACAAAAGCTATACAAAAGGGCATATATACACCATTATTCATTGCATCACTTTGCACAATAGGTAGGATACCCAATTAACCAACTACAGATGAGTGACTGATGAAGATGTGGTATATATACATAATGGAATACTATGCAGCTGCTAGAAAGATAAAATCATGAATTCATTGCAACTTGGATGCAATGGGAGGATAATATGTTAAAGTAAAGTCAGAATAAAGACAAATACTGGACAAACCAGTTGCCTGCTATACATAGAAAAAACAGGATAAGGGAATCCAAAGTATCAAAAGGAAGATAATGGAGATTATCCTAATTCCTAGATTACAGAACTAAGAAGAATATGGAAGGAAAGAATTTCAGGACAAAAATTACTGTATCATTGTCATCCCATTGTTCATCTATTTGTTTGAGTGGGTGCCAGTAATGTTTCCATTTTGTCCTAGCCGTGAGATTTTAGCAGCCTCTCTTTATTTGTCCTTCCCAACGGTGCCACATTGGAGGCTCTTTCAGGGTGAGGGGAATGAGACCCATCACTGTTACTTTTTTGGCACATCGAATAGGCCACGCATGGGGAGCTTGCTAGGCTAGGCTCTGCTCTGCAGACAAGATACTCTTGGTAGCTTGCTGGGTTCTCCAAGAGGGAGAATTAGACAATAGGAGGTCGTGCTGCTGGGAGCTTTGTTTTATAGTCTCCGGATCCTGGCCGTTGATGGGATTACATGGAGGGGAGCAGGGGTGCTGGGTCAGTTTGTGGGTGGGTGAGACTGCCTAGCCAGTGAAAAATGGGGGATCTGAGCAGGACAGGACAAAAATAAGAGGAAGAAGACAGGAGGTACTGTATGGGGTGCCAGGGATCGTACTTGGGTTGGCCACGTGCAAGACAAGGGACATATTTGCCATACTGTCTCTCTGGCCCCTTGCTTCTTCTTTTTATTGGTACAGCGTAATCACCACAATACAGTATTACATTAACATCTATTGGGCTGTCTTTGTGTGCCTAGAATAAAACCTATTTGGTGATGATGTTTGATTTTGGGGGGTGGGGGGCAGGGTACACCTGGTGATGCTCCTGGTGATTGTGGTCAGGGGACCATATGGAATGCTGGAGATTAAACCAGGATTGCCTGTGTGCAAGGCAATTGCCCTACCCACTGTATGGTCTGTCAAGCCCTATATTTGATCTTTTTTATTTTGGAGAGGGTCACACCCAGTGATGCTCAGGGCTTACTCCTGGCTCTGCACTCAGAGTTCACTCCTGGCGGGCTCCACAGGACACTTTGAGGTGCCAGGGTTTGAACCTGGGTCAGCTGCATACAAGGTAAACACGTACCCACTGTTCTACTGCTCTGGACACATATATTTGATCTTTCTAATGCATTGCCCAGAATTTATTGAGAATTTTTACACTGTGTTGATTAAGTATATTAGTTTGTAGTTTTCTTTTTTGCATGTAATATCTTTGACTGATTTTTGTACCAGTATCATGTCTACTTCAAAATGTGTGTAGAAGGATTCCTTCCAGCTTTTCAGTCCATTTGAGGAGGATACACCTGGGATCATCTTAGAAGATTTGGTCAAATTCTTCAGAAAAGCCTTGTGATCCAGGACTTTTGTCTATTTTTGGTTCTGTCTTAGTAGCTACCTAAAGTATCTATTTCTTTTCCTTTTCCTTTTTTTTTTCCATACTGGGAGATGCTCAGGGCTGATTCTGTTTTTGGGGTGGTATGGAATGCCTGGGATGGAACCCAGATCAGCAGTGTACAAGTGTCTTATTTGCTCTACAGCAGTCTCCTGCCCCTGCGCCTGGCTGTCTTCACCAGGACCCCTTGGAGGGGGTCGGTTCAGTTTTCCTCCCCACCCTAGCAGAGCCCGGGCAGGACAAAAATAAGAGGAAGAAGACAGGAGGTACTGGTAGCAGGGGTCAAGAGCCTCAGACACAACAATTGTGTAGAGGTATATCAGTACATTTGAATCACAGAACAAACAAAGCTGAACCATGAGGTATAAATTACAACAGCCAAATTTAAAGATGTGCCTGTCATGGAGGCAGGCTTGTGGGTGGAAGGGAACCTGGCAACATTGGTAGAAAGAAGTTGACATTGGTAGAAGGAAGTTGATGATGGTATTAGTGTTGGAGCATTGTATGCCTGAAAGTCAACCATGAATAACTTTGTAAATTTTAGTGCCTTAATAAAAATTATTTTAAAAGAATCTTAGACTCTTTTAGCTATAAACAGGGCAGACATATGTCCCTATAGTTGTACAAGGCCTAGATTCCTAGGTGGTTTTCATAAGTCCCTATGAATATCCCACTCTTCCTTATCCAGGTTTTGTTTGTGTTGTCAGCCTTACTTGGTAATGTTACCTCTGGGACCTGTGATGTTAAAACAACAAAAGCAAAAAGCCATTCTTATTTTCTCAAAACTCTTTATCACAACCTTGCCATCTCTCTGCCTGCAATCTCCCTCATTTCCCCCTCCTCTTCCTCCCAACCCCCCTTCCCAGTAAATCTTTAAGGGATATATAGCTCAAGGTCCATCTTCTGTAATTTATTCATGCTAACAAGGACCTCAGCTCTTTAGAGATGGAGAAGCTAAGGCAGCACCCAGAGGCAGAAATTAAGGCACCACCCAGAGAAGGGTGGACCTGTTCAAATGGGAGAAGCTAAGGAGAATCTTCAGGTCCTCATTAAAATATCAAAGAACCACCAAGAGTCCAAAGGTCTTTCTGTGACAATGCAAAAGGTTAAGTTTATTGTATCCTGAGAACTGCAGGCTAAGCAATTTGAAGAAATTAAAAAAAATATCTCCCAAAAGCTTGTTCTTTGCTTTTTCCATTCTAGATTTCTCTCTTGAGCACATACCTTTACCTAACTCTGTCCTTCCTTCCTTTAAAAACAAAAATAATTTGTTTTACTTTAAAAATGCCACTCTTTAAAACAAATATCATTCATTTGTTCTTGAGTGTTTCACTTATCTGTAGATTATAAAGACACAAAACAAAGGGATAGAGGAATATATAGTATTATAAAACTAATTTGAAAGCAGTGGGGGAAAGAAAAAGGTAATGAGAATCAGACTAGATGAAACATAGGGAAAGTCTTAGACACTTTGGTGGTAATTGGGTACAGCAGCTTTATATATTAGTACTATAAACTTCAACACCACTGTAAACATGTTACTGAAATTATGATAATTTCTTTAAAAATAAAACAAAACCCTGTAGTAGTGATGTAGGCAGGTAGATAGGAAAAGGCCCTTGGCAATGAAAATTGAGATTTAACAGAGTCTCTGGGAAGGAGGCTCTTAAGATGTGCAGATTCAAGAAAACAAAAGACCCGGAAGAAACCATCAGCAGACCCTGAGGATAATGGACCCCTCCCCAGGAGGTTCCCCAAAGAAGGCCATCACCACTCCCAACCTCCCTGGTAACCTCCTTAGCAACGGACTTTTACCTGGGAAGAAGCCCCCACGTGGGGGCAGGTTGGAGAAACCCTATAAAGGCCACCTTGAACAAAGGAAGCGCGCATATGCTGCCTGAGCCCATGTGCTGCTTGTGCCATGTGGCCGAGCACATGTGTCGCCCGCATCTCCCCCTCTTGAGATGTGTACTTTCATGCTTTCGTGTCCAGTGCTAGGATGTGTGTAGAGCTTCCTCCACTCTTGGAGAAGCCCGTGTTCTCTCTTGAGCGCCTTATTCTTACTATCACTCTCTCACTTATCCCTTCCTCCCTCCCTCAGAAACCTCTGAATAAAATCTATTTACTTCACTGCTTGTCTACTCCTGAAATTCTTTTCCGCGAGCGAGACAAGAACCCAGTTACCCTGGGTCCCGGGTGTTAGAGGCGGTTGGAGAGAAAGTGACCGTCTTTCTCCTCCCCGCTTCACAAAAGTCACCCGTGGGGCCCACCGACATCAGTAGGGCTATCTGCAAAGTAAGCTGTGAATCAGATGAAATGAAGTCATGAAAATAGAACTTTTCAGCTATTTATACAGGTCAAATGGTGAAAATTCTCTGAAGATGAGGTTCTGGTTTATTAAAAATATATAATTTAGCCCCTGTTTAATGTGATGCAAAAACTTGACTCATAATGGATTTTAAGTATTATAGGTGAAAGTACAAATCATCTGAAGAAAACAGGATAAAATATTTATAATCTTGTGATATATAAAGATTTCATAGAGTACATAATGTAACAACCATAAGTATGGATTAAAAAATAAAAAAGTGTAAAGGCAAGCTATATATAGAGAGAAAATATTGATGTACACAACTCAATTTTTATCCGGGATGATATGTATAAAACATATTTATATTTGTACACATACATTTTATATGTTACATACGAAAACTTGGAGATGAATAAAAGGTTGATATAGATGTAAAAGTATATATGCATATATATGGTTAGTTAATAAGCACATAAAAGATAGTCTATTGTCATGAGGTAAATGCAAATTAAAACTTTAGGGAGACATAGACACTATGGTGCCTAAAATGAAAATGTATAGCTAGTGATTGACAGCTCAGTTTTCCAAAGTTCTTCACCCTCTGAGTGTATATCACTCATCTTTCCTTGTTATGGACTGTCTCCCCTTTTCACTAGATGAAATATCAGAATATGAGACTGTTGGAGAATGGTTAAGATTAGAGGGTATCATGAAGTTGAGGAGTTTATGATGAAGTAAGTACCTTAATTAGAAACACCATAAACCTCTACTACAATCATAATATATAGTAGTCATTATATGGTAGAAGTTAAAATGTTGGTCTTTGTGAATAATTTATTCTCCTCAACAAGATATATTCTGTATCAAATACAGGTTATACAAATCTTGTAAAGTTTATTGAGAGGCTAAATTTGAATATGAGCTATGAATTATTTGGCCCATTTTTTTAGCTATTGTATATATACATCTATTTATATACTTCTATTTATATAAGTATATGTACATATATACATATACTTATACATACACATACACACATATACATATACATATACACATACATATACATATACATATACTTATAGCCTACTTCTCCCTCTGGGAGAACTGGCAAACTACAGAGAGTTTCCTTCCCACATGGGAGAGCCTCGCAAACTCCCCATGGTGTATTAATATGCCAAAACTAGTAACAAGCTGGGTCTCATTTCCCTAACCCTAAAAGAGCCTCCAATGCAGCATTGTTGGAAGGGATGAGTAGAGAGAGGCTTCTAAAAATCTCAGGGCAAGGACAAATGGAGACGTTACTGAGACTGCTTGAGAAATTATAAAATCAATGGGATGATGATGGTGATGTTGATGATGTACATATAAATGTGTGTACAAGTATACATAGGACATGCTTGTTATTTTAAATAAGCTTATATTCTCTCAATGAGTGACAAACAAGTATAATAGTCACTAAATTCTAACATGGATTGTCAAACTATAGTCAATGGGTCAAATGTGTCCCATAATCTATTCCTATAATACAAGTCCTTATTGGGTCATGGCCATGCCCCTGTGAGTGGATGTTGTCTTTGACTGTCAAATCATCTAGAAGAAAACAGAATAAAACAAACATTACACCCCTATGGCAAACTCGGTTAGTTACAACTGAGACTGTATGTTTCCCTGAATAATTTTCATAAAAACTAAAAACCTAGGTGTCTAAAGTAACAGAAATTAATTCTGTCAAAATTGTGGAGGTCAGAAGTTCGAAGTATCTTTGAAGTATCATCAGGGTCATACTTTCATAGGGTATAAGCTTTAGAAAGAAAAAAAAATGTTTCATTTGCTTCTGGTAATTTGGCAATTCCTTAATATATGACTTAATCATTTTAATTACTATCTGTTAGGTATATTGATTTTCCCTCTTTTTTATTTTCTTTTCTGTGTCTGCAGAGCGCATGGCATTGAACATAGTTTCTACCTGCATAGTTCAGGTTTATTTTCTCATATCGAGATTTTGTGGACAATTAATGTCTGAAACCCTATTCAAATGAGGTTGGAAGGCTATGTGGATCAATAAATTAGATACCCCAATGTGCCTTCATCTCCACAAGAAGTGGAAGCTGGGGTCCCAGGGGTTATGTAAGGACTCATCAGTCTTGGATTTGGGGGAATGCACATAGATCTCATACATTTTCTTTATGTTGTTCTTTCTGAATAAACTAATTTTGGTTTTGTAGATAACTGCTTCTGTTTCAGATCAAAATCCCTGATTACACTTTCATGGGTTCTTTTCAAAAATAAGACATGAGGGGCTGGAGTGATAGCACAGTAGGTAGGGCGTTTGCCTTGCACGCAGCCGACCCGGGTTTGATTCCCAGCACCCCATATGATCCCCTGAGCGCGGCCAGGGATAATTCCTGAGTGCAGAACCAGGAGTAATCCCTGTGCAGAGCCAGGTGTGACCCCCCCCCCAAAAAAAAGCAAAAAAAAACATGAAGAAAGGGGGATGCGGGAAAGATAACACTTGCTTTGCATGTGGATGATTCTGATTTGAATCCCTGATACAGAATTTGGTCATCAGAGCACTATGAGATGTAATCCCTAAGCACAGTGCCAGAAGTATGCCCTAGGCATGACCAAGAGCAGTCTGATATAAACAAATCCAAATTTTAAATAAGGCATGTGTCTGTGAGGCAATACGGGGGTTAAGACAATTGGCGTGCATCCTACTCCCCAATACTGTCTGTGGTTCCCTGAGTACCACAAGCAGTCGTCCCTGAACATAGAGCCAGAAGTTAACCCCCTCCAACCTAAAATTAATAAATAAAGTAACATTCATATATTTCCAGACTTAAGGCAAGAACGTATCATTTAAAAAAAATTTTTTTTATTGAATCACCAAGTAGAGGGTTACAAAGTTCTCAGGATTATGTCAGTTATACAATACTCAAACACCCTTCCCTTCACCAGTGCCCATCTTCCATCACCAACCCCCCCAGTATATCTGCCGCCCCCTCCCACCTCCCCAGTCCCCACCCTTGTACGTGATAAGTTTCACTTCATTTATGCTTTATCTCGATTACATTCCATGTTTCAACACACAACTCACTACTGTTGCTGGGGTTTCCCCCCAAAAAGAAAAAGACAGTCCTATTGCCAAGGAAGCATTTGATAGTTCTCCATTGCTAAGAATATAGAGATATTAAGTCCCGCTGTTTGTTACATAACTTTTCTTTTTCCCCTTTGCCCCGCGCCACCGAGTTCACGCCTGTTTAGTAATCGCCACGCTGTCTGACAAAGGGAAAAAAACCGAAGAGGATGGTTATTTCCCGTCATCAGCAGGCGTGGGGCTCTGGCTTAGTTGATAGTCTAGTAGAGTGTCTGCAAACAGTTTCTGGAACCAAAGGTCTTGCGCTGGTATCGGCTCTGGCTCGAGATTCCACCAGCGTCCCGCTGTTCCATGTACATAATTTTTCCCCTTATATCCCAATCCCACGCCACCAGGTCTGTTTGCTTAATGGACATCACACTATGTTTAACACCACGCCGCGTTTCTTCCCGAGAAAGATGGATATTTCTTCTCAGCTGGAGTGGGGATATAGCTTAGTTCAGTCTAGAGAGATGGCTACCACTTTGATTGTCTTCAATATTTCAGCAAAAGACTTACTATTCTTGTTAGGATCTCCCACAAAAGTCCGACCCATTAAGAAGGAACCATTACATATTGCTGATGCTAAGATGACATTAGGTCGCGCGGCTGCTGCCGTGGCCATGCGGTTTTGGGTTTCTGTATAAAGTCCATGGAAAGTACAACCAGAAATAACATCACTACAAACTTTTACCCTTTTATGGTGCTCATAAGATGGAGAAACCTAGAGAGAGGTTTGGCGTCTCCATTTTGCACTCAGAAAGCCGTGGACCCTGCGCTGTGCTCGGGAGGAAGGGATTGAGAGAGAGAGGTTAAAAGAATTGGGGGATGCCCGGTTTCCACTCTCGCAGCCCGCCGTGGGTTCTCCGATCCCGTGCCGGAATTAGTTCAGTGGGCTGCTTGGAGTCCAAGGGCACGCTTTTGGGTTCTTCCGTTATGCTCGATCCACAGCACGGCCCAAAGGCAAGAACGTATCATTTTAAGGGGGACCCTCATTCAACTCACTACATCTATAAAAATCAAAATACTCATTACGTGGGTCTTCACAGAAAATTGATAGCCAATCTTCTCTGCAAAGAAGGTCACTTAATTTGAACTTATGGAGCTGGGAGATGAGAACACATTCTGCAAAAGGCTACTTTTGAGCTAAATCCTAACGTTGTATACAATTTAACCAGGTTTCAGTCATGTTGGTGCAAAGAAGAGTAGAAGGTTTGTGTGTGGGGGGGGCTAAATACTTCAAATAAAGAGAATAGCAACATGTACAAAGGCCTTGGCAGAGGTTCTCAAATTTGTTTGGCACATTGCTCCATATTCCATCGGGGAAAAATTCAGTTCCCTTCTTTTTCTTTGAGTTTTGGTTTGTTTTGGTTTTGAGGCCACACTGGGGATGCTTAGGATTTGCTACAGGCTCTGCACTCAGGAATTATTCCTGATGGTTCTTGGAGGATCATATGGCCGAAGATGGAACCTGGTTGGCCATGTGCAAGGCAAGCACCCTACCTGCTGTACTATCTCTGTGGACCCTCAGTTCCCTTCTTGAAGTTTATTCTTTTTAGAACAAGCAGAAAATGCCACCCCTTCATTATACCTGAAACTACTAAAGCTCTCTGGATTTCTCTTAATATCCCTCAGGACGGAGGCTGAATCCCCACTTTGGGAAACACTGTCCACAAGTAACACAAACATGCTAAGTATAAGTATTTCAGCATGACTCTTTTCTCAGGTACATGTGAGAGAGAGGCACAGTACAAAGGAAAAAGAATTTTGCAAATTAAACTAAACATTTTGTACTGAATCCAAATTATGATGAGAATGATAGATTTTAAATTGAGGAACATGAGATTTGCATTTTATAAAGATCAATCAGGAATACTTCATGCCAGTCAACTTGGGGAAAAGAAAGAGTTGAATCTAGAAACGACTAATAGGTTATTACTGGGATCTAAAAGATGTTCTGAAAGGACCAGGAGATGGTTCAGAGATTAAAGAGCCTGGTTTTGCATGTTTGAGGCCACACGTTTGAACTCAGAACTACTATGGGCACCAAGTGTGATCCTGGCAGCTCTGTTGAGAGCCATAATATTGCAAGTGATTTATGACCACATTATAATCTGGGGCATGTAACATAGCTAATTGGTGCACTCCGTGGTGAGAAATATAAATAAACAGATAGCTATGATATCCAGGATCATGATCCCTCACGAACATGTATTTGAGCACTACAATCAGAGTGTACATGAGCACAACAACTAAAAAGTATAACCCCTGGTGAACACTGACCAAGCATGGAAGTCCTGAAACTGGATTGAGATACTTAGTGAGCACCACAAGATAGAGTGTGTGGTCCTTCTAATACTGCAATAGCATCAACAGAGTGAAGAGAAGGGGGAATGCATTTTAAAAAATGTTTCTTAAAATGTATAGAAGGTGGCAGTGGAGATTGAAAAGATATCAGATAAGACAGGGTAACATGTGTGTATTATGAGTGTGAAAAGAATTGAGTCATAATGACTACTGAAATATTGAATTGGGAGAATGAAGAGATGTTCCTTTTAAAGACAGAAAAATGCAGAAAAACATATTTTGAGGGAAAGAGAGAGTTCCATTGCAGACCTTTTGGGTGGAAGTAGACGATATCTAACATTTTAAACATGTTTGAGTAAGTCTTAGAATATAAGGGTCTGACAGTAAGAAAAGACATTAGGTATAAAAGTTTGGGTTCTGTTAAGATTTTATCCCTTTAGAAGACTTGATTTTAATAATTTCCTTATTTATTATAAATATTTCCAGAGTGAGGTAAATATTCATTTCCTTTAAATTGGCATTGTGAAAAGAGAGTAAGAATGTCATTATTTACAACAATATTGTGATATGTTCATTACTATTAGATGATGAAAATCAAACACCACTTCACTATTTTTCTTCCTACTTTACAAATACTAATTAGTATTCAAATTACTAATGCATGGTGAGTAAGAGCTTCCCAGAGATTATTCATCTACTTCCTGGTTGCTGAGGATACAATTTATCCATATAGTAGATTGAACACACAGGAAGTGACTAACACATGTGTTAAATTGCATAATAAAATAAGCAAAGCAAGTAGAATTCCCTTATTTAAAATATGAAAGAGAGAGAAAAAGAGAAAAATCTCTTTTTGGAGTGTGTGTTCAGATATTATTCAGGGCTTTGTATATATATGTGTTGGAAATTTGTGTCTACATATGATATTTTAACAATATATATTTTAACTGTAAAATACATTTTCCTCTTGTTGTCACTTTTCTACTGTCTACAAAAAAAGATGAATTTTGTGACTCCATTCATTTCCTCAGGCATGATCCCTGTTTACAGAATTATCCTTGGTTACTGAGACCTAGGCATGGAAACTGAGTTTGGTTTATAAACTAATTTACTCTTTGTCACATCAAGAATATCCAAGGAGGATAACATTTTTTTGTATCTTTTCAATTTATCTTATTAAAAAGACTTTAATATTGCATTTAACCATTTTTCTTTTCGATCTAAAATCCATCTTTCAATTTCTTCTGGCTATTTTTTTATGTCTTTATGGTCAATAATAATCCACTACATTTTTTGGTGATTTCTTCATTATGTAATATTTGGTCCATTTAAAAGGCAAATTGGAATAACCGTCATCCTCAAAGTAAAATCTGAAGTATTAGTGTTATCATTGAAACCCACCTCTGTGCTTTTCTTTTCTATTGATCAGCTTAACTAACCATGAAACAAACCTACAATCTCTCATTAGTTTGGTTTTATAATAACTCAGAACTATTATGGCATGGCAAGCCTTCAAGTTAATCTATTTCTTTAAAAAAAAATGTTTTGGGGGCTGGCACAGAGGGTAGGGCGTTTGCCTTGCATGAGGCCAACCTGGGTTCGAATCCCAGCATCCCATATGGTCCCCTGAGCACTGCCAAGGGTAATTCTTGAGTGCAGAGCCAAGAGTAACCCCTGTGTATTGCCGGGTGTGACCCAAAAAGAAAAAAAAAATGTTTCTGAGGGATACCAGGAAAATGTAAGAGTCTCCAGGGATACTTCTTTCCACAGAGGAAGAAAAACAGACCCAAACTATAGACTGCTTCGATGGAACTCTGGAAAGCCACTGAGGGCTTGTAACAACCATACAAACATTAAATCAGAAAACAAAAAAAACTACAGAAAACCTTATAAGAAATCTCGGTGGCATTTTTTCCTTCCTTTTCCCTGTCCTCTCCTTCCGGTAGCACAGCGAATAGGGCGTGTACCTTGCATGTGGCTGACCTGGGTTTGATTCCTCCATCCTTCTCAGAGAGCCTGGCAAGCTACCGAGAGTATCTCGCCCACACGGCATAGCCTGGCCAGCTACCCGTGGTGTATTCGATATGCCAAAAACAGTAACAACAAGTCTCACAATGGAGATGTTGCTGGTGCCCGTTTGAGCAAATCGATGAACAATGGGATGACAGTGCTACAGTGCTCCTTCCCAATTCAGTGGTATAGTCTGGAAAATAGCAGCCTATGGAGTGAGCAGAAAGGGATTGTCAAAAAACTGTATTGTCATTTGAGTAGGACTAGTGTAAAAATCAATCATGTTTTTTTTTTTTTTTTGGATGAGCTTGGAACTCTCTCAAGACAACAAAATTGGAATACAGGATATTCAAGTCTTTTACAGGCTGATTATTTTATGAGACCTAGGACTAAAACTATAAGTTGAGACAATCAACATCCCCAAAGGCTCTGGAGAAAGACTGGAAAGTGAAATATTTGGGGGAGTAAAGATTTTTAAATCTGCAAATACCTGGAAATTGTGGCCAGGCTCTCATACAACAGTATCATGTTGAGAGAAGTATGGAGAAAGTATCATAGTGACGCCTATAAGGAAAACGGTTTGGCAGTTAATTAATAAATTCAATAAGAATTAATGTGTGAGGGGCTGGAGCAATAGCACAGTGGGTAGGGCATTTGCCTTGCATGAGGCCAACCTGGGTTCGATTCCCAGCATTCCATATGGTCCCCTGAGCACTGCCAGGGGTGATTCCTCAGTGCAGAGCCAGGAGTAGCCCCTGTGTGCATTGCCGGGTGTGACCCAAAGAGCAAAAAAAAAAAAGAATTATTATTTGACTCAGCAATTACTATATTACTTCATTCTTAGGCATATACCCCAAGAATTGCAAACAAATGTTCAAAAAAATGGTACAAAAGTGTTCATAGCATCAGTCTCACAGTTGAAATAGGTGGCAACAACCTAAAACTTGTGACTGGGCAAACAAACGTGATAGATTCACACAATAGATCTACCTCACACTTAGCCGGACATCAAAAAGTCCTGTTACAAGCTTGATCAGATCCAGAATATGAAAGTTCATGGTAACTTAATTTAAAGTACTGGTTGCCAAGGACTGAGGGGAAAGGAGAACAAGAGATTAACTGAAGAGTTTAGACTTTCTTTGGGCGCTGATGAAAATGTTCTGGAACAGATCGTGGTAATTAATGGTTGTTTAAGGCTGTTAGTATAACAACTGCCACTGAACTGTAATGTTTTAAAATAGTTTAAGAATAGGGCCTAGCGATAGTATGAAGGGTAGAGGACTTTCTGGAAGATGTAGGTTTGATTCCTGGCACCTTCAAGGCTGTACCCAGCAGGGGTTCTTGTACACTTCACTTCTCATTCCACTTCTGATCTTGCTGGGTCTGCAGAGCTTCAGGCGTTATGATGATGGTGACAGGGAGCCTGCCTGCTGCAGCCTGGGCCTGAGCAAAAGGCTAACTTCTTGGGGCTGGAGGAATAGCACAGTAGGTGGGGTGTTTGCCTAGCATGTGGCTGACCCAGGTTCGGTTCCCAGCATCCCATTTGTTCCCCCAAGCCCTGCCAAAGAGTAATTCCTGATTGGATGAGCCAGGAGTAACCCCTGTGAATAGCCAGGTATTACCCAAAAACAAACAAAAAAGAACTAATTTCTTTTCTTTATAATGGAATTACATTTTAATTAAAATTATTTCCAAGTATCTTATATTGTACATTAATCTTTTACGCTAATAAATGTGCACATATATGTCCCTCTATATTTTAATATACAGAAAAATGTTCAAGTTAGAAATGGATGATTTAACAAAACAATGGGCAGTAAATGTACTCATTTAAGTACCGAGTGTCAGAGGAAAAGCCATTATCGGCACCTACCCTTGAAGCTTCCTTTGAATTTTTTCTAAGCCCTAACTTACTATTATCCTTCCCCGCTCCGCAAAGGTATATTTTCAAATTCTAATTTAAATATAATTTAAGAGACCAGAGAGATGTACAGTAGGTAGAGCTCTTGCCTTACACAGGGTGACCCGGGGTTCCATCCTCGGCACCCCATATGGTCCCTTGGGCATCACTGGTACTGATACCAAAGCTGAGAGTTGGGTGTGACCTTAAACCAAAATAGATAAACAAATAAATATGATTTATTTTCAATGTTTCCATTGTAGTGCTTTTAGTTTATGAAACCTGAGAGAGAGAGAGAAAGGTAAGATGGGTTTAGGATTTCTTTGGTGGGTAATTAAAACATTTTAGTATAGGTGTATGTCCCATCATTTTTTTTATTCCTCTGTTTCTAAATTTCAGGTAGCTTCCATATTTTGGCTGTGGTGAGTAAGGCTACAATTAAACTTAGAATACAGATAGCTCTTTGAGTGAGATGCCGATTTTATTTCCTCTGAATATATACCCAAGAGTGGGATTGCTAGATCATATGGTAAATCTATTTTTAATTTTTTGAGGAACTGTTTTACATAATACTGTGCCAATTTACATTCTCACTAACATTTTACAAAGATGACTTTTTCACTAGTTGTTTTATGTTTGGTTAAAAAATTATGTAAATTTTCCCACTATTCTTGTGGGTAGATTTGGCTATTCCTCTTTTTTTAGGCATGTATGTTTTGTTTTATATATTTAAAAGATACATAACCAAATGCAGTATGTATATCTTGTTTGGACTTAAATATCATATTTTAAGACAACAGGGATATTGGAACATGTGCAGTGCAAGTGATATTAAGGAACCAAAGTTAAATTTCTTGGATTTGGTACTATCTATTATAGATACAGACTAGAGGATTTATGAGTTAAATTTACAACATTTTATTGAATTTTCTCATAGAGTAATTGAGAATGCTGAGAAATATATTTTCCTAAGATATTTTATATGAAATGTATATTCTAACTTTCAAAGATATACATGATAAATCAAGCTACTTGGCTTCATGTAGGGAGCTGGCCTGGCATTTTGTCAAGAGGCCTTAGAAAAACATAGACAACGACTCCATTTAAAAGAAAAAAAAACTCTAACAGATTATTTTCTACTTTTTATTTCTATACGTGAGCCAACACATATTTTGAAAGAAAAAAAGTGTGCAGAATTTTACATGGGTAAGGATATTTTCAGAAAGAAAGCAAAAACCCATTTGATAGTTAATTTTATTTGTCAATTTGACCAAGATAAAAGACCCCCAGGAAGCTTGTAGAACATTATTTCTGAGTGTGTTTTCAAGGTGC